>NC_140484.1:111475494-112075494 GCF_964271855.1 Acomys minous
AACATCCATCACCCACCAAAGAACCAAATACCACTGACCCCACCTCTTGGGAATAGGGGCGTCGTTCTCTTGAAGCTGCTTCCTGCTGTCTGGGGGCGACGGCACTTTTTGGGGGGACCCTAAGAAAATTGGGATATTGGCCAAGTCCTAGGAGAGCTGGCTGTATCATTCGCTGTCCAGTCTCTGTGGGATGGGAAAAGTGCAGGGCTTAACTGAAGTCCTGGCTGAAATAGTCTGTGAGGCTAGCCATTCTGAAGTTGGTCTGGATGCAGCTTTTTGAAGAAGCAGCAATTGAGACAGTCTGTGAGGCTGGATCACCTAGGCTTTTGTCTTCTTTGGTCTCTGGTCGTTTGCTTCTGAAAACACACAAGCTTTTACAGGTAACACATGTCCGCATTAACACAAGTATGAAATGTGGGTGGTATGTGCAAATCAGCTCAGGATGATTCTCTGCTCGTTGTCTGAGCAAGAATGGCATCAAACTTTACAAGTCCGTTTGGTATGTGTCACCAAACTGTCATATAAATCTCCATCCATGCCATATGAAAGGATTGGCATGTAATAAGTCATGAGGACTCTGTAGCCAACATGATTTATTGGCTATGTGTAGACATCCAGGTTTCCGACGGTCTCAGAGCTGCTCCCATGTAGAGGGATCAGCATATACGTCACCTTTGTTGTTTTTCTTGGTTTCTCTCCTCATCAAGATTTTCAGGTCTCTCCCAATCAAATCTAATCTCTATTAATTTCTAAGAAATTCACAGCTTTTCATTTCCTGTTGAAACAAAGGCATAACCTCTCCCCCAACACAACACTTTTCTCGACTTCCATTCTGAAGTCAAGACGTCCTTAAAATATATAGACTGGTTTAATAGAGCAGTCACATTATTTAATCTATTTCTGGGAGCTCCCATATTCTCCTTCTGTTTTATGAGCATATCTTTGAAGGAATGGTTAGATTTTTTCCACAATTACTTGACATGTAGGATTGTGAGATTATACCTGTAACATGTTTCATGCCACAATGTCTAAAATATTGTTGTATTCTAATGAATACATCAGCTTTAATCTATAAAGGCATTTCCAAGATAGCCATCACTTTTAATAAATGTACAATCTCAGAATCAGCCTTTCTAGAACTCAAGGCAAAAGTACATTGGAATCCTAAGTAGGAATCAATTGTATGATATATTAAAATATGAACATACTTTAAATTAGCAAACTCTACAAAACACATAAGCTATTTATGACATTGCTCTAAGGTGGCATCATTAAACAGAATCCATATTTTTTAAAAGATTTTATTTATTTATTTATTAGTGTTCTATCTGCATGTCCACCTGTGTGCCAGAAGATGGCACCAGATCTCATTACAGATGGTTGTGAGCCACCATGTGATTGCTGGGAATTGAACTCAGGACCTCAGGAAGAGCGGACAGTGCTCTTAACTGCTGAGCCACCTGTCCAGCCCCAGAATCTATATTTTTAACTCAGTATATAGTCTTTCATCCAGTAACTGATCCTTGGCAATATAAATATAATATCTAGTCTGATTTTGTTGGTTCATAGCTGAAGCCTCTTTACCTAGCATCGCTATGAGCTGCCACTTTGTAATCTTGTCACAAAGTGGTGCTGCAGGCTTTAGGTTGGATTCCTCTGAAGACTATTCTGAATTAAAGGATTTTCCAACCTCTTTCCTATTGCCTCCACTCTAGCATTTAATTTTTCAGTCCTCTCCTCCTCTAAGTCTGTTTTATTCTGATCTTTCTTAAAGAGGATATATAAAATTGTCATCATTTGCCAAAAAATATCTCTATGCTAATAACTGAAACAAATCCATACAGGGTCCAAATGCCCTGTCTCTGTACTCTCCATTTTTTAACACACAAAAGTTTCTTTTTAACCTCTAACTCTCTCCTTTCAGAGACATCATTTTATTTTTTTTATTTTTATTATTATTTTTTTTTTTTTGGTTTTTCGAGACAGGGTCTCTCTGTGTAGCCTTGGCTGTCCTGGACTCACTTTGTAGACCAGGCTGGCCTCGAACTCACAGCGATCCACCTGCCTCTGCCTCCCGAGTGCTGGGATTAAAGGCGTGCGCCACCATGCCCGGCTGACATCATTTTATTATTTTCAAACTAATCCTTTCTTTCTATGATTTTTTTTTTATACCCAGCTTCATTTCTTTCTTTAGCACTTAACTACAATTCCAAACATACTTACCCAATCAGGGGTTCATCTGTGCTTGAGTCTTCAGCTTTTATAATCTGGGCTTGGGTTTCTTTTGCAGCTCAGTTTAGCACATGGTGGTGGCTGCTGGCTCCACGCCCCTTATGTTGGTCCAGCCCTCCACCCAGCTCTGGCAGCAGATGAGGGACTACACACCCTGCCACTATGGGCTGTGCTGCCACCTCTATGTGTTATGTGCTCAGAGCACTAGCCCTCTACGCAGGCTCACAAGGCTCCGTTCACCTGCAGTCACCACTGGCTCTCGAGGTCAGCTGGACCTAGTTGGACCTCAGCTACTCTGTGATTCTGCCTCTGGATGCTCACAGGCACAGCTGGCCTGTGGCCACCAGCTGGCAGTCCTCCCTCCATCATTCTGACCAAACTCCACTGTTGTGCACTGAGGATCTAACCCACTCGCTCTTAAAGGGCCAAGCTTGGGCCACAGTGCCAGCTGCCAGGCACCACTCAATCTGCTCTGGGCTGCAGTGTACGCCAGACCGCCTCTCAGAGTAGCGTGTCCACTACAGCCCACAGGCTACTGATATGGGCTGATCCACTGTGCTATGCTTAGAACTTGTAGCTAATGTACCTGAGTAAAGCTGGTGCCCGAAGGACTTCTTTCTGGCCCATAACTACTGATGCCCTTTATTCCTTCACGAACAAACCTATTGCCATCAGTGCAGAGGTCAGCATCCTTGACTGGTGAGGGACATGCCCATCAGGTCCAGTGGGACACAATGAATGACAGCCAGCATCTGCAAGCAGTCGTATATGAATTTCTGGGCATCACTGTCAGGTAGGGTGGCAGATTTGATAGCCACGGATTTGTCAAAAGCCAACCTATCCTCAACTAGGATACTGGGTTGCATGAAGATGAGACATCCAACAGTTAGTGGCATCTCTTAATAGAGTCTCAACAAGCCTCTGGGACCATTATGGTCAAGTTCTGTCCCAGGGTAAGTTTGCCTCCTTTACCAGGATTTCGAGAGGCAAGAGGGCCATGCTGAAGGCACGGGATCCAATCTTTTTGAAAGGTAGGCAACTGGCCTTTTCCCAGGGACCCAGGGCTTGGGTCAGGACTCTTCTGCCAATGCCCTTTGTCTCGTGGACATAGAGGCAGCAGGGCTTGGGGATGTCAGGGGAGCTAAGGCAGGAGCCTGCACAAGAACCCCTTTCCAGTTTGTTTTGTTTTGTTTTTGTTTTTGTTTTTGTTTTTTTAAGGCCTGCTAACATTCCTCAGTCCACTCCAAAGGGTGTTAGCCCTAGCCATGGCCAAGCACAAGTCTGGCCATTTCAGCAAACCCAGGTAACCAGAGACAGCAATACCCAATGTCCCAGGAACTCCCTAATCTGCCTCTTTGTGGTTAAATAGGGATGCTAATCACATGGGGTGTTGATAACAGTCTTTTTCCTTTAATTCGGATCCCAAATAGGTGACTTGGGTGGGGTGCGCATATTTGACCTTTCTTTTTGGAAACTCGATAGCCTACTTGATCAGGAGTTCCTAAGAGACTAAAGTAGTTTCCAAACAGTCCTCGTTTTTGCAGCCAGCAATAAATCATCTATATACTCGAGTAAGGTTAACTTATGGGAATCACCTGCAAAAGTGACTTATGTCTTGGGTGAGGGCTTCATCAAAAATGGTAGGGGAACTGTTGAACCCCTGAGGTAATCGGTCCTGGTCAGGGTCAGGCCACTCAAATGCAAAGATAGACTGATTTACTTTTGACAGAGGAATGGAGAACAATTCATCCTTTAGATCCAGCACAGTATAAACCATATGCTCGGATAGCAGCAAAGCCAAGCAGAGTATGAGGATTAGGAAAGTTGGGGAGTTTCTTTCCATCCACTTCTTCACTCCCCTTAACTCCTGGACTAGCTGACAGCTGTGGTCCCAGTCAAGGGTACACAGAGAAACCCTGTCTTGGAAAAAAAGAAAAAAGAAAGAAAGAAAGAAAAGAAAAGAAAAGAAGAAAGGAAGGAAGGAAGAAAAGGACCCCATAGCCACCTGGGGTCCTAATTTGAAAGAGCTATGGCCCCACTATTCTCCTAACATCAAAAGTGGCCTTGGCGGGGGATGGACCTGTCTCAGTTTGGGGCATGTGTTTTTCCAGTGCCCCAATCTCTTGCAATAAGCACACTGGTCTCTTCGGAGGGGCTGCCTCCTTCCGTTGTATGTTCTTTGGCCACGACTGACAGCACCAACGGAATTTTGTGCACTGATCAAAGCCTGAATCATCCTTCTCATCAGCAGTTCTTCTTCACTCTCTCTACTGTCAAACACTTCCCGGGCTATATCCAACAATGCCAACCTAGGCATCTCTTCAAATCCATCCATCCTTTGGATTTCCTTGCGTATGTCCGGGGCGGACTGTTCTACAAAGGCCAGGTTAATCATCTTGTGGTTGGCTGGGTCATCTGGGTCTATGGGTGTATATATGCGGTACGCCTCCAGGAGACGATCGAGAAATTCCCAAGGTGGTTCGTTTGGCCATTGTCTCGTTTTTCTCACCTTGGAAAGGTCAGTGGGCTTCCGGGCTGCTCGCTTTAGTCCCTTTAACAAAGCCTGGTGGTAATCATGGAGTGCCCTCCTCCCTTCCTCTGTCCCATAGTTCCAGTCAGGTCTCCGTCGAGGCAGGACACAGTCCACTGTAACTGCCCTCTGTCTGTCAGTCAGTGCACCAATTCCAGTAAGTTCTTTGGCTGCCTCAGTCAGAATCCGTTCTCTCTCCTCCCACGTGAAGAAGAAATTTAAGATAAGCTGACAGACATCCCAAGAAGGAAAGTAGATGTTAAAGAGAAGGTCAACTAGAGAGACTAGGGAACTCGGGGTTTCTCTGAAAGAAGGGTAGTTCTTCATCTCCAGCCATTTACAAAGATCAGTGATGGTTAAAGACCCATAGGCTACACAATTCCGCCCGGCGCTGTAAGGGGAGGGCAGGGGCTGGCGTTGCCTCTGAAGAGGTTCCAAAGAATAAGGAAGTAACTCCCTATCGGATGTGGGGAGGGGAGAGGTCAAGGGGTGATCCAGCTGGTGGGGTAGGGGTTGAGGTGGGGGATGGGGTGGGGGTTGGGGTTGAAGGGAAGGCTGGGGTGGGGGTTGGGGTTGAGGTGAGGGCTGGGGTGGGGGTTGGGGTTGAAGGGAAGGCTGGGGTGGGGGTTGGGGTTGAGGTGAGGGCTGGGGTGGGGGTTGGGGTTGAAGGGAAGGCTGGGGTGGGGGTTGGGGTTGAGGTGAGGGCTGGGGTGGGGGTTGGGGTTGAAGGGAAGGCTGGGGTGGGGGTTGGGGTTGAGGTGAGGGCTGGGGTGGGGGTTGGGGTTGAAGGGAAGGCTGGGGTGGGGGTTGGGGTTGAGGTGAGGGCTGGGGTAGGGGTTGAGGTTGAGGTGGGGGCTGGGCTAAGGGTTGGGGTTGAGGTGAGCACTGGGCTAAGGGTTGGGGTTGAAGGGAAGGCTGGGGTGGGGGTTGGGGTTCAGGTGAGGGCTGGGGTAGGGGTTGCGGCTGAGGTGGGGTTTGGGGTTGAGGTGAGGGCCTAGGTGGGGCTCGGCGTCGAGGTGGGGGCTGAGGTTGAGGTGGGGGCTGAGGTTGAGGTGGGGGCTGAGGTTGAGGTGACAGCTGAGGGCGGTGAGGCAACAGGGAGTTCTTTAAAGCGGGGGTTTTGGAGAGCTTCTGGTCCCCTGGTAGAGATTCCTGAGGGCTCCTTGGGACAACGGAGGTGGGGCCACCTTGGCCATTTCTGATCATGTACATCTTCATCCAGAGGGGTGGATTGGATGTTGCTTCTGCCCAAGGCAAAATATATCCTATCTGTAAGTGGTGGCAATTGTCTAAGGCAATGTTTACTACAGCCCATGCCACCTGGGGGTCAAAGGTGCCCTCAAAGGGCCACTGGACCCCGAATCTGGGCCATGTCCATTCACATAAGAGCCTGAGACGTTTCTTGGTAATACGGTAGCTATACTCCTTCTTAACTCGAGAGGGGTAAAGTTTGTCAAAGTTTTTCAACACACAGTTTAAAGGTGTATTAGGCTTACTAGTCTTATTCCCCATTTTGTTGTCCAGTCACTCCAAGTCCAAACTGCAGAAGACTCAAGACAAAGAGACAGAAAAGACAAACAAAACAGAAGAGGACATGGGACCAAGAACCAGGTGGGCAGTGTGACTTCCCTAGTGCCCTGGACAGAGAAGTTCATGTGTCTCCTAAGATACCTCACCGTCCTCAAATGGGATCCCAACAGAACCAGGACCAGTTGTCGGACGAGGAAAACTATGACTTACCAATAGAGGTCTTGTCCAACAGGTGCTGGCCGGTTTTCTTTTGGTGCAGCCACGGACGCCAGGGCCTAGGGACGTCGTCACAAGGTGCACACCCCCTGGAAGTGGCGCTCCAGCCCTGAGATTCAGAGGAAAGAGTCCAGGTTCCAAGTTTGTTGGGGGGGGGGGGGGGCGGGCATCTTATATCACTGGAGCCTCCAAATGTCAATCCCCCCAAATGAGGTTGAAGACCACCTTACTCTGTGCACAGCAAAGCCTGTTTGGTGGATATCTCGCCTAAGACAGGTTCAAAAGAACAGCTGTTGAGTCAACCTCCCACGCTTCTCTTACAGGGCAAAATCACAGCGTGGGAGGTTTTACAGAAAGCAAACAAGGTGTTGTGCACTTCCTTAGCTACAGAGGCTCCATCTTGTATATACTCTCCATTTTGTACTAAACTAAAGCTAAATTCCCAGAAACAGCTTCAGGGTCAAATGCCCGGAGCATGTCTAAGCCACAATGACTCACTCTATGCTTTGTTGGTTAGCATCAAGCCAGGAATAAGCTAGGGGCTGCTGACTGGGCTCTCACTGGCTGGCTTCGATGCAGGCCAAGCTATTAAGGAAGCCATCTGAGGGCTCTTCCAGAGGTCCTGAGTTCAATTCCCAGCAACCTCAAGGTGGCTCACAACTGTCTGTACTGGGATCTGGGATTCATATACATAAAAATAAATATTTAAAAAGGCTGTTTTAGCAATTTCTTTAAAAAGAAAAGAAAGAAACAAAGCCATCTGAAATTCTTGACACAGAAACCCACTTAAATGGTGGCTTGCAGCCATTTGTGATGGGATCTGGTGCTCTCTTCTAGCCTGCAGGTGTACATGCATGTAGAACACTGTATACATAATAAATAAATAAATAAATAAATAAATAAATAAATAAATAAATCTTTTTTTAAAAAAGATAAATAGAGCTGAAGAGATGGCTCACAGGTTGGGAGCACAGACTGCTCCTCCAGAGGTCCTGATTTCAATTCCCAGCAACTACATGGTGGCTCACAACCATCTATAATGTAACCTGATGCCCTCTTCTGGCCTGCAGGTGTACATGCAGGCAGAGCACTGTTGAGATAATAAATAAAAATAAATGGTTTTGAAAGATAAATAACAAAATGTTTGATCCTTTCTTTGCAACTGCAAACTGCAACCTACCAATAAGTGAAACTGGCTGAGAAAAATACTTGATTGCTTATACTATGTTAATCTATAACACCAAAGTATGTGGGTTTGGGGAAATAATTTGGTTTTCACCTGTAATATGTAAAACATTAAATCATGTAAGGGTATTGGGGGACATGCTTTTTTTTTTGTATAGTCATTTTAATCATTCACTCGAAGAAAAATAGAATGTGACCACATTATAATTTTTATATTGCTTTAAAGATTTTTGCTGCAATACATAAGCTGTGGGGTGGGGGGAGATGCCAGGTGTGGGGGGCTGGAAAGACAGTGGTTAAGAGCACTGTCTGCCCTGCCAGAGGTCCTGAGTTCAATTACCAGCAACCACATGGTGGCTCATGACCACCTATACTAGAATCTGATGCCCTCTTCTGGCCTGCAGGTGCACATGCAGATAGAACACGCATACAGTTAAAAAAAAAAAAAAAAGCCAGACCGTGTGAAACATACAACGTATCACATACTTGATTGGATACCTGTACCTAACCTAATCTGTGTTGGGGAGCGGGGGGTTGGTTGGTTGTTTCTTTGTTGTTGTTGGTCTTGGTTTTTCGAGACAGAGTTTCTCTGTGTAGCCTTGGCTGTCCTGGACTAGCTTTATGGGCCAGGCTGGCCTCGAACTCACATCATCCGCCTGCCTCTGCCTCCCGAGTGCTGGGATTAAAGGCGTGCACTTGGTTTTCATAGTGGATTATTTCCCTAATCCTGGCACTCTAACAAAGGCAGTTATGGAACTTTTCCTGAAACATCTGGCACAAAACATTCTGAGGTTATGGGGTCCAGCGCAGCCTAATTCCGAGAAGTTTTACCTAACAGAGTCTCAAAATGGCTCCTGGTTTTAAATGGAGCCCAGCTCTGCTTTCTCGACCCAAACTCCCCCACCCAGTGAACCGAGCTCACGGCGCCCCGCGCTGCCAGGCGCTCCTCCCGCAGGATGCCAGTCCCAGCAACAAGTCCCGACTCTGGCGGGCACGGCCGGCCAGGACTCAAACTGGTACTCACCGTGCTGCAAGATCCCGCAGCAGCTGGAGCCACCAGCGCGGACGCCGTTCTTCGCGCCCCACTGCGCCGGGGCAGAGTAAAACCCAGTTTCTCCGGAATTTCTGCCCCAACCACAGAAGCCAATCAGAGGCCGCAGTTCTGTGATGGATGGACCTACGGACCCGTAATACAGCCTGGTGTGAAGAGAAGGGGTGGTCTCCAGGGGCCGCTGGTACCGCGAGGGGCTTGACGGGAAGAGGGAAGTTGCCGCAACAGGTTTTTTTTTTGTTTTGTTTTGTTTTGTTTTTTAAATATAAGTTTACTTATTTACAACCAGATCATAGAACCCTCCCTCTTCTCCTCCCGGTTCCTCCCTCCCACATTCTCCCCCCAGCCCACCTATCCTCCTCAGAAAAGGGAAATTCCGCCCCACCCCCACCCCACATCAAGCCGTGCCATTGGGAAGTGATCCAAAGGCAAGCAACAGAGTCCGTGTCAGAGGCAGCCCCTGCTCCCCTTATTAGGGGACCCACCTGAAGGCTAAGGCTGCCCATCGACTATGTGTGTGTAAGGGGGCCTAGGTCCAGTTCCTGCAAGGTCCTTGACTGCTGCTTCAGTCTCCATAAGCCACCTTGGGCTCAGGTTAGTTGGCTCTGTTGGTCTTCCTGTAGAGTTTTTGTCCCCTTCTTGGTCCTTCTTTCCGTCCCCCAACTCTTCCACAAGGCTCCCTGCACTCTCCCTAAAGTTAACTGTGAGTCCCAGCATCTGTTTGTGTAGGCTGATGGGTGGAACCTTTCAGAGCACAGCTATGCTAGGCTCCTGTCTGCAAGCACAGCCTAGCGGAGTGTCCTTAACAGTGTCAGGATTGGCTGTCCGTGCATCGGTTGGACGGTCCCTCAATCTCTGCCCTGTCTTTATCCCTGAACATTTTGTAGGTAGGGTAAATTTTGGGTTGAAGGTTTTGCGGGTTGCTGTTCCCCTCCCTCCGCTAGGAGTCCTGTCTGGCTAGAAAGTGGCCTCTTCAGTCTCCATGACCCCTGCTACTAGGAGGCTCAGCTAGAGTCGCCCCCACATCCTCTCAGGAGCCTGTCCAGTCACAGGTCCCCAGCTTGTCACAGAGATGGCCCACCTTTGGTTTCTCTTCTCTCTTACAAGCCCTACCTACCCCACCCCCGTCCGATTCCCACCCTCCTTTCCCTCCCCCCACACCCTCTCCTACCCTGTTCCCTCTCTTTATCCAGGCATGCTCCCTTGGGCCCCCCTTATTACTTAGCTTCTTTGGGTCTGTGAATTGTAGTATGGTTATTCTGAACTATATGGATAATAACCGCTTATAAGGGACAGGCCACTGTCTCTCTGCACCGGTGGTCATGCGGGGGGGGGGGGGGGGGGGCGGTTCTGGAGAGATGGCTCAGAGGTTAAGAGCACTGACTGCTCTTCCAAAGGTCCCGAGTTCAATTCCCAGCAACCACATGGTAAACCATCGGTAAATGAGATCTTGTGTTCTCTTCTGACATGCAGGCAGAACCCTTTATAATAAATAAATCTTTAAAAGAAAAAGAAAAAAGAAACAGACAGTGCTGGATTGTGGTGGCCCGCGTCTTTAATCTCAGCACGCTAGAGGCAGAGGAAGGAGGATCTCTGAGTTAGAGGGCAGCATGGTCCACAGAGTTCCAGGACAGCCAGCAATACACAGAGAAAGCCTGTCTCCAGGAAAGGAATATAGAAGCAATTACCACACATGCTTAGCTCTCTGATTTTTTTTTTTTTATAAAACCAAAAATTACAGTAGAATCTGACTAGTCCTGTAACCACTAAAGAAAGAATCAGAATTCATGGCACAACGGATTCCAAAATGAAATGTCCAGGTCCTTTTAGCTTCCCTGGGGATGCTGTGTGATGTTTAAAGAGTGAATATCAAGGGTACGCTATGTCTCCCAAGAACCAAAACAGAGTTATCTAATCAGATTCTCTCGCAAAACATAAGCAATATAATGTCTGTCTCTGTCTGTCTGTCTGTCTCCATCTCCATAGATGTATATATCTATCTATCTTTTGTCACGTAAAAAAGTGATTATGTTTTTGTTTTTTATTTGTTTTGTTTTGGAGTCATGGTCTCTCTATTTAACCTTGACTGTCCTGAAACTCAATGCAGACAAGGCTAGCCTTGAACTCAGACGGATCCTCTGCCTCTGGTGCTGGCATTAAAGGCGTGTGCCGCGATGCTGGGCCAACCTCATATATAATCTTAAGAGATTTATTAGATTTGCTGACACCATAGCAGGTTGGATAATCCTACAATACTCATCCGTATGCTGAAGAGCCGCAGTAATCAGTGAGTTGCTCAGACCAAGAATCCAGTGCCTTCAGGACAAGAGGGGACAACGATTCACAATTCAGATCCCATTGCAAGGCTGAGGGCCTGGAAGCTCTCTCCAGAGCCTGTGGTGAGAGTCTGCAAGAAAGGCCAGGGAACTGGGGACTGATGTCCTCAAGCCACGGCAGCCCCCCACAGGCACGTCTGCGCAGCAAGGATGCTCTCCATACACGCTGTCTGCCCATCCTCCTCTCCTTCCACTTTTGCTCCTTCAACACTCCCAGCCTGCTGGACAGAGCCATCCCCATTCAGGGCGGGGCTTCCCTCAGCTGAGTCCCTGAATCAAGTGCCAAACCCTCTAGAAACACCCTCACCGGCATGCAGGGGTCTCTGTTACTCCCCACCCCACCCCCAGCCCCAGCATCTCTCAAACCAGTGAAGCTGATAACAAGATTAATCAGTACAGGATGAAACACCCCAACTTCTCTTATGTGCCCAGGAATCGCCCGGTCGCCAAAACCAGCTAAAACCAGTAAAACAAGCAGCAGAGAGAAAGTATATGTGATCTTTCCATGAACCTAAGCACAGAAGCAAGACACTAGCAAACGGAGTTTGTGCTGGGTGCCCATGACTAGGCTGGAGTAGTTCAAGGATACAAAGGCTTGTTTGCTAGCCAGCCACCGGTCAACGTACTCTGCCACGTTAACAAACTTCCAAAAGCTCAGGACAAAACCCAGCACCTATTTGTGATCAAAGCTCTCAGCAACTTAGCTGAATTTTACTTGCTAGGGAGCTCCTACGCCAAGCTCCTCGCTCACAGCAGAGGAAGAAGAATGTGGGAGCAATCAGAAGCCGCGATCTGAGCGCTCGGCACTTCTGGAGGATGGCTGTCCGGTTACTGGCTGGAAGGAGACACAGCTCAGTGGGACAGACTAAGGGGAGCAGAAATTGGCCCGCGCCTCCACACCTTCTCGCTTCGCTTTAGACAGAGATGGGGAATCGCTTCAATGGAAGAAGTGCAGAAATATTAAATGCCACTGCCTTCCATCAAAAGCCCAAACTGTGCTTAGGACAAGGGATTCAGATACTTTGTCTCCCTCACCTTGTGAGCCTTTGATGTTTTCATCCCCCACCCCACCCCACCCCCAACCATTTACAGCAAATCCTCCTACTGCACTCCAGGAAGACGATGGCCTGTAGCAATGACCCCTCTTTTTTTTTTTCCCTTCATTTCTGTTCACCAATTTATTTCAGACAAGCCAACTGAATAACAAACTGAGGTCTGACCCCAGCCAATGAGGAAAAGAACCAGTCATCACCTGAGTTAGAGTGACAACAAATGGACTTCCTGTCTCTGTGTGCTGGGTCTTGCACTTCCTGTCTCTTGTGTGTTTGTTCTTCTGAGCACACTTTTTGGATTAAGAGCCATATTTGCTGAGCTGGGCACAGTGGGCTCAGGCCTGTAATCCCAGAACTCAGGAGATAGAGGCAGGCTGATTGCTGTGAGTTCGAGGCCAGCCTGGTCTACAAAGCACATCCAGGACAGCCAAGGCTACACAGAGAAACCTTGTCTCGAACTGCCCCCCACCAAAAAAAGAGAGCCAAGTTTGCCTCACTTGGACACTCACTTGGAATGGGGCGGGGTGTCTCTGTCTTTGCAACCCTGAACTTATTTTTCACAGGATTACTATAAAACAACAACAACAACAACAACAACCCATTGTTGAAGCAAATAAAACAGTCATATACAAGAAAACAGTAAACTTTAACCCAAACCTCACATCTTACACTAAACTTATCTGCAGAGAATCCCAAACCTAAAATGCAAAAGTGTGAACTTCCAGGGAAAACAGGCCAGGGGCCTCGTTACGGTGCCTGCTGCGGGACCACACAGGCTTGAGTTCGGACTCTTGCTATTTCTGTAAAAGCTCTGAAAGTGCATCTGTGCAAGTAAAACTGATGCCAAGGATCAGAGGCTGAGTGAATAATCAATGATACCCTCAGAAATGGAGAAGGCGGGGGGGGGGAGGCTTCACTCCTCCAGAGCCCCACAGAAGGCGATGGGCATGTGAGGACACAGCCCTCCCGTGGTCTGACAGGATTACGTCACTCTGATGAGCCCTGGAGAGACGCAAGGGAAAAGGGTCCTTTGATGCCTAGACAGGGCCACTGTGGTTGTCTGGCTTCAGTACTCCAGGGCTGAGGTGAGCGCATCATGGTGATGATGGCGGTGAAACCAAAACAGGATCCACATCGTTGAGTTTCCATACCCCACAAGAATAGGTTTCCACTTCTGGAATGGAAATAGAAGAGGTTTCTGTTTCCTTAACCTGATGTACCATGCAAAACATAGCTTTGAACCTACCCAGAACTCATGACCATGACTAATAACTGCCCCTTGCCTTGCAAATTATGTTTTCAATATACCTTAATCAATAGCTGTGGGCACCAAACCTATGATGTATGATCCTCCGTGTACTTGATGTATATTCTTGAATTTACATAGTGGTTTTTTTTTTTAACAGCCAATTGTCTCACCCCTGTAAATGCATGTTGGCAGCTGTTTTCAATTACCCTTATGGCTTTCCCTCAAAATAGGGACCTCAAAAACTAGCCCAGGGCTGCTCTCTCAAATCAGGACTTAGGGGGAGACAGACAGCTGACCAGTCCAGGGTGCACCCTTAATAAATCGTGCTTTAATTGGTCAATCCTGGAAGAGATCTTTCTCATCAGATATGCGAGATTAACAAAGACTTGGGGAGGAAGGAGCTCTTCAACTCTGGGCTACCAGGGAGCAAAGAGACTGACAAGAAGTGGGGTGACTTTCCAGGACAAGCCCCAGTGAATTAGTCCCATAAATCAGGCCCCACTGTCCACAGGTCCACTACGTCCCAATGGTCCCTTCAGACTGTGACTCAGGGTAAATGAGCTCGCAGCCTCACTAACTGCCTGGTCGGTCACTACATGAGCTGCCCAGGTGCTTTTCTCCACAGCACACACCTTCTTAAGTCTGTTGGGAAAGCCCAGTGTTTGTTTCCAAGCTCAGCGAAGCTTTGAGTCCCATGTTGTTCTCCCGACGCTGGTATTTGTAAGCACAAAGTCTAACCTCCCTGTACAGCTGCAGGGGACATCTCAAATATCAGATTTAAAGTCTTGCGCTGGGTATGGATACTTGGATTTCTAACCGTTTCTAGCAGCCACCGAATGAGAAAGCTATGTTAATAATGGTCATTATTGAATTTTTTTTTGCAATGGCTAAACTTTTCATGAAGAAGATGACTGTTAGCTGGTGGACTAATATAACAATGGAGAGAGGCTCCTCCTTCTTCAGGAAGACTTCAAACTTTAAAAAAAAAAGCTTTCTTTCCTTTGGCAGCATCTAACATGTGAGCCAAGAAATATATCAAGGCCCAGCTGTGATGGCACACGCCTGTAATCCCAGTACTTGGGAGGCAGAGGCAGGCAGATCTCTGTAAGTTCAAGGCCAGCCCTGGTTTATAAAGTGAGTCCAGGACAGCCAGGCCCATTACACAAAGAAATCCTGTCTGGAAAAACAAAAACACAAACAAAACAATGACAGTAACAATGAATGAAAGAAAGAAAAAAGAAAGAAAGAGAGAGAGATAGGAAAGAAAGAGAAAGAGAGAGAGAAAGAAAGAAAGAAAGAAAGAAAGAAAGAAAGAAAGAAAGAAAATACATCCAGGAGCTAAGAGGAAGATGCAGTCTGAAATGACGTGCTTTCTTCTGAGGGTCTACTGCTGGCTATACCGCCAGCTCTCTGTACTGCACAGGGTTCCCCGCCCCACTCGGCCTAATATGGTGCGAAGGCTGGGATACAAAGCCAAGAAATATTATCTCGCATACAGGATTCGTGTCCCTCGAGGTGGCCATAAACACCCAGTTCCTAAGGGTGCAATTTACGGCAAGCCATGGTATTAAGCCGCTAATATTTGCCAGAAGCCTTCAGTCTGTGGCTGGGGAGGGAGCTGGACACCACTGTGGGGCTTTCAGACACCTGCATTCTTACTGGCCTGGTGAAGATTTCACATATAAATGTTTTGAGGTTATCCTCATTGATCCAGTCCACAAAGCTATCAGAAGAAATCCTGACACTCACTGGATCACCAAACCAGTCCGCAAACACAGAGAGATGCGTGGGCTGACATGTGCTGGGTGCAAGAGCTGTGGCCAAGTTCCACAACACTGTTAGTGCTCTCACCACACATCCTGGGGAAGGCGCAGTGCTCTCCAGCTCCGCCATTACCATTAATACCTGTAATGTTTGTAAAATTCATACCCAATAAACAATCTAAGAAAGAAAAAAAACTTAGGGTTCAAGGATTTGGGAAATAATCCACTACAAAAACCAAGTTCAAAGACCTCTTAGTTTAGGTGACATGGGCAGAACAGGGCAACTCTTTAAGGCAAAAACAAACACACAATCAATCAAAAAGCCACAGATTGGGTGAGGTGGGGGCATCCAATCAGGGACACGCACACATTGTGTGTTCCTCATAGCTGGTCAAACCTAGCGTCTTCAGTGGTTTCCTACATACCACACATCACAGATGGCTTTCTTGATAACTTGGCTAAGACATAGGCCAGCCAATCAGAGCTCAGTCAGCAGCCCCTCGGTCTCAGTCCCCGCTGGGTGCTAACCAACAAGCCATAGAGTGAGTTATTGTGGTCTAGATTCGTCTGGGACATTTGACTCTGAAGCTGTTTCTGGGAACTTAACCTTAGTACAAGATGGAGCTTCTGAAGCTAAGGAGGCTCCCAACAAAAAAAGCAAGCTGTGGAACAGAAAAGGAAAAGCTGCCTTGTCTCTCTGCTGATACAGGAAATGGGAACTAGACTATGGGAGGCTCACCTTCCAGGACACGACAGCCCTGCTGAGGAGGATGGAAACTGTGAAGACCACCTGTCCTCAAGGCTGTGACTCATTCTGTGATCTTGAAAACACAGAAGATAGGCAGGTGTGGTCCCAGGACTTGGGAGGCAGGGGCAGGGGCAGGGGCAGGGGCAGGGGCAGGTGGCTGTTGGTGAGTTTGAAGCCAACCTGGTCTACAAAGCGAGTCCAAGACAGCCAAGGCTACCCAGAGAAACCCTGTCTGGGGAAAAACAAAACAACCAAACCAAACAAAACCAAGAGAGAGAGACAGAGAAAAAAGAAAACACAGAATTCTCAAAATCCTTTAAGAGACTCTAGTGGCATTCCTGCAGAGACTTTTTGTTCTTTCAAACTAGTTAATCCCCTCTATTTCACACTGTGCTTTCCATTCAGAGGTTGACTGGGAGGCCCACTTTAGGAACTCTTCAGGGTCCTAAAAGGCTCCAGAAAGCCTATGGCTCTTCTCCTGTGAGAAACTAACTGCACCTCCCAATGAAGCAAAGCACATTAAAGTATTCCTGTGACACAGAAAGTCCCTAATTCACAGGAAAGAGAAGGCTGGGTTGAGCTGCCTCAGACTAGTTTCCTTCCGTCCCATTGTTTATAGATATTTAATGATCCTGGCTCTTGAGTTGCTTTTCTAAAAAACATTTTAGAGTAGGATTCTCAACCTGTCGGTCTCAGCTCCTTTCGGGATCAGATAACCCTTTCATGGGAGTTGCCTAAGACCACCAAAAAGCACAGAATTTATATTATGATTCACAACAGTAACAAAATTACAGTTATGAAGAAGCAGTGAAAATATTCTATAAAGATTTCCTTATTTTTATTTACTTGGTGTTTTGCCTGCACGTATGTCTATGAGATGATGTCGGACCCACTGGAAATGGAGTTACAACCAGCCATGTGGGTGCTGGGAATTGCACTGAGACCTCTGGCAGCATAGCTTTTTAACTGCTGAGCCATCTTTCCAGCCCTGTGAAAATAACGTTACTGTTGGGGTCCACCACAACCCAAGGGACTGTATCAAAGGGTCATAGTATCAGGAAGGTTCATAACCACTGTTTTAGAGCGTGAAATTCTTGTAGCTTCTAATCTTTCAATAGGTAGATCATCGGAGAGTTGGGCAACCTCCTAAAAATGCATCGTAGACCGGATGCCCAGGTGCCTGTTGCAGGGCCTCCTAAGTCTTTCCCCCAGTGACCTCTTTTCATCTGAGAAGTGTTTACATGACCGCAGATGTCTTAGTTTCATTTCCTGTCGCTCTGATAACACACCCTGACAAAGCCAACTCATGAGAGAAAGGGTTTATTTTACCACCTGGTCACTGCTCACCCTGTCTGTCACCAAACACGTGGAAGGTCCCTGGAAAACCACAGGTCCTCAGCCAACAATAAGAGCCTGGAAATGTTGGTTCTGATAGCAATGAAGGTAGCAGCAGCAGCAGCAACAAGGTGAGTCAACGCCACACAAGAGGAGAGGACCAGTGAGCAGAAGCTGAATAACGCCCCCTCTGCACTGCGCTTTAAGCCGGGATGCTAGCAGAAGGTTGCACCCCACTCCAGGTCCATCTGCCTGCATCAGCTAAGACACTCAGGACCGTTTCTTCAAGTGAGGATCCCTGCTCAGGTGACTCTAATTTGTGGCAAACTGAGACTCCATCCAACCATCACCACACTGAGAATCAATGGCAAGAAAATATTACAAGTCTTTGCTGTCCATAACTGAACCATTATGTTTCCATAAGAGCAGAAAATGTTATATGCACAGTAAAAACCACCGTGATCCGTAGTATATAACAGTTTCATATCTATGCAGAGGTGTCTTAAGCAGCATTCAACAGCATGACAGAGTAGAGCGGTACGTGCAATGCGAAGTGCGCATGTGTGTGTTCAGAAGTGAGGCTGTAGGGAAGGCTCATGATGGTGCTCGGGTCAACGCTGCAAGGAATATCCCTGATCCAGTATTCATTTGATTCCAAACACGTTTTGTAGCCGTTACACACCCAGAAATTTTTACTGTTGCCAGGCTTTTCACAGCCTCCTCTTGCACACGACACTTCCCACAGTTTAAGGGGTGTTCTTAAGCTGGAAACCAAGAGGATCTTCACAGGACATGATAAAGAACTTGGCACCAAAGGCTGGAACACCAGACTGGGGCGACTTTCATAGAGTTGTCACTAAAGCGACTCAGTCAGCATGAGAGGCAGAAAGCCAGGGCTTCAGCAGGAACAGTGCCAGGAGAAAGGCTTCCAAGTTCTTCAAAGACAAGGTTTTCTTTTCTTGCTGTTGACTGAGAAGTTTCAGCTCTTCTCCTCTCTGTGTAAGAAAGATGCTAGGTGGCCTCCATCATCTACCTGCCAAGGATGGAGGAAAGAAAGGAACCCCCAGGCCTCCTCTGCTGAGCATCCCTGGCTCCACCTTTAGCTTGGAAGATCCCTCTTGCTCCCTGATGGATTCTGGTCTTTACTACTTGAATGTTGCTGAAGTCCACCCACTTTATCACCTAGCTTGCCCCAGGAGGCCCTCAGAAGCAAGCTTGTGGTATATTTCTTTGTTTGCTTTTAATTATTGTACTTCCCGTGTCTGGGTGTTTTGTCTGCATGTCTGTCTGTGTACCACACATGTACCTGGTGGCCAAAGAGGCCAAAAGAAGTTCCAAATGGTTGTGAGCCACCATGTGGGCACTAGAGTCGGATGTGGGTCCTCAGGAAGAGCAACCAGTGCTCTTAACACTCAGTGTTTCTCATAGTGGTCTTTCAAGCACACACACAAAAACCATGCTCTGGGTTGACTCACTTCAGTTAACAAGAACAGTTAACCAGAAGCAGAGCCACAGAAGCCAAAAACCAAGGTTAATACATTTAGAGACTGTCCCAGAACTGTGGACTTGGATGGATTAGGTTTTGTTTTCATCTTGGCTGGTGGTGCTGTCTAATGCGCTGAGTTTTATGGCCTGAGTGGTACTTCCACCATGGAGTCAGTTGTGCTAAGCCTGGAGACCTGTTACACTCCACACTGGTCTGAGTGACTGAGGCAAATCGTGGATGCATCCTGCTTTAAAGATCCTAAGGGCCCTTGATTATACTGAACGGATACACAACTGGCCATATAGTTGAAGATGCAGGGCCCCACTAGTCATTCAATCAGAATGAGAATTAAAGGCCCAGCTAATGCCAATGGGACCAAGAGAACAGAGTTGACTGGTACCAGTATTTGACTAATCTCCCCCTCCCCATCTCCCCCAGGGCGCCCCCCCCCCCCCCCCCCGTCCTCTATGGCAAAATTATCATATAAACAACAGGCTAGGCATGCTGACCTAGTGTCTGGGAACCGTGTGGGATGGCGTTGGATTCTCTCTCTCTGTTCAGGCATAGAAATGTATGGTGGCCTCTCCTGGCTGTCCTTATGTGCGTCCCTGTGTGTCTGTACATCTTTTTATGCGTTTCTGTCAATTCTGGTTTTTCTGTCTCGATTAGTGGCTCGTGTGAGAACCCTCTAACCTAAGATGGTGTCCCCTCCTGTTAGGAACCTGAAGCTGTCTGCCATGTTGTCCAGAGGGAACACCCCCCCCCCAAACAAAACAACCACACCACCACCACCACCACCACCACCACCACCACCACCACCTTTGGCATTCTGGGAGCAGGCGGACTTTGCTGTTTTGTTACTTGACTCCTGCATGGTCAGGGCTGGTCTGGTCTGGAGGTGGAGATGAAATGGTGCAGGCCTCTGCTGCATGGCACCCTGCTGTCTCAGAGGAATCCACACAGGGAAGGGGAAGCAGTTCCCCCAGGTAAGCATTCCTTCTCTTGCCTGCTCCAAGCAGCCCCAGGGAAGTGGAAAAGTTCTGCCTGGGCTGAGCCCAAAGGCAAAGAGAAAGAGCCACTCCTTTCCCTGTCACGATTTATGCCTCCTTTCCTACCAGTGATCTGTGTAATTGGAAAACTCAAACACCAGCCATTCTCTGGGGAAGAAAAAAGCAGAAAAAAACACCCCTAGGCTGGGAGAGTGCTGGTAAACAAGACAGCCTGACAGAACAGATTCTCCCTTCTGTTCAATACTGACCAAGGAAACCTTAAACAACACCCACTAAGTACCTAGGTACTTTTAAAAACAATTAAAGGCAGCTGCTGCTAAAAAGATTTCATTTGTAAAAAAAAAAAAAAGAAAGAAAGAAAGAAAAAGAAAAAGATTTCATTTGTCACCCAATCAGCTCCACATATTAGAAAAAAAAGTTATAAAAATTAAAGATATAAGCAGGTCCCAAGCAGTAGCTCAGATGTTTAACAAGAGGAAAATTGATTGGGACAAGACCTTTTGCATAGAATGAAAACCACCATCACCTTTTCTGATAGACACAGATTGGCTGACCCAGCAAGTTTTGGTGTCTTACCCTCTGTCAAAAGAATATTTTTTCTGGCTGAAAGTTCTGCCTCCAATCAAAAGATACAGTTGGCCTTCAATCCCAGCACTCAGGAGGCAGAGGCAGGTGGATCTCTGTGAGTTCAAGGCCAGCTTGGTCTACAGAGTGGGTTCCAGGTCAGCCAGGGCTACCAGAAAAATCCTGTCTCAAAAGAAACCATATAGCCAGGTGAGGTGGCGCATGCCTTTAATCCCAGAACTCAGGAGGCAGAGTCAGGTAGGTCTCTGTGAGTTTGAGACCAGCCTCATCTACAGAGTGAATCCAGGACAGCCAGGGCTATACAGAGAAACCCTGTATTGAAAACCAAAATAGAAACAAAGAAAGAGGGGGGCTGGAGAGATGGCTCAGAGGTTAAGGGCACTGACTGCTCTTCCAAAGATATTGAGTTCAATTCCCAGCAACCACATGGTGGCTCGCAACCATCAATAATGTGATCTAATGCCCTGTTCTGGTCTACAGGTGTACATGCAGGCAAAACACTGTATTCATAATAAATACATAAATCTTTAAAAAAAAAAACAAAAGAAAGAAATACACACACACACACACACACACACACACACACACACTATTTTGGATTGACAACCAAGATTCTGGGGGTATGGGCAAAAACCCACTGGCCATGACTGCCTAACACCGAGTTCCTACAACTAGTCAACTAACCAGTTTAGCTACCCTTGCCCAGATGGTGCAATAACTAACCACCCTGGAAACAAAAGGGGGGTGGCAGCCTGTATTATCTGGCTGTGCATTAGCTCCTGCTGTGCGTTCCAGCCCTGTTTGAGCTCTTGTGCTGACGTCCATCTGAGATGAGCAGTGTTGAGTTTGGGGTGGACGCCTGAACAGATCAAGGAGCTTAAACTGAAAGCTTTATTTCCTGAGCTCAGGAAAGGCGGCCAGTTTGGGGATCTGAACCACATCCTCAAGAGGGAAGCTGTATTGCATACTTAAAGGGGAAAACCATAGACCAAGGGGGAACAGGGTTGGCAGTAGCATTACCCAATCAGATTTTGACACACGGGTTTGAACAAGGGAGTTTCCATCAACCAGAATAGGAGTAGGTCCCTGGCCTGGAACCAGGAACTTGTTGACCCTGCGAGCAAGATGGAAAAGTTGTCCTTGAGGTGTCTGGACCTACACAATTGTTTTCTTACAAAAGAGGCTGTTTTGCTAGTGGGAAGTGAGTAGTTCTTCTAGGGCCTGGGAACCTTTTGTTTTTGTTTTTGTTTTTTCGAGACAGGGTTTCTCTGTGTAGCCTTGACTGTCCTGGACTCACTTTGTAGACCACGCTGGCCTCGCACTCACAGCGATCCACCTGCCTCTGCCTCCTGAGTGCTGGAATTCAAATGCGCCACCATGCCTTGGATTTAGTTTTTTCCTACGATTAAATGGAGCCTGAAAATGAAATGGTAGTATTTAAAATCAGTTTCTTTCGTTTATTCCCAACAAACAGTGGTGTGGAAGCATAAGCCATTAAACCCCTTGCTTCCCGCCTTGCTTTTGGTCATGGGGCTTCAGCACAGCCGTAGGGACCCTAACTAGGACACCCACCAAGTGAGTCTCTGTTGTTTTGTTTCCCCATGCAGGCTGCACGTGAGTCAGGTTTGCAGCTTAACTGAGGAAAGACAGTTAGTTGGCCCTGGGTTTGCCGGGTGTGGTGGAAGTCAGACGGATCTCTGTGAGTTCGAGGCCAGCCTACTCTACTGATCGAGTCCAGGACAGTCAGGGCTACACAGAGAAACCCTGTCCCGAAGAAAACAAACAAAAATGAGAGCACCCGGGCTTTAGCTTGGTGTTTGTTAAACATAAGGGAGCCTTTAGGAAGTGGCCTGTGTATGAGGAAGCTGAGCCTTGGACCTACTGCCCCCCCCCCCCCCATCTCTCTTCACTTCCTGGCTGTCACGGAGCGAGCATCTTTTCCACCACGTGCTTCTGCCGCAATGCACTGCCGTGTCACAGACCTGAAGCAATGAGCTAACCGAGCATGCATAGAAACTTCTGAGATCATAAGCCAAAATAAGCTTCTCCCTTAAAACATGGTTACATTAGGTGTTTGTCTCTGTGGTGAAACTGACTAATATGCCAGGCCACACAGCCAATGAACAGGTTCAGAGCCCAGGCAGGACCATAAATGTATCATGGGAAGACAGAAGGTCAGGGCGTCTGTGATGCTGTTTGCGGGCACCCTGAGCTCCCTCTCCAATTCTCCACCTTCTCCACCTTCTCTGCTCTCTCTGATTCTCACATCCTCACCCCTCCCCAATCCCTTCTCCCCCTGCAGCAGGAAGTAGCCTGAGGACATAGCAGGAAGGGAAGACTTTGGGGGGCACAGCACTGAGACACAAGGGCGCCCTCTTATGGCTATTTTAGGAAAAGCCTCTGAGGGATGTCCAAGGTTCTGCTTTCCTCAGGGAAGCATTCCTGGATTCCATGGCAGCCTAGAAGTCCGAGAAGACGCAGAGGCTGCTGGGAACTGGGTCAGAGGTTTCCTGTGGTCAAATACTGGAGAGTATTTGTTTCTCGGAGATCGGGATAGCAGGAGCCCACGTCCTCGATCCGAGGTGTGGGCAGGGTCAGCTTCTTCTTGGGCCTGCTCCCTTGGCAGGCAGCCAGCTGTCTTCTCAATGGGTCTTCCCACCGCCATGTATCTATCGGTCTTTTCCGGCTCTTCCTCTTCTTGGGGTGCGGGGAGCACCAGCTTTATAGATTTAGGGCCCAAATGTAACATCGTATTCCTTTAGGGGAACTCTCCTGCTCCTCCCTTCTACTGCCTCAGCTCCTGGAGAACATAATCTTGTTCTGAGTTTCTGTGAGACCAACTGTGTCTGCTTTATTTCACTTAATATGATGGCTTCCTGTTCTAATCCTGTTGTGGGTGGCAGAGCATAATTCTCTTTGTGGTTGAATAGTCTTCCACTGTGTATGCACGCCACATTTTCTTTCTCCACTCATCTGGTGATGGGTCTTCTGGTGCGTTCCATATCAGTATTAAAATTCTTAAATACATTAAAAACAGAACCCCCCAGATAAACCATACATCCTGGTGGTGGGTAACTAACCCAAAGGGAAGGAAAAACAAGTCACAAAGGCTGGCTCTTTGTCACAACTGTTTTTTAGAGATGAAAAGAGGAGTATGTTGGACTACCAAAGAGCAGTGTTTCTGTTTGGGGAGGACAGCAGGCCTCAGGTAAAAAGTCTACAAGGTCAGTTTTCCAATCCCTGCCCACTGGGGTATCAGGCCAGTTGTGAATTATGGGTTTAGGACGGTTTGCTAAAAATAAGTGATGGAGTCAGTCCCAAGGGGAAGAGCTGGGGCAGGTGGGAGGCAGAGCCATGCTGTGCTGAGGTGGCGTGGGCAACGGCAGCACCAGGCTGTGAAGGCAGGACCGAAGAAACAGTCCCTTGAACCAAGCTCTTTGCCCTGTGCTTGTCTCTGCTAATCCCATGTAGTCTTGGGCTTTGTGTGTAAACAAACTCACAAGGAGATGGAAGGGAGTCTCAGCAGTTTCTTGTCAAAGGATCAGACAGTCCTTAGTCCTAGCTCAGACTTTGGGGCCCCTGGACTCAGGCAGCATTCCATGCTGTTAGAAGCCTGTAAGGGGGCATATGCTGGACCTCCTGGACAAGTGTCGTCCCCTGCCCTTGAGCCTTCCTCCCAGTTCTAGGAACGTATCCCAAGGGACCAATGCTAATGAAAGATGAGAAGCAGCCATTAGTTTGAAAGCAGTTTACTCAGTAAATCATAGGACAGGTGATTGCATTCATTACAAATATGGATGACCAAGGAGACACATTCCAGTGCAGGGACGCATTCTCCCAACATCTGACAGCTATCATACAGAACACAGACAACTAATTCGACAATTCTCTTCTTTCTTTTCTTTTCTTTTCTTTTTTGGGACAGGTTTTCTCTGTGTAGCCCTGGCTGCCCTGAACTCACTTTGTAGACCAGGCTGGCCTCGAACTCACAGAGATCCACCTGCCTCTGCCTCCTGAGTGCTGGGATTAAAGGTATGTACCACCATGCCCGGTTCTCGCTGATTCATTTCATGAGACTCTTGGCCTTTTATGATGTTTGAACCAGATAACATTCCATCAGCTGCAGATACTTGACAGTAATGCAAGCTGCTTTTCTTAGGCTAAATGGGGTCTATCCAGTGGAGGTCCATTTGATGCTGCTGTCCAGTGGCTGGAGCATGTTCTCTGTCTGTCTGTGTGTCTTTGTGTCTTTGTGTCTTTGTGTCTGTCTGTCTGTCTGTCTGTCTCTCTCTCTCTCTCTCTCTCTCTCTCTCTCTCTCTCTCTCTCTCTCTCTGTGTGTGTGTGTGTGTGTGCACTCAGGGCCTCCTGAACACTTGACAAGCACTCTCCTACTGAGATCCTTTACTTACTTGCTTTAGTTTTCCTGATCTGTAAATGTCTGCACCTTTTTAATTTCTTGACTTCTTGGTACTAGTTCTGACATCTTAATGTTCTCCCACTAATAATAAGTTAAATAAAAGTGCAAACACATGCTCACTTTGTGTCACAGACCTTCAGAAGACAGATGCTCCAGACTCTATATTATTTGGAGACTCATGGTTTCACTTGGTCTTCTCCTAAGAGCTACCCTTTGACCACTGAAAGATCTGTGGGATTCCTATCAAATAATGAAAAGTTAATGTCAAATCTTGTGTAAGGAAAGGGGGCCCTGAGTGTGGGGGTGTACACCTGTAATCCCATAAGCCAGGAGTTTAGCACAGGACCATCATGACTTTGAGGCCAGCTTGGAGTACACAGTGAGACCCTGTTTCAAAAAAAAAAAAAATACTGAGCTGGGTTTGGTGCCGCATGCCTGTAATCACAGCATTTGGAGAGGCAGAGGCAGGCAGACTCTGTGAGTTCGAGGCCACCCTGGTCTACAAAGTGAGTCCAGGACAGCCAAGGCTACACAGAGAAACTCTGTCTTGGAAAAAAAACCCACCCAGCCCCACAAACCAAACCAAAACATATAAATCCCCAAGTTCCAATCCCTCCAAAACATACACACCAACATAGGCATGGAATTAAACTTTCAGCAGTGTAAACACCAGTGTCTTGGATTTATATCAGGATGAGCTCTTGGGCAAATTTAATTATCTTAATTCTTGTCTTATTTTTCTGAATTTAATATGTATAACCAGTGAACAAAATTACTTAAAATAACCAAAGCCATAGGAATCCAAATCTGGCTCATACCATCCTTTCTAATCAAACCCTGAGGGATTCTGATCCCATCTCCTTTTGACCTGGGGGATTTAAGGTCAGGAACTGACCCTGATCATGCCCCTGCCCTCCACAAGGGGGCTAAGGCAGCCAACATTTGAAGAGTTCTGGGGAGCAGGTGGCCCAGGGGGACTTTGCTGGGCTGTCCAATGAAGAGTTGATGTTTGTGGTTCACCTTCTAAGGGTGGTTTCTGAGACTGTCACATGGTGGCTACCCAAACAGGACATTTTAAGGGACTGTTTGTTTGGAACATGGGATTTTAATGGTTATAATTTTAAAATACTGAGTGGTCTATTATTCACACCTTCATTTGGCCACATGAATAGTCCTTGAGACCTTGGTAATGAGATCCCAGGATGGTTTGAATTGAGCAAGGGTTAAGGTTAGTACAGGTCTCCTTAAAAAAAAAAAAAAAAAAAAAAAAGAACACTCAATGTCAGTATCATGCTTCTGGATGCACAGGTACACATGTGCGCGTGCATACACACACACACACACACACACCTGGGGGCTGCTATACATAGCTAGGTGTTTGAAAAAGCGTATTTTGATATTTGCAAGTTAGTTTGAAATGCATCAGAAAAAATAAGTTCACTGTTTGGCTGTCTGACATTTCATATATAACATGTAACATATATTATGTATTACATTTATAAATATATATTAATATATATGAAGTGTCAGATGGCCAGACAGTGAGCTAATCAGTTAGACTACTTCTTATTAAAACAGACAAAATTACTGGACTGATGGCTCAGCTTTAAGAGTATGCAAAGCTCCTCCAAGAACTGAGATTTGGTTCCCAGGGCCTAAGTGGGGCAGCTCATGATCTCCTAGAACTCCCGCTGAGGGAATCTGACACTTCTGGTTCTCTGAGAGCATCTGTACTTATAGATACATACATACCTCTCAGTCAGAATTAAAAATAGCTGAAAATTTAAACAAAAATAACAAGATAAATATTTAAAGATAAAACCCACAAAGAAGCAATAACAAAAGGGCAAGCAGCCTAACTTTCGAATGGGCAGAAGGCTTCAAGCAGGCTTGTTTTCAAGGACTACATACAAATGGCCAGTAGGCACGTCAGTGGGCGTGGTGATGTTACCTTGTTGCTAACAGTTAAGCTGCTCAGTATTGTTATGACCTGGAGGCAAAACGTGACTTTCTATCCACCACGTCAAAAAATTCAGACTGTTTGTAGTGTAGCAAACTTGTGAAGTTTTGTGTAGTGAGGCTGAGACAGGAGGATCATCACAAGTTCATCATCATCCTGATCATAAGCATCATCATCGTCGTCATCATCATCATCATCATCACCACCACTACCATCATCATCACCACCATCATCACAAGCCTCATCTACATAGGAAGTTCTAGGCTGCCCAAGGCTACATAGTGAGATCTTGCCTCAAAAGTAATAATAAAGGTGGGTACTCCTTTAATCCCAGAACTCAAGAGACAGGGGCAGGCAAATCTCTGTGAGTTCAAGTCCAGCCAGGAAATGAGTGATGGGAACACAATTTTAGCACCACAACAGTTATGGACACAGGTGGTGGCTCCAGGCTACAGAAGGACTGCGAGTCCCTGCTGCTGACAGAGATCAGCTGCCTGTGCACTTAACCTGCACAAAACAGCTCTTCCGACACTGCAGTCTGAGTCAGCGCCTCCTGCTGGCGGAGCAAGTGTTAGCATTCCTTCACATCGCTCACTTCCTGGTTTACTTAGGAATCAGTCTGAAAACAGAACAGCGGTTGAAAGGGGGGTGCATTTCACCCAGGCAGAGGCTGTACACCCAGGGGCTCCCTGGTTTTCAGACACTAGAGCAGCTTTAAGGGCTGGTAACATCCTTTGCCCCATGAGCAAAGGGACTCATGGTGACCTGAATAGAGGAGACACTTGATGACTGTGTCCTGTGACCTCACACAGCACCTCCCAAGGATCCAGTCCACTGGCCTCTTCAAGTGGGGACAGAGAAACATACTAACCTTAACCCTTGCTCAACTCAAACCATCCCGGAACCTCACTACCAAGGACACAATGTCCCTGTGGCCCCAGCTCCAAATTGAGGTGTGAATAATAGACCACTCAGTATTTTAAACTTATAACCTTTAAAATCGCATCTTCCAAACAAGCAGTCCTTTGAAATGCCCTGTTTGGGTAGCCACAGCCTGGCAGTCTGAGAGACCACCCTTAGAAGGGACTTGACTTCACCTGGTCTTCTCCCCTCTGGCCCTGAGGCTTTAGTGGGTGGGGTAGGGGTGAGGAGTTGTCCCTGACAAAGGCCAACCCGGTTATGAGGCCAGCCTGGCTACTGTCTCAAAAATACAAACCCAAAATGAAACAAGCAAGCCTAGGGTGATGGCACACACCCAAATCCCAGTACTGGGGAGGCAGAAACAGGTAGATCTCTGAGTTCAAGGCCAGCCCAGTCTACAGAGTGAGTTTCAGGACAGCAAGGGTTATACAGAAAAACCCAGTCTCAAAAAACAAAACCAACTAAACATCAACAGCAGCCCCCCCCCCCAAAAAAAAACCAAAACAACAACAAAAAGCAAAAACTGTCTCAAAAGTACCTAGTATCTGTGGAGAGGTTGACCAAAAGTAATATTTCTCCAAGGAGGTTCAGCTCCACTGAGGGGGAGGGGGAAGGAGAGGGGGAGGGGGAAGGAGAGGGGGAGGGGGGGAAGGTTCTTGGGGTGAAGAAAGAGTGTAAGAGCTTCTAGTGTGCTGGGCAGTGGTGGCGCACGCCTTTAATCCCAGCACTCAGGAGGCAGAGGCAAGCAGACTCTGTGAGTTCGAGGCCAGCCTGGGCTACAAAGTAAGTCTAGGACAGCCAGGACTACAAGAGAAGCCCTGTCTCAAAAAAACAAAATAACAAATCAAACAAAAGAACTTCTAGTGTTTCTACAAGGCACTTTCTTCCACCTTGCTGCCTTAATACATTGTTTTGGGTTTTATTATTGAGTTTTGGTTTTTCTGTGTAATAGCCCTGGCTTCTCTTTGTAGACCAGGCTGGCCTCAAACTCACAGAGATCTGCCTGCCTCTGCCTTCTGAGTGCTGGGATTAAAGGCGTGCACCACCACACCTGGCCTGTAACATATTGTTTTAATAAGCATAATAAAATTATGAAAAATGTCTTTTTCCATTTCTTCTTCAAACATTAGTAGGTACACTATGTATCAATGTAGGGGTAAAGCTCAGGATATATATATATATATATATATATATATATATATATATATATATATATATATATATATATATATATTGTCTGAACAGAACTCATGAAGCTCTAGGTTCAAACTCCAGTACCACATAAACCAAGTGTAATGTTTCTAGAACTTGGGAAATGGAGGCAGGAGGAATAGAAATTCAAGGCCATCTTTGAGAACCTAGGGAGTTCAAAGCCACATTGGACCACACAAAGTGAGCTCTTTCTTCTTCTTCTTCTTCTTCTTCTTCTTCTTCTTCTTCTTCTTCTTCTTCTTTCTTTCTCTCTCTCTCTCTCTCTCTCTCTCTCTCTCTCTCTCTCTCTCTCCCTCTCCTCTTTCTTCACTCTCACTCCTCCCCTCTCATACATGCCTAGACATACACACCAGATGAGAAAACAGACTTGCATATAGCAGGTGTGTGTGGTTTTAAGATCTAGTACTGCAAATGTAGAGATAGACAGGGAAAAATCTTCAGGCAGTGATGTTGACTGTAACAATCTAGTCCCTAGATTCTTTTGCATTCATTTCTATGTTAGTGTAAGCATGTCAAGACAGAGTGGTGGAAAAGTACCTTGCCAGGTTGGGGCCAAGGTGTGCTGCTAAGAGATCATGCCATGCAACTGATCTGACGAACGAGGTTTATTGGGGGGAGGGGAAGGGCAAAAGGCCATTTCTTGGAGTGGGAACAAGAAAGAAAGAGGCAGACAGATGGACAGAAAGACAGAGAGAATGAACAAGGCACACAGAGAGATCTGGGGTGGCCAGGACTTTTTAAAGGCTGCGCTGTCACATAGTGGAAATGTACAACTCATAGCATCCGTGGAAATGCACTGTCCCCGGAGACAGCAGGCAAAGGTGTAAGCTGCTGCCCTGAGTCCCTGAAAGGCAGGCTGGTGGAGCGCTCCTGACGTACCACAGACCAGAGCTGGGAGGGAGGAGGCTGCAGAAGGAGCGATATGATCCTGGATTGGAGACTAGTGGCAGATAGCCGAGCACTTGTGCCCACGGTGTCCCTCCATATTTTGAGATTTATAATATGAAGACTGAGTCGTCTTTATGGACGAGTTTGTGACATCTTTCCAGCAAACGAGGTTAGAGCTTTGAAGAGTGGACAAGCAGAAACAAAAATTTAACCTGATTTGTTATTTATTATTTGTATATAATATTCTGCCTACATGTAAGTCAGCAGGCCAGAAGAGAGCACCATATCTCTCTATAGATGGCTGTGAGCCACCATGTGGTTCATAAGAATTGAACTCACGACCTTTGGGAGAACAACCAGTGCTTTTAATCTCTGAGCCACCTCTCCAACAAGAAACCAGAATTTGAAAAAGGATGAAGGGGGTGAGTTCCGTCAGAGATTACGACAGGCTTGACATTTGGCTAATGCTCACTTCAGGGAGGCGGGGGACTGAGAATTTACCATCTGAGCAAAAGGGGTAAATGTGAGCTCTTCACTCTGCAGCCATAGGTGATGAGAACAGAGCCTCGGGGTCCATGCCTACAGTGCGCATGCTGAGGCTGGCCAGTGGATCCCAGAGCATGCCTACGGTGCACATGCTCAGGCTGGCCAGTGGATCCCAGAGCAGATCTTTCATCATCGATGAGGCATGGGCTGACTTACATGTGCATCTGCAGAGGCACCTAAGGAACAGATACAGCCTGCAGGGTTTCAGCTATTCTATTGCTGCCTTTCTAGGGTTCCCAGACTTCCTCTGTCTTCCATTGGAATCAAGCTGATCCATCCATCCATCCTTCCTTCCTTCCTTCCTTCCTTCCTTCCTCTCTCTCCCTTTTTTTTTTTTCTGAGACAGGGTTTCTCTGTGTAGCCTTGCCTGTCCTGGACTCACTTTGTAGACCAGGCTAGCCTTGAACTCACATCAATCCACCTGCCTCTGCCTCCCGAGTGCTGGGATTAAAGGCGTGCGCCACCGCCAGCAGCTAAGCTGATTCTTTCTTACACCAACTTTCCCCTTGACCAGGTCACACAGGAGGAGCTTGTCATCCACCATCTTACCCAATAGTCCAGGATGTATATTCTTGGGCCATAGGACATTCCCAGGCAAGCAGGGCACCTAGCACTGGCCATGGCATCTACAGAACTCCTGCGTGAATCCCCCCGCACCTGAGCTCCTCTGCCACATCCAGATGCTCTCCATAGAAAAGTAGGCTGAGCGCAGTTGTACAACGCCTTTAATCCCAGCACTCGGGAGATGAGGCAGGCAGATCTCTGAGTTCGAGGCTACCGGTCTACAAAGCTGGGTTTGGGATGGAAGCCGAGAAATCTCACTTCAGAGACAGAAGCTTAAAATGCTAGCTCTATTTTCTGTGCATGCAGAGAGGCAGCAAGTTAAGGGAAATTGTACAACATGTTTAAGGGATGGGAACGCAAAGCAAGGGGGAGTGGGTGAGCTGTTGTGTTGAGCAATCATAGGGGGTTAAGCTAGGATGTTGGGGTTAAGCTAGGATGTTAACGTTGGTGACTGGGCCTTATCCGGGTCACCTGGTCTCGGGAGCCTTGAATCAGCTTTTTTTTTTTTTTGCATTTGGTTCCTCTCCTGGGTTCTGATTGGGAATTTAGGGTAGGGAACAGAGGAGTGGGCAAGCTGCATGTAGTTAATTTTAAGTCAAGTCAGGCAACACATTATGACTTGTGTGCCCTTCGCTTAGATAACAGGGTAATAGCAACTTGATTGTTTACATTCTTTACTGGTTAATGGATAAACACGAAACATCTGAAGAAACAGAACAGGAGTTGGGTTCCTGGGCCTGGGAATATGAACTCAACTTTGACCCTGAGATGCCTGGACCCAGAGAACACACACACTCTCTCTCTCTGTTTCTGTCTCTCTCTTGTCTCTCTCTCTCTTTTCAAGATGGGGTTTCCCTGTGTAGACCAGGCTGTCCTAGACTTACTTTGTAGACTAGACTGGCTTTGAACTCACAGAGATCCACCTGCCTCTGCCTCCCTGAGTGCTGGGAGTACAAGCGTGTGCCTTCCTACCCGTCTGAGAACTGTCTCTCAGCCAGGGCTACATGAGATACCCTGTCTAGAAAAACAAAACAAATAAAATTTAAGAAAAGTAAAAGGTTATCCCTGGATCAGAAAGGAGGAGTAGTGAAAAAAAAAAGAAAAAGAAAAAAGATATTGCAGAAGAAAGTGACACAAATGTGTAACAATGTACGGCATGGAAAGAAATTGAACATACAATAAATATGAATACAAAAAGTCAGCTGGGCAGTGGGGGTGCACACCTTTAATCCCAGCACTCAGGAGGCAGAGGCAGGTGGATCGCTGTGAGTGCGAGGCCAGCCTGGTCTACAAAGTGAGTCCAGGACAACTAGAGCTGTTACACAGAGAAACCCTGTCTCAAAAGCACAGAAAAAGAAAAAAGAAAAAATATCTGCACTTTTCGTTTCCTTGTGGACAGAGCAGGGATCCCAAGTGCAGGAAGAAGTGATTCACTTAAATGAAACAAGAACACCTTGCACAGGACCCGGAAGAGACCGGGGAACTTGATACATTGTTGCCTTCTTCCACTTCCTTAACACAAGAACGCCTAGCTACTCAATTGTGAAGCGGGCATTACAGGTTGTTGGCTCCTCTGTCCTGTGGGGAGAGGGCTTGAGGACTTTGGATCACGGTCAGATTTCCCTGCCTTGAGGCCCCTTGCAAAGGACAACAAACAGAACCCTTGGAAAACACAACTTAGTGCCATTTGCATTTCATAGAGAGCACTGGAAACTTTCCCATGTGGCCCAGCTTTGTTGCAGTTTCCACCAAGGCTGGCCTGAAGCTCACAATGAAAGGAGTCCTTGGTCACTGCCAAAAGGGGAGCCAAGTTTCCATTTGGCCCTGGAGCCTCCTTTGTTTTGTCTTACACGGGAGGGAAGGCAGCCACTTTTCTTGGCATAAAAGCCTTGCCAATTCACTAGCTGGGGGAGAGGTTGCCGTCTTCACATCACGGGTGACGGTTGGTGACGGTAGCATCTCCCTACTGCAAAGAGACGATGGAGAGGACATGGAAACAGACAGCAGGCTCTAGGGATGTCAGATTTAATATCAGGGGACTGTCTCAGAATCACACATCTGCACGTTCACAACACACACACACACACGCACACGAGCACACACACGCACACGAGCACACACACACGCGCACACACACGCGCACGCACACACACGCGCACGCACACACACGCACACACACACACACGCGCGCGCGCGTGCGCACCCTCCTTTACTCATCTTTCCTTCTCTACAATCTCATCTCAGAAACAGCCTCTCATATTTTAACACCCTTTCAAATGAAACAGGCAAATTACATCCCCTCCCCAACGCCCTCCCCGCAGCGTCCCCTCCCCCTTATAGGTCTGTGTGAAGGGGAGGCCCCAGTGCCTGTCCACCCGTGACCTCAGCTTCTCCTCTCCCCAGCGGCGCACTTGACGCTCTAAAACCTCAACTTGTGGTTTCTCTTCCTGTGATTTCTTGAATGAGATCCCTGTGAACACCTCACTCATCAGATGTGACTACATCTCAGCAAGGAATTCCGGTCCTGCTCCAGGAACACAGGCACAGGTGACTACAGGCAACCTCTGACCCAGCTCCCAGCAGCCTCTGGGTCTTCTCTGACTTCTAGGCTGCCATGGAAACCAAGAATGCTTCCCTGAGGAAAGCAGAACCTTGGACATCCCTCAGAGGCATTCCCTAAAATAGCCATAAGAGGGCGCCCTTGTGTCTCAGTGCTGTGCCCCCAAAGTCCTCCCTTCCTGCTATGTCCTCAGGCTACTTCCTGCTGCAGGAGGAGAAGGGATTGGGGAGGGGCGAGGATGTGAGAGTCAGGGAGAGCAGAGAAGGTGGAGAAGGTGGAGAAGGGGAGAGGGAGCTCAGGGTGCCCGCAAACAGCATCACAGGCGCCCTGACCCTCTGTCTTCCCATGATACATTTATAGTCCTGCCCCATTTCTTCAGACTGGCCTGGGCTCTGAACCTGTTCACTGGCTGTGTGGCCTGGCATATTAGTCAGTTTCACCACAGAGACAAACACCTGACGTAACCATGTTTTAAGAGGGAAGCTTATTTTGGCTTACGATCTTAGAAGTTTCTTTTTCTTTCTTTCTTTCTTTCTTTCTTTCTTTCTTTCTTCCTTTTCGCTTTGTATTTTGAGACAGGGTTTCTCTGTGTAGCCTTGGCTGTCCTGTACTTGCTTTGTAGACCAGGCTGGCCTTGAACTCACAGAGATTTGCCTGCCTCTGCCCCCTGAGTACTGGGATTAAATGTGTGTGCCATCACACTCAGTAAGCCCGGGTTTTCAGTGGGCCTTTGTAGGACATGTGGACTAAGCACTAGGCGAGTGACTCATTTTCTTGAACATGGCTGGGACCCTGAGGCTCCTTACATGTAGGCTAGGCTGTTGGCATATAAGTGGCTAAGTTGCTTAGCAACCTGGAAGACATCACTTGCCACCAACTGTGTGCCAGATTATAAGAGGGCTGACCTGTCACCTTGCCTCTCTCTCACTTTGTCTCTTACTCTTGTACTTCTCTCTTGCACTTTCTCTAAGGGCGCCCTCTCTTACTTTCTCTCTCTCTCTCCCTCTGTCTCTGTATCTCTACCCTCACCGCCCATTCAGATGCCAACTCCTCTCCATTTCCCTTCTCCCCAAATAAAATCTCTCCATTTCAGATCTGTTGCCCCCCCTTTCTCTCTCTCCCATACACACACACACACACACACACACACACACACACACACACACACGTATGAATACACTTTCAATCCTAACATAGATTACCAATGCCATATCATTGTTGGTGTGTTCACCCCATGCTGGAAACAGACATGTCTTACCCTTGCACATACAGTCATAAATCTCCAGGGTTGGTGGGAGGCCTGGAAGTAACAAGTAACTCCACTTGCTGCAGTTAATAATTCTCCCATTCGGGTCCTGTTCTCTAGAAAAGCTGAGCCGAGGCACTCCCTCTAAGAGCTGGGTCCACAGAAGCACTGCCTGCTGCCAGGGCCAACTAACTGTCCTTCCCTGGTTGAGCTGTAAACCTGACTCACGTGGAGCCCGGATGGGGAAACAAAACAACAGAGATTCACTTGGTGGGTGTCCTAGTTAGGGTCCCTACTGCTGTGCTGAAGCCCCGTGACCAAAAGCAAGGTGGGAAGAAAAGGCTTTAATGGCTTATGCTTCCACCCCGCTATTCGTCTCTAATGGAAGTCAGGGCAGGAACTCAAACACCAGGGCATCCCAGGACAGGAGCTGATACTGAGGCCATGGATGGATGCTGCTTACTGGCTTGCTGTCCATGGCTTGCTCAGCCATTTTCTTTCTTTCTTTCTTTTTTTCTTTCTTTCTTTCTTTCTCCTTCTTTCCTTTATTTTTCATATGTTTTTGTTTTGCTTTGGAGACAAGGTTCCTGTGTAACAGCCCTCAGCATCCTGGGCTCTCTTTGTAGACCAGGCTGGCCTCAGACTCAGAGATCCACCTGCCTCTGCCTCCCTGCATGCCGGGATTACAGGTGCGCGCCACCAAGCCGGGCTCAGCCTACATTCTTATAGAACCCAGGACCACCATCCCAGGGGTGGCCTCACCCACAGTGGGCTGTGTCCTCCCACCTCAGTCAGTAATTAAAAATGCCCTCTAGCGGGATCTTATGGAGGCCTTTTCTTACTAGAGACTCCCTTCTTCTTGGATGACTCCAGCTTGTGGCATGTGGTCATAAGAATAGGCAGCGTAGAGGGTCTTTGCACTTAGCAGTACTTAAGAGATCTTGCCAATAGTCCCACTGGAGCCTCCTTATTCTTTTTCCTGGCTGAGGAGGTGCTAAGGGAATTCATTGCCTTGGTCTTTTATGGTAGGACCTGAGAGGCATCCCAGCGACTGTGTCCTCATGAGGTGGCATCTTACAGCCTGGTCTGAGGCATCACAGCAGTGAGGCTTGTCCTTTGACATGTTTTATACAGCCATCTTCTAGATAACCACATCTAAAGTGGTTGTCTAGATTTATATAGGCTTGAAGGCACGGTAACTGGACAGGTATCAACCCTTGAAGCTAGTTTGCCACTAAGACAGGACTTAACACCTGTCATGTAGCACTTCCTTGGTAAAGGCACTCTCAGGTGCACCCACCCTTTAACCTGTGCTAACCCACCCTACGCTGCCTGTGCTAAAGCCTTATGGTTCTTACTGCCTAGCGCAGGACCTCAGGGTTATAGATGCGACAGTCCCTAACCTCTGTGCTCTACTCTCTCAGATCCCTCCTCTATCTCTCATTTTACTGTCCTAGACCTTAAAGGCACCTTCTTCAACATTCCTTTACACTCAGATTCACATCACCTCTTTGCTGTCTTCACCTGGGAGGACCCTGACACCGGTACAGCATCCCAGCTTTACTTGGACTGTTCTTCCCCAGGGATGCTGAGACAGTGCCCATTTTTATCTGCCGGGCTCTGGCCACTGACCTCCTCTCCCTAACCCTGTCCCCCAGCTGCTTAACCCAGTATGAAGATGACCTGCCCTCTACTCTGTAGCCCCTCACTCTTGCTGTCACAATGACACACGGCTCAGCTTCTTAACTTTTTAGAAAATGGGCCCAGAGAGATGGATGGCTCAAGTGGGTAAGAGCACTGGCTGCTCTTTTAGAGGTCTTGAGTTCAATTCCCAGCAACCACAGGGTGGCTCACAACCATATCTGTCATGTGACGGTGAAGCTCTCTTCTGCCTGCAGGTGTACATACAGGCAGAGCGCTCATACATAATAAATAAATAAATAAATCTTTTTAGGACACAAAGGATACAGAGTCTTCCCTTTCAAAGCTCAACTTTCTGTCTCTCAGGTCAAGCACCTAGGTTTTCTGCTATCCGCTAAGCATGAACTCACTCTTGAGACAGTACCTCCGGTCCCTCACACCGAGAAGATTCTCTCCTACCTTGACCTAGCATGGCACCTTAGAACCTGGATTCCTAACTTTGTTCTTCCTGCTCACCCCTTCTATGAAGCAGCTAAAGGCCGCCTAACTGAGCCTCTGGGTCTTACTAAGCCTGTCAGGCCTGCTTTTTTTGCCTCTGAGATGAGCACTTCCTAAGGCCTCCGCTCGCCCCCCTCCCCATCCCCAGCCCCACCCTGGCTCTCTTTGATCTCGACCAACCCTTTATCCTTTAATCTACTGAAAACTGGAGAAAGGCTCTAGGAGTTTTGGGACAAATGTGAAGACCCACCTCTTGCCCCTCTTGCCCACTTTTCAAAACAGCTAGATACAACAGTCAGGGATGCCAGCCTTGCTTACGGGCACTAGTAGCAGCCTCCCTACTGGCCCAGGAGGCTTCTAAGGTTTGGTCCTCTCTGTCCTCTCACCACAAAGATCTCCTATCACACAAGAGCCTCTCCACTCTGCCCCCTTCTAAAAGCATCAGCTTTTTCACATCACCTCCTTGGAAACCCCTGTATCTCATTTGGTTTCTGCCCTCCCCACAACCCCGCTACTGCCCTCCCTACAACCCCGCTACTGCCCTCCCTACAACCCCGCCACTGCCCTCCCCACAACCCCGCTACTGCCCTCCCCACAACCCCGTTACTGCCCTCCCCACAACCCTGCTACTGCCCTCCCCACAACCCTGCTACTGCCCTCCCCACAACCCTGCCACTGCCCTCCCCACAACCCCGCTACTGCCCTCCCCACAACCCCGCTACTGCCCTCCCCACAACCCTGCTACTGCCCTCCCCACAACCCCGCTACTGCCCTCCCCACAACCCTGCTACTGCCCTCCCCACAACCCTGCTACTGCCCTCCCCACAACCCTGCTACTGCCCTCCCCACAACCCTGCTACTGCCCTCCCCACAACCCTGCCACTGCCCTCCCCACAACCCCGCTACTGCCCTCCCCACAACCCCGCTACTGCCCTCCCCACAACCCCGTTACTGCCCTCCCCACAACCCCGCTACTGCCCTCCCCACAACCCCGCTACTGCCCTCCCCACAACCCTGCTACTGCCCTCCCCACAACCCCGCTACTGCCCTCCCCACAATCCTGCCACTGCCCTCCCCACAACCCTGCCACTGCCCTCCCCACAACCCCGCCACTGCCCTCCCCACAACCCCGCCACTGCCCTCCCCACAACCCCGCCACTGCCCTCCCCACAACCCCGCCACTGCCCTCCCCACAACCCCGCCACTGCCCTCCCCACAACCCCGCTACTGCCCTCCCCACAACCCCGCTACTGCACTCCCCACAACCCCGCTACTGCCCTCCCCACAACCCCGCTACTGCCCTCCCCACAACCCCGCTACTGCCCTCCCCACAACCCCGCTACTGCCCTCCCCACAACCCCGCTACTGCCCTCCCCACAACCCCGCTACTGCCCTCCCCACAACCCCGCTACTGCCCTCCCCACAACCCCGCCACTACCCTCCCCACAACCCCGCCACTGCCCTCCCCACAACCCCGCCACTGCCGTCCCCACAACCCTGCTACTGCCCTCCCCACAACCCCGCTACTGCCCTCCCCAAGGCCACCACCCTCACCCATTCCCACCTGGAGTCGCTTGAAACCCTTACTCATGGGAACCCATAACTTTCTCTTTCCCCTCTATGCTTGGTTTATAGAGGGAAACCCGTCTCTAAGCTCCACTGGCTCCTGCTGAGCGGGCTCTGGTGATGCCACAGTCTGCCCTGACAAGGCTGTGGAACCTGCCCCTCCATCACCTGCCACTACTGCTCCGGAGGCAGGAGCTCAGAGCCCTCACCAGAAGCCTCACCTTAGCACGAGACAGAACTGTCAATATATGCACGAATCCAAGTCTGCCCTTCACTTTCTTCACCAGCATGATTCCATCTAGCAGGAGAGAGGTTTTCTCGCCATTAGAGGCGTATCTGTTACTAATGGGCCTCCCATCCGAAAGCTGCTAGAAGCGTCTTATCTTCCCAAGCAGGCAGCAGTTATTCAGTGTTACTCCGGCAGCCAGTGTCACCAGGCGCCTACTAAGATACAGCCTTGGGAAACCCTTCAGCTGACAAGATGGCTAGACATTCTCGCTTTCCTTCCTCTAGTCTCCTGGCTCCTCCCATCCTAACCCGTACCTGCTCTGAGCCCCAACGACAGGCCTTCCGAGCTATGGGAGCTGTCACAGGTCTTCAGGGCTGGCTCTTTCTATGGGACAGGATTGTTCCCCTAACTTGCACACGAAGTCCTTCCTCATAGCTGTTCACACTGCTATTCACAATGCTTTTCACACTGGGGCTCAGCCTCTCTACTGATTTCTCCAACACCTCTTCTGCCCTAGCTTTTCTGCCCTCCTCAAGGCTGTTCTCCAGGAATAGGGCATCTGTACTTGAACATCCCTACAGGGTCCCTTGTGATCCCCTCCTCCTTTTAACCCACATCAATTTCAGGGTATTTTTTTCTAGGCAAGGACTGGCAGATAGATTTCTAACAGAAAAACACAAATATCCTCTTACTGTTGTAGACGCTTTCTCACACGGGTAGAGACTTCTCTGCTGTAGCTGAGGCTGCAGAAGTGTTCCCACCAAATGAATAATATCTTACCCGGATTTGAACTGCCTAGATCCATACAACTGGATAATGGTCCCACATTTGTTTCTAAAGTCACTCAGTCTGGAGTGTCCTTAGGTGTACAGTGGCAACCCACTCTCTCCCCCAAGACCCCAGTCCACAGGTAGAAAGGGCTAATGAATTTATTAAAACTCATTTGTCCAGCCTGGTCTACAAAGTGAGTCCAGGACAGCCAAGGCTATACAGAGAAACCGTCCCAAAAAAAAAAAAAAAAAAAAAAAAAAAAAGACTCATTTGTCAAAACTGTCTTCTGAACTCCACCTTCTTCCTTGGACTGAGTTAATGTGCCACTGTTCCTTTCTTCTGGGAAATTTACTTCCTTTGGAACCAGCCCCACTCCGTGACTATTCTCTCTCACTCTCTTGAGACATCTCCTGGCACACGCTGATCGTGTTCTCCTTCAGCTCTCTACTGATCCCGTCACCCAAACCATATTACCAGAATTTGGGTTTATTTGAAAGCCTCTCGCCCACAGGCCTTCAAACCGCACTGTATGCGTTCACATCTGCTCATCCTTATCACACCATCGGCGGCGGCGGCGGTGGCTAAACTACAAGGAATTAAAACCAGGATCCACCTGTTGCAGCTCAAATGGCTCCTGAGCTCTTATCTGATAAGCAGAGCTGCCTGTCTACAGGACCTCTGAAGCTTAAGCTTTCCCGCTTACCACCCATCCCTGAGAATGGCTCCGTTTCTCACTCTCTTGCTGGGGGCTTTGTTCTCCCAACCTCCCGCGCTGCAGGACCCAGGCAAGCCTGGAAGTTCCAGATATATGCCATACAGAGTAATAGACTCCTTGGTCGTATCTTCTGTCCAACCTCTGGCTGCCAATCACAGATCTTACTAACTTTTGACCCCCAAGCAGTCTTTTACGCAACCGTGGAAAAGAAAAGCCCAGCTTCAATCTGTGTGACAACTCCACGCTTTGGGCTTCAGACCCGCGACAAGTAGCTAAGGTGCCTTTTGAACTAAGGTGGACTTCCAGGGTCTCCCAGCATCCCTCAGTCCCCACCTCAGGGCAGGGCTGGCATACCCCTGCCCTCTACCCTGAATTTTCCAGTCCAGGGCAGTGGAGGGCGGGGTTTTCCCTCCCCCAGAGACTCTTCACTATATAATTCAAACATTTTGGTTCCCCTTTCTCTTCCTCTTTTCTTTCTGTGTTCTCTCTCTCTCTCTCTCTCTCTCTCTCTCTCTCTCTCTCTCTCTCTCTCTCTCTCTGTGTGTGTGTGTGTGTGTGTGTGTGTGCATTTCCCTCCCTCCTCTCTCCCTCTCTCTCTGTCTCCCTCTGCATGGTGACTTCACTGGCTCTCTTCTTTGGGACCAGTGAATACATCTGCATTTATATACTTTAGCTTGTCTTGAATGATGCACCGCATCCCTTTGCCCTCTCCAAGACCAAGCAAACCGGGCCTCCTCTGAGGGCCCCTCCTGAGCTGTAAGTACCATTACTCTGTCTGTTCGTTTGTTTTTGTTTTTCAAGACAGGGTTTCTCTATGTAGCCCTGGCTGTCCTGGAGTCACTTTGTAGACCAGGCTGGCCTCGAATTTACAGAGATCCACCTGCCTCTGCCTCCCCGAGTGCTGGGATTACAGGTGTGCACCACCACGCCCTGCTAGTAGCATTACTCTGTTCCAGGATGGGGTACGCAGCCTCAATAACTCCACTATGGGCCCACGCCAGGTATGGCTACCTTCACCATCTGGGACTCCTGGGATAAGAAAGTGGATCCAAGGGGCTGTGGGGCAAATCTACACCTATATGGCTAGCCCATCCTGCAGAGGGGGTAAGTTTTAGATCTCTCGAGGAAGCACCTGTCATCCTTCTAGATGATACGGTAGAGGCTATTCAGTGGCATAAAGTCATCCTACAGTGTAGGCCAGATGAGGCCTTCTGGAAGACTGTTCTAAATGAGTCCCCGAGTCTGCTCCGCATTTGTGGCAGTAACGGTGACCCCTTTGATGTAAGGTCCTGCTTCTTTTGTGTTCCCTTGTCATAGTCCCTGCTCATAGCTATTCCTGTCACTTATGCAACCCTAAAGTCTATGTTTTGTAACCTCAAAACCGTTTCCTCCCCCCTCATTACTGAATGAAAAAAAAAAAAAAAGAAATAGAGGAAAGGATATGACTGCTTCCAGGTATGGTGGAGAGAAAGTTTACTGTAGACATGTGGGTGAGCAGAGCCAGAGGGGGACACATCTGGGAAAGCCCAGAGAGGTCATGACCCTGAGCCATGTCGGGGGAGGGGAAAGGAAAGAGGAGAACAGACTACAGCAGCCCAGGAGGCCAAAGATACAAAAGGAGCTGGTAATAAAAATGTCTAGATTAAGCCTAGCTCTGTGGCGCATGCCTGTAATCTCAGCACTCAGGAAGCAGAGGCAAGTGGATTGCTGTGAGTTCGAGGCTACCCTGGTCTAGAGAGTAAGTCCAGGACAGCCAAGGCTACACAGAGAAACCCTGTCTTGGAGGTGGGGTAACCTCCCCACACCCCCAAAATGTGTGGATTATATAGAGAAGAGCCTCTAGGGGAAGCTCAGGCCAGCTGCTGGGCTGCAGAGTTTAGGGTAGAGGGCAGGGTATGCCAGACATACCCTGTAACAACTAGGTGCTGGGGATGCTGGGAGAACCTGGAGACCAGGACCCCCTTAGTATATTATAGAGTCACCTCGGCAGATTGTCTTGGTGCCTCTTTACTCCCTGGAGACAGCAGGTGATTGCCTCTTCAATATCCGCTCTCAGTCCTGGCCCTCATGAGCATGTACCAGCCTAGGAAGGGACTATCTTCTGGTGCTAATTCAAGCTTTACCAGTGTATAGACAAATCCACTCATGGTACCTGTTTCCCCACCTCACCCTATACACGGAAGGAAAATTCTATACTGTCCTCCAAGTTTCACACAGGGATCACAGACCGTAGCCGTGGTTAGAATTAGTCTGACAGCTTCAAAGGCTGCTATGGGTTTGGCTGCAGGAGGCTTGGATCATAGTCCAAGTAGGTATTCACCCAGAGAGCATATAAAACCTAGGAATCAACCCTGGCTCTACAATTCTTCCAAAAACAGCTAGTAGATAATTTTTTTTTCGAGATAGGGTCTCTCTGTGTTAGCCTTGGCTATCTTAGACTTGCTTTGTAGACCAGGCTAGCCTCGAACTCACAGAGATCGGCCTGCTTATGTGAGTAAATAAATCTTAATGCAGAGCATTATTCAACTCCTGCCACACAGGGAACCCTGAGACAGTAAACTGCATGTTCTTTGAAGTGACATAGAGCTGAGTTCATCTCTGCATGTAAACTTGGAAAAGGTAGGTAAATGCCCAGTCTTCAAAAATGTATGTTAAATAAAAACATACTTGTCATCTTTCAGGTGACTAGATCTTACTGAACACCAGAGTTTTCCATAGAGACTTCCTTGGGCTCTATAAACACAGCTCCAGTGTTACTCAGTAGATCATGGTCAGAGGGAATGGAAAGATATATTCAACGCTGAACTTGGAGAAGATCGCCATGAAATACTCCAGCGGTCAGACTATGTTAATGGTCTCTAAATAAATCCTCACCCAAAGCAGAACTTGGTAGCTTGAAGCCTTGACTATCCGGTGTACACCATCTGTTCTCTGTTCACTGTACTGGCGGACGGGTTGGGCTGTGGATGGCTCAGTGTGGATGCTCCAGGTAGCATGTTACCAGGAGGCCACCTAGGCTCTAATTTCAGAACAAAAGAGCAATGCCATTTCCCCAAAAAAGTTGCTTCTGGATCCTATGACCTTCTTTAGCTACTAGGAATCCGTTAGCTCAGCTGTGCAGAGATGGCACAGCAGCCTGTCAGCTTCATATCAGAGCCCAACTGCAATTCACCCAGTGGCGTGTTCTACTATTTATTTTGTATAGTGCTCTGCCTGCATGTATGCCTGCAAGTCAGAAGAGGGCATCATATCACATTATAGACAAATGTGAGCCACCATGTGGCTGCTGGGAATTGAACTCAGGACCTCTGGAAGAGCATTCAGTGCTCTTAAGCTCTGAGCCATCTCTCCAGCCCTCCCTCTCTGTTTTTAAAAGTGAGGAAACTGAGCCGGGCATGGTGGCGCACACCTTTAATTCCAGCACTCCGGAGGCAGAGGCAGGCAGATCACTGTGAGTTTGAGGCCAGCCTGGGCTACAAAGTGAGTCCAGGACACCCAAGGCTACACAGAGAAACCCTTTCTTGAAATAAAACAAACAAAAACAAAAAAACAAGTCAAACAAACAAACAAAAAGAGTGAAGACTTTGAGGCCCAAGGCCCAGAGAGAGTTAGGAGACTTGCTTAATGCAAAGGAAAAGTAGAGATGAGGCTCAACCCCAGGCCTTCTGAGACCAAATGCACACAGACTCTCACTGTAACACGTGGTCTCACAAAAATAAAAAAGTGCTTGCAAGTTTCTGTCGTCTCCGCTCAGGGACCGCACATGCCAAGTTTTGCTGTATTGCTTCAGTTTTAATGTATGCTCTGTCAAAGCAGGCACATATAAAAATGTGCATTCTTGACTATGGTAACTAAACCCTTGACTCATGTGTGCAGTTCACCATAATTCCATGCTGGACCACCCCCCACCCCCCACCCCCCTTAGGTTATAAATTCCCTGACAAGGATTGTTTGGTCGGCCTGTTTGCCCTCCCAAGACAGTGACTGATAGAAATAAGGCCTGGATAGATGGTAGTTAGATGGCAGGGTGCGCAACAGCGACACCTGCCCTCTGGGAGGACATGCATTTATTTCCTATCTTAGTCTCACAGGAGTCAAAGCACCAGAGAACACACTGGTCATGGCCAAGGTCTGTCATCACGGGACACAGTTCTGCAGGTTCCTTGTTGTTCTGATTTTGACTTTTTGGTTTTTCTTGCCTCTGGGGGGTTTTGGTTGCTTTATGTATGTCTGGTTGTTGTTTGATTTAATAACGTCAAAGCTTTGAAAGCACGTCAGCACTGTGCAAGCTGGTGGAAGCAGGAAGCGCAGACACATCACGGGTGCTTTTGCATAGGTCCCACATAGCTGTGTGTGTGTTCACTCATCTTCACCCACACAGCATGTGATGTCAGCCTAAGCTACAGGAGGCCCTGTGTTAAGAAAGCAAACCAAACCACCAAACACAGCCAGGAGCAAGTGGCACATGCCTTTAATCCCAGCACTGGAGAGGCAGACTGACAGATCTCTGAGTTCAAGTCCAGCCTGGTCTACAGAGTGAGTTCCAGGACAACCAGGGCGACAGAGAGAAACCCTGTCTCAAAAAAACCTAAAACAACACATACATACACACACACACACACACACACACACACACACACACCACCACCACCACCACCTGCCAAATCAGAAAACAGGTAGCTAAATCAAATAGCATGCCCCAATATGCAGTCATAAATTCTAATGTCTTTTCAAAATTAAATAAACTGGTCATTAATCCTTTTAGAAATCAAGAACCCCATGTAGTCCAGTTAAATCAAGTATTAACACCAACAACAGTAACAGCAGCAGCAACAAAAAGGGCCAAAGAGAAGATGATTCAGTAGGTCAAGGTCCTAGCAACCAAGCTTGATGACATGAGTTCAAGGCCAGGACTCCCTCAAGTTGTCCTCTGTCTTCTACATATGCTTGTGACACATACACAATAATACTTAATAAAATAAATTAAAACTACTTGTCTCATAACCAAAAGTAACTTTCGCCCCCAAGACAGGGTGTCTCTGTGTAGCCTTGGCAGTCCTGGACTTGCTTTGTAGACCAGGCTGGCCTCGAACTCACAGAAACCTGTCTGCCTCTGCCTCTGGAGTGCTGGGATTAAAGGTGTGAGCCACCACGTCCTTGCTGTTCTGGAGCATACCTTATGGTATTGGTGCCCTCCTCGCCCGCCACCAATGAGAGGGCAGTGAATGAATGTAAAACATGTAGCCCTCAGCAGTAAAGAGAGTGCCTGGCAAAGCGGCTCAGGAGGGAGCGTGCTTACTGAACAAGCCTAGTTCCATCTCGGGAACTCATGTAAAGGTAGAAGGAAAAACATAACTCCCACAGAGTTTTCCTCTAGCCTCTGAAGGCACACCACAGCGTGAGTGCCCACACATAAGTGTGTCGTGCACACACAGAGAATAAGTTTAAGTAGATTTTTCATTAAGAATGAGATTCAGGCTCTTTCCTTTCTGCCTCCGCCATGCCATCCAGACTGAGGAAGACCAGGAAACTCCGGGGGTCACGTAAACCGCGGTCACAGCGGCATTGGTAAGCACCGCAAGCACCCTGGAGGCCCCAGGAATGCTGGGAGTTGACAGACCAACAGACAGTAACTCCATTTTGTTTAAAACTTCCATTTCTGTATTTGGGTGACCTACTCCTGAACTCTGGATCTAGAAAAACCCACAGAAGATACACTTGGCACAGAGACATAGGATAACCAGTCAGCAGAAAAACTGGAAAGTACTAAAACTCCGGATGTTCCCCCAGATCTCCCAAAAAGTTATTCCTTACAAGTTACCATCTGTGGTTTGGCACCGCACTCGAACCGGACTAGCACCAATTAGTTCAAAGGGCAATATCTTGCTACAAATGTTAAACAATAAGACGCTTGCCAAGCTAGAAACCCGCTTACCTGCTTACTCGCTTACCACAATCTATAAAAATTCTTCCCCACTTGTACTCAGGGCTCACACATGATCTACTACTAGCGTCAGCCTGGCTTTCATACGAACCAGCTCCTAGCGTTCATTGGGGTTTTGTTAAAACCTGGCACAACAGAGGCACGTGTCACCACAGGAGCAACTTTGACAAATATCATGCAGGTGACTTTGGGGAAGTTGGTATGAGGCATTACCACTTAAAGGAACCAGAGCTTCTGTCTAACTGTCAACCTGGATAAACCGTGGACACTGGTCAGTGAGCAGACGCCGGCCAATGCTGCAAAAAAAACCAGGATTGGAGTTGCTTCCATAATTAGTGTTGTATGATCGATTACTAAAAAGTTCTGAGGAAGGGCAAGCTCCCTAAGCAGCCAGTGAAGGCCAAATTCTTTAGCAGATGAGCTGAAGAGAAGATTAAGAGTATTGGAGGTGCCCGTGTCATGGTGGCTTGAAGCTGCCTAGAAGGTTAATCAAATGCTAACATTAAAAAAAAAAAAAAAAAGGAAAAGAAAAGACTCGGGCAAGTGTGGTCTTTAATCCCAGGTGAACCATTGTGAGTTTGAGGCCAGCCTGGTCTACAAAGAGAGTTCCAGGACAGCCAGGGCTATTATACAGAGAAACCCTGTCATGAAAAACAAAAAACAAGCAGGGCTTGGTGGCGCACGCCTTTAATCCCAGCACTGGGGAGGCAGAGGCAGGCGAATCTCTGTGAATTCAAGACCAGCCTGGTCTACAAAGCGAGTCCAGGACAGCCAAGGCTACACAGAGAAACCATGTCTTGAAAAACAAACAAACAAACAAACAAACAAACAAGGAAAAACCCAACCAAACCAAAGCAAAACAAACAAAACAAAAAGAAAAGAAAAACAAAAAATCAAACCAAAACAAAAGAATGAAACTCAGGTTTTGGCAGCATTCTGCAAGGTTCAGAGCCTGGGAGGGCAAAGGCTGTGAGAGAGAAGTCCCAACAAAGAGCATGGTGTTGACCATGGCACGCTAGAAGGATGTCAGTCAGGGCTCAGAAATGCTTGGTACAAAACGGGAAGTGATCTGAAGCAGAGACTGCTGAAGATGAGCATAAGGAGCAGACAGAGCACCCACCACTCCGCCTCAGCACACAGACCCAGGAGGTGACTTATCCTCTAGGCAAACAGCTGAGTCGCATGGATGCGACATTCCAGGGGAAAACATTCCCCGATGTCCAGCTTCCACTCAAGAAGTCCCCTCTTCTGTGACATTCCTAGGGAGGGGATTTTTATGTTGTGCAGCAGAATTGTACACCGATGTGTTCTCTGAGCAGCAAACCTCTGTAGGAGATATGCAGAATCTATGTACCTAGGCAAGACAGCATGTGGGGCAGATGCGCTCCCAGGCTAGTCCTTGCAACTGTGCTTGCTATAGCCAGAGGCCAGACCCAAATGTCAACAGTAATTATACCAAGAAATGAGGAAGAGACATACAAACTGTCAGTCGTTCATCCCCATAGTGCGTTGTCAAGAGGGGGAGGGAGTAGAGTGCAGAGCAATACGTCAGAAGCAAGTTGCTCTTTGTATGTTTGTGGCGAGCAATGCAAGGATAAGACAGTCTTCAAAGCCTTACCTCAGCATTCCTGGTAAAAGGCAGAGGGTATTTGGCGTGATGATGGAAAACAGAAAGCGAGAACCATCTGCGCATTCTTCACAAGAAATACACCTTAGACATAAGGACAAGTGTAGCTCAGGGGTACAGTGTGTTCCTAGCAAGAGCAATACTGGGTTTAATTCTCAGTGTTTCTGGGAGGGAAAGTAGGGAAGGGGGAAGGGAAAGGGGAGAGGAAGGTAGGAAGAGCAAATGAACGGATGGACGGGTGGACGGACCAAAGTAGGTGATATGGTGAAATCTCACCTCAAGGGGGCTAGGGAAGGAAAAAGAAAAAAAGAAAGAGCCAGGTGGAGGTGGCTCATGCCTTTAATCCCAGCACTTGGGAGTCAGAGGCAGGCAGATCACTGTGAGTTCGAGGCCATTCTGGTCTACAAAAGTGAGTCCAGGACAGCCAAGGTCACACAGAGAAACACGGTCTTGAAAAACCTAAAAAAAAAAAACCAAAAAAAAAAAAAAAACCAAAAAACAAACAAACAAACAAAAAAAACCCAACCAAACAAAAAACAAATACAAAACAAAACAAAACAAAGAAGAAAGAAAGGAAAAGAAAAGAAAAAAAGAAAGAAAGCCATAGTGGTCCATGCTTTTAATCCCAGAATTTGAGAGTCAGAGCAGGAGGATCCATCTAGTCCAGTGTGCTCTACAGTGTGAGTTCCAAGAAAGACAGGGCTACACAGAGAAACCCTGTCTTGAAAAACCAGAGCAAGGGGGAGTGGGGTTGGGTGTAGTGGGGGAGGTACTAGGACTGTATGAAGGAGTCAATCAGTCTGGGATTCCCAGACAGCCAAGCCCAAAGCATCCCAAGGTGCTCCAGGGGAACTCACAGCAGGTGAGGAAGTCAGAGAGGAGAGCCAGTGTGAGGTACTGAGAGGTGGGCCATGCCCGGACCCCCAGCTTCTTGGCTCAGAAGTGGAGAAAAGGCAGACAGATCATCTGGCTTTTATCCATATAGTTCAAAGATGAATGAGGATGTGACCACATACTGGGGACCCATGAAGTGTTGACATGGAACTGACAGGGCAGCCCACTAGGGGTGAAGGAAGAGTCACTGAGCACAAAGGAAAGGTACTGTGCACCTGGATCAGGCTGAGACCTCATAAAGAGATGCTGCAAGCCACCAGAGCCAGAAAGGGAAAGGGAGGTGGCGCACCCAGAGTGACATCCTGGAGCGGTTCAGCACAACCTGGCTACAGAATCTACACCAAGCAGACCCAAAACATTGAGAGAGTTTGCCCTCAAATCGGTAAAAAGACAGGTGCCTGTGAGGACCATGGTGTTACCCATGTCCCATGGGTCATAAGCAATACAATAAAGCAAGAGAAAAATATATTTAACATGAGAGTTGGAAGGAAGAAAGAAAACTGTTATCCATAGAGGCAATGATTATGTTAACTACTATAACTAAATAAATGAATTTATTAGAGACACTGAACATTTTATTTCTAGGTCAGCAACAAATTAATAGGAAACAAAAATGCAAAATAACTGCCAGTTTATAATAGGATCAATGTATCCACACTCATGAGTCCATCAGTGTTCATGAGCAGTTCATCGCTGAGTATTTCAAAAGCAAAAACACACCATAAAACTACTGACATTACAGAGCACAGTGGCTAAAGGGCTTTGGGTCCTATATGTTCTCTATTTTTCCCTCTAAGTTCAAATCATTTAAACTAGTGTTTTCCCCTGAAAGGCAACATTGGAAGAATAATCAGAACTGTCATGTACGTAGAAATAAAAATAAGTAAAGAAATAGTAATGGCCTGGAGAGATGGCTCAGTGGTTAAGAGCACAGGCTGGGGGGCTGGAGAGATGGCTCAGTGTTTAAGAGCACTGACTGCTCTTCCAGAGGTCCTGAGTTCAATTCCCAGCAACCACATAGTGGCTCACAATCATCTATGATGTGATCTGATGCCCTCTTCTGACCTGCAGGTGTATGTGCAGGCAGAACACTGTATACATAATTTAAAAAAAAAGAGCACTGGTTGCTCTTCCTGAGGACCCACATCGGACTGTTGCGCCCACATGGTGGTTCACAACTATTTGGAACTTCTTTTGGCCTCTTAGGCCACCAGGTACATGTGTGGTACACAGACATACATGCAGACAAAACACCCAGACACGGGAAGTACAATAATTAAAAGCAAACAAAGAAAAATACCACAAGCTTGCTTCTGAGGGCCTCCTGGGGCAAGCTAGGTGATACAGTAGGTAGACTTCAGGTAACACTCAAGTTGTAAAGACCAGAATCCAGCAGGGAGCAAGAGGGATCTTCCAAGCTAAAGGTGGAGCCAGGGATGCTCAGCAGAGGAGGCCTGGGGGTTCCTTTCTTTCCTCCATCCTTGGCAGGTGGATGATGGAGGCCACCCGGCATCTTTCTTACACAGAGAGGAGAAGAGCTGAAACTTCTCAGTCAACAGCAAGAAAAGAAAACCTTGTCTTTGAAGAACTTGGGAGCCTTTCTCCTGGCACTGTTCCCGCTGAAGCCCTGGCTCTCTGCCTCTCACACTGACTGAGTCGCTTTAGTGACAACTCTATAAAAGTTGCCCCAGTCTGGTGTTCCAGCCTTTGGTGCCAAGTTCTTTATCATGTCCTGTGAGGATCCTCTTGTTCTCCAGCTTAAGAACGCCCCCTAAGGTGTGGGAAGTGTCATGTGAGAGAGGAGGCTGTGAAAAGCCTGGCAACAGTAAAAGTTTCTGGATGTGTAACGGCTACAAAACGTGTTTGGAATCAAATGAATACTGGATCAGGGCTATTCCTTGCAGCGTTGACCCGAGCACCATCATAAGCCTTCCCTACAGCCTCACTTCTGAACACACACATGCGCACTTCGCATTGCACGAACCACTCTACTCTGTCATGCTGTTGAATGCTGCTTAAAACACCTCTGCGTAGATATGAAACTGTTATATACTACGGATCACAGTGTTTTTTCTTTTTTGTTTTCTGAGACAGGGTTTCTCTGTGTAGCCTTGGCTGTCCTAGACTCACTTTGTAGATCTCAAACTCACAGCGATCCACCTGCCTCTGCCTCCCGAGTACTGGGATTAAAGGTGTGCGCCATCATGCGCGGCTGATTGCCCTGTTTTTTACTGTGCATATAACGTTTTCTGCTCTTATAAAAACATAGTGGTTCAATTATGGACAGCAAAGTCTGGTGATGGTTGGATGGAGTCTCAGTTTGCCACAAATTAGAGTCACCTGAGCAGGGATTCTTACTTGAAAAAAACGGTCCTGAGTGTCTTAGCTGATGCAGGCAGATGGACCTGGAGTGGGGTGCAACCTTCTGCTAGCATCCCAGCTTAAAGCGCAGCGCAGAGGTGGTGTTATTCAGCTTTTGCTCACTGGTCCTCTCCTCTTGTGTGGCGTTGACTCACCCTGTTGCTGCTGCCGCCGCCGCTGCCTTCATTGCTATCAGAATCAACATTTCCAGACTCCTATTGTTGACTGAAGACGTGTGGCTTTCCAGGGACCTTCCATGTGTTTGGTGACAGACAGAGATTGTTGAGGCACCCATTTTTGTGGAGAGAGTAACTACCAGGTGTTGGCCTCCTCAGAGACACACAGATACTGGGGCCTGCTCCTACTGATGACTCACCCTGCCCCAAGGACCTAGGGACCTCAAGGTTCTTCTCATCCTTGTATGAGACAAGGTATGCGACAGCTGCTGTTAATATTTTAATGTATGCTGATTTAGCAAATTCCTTTTTAAAAATTTACACTTTATTTGTGCTTTATTTGTATGGGTGTTTTGTGTGCATGTATGTCCATGTTGTGTGTGTGTGCTGTGCATGTAGTGCATGTGGAGACCAGAAGACGGTGACAAATTGCCTCGGGCTAGCCTTACAGATGGGATGAGTTACCACGTGGGTGCTGGAAATTAGACCCAGGTCCTCCGGAAGAACAGTGAGTGTTTTTAACTGTAGAGCCGTCTCTCCATCCCCTAGCAAATTCTTTTAACCCAGATATTAATCCCGTCAGTCTGTTCCTCTAGATCACCCTGATTAACACAGCATGTAGCACATCCATCTCACGGGTACGAAAATTGGTATCAGTCTCTAATAAGTGGTGTAATTACATGTACACTAAAGAATTGTTTTAAAACACATTACTTTATGAACTACTGTCAGTAACTGGTTACATAACTGTTTTATAGCTCTATGAGTGTGGCCTGAGGTTTCTTTTAAACGTCACCTGGACACAATCTGGAATCATGGGAGAAGTGCATCTCAGTAATGGATTATCCCGATTAGATTATCCTGAGCACAAATCTGTGGTGCTGGGGTTATCGATCACATTAATTATATTAGTGGGGTTATTGATGTGGGAAGACTAGCCCTAAAGGTAGGAGGCACCATTCCCTGAGTTTGGCTTCTGGATTTTACAAAGAAGGAGAAAGCTGGGTAGTGGGTGTGCAAGCACCGACTCATTGCTCTCTGCTCGGGCTGTGGAAGGGTGAGCCGCTCTCTCAAGCTCCTACCCCTAGGGCGTCCCGGCTATGGTGGACATTAGTCAGGAACTGAGTTAAAATAAACACTTTCTTCCCTGAGTTGGTTTTGTCAGGGTGCTTTATCACAGCAACAGGAAATGAGTCTAAGACATCTGGGGTCACATAAACACTTCTCAGAGGTCATTAGTGGAAAGACGGAGGAAGCCCTGCAAGAGGCACCTAGGCCTCTGGCCTATGCAGCATTTCTGAGAAATTTTCTAGCTTTCAAGAATCTACCTATTGCCAGGTGATGGTAGCTCCAGGATAGCCTGGGATACACTGAGAAACCCTGTCTTGAAAAGAGGCAAAACAAACAAACATGGCAGAGTACATTGACCGCCACTGGCTAACAAACAAGCTTTGTATCCTTGAATTACTCCAGCCTAGTCATGGGCACCCAGCACTAACTCCGTTTGCTAGTGTCTTGCTTCTGTGCTTAGGTTCATGGAAAGATCACGTATACTTTCTCTCTGCTGCTTGTTTTACTGGTTTTAGCTGGTTTTGGCGACAGGGCGATTCCTGGGCACATAAGAGAAGTTGGGGTGTTTCATCCTGTACTGATTAATCTTGTTATCAGCTTCACTGGTTTGAGAGATGCTGGGGCTGGGGGTGGGGTGGGGAGTAACACAGCCCCCTGCATGTCTGTGAGGGTGTTTCTAGAGGGTTTGGCACTTGATTCAGGGACTCAGCTGAGGGAAGCCCCGCCCTGAATGGGGATGGCTCTGTCCAGCAGGCTGGGAGTGTTGAAGGAGCAAAAGCGGAAGGAGAGGAGGAGGGGCAGACAGCGTGTATGGAGAGCATCCTTGCTGAGCAGACGTGCCTGTGGGGGGCTGCCGTGGCCCACAGGGGGTGGCGCTACTAAGAGGTGTGACCTTGTTGTGTTATGGCTTCCCCTTAAATCCAACATAACTCAAACACCAGGTCAACGCACACGACAAAAATGCATTGTAATCAAGCTGCTTCTGATGGATCAGGGCCTCAGAACAGACTCAGGAGTGAAACTGTGACCTCCAAGGGAAGTTGGACAGCATGTATCTAAAGGATGAACCAAAAAGTGAGGGGAGCCTGGTGGGCCGCAGCATTGCCCTATCATATTTTGACCAAGGATTTAAGTGTGATTTTGCCCTGACTTGGAGCCTGCCAGGCCCAGGAACGGAGTAAATGCTGCGGATTAGGCCTTAGTGGGGCAACTTCCTTTCAAGATCTTTGACTCAGGGCCTTGGTGGTTGGTCAGGCCTCATCCTGGAAATGTGGTCTGAAACTCAAAATGATGTGGGAACAAAGGAGTGGGCCAGCTGCTTGTAGTCCATTAGGTCGTGAGAGGCCATCAGTTACAGTCATGACCTGTGTCCTTTCGCTTCCCCCTATGATTAAACGGAGTCTGAAAATGGCAGGTACTTAGAACAAGCTACTTTTGCTTTTTCCCAGTAGTTGGAGTAGGTGTGGCCTTGTTGGAGGAAACGTGTCGCTGTGGGGTCTGGCTTTCAGGTCTCCTCCACTCGAGCTAAGCCCAGTGCAGCACATGGTCTCCTTCTGCTGCCTGAAGATCAAGATGTAGAGCTCTCAGCTCTTTCTCCAGCACAATGTCTGCCTGCGTGCCGCCATGTTTTATGCCATGAAGACAACGTACAAAACCTCTGAAACTCCAAGCCAGCCCCAATGAAATGTTTTCCTTTACAAGAGTTTCTGTGGTCATGGTGTCTCTTCACGGCAATAAAATCCTAACTGAGACACCAACTAGGTATAACACTGAGATTTCTGCTGTAACTGTGGTGGGGCCTCGCACCCCGGAACTCCATGTGCGCCGGCGTAGCCTGGCAGCTAAGCGCTTTGGCAGTGGGATGCGACAGGGTCCCTCCCTGCTGCGACTGAAGCAGATGGCAAAGCAGGCTTATTTCTTCTTTCCCTTCTTCCTTTGAGCTCTTGTCTAAACTCAATAACTCGACACGTGTTCTCGCTCCAATTTCCTTTCATCGGCTATATTTGATTTTAATGTATGCCGCAACCTAATTTAGGCCTCAGAGTTGAAGAGGGAAACAGTGATACTGTGGGCCAGAATTGAGCTGGTTGGCATGTGTAAGTTCACAGAGAGCCTGTTCGGGACCATAAGTGATGGGTATGACATCCTCAGGGTCTGTGCCGTTCAACTTCTTTCCCAACATGGTGAGGAACATGGTGAAGTTGATGGGGCCCTGGGCCTCGTTCATCATGTCGTCCAGGTATTCATGGGTTGGATTTTTTCTCATTGAAGCCAGCATGTCGTGCAAGTCCTCCTTGTCGATGAAGCCGTCCCGGTTCTGGTCAATCATGTTGAAGGCCTCTTTGAACTCCTGGATCTGGGACTAGTCAAACATGGCGAACACATTGGATGTTGCCAGCTGAGGGCGCTTCTTGGCTTCTTGGCTGAGGGCGCCTTCGTTTGCTTTGACGAGGAAGCGATTGGCACCATCCAGGAGGACTACCTGAGGGAGCTGCTGACCACCATGGGCGACCGCTTCACAGACGAGGAGGTGGATGAACTCTACAGGGAGGCCCCCATCGACAAGAAGGGCAACTTCAACTACATCGAGTTCACGCGCATCCTCAAGCACGGCGCCAAGGACAAGGACGACTGAGGCCGCCCAAATTCCAGCCCAGTGTTCCCTGTTGCCACTTGGGGTGTTTCTGAGATTCCTCTCCTAGAACGCGTGGCAAGCCCTAGCTTTACTGCTTTTTGCCTTGTTTTGTATTTATTCTCAGCCACTCTGGGCCTTATGTACCTTTATGATCAGACTGGAAATGGGACTTTCTGTCATTACCCGACTAGAAAGGAAGGTCATTTACAGATAGCCTTGTCCCTCCTGTGTAATAACTGTAGCCCACACAGAGTCAATATATTTTTTCAGAGAAAGTTATCCACTCAATTTTTTCTGAATGATAATTAAACTTTGTGATAAAAAAAAAAAGTGATGGGTATGAACTTGCTAAGAATCAGTTTTGCATGGGAAGCGTCATCCAACCAGCAATCACATAAATGCTGCAGCTTTAGGGCATTATTATAGGGCACTAACACTATAAACGCAGACTGTCATTCATTTCACAGCACGATTGTCTGAAGCCGACTTTTCCCTTTGGAAAGCTCCTTAACGGCCCATTAGTCCACCTGATCACCTCTGGCCAAGGCTCCTCTTAAATATTGGAACCCTTCTGTCTTAAATGTCTCCAGATCTGGGCCAAATGGAGACACTCTATTGAGCATTTACTGGCTGCCAAGCCCTTGGTCTTTACAATAATCCTGTGGGACATGTTTGATGCTATTCCTTCTGCGTGCAAGAACCAGGCACTCCGAACCTGCTCAGCTTGCCTGCAGTCCCTCAGAGATCTCGAGGGGCAGAGTTAGACTCAGATTTGGACTTTGAACTACTTGCAGCTACATCAGGCACCACCCCCCCCCACCCCCGTCACTCCCAATACCCCCCATGTATACTACCCACTGTTTATGTAGTAAAGATGTTTTGCTGCCAGGCAAAGCAGCTTTCTGCACAAAGGGACCTGTTTCCCACTTTCCACCACTCACCATGCTGCTGTCTTCCAAATCTTTTGCACCCTCCCCGCTTCCCCAAACCTCCTTGGCAGCAGCTATCAGTGAGATCTCTGCTTGCTGGAAATTCTCCCCATCCCTCCCTAGATGCCCCTGTGGTGCGCATCACTTCTGTTGTTGGTTTTTGTTTTGTTTTGTTTGAGATAGGGTTTCTCTGTGTGCCCTTAGCTGACCTGGAACTCACTTTCTAGACCAGGCTGGCCTCGAACTCATAGATCCACTTTCCTCCATCGCCTGAATGCTGGGATTAAAGGTCTGTCCCACCATGCCTGGCTCATTTTGGTTGTATTCAAGACAGAGCTTCACCAGGGTGGCCTTGAACTCACAGAGATCTGCAGGCCTCTGCCTTCTAGAATTAAAAGTGTGTGCCACTACACCTGGCCAGTTCATGCCTTTCCTAATTTGGGCTCTTGTGTCCTTAAGTGAGATATTTGAATGTTTCCTTATTTGGTCCGTTAATCCTGTATGTAATCCAGTGGGAATTCACACTGCTGCTTTACAGGCAAGGAGACAGACATTCAGAAAGCTTATGTGGTTGAATAGAAAACAGACTCAGATTACAAGGTTTCAGAATTACAACATGCTCTCACACACAACACATACTTTGTGTCATAGGTAAAGAAATCTAGTAATCTCCTTCTATTTTTTTCAAGGCAGGGTTTTTCTGTGTGGCCCTGGCAGTGCCGGAACTAACACTAGTCTGTGTCCTGCAACTCAGAGACTGGCCTGCTTCTGCCTTGCCTTTGCCTCTCAGGTGCTGCTGGGATTAACGGAGTGTGCTACCACTGCCCAGGTCTAGTGATTGTTTTTGTTTTTTGTTTTTTTCTGAGACAGAGTTTCTCTGTGTAACAGAGCCCTTGCTGTCCGAGAGGAGGGTAGCCTGGAACTCACAGAGATCCACCTGCTTCTGCCCCTTGAATGCTGGGATTAAAGGCCTGGACCACCATGCTTGGCACAATTCTTCAAAAATGAACTTCTAGATGCAATGGCAGAGTGTGATGATGTCTGTTCTTGTCAACTGAATTATATCTGGAATAACTAAATCCTGCACATCTGGGCACATCTGGGAGGGATGTTTCTTGGTTGGCCCTTTTGAGGCAGGAAGATCCACCCTAAATCTGGGCTATACCTTCTAGGGACAGTTTACAGAAAAGCCTTGGAAGAAGGAAGGGTTTGGTCTTTGTCCTCTAGGCCTAAATCTCACTGGCAGGTTCATTCCTTCATTATATTATAGTCAACTTTTTCTGGAATCCAAGGTATACTGAAGATCAGCTGAGGCATCCAGCCTCATGGACTGAACAATTGGATTCTTGGACTTTCTGTCTGGAGACAGCCATTGTTAAACTACCTGGACTACAGTCTGTAAGTAACTCTAATAAAGTCCATACATGTGGTGTGTGTGTGTGTGTGTGTGTGTGTGTGTGTGTGTGTGTGTGTGTGTGTGTGTGTATGTAGATTTATTTTATCAGTTTTGTTCCTCTAGAGAATTCTAATACAGTGAAGAATATTTGAATAGTATTTAAAAATAAAGTTTAGTAAGAAATAACCACCAGCTTAACAGAACAGATGAAGTACGGCCTCTCCCCTGAAATATATGGATTCCAAGTACAGACAAGGGATTCCTGTCTGTAGAAATTTCTCAACACTGAAACTAGCCAGGAGGAAAAAAAGGAATTTTTTTTTTCTAACATAGGGACGGTTAGACTGCAGCTCTATAAAAAGATCAACAATGGCTTTGATTCGGTAACAGAAAGAGGTACGGTTTTGATTCGGCAACAGAAAGAGGTATGTGTGCAATCTACAACTCTTCTTCCTTACGAAAGCTCTAGAACAGATCGCTTTTCTTTCTCCAACGCAGGCCACCAGGGCGGAATGCAATGGCCTGTCCCTTTAAGAATCTGGAAGCAGTCGCTTTCCTCTCTCCGCCCCGCCTCCCGCTGTACCGGTGGCTGGGAAGACCGCCTCTTTCTCCTCACGCGGCTGTCTTACCGGTTAGTCGAGCCATCCGTCACAGAGACGCGGCCTGTGATTGGTTGTTGTCTTTCGGGCCGCGAGGCGGAGCGGGAAGGCCGGAGAAACTAGTTTGTTGGCGACGCCGGTGCGGTTCGGCTGCGGGATCGCGGTCGCAACGGGTGAGCCGATCGAGGCCGGCTGCAGCTGCGAGGACTGCAGGGCTCGTGGGACCGCACGGCGAGTACCAGGTCGGGACCGTGCCCACAGGGGGCGCCGTCGTCGGGACTTGTCAACCGGGACAGCGACCCTGCGCGAGGAGCGCCCGGCTGGGCGTAGGACCGCGGGCCCCGCTCACTGGGTCGGGGAGGTGGGTCCTGACCGGGGCAGGGGTGGGGGTACCCCTCGGTCGAACTTAGGGACCCAGTCCTATTCGGCTCAGAGCTCCAGCCAAGGGAATGAATTGTTTTGCAAACGGATGTTACACGCGGGAGCTGCTACCCTCCCTCGGGAGTGTTTGATTCATTGAGTCCTTTGCTTTTCTTTTTAAAAAATTACTATTGATCCTAGAAAGAGGAAGCTGCTTGTCTTCGAGGATGCGAACCGCACAGCTTTGTGTTAGCGCCTAGCCATGGTCCGCGCGCCGTCGTTGTCCCTAGCGAGGGCCGAGGGGTTAAACAAGGGAAGAGTAGACCTCAGGGCCTGGCCTGGCCGGGTGGCCCGTAGGGTCCTTCCTGTCCGGGAAGTTGTCTGACAAGGGAAAAGTGGTGACACTCCTGGAGTCACACCCACCTACCCACTCAGGTGGTAACCAGCCTAGCGGGCTGTAGCAAATCCTCCCCATCCCCAACCCCCCACCTCTGCTCAACCTTCCTCGCATGCGTTGTCCAAACTCAGAACTCCGCTGTGGTCTGCAGACCCCCTCTTGACTGATCTCTTTCTTAGTTGTATTAGAAGCTTCTTTTTTCCTACTGAGGAATTGTGCCTCCCCGGGGGGGGGGGAGGGGGGCGGCACCGCCGCCAGTCACTTTTGGGGTGCAACTGCTTCCAGGACACCAAGTGCATTCACACAGTCTAGGCCCCTCCCTCCCCCCTCTGTTTTGTTGTGTGGTCAGGCCACCGTGGCAATCCCTAGAATTTCTAAAGACTTGAACAGAGGAGGTTGGGGGGAGGGGCGGGCTACCCAGGTCTTTCTGGTTCATCTGTACTTTGGGGAGGGCTAAGGGCAAGTTGCTTTGGCCAAGGCTTCTCTGGGCATTAGTCATCCCTCCCCGCAGAGGCAGGACAAGGTATGCCAGATGCCTGGGCCATTTGCTTTCACCCTAACCTGGAGTAGGACCTGCCCCTGTAATATGCTGGGCCTCTTCTTTCATAGGTGACACGGTTATGCTGTGAGGACTTTTTACGGGTGTTGCTGAAGGCTGTATCAGGGGGCAGAGGAGGAAGGACCCAAGTGTTCTCCTTCAATAGATTTGGTCCCTCTAAGACAGGGGTTCTTGAGGTCACAGGCTGGCTGTGGAGACCTGCAAAGTCAGTTTTGTTCCAGGCCCTGTAATTACTGATAGTTTACTTTTGAGTCATTTGTCAGCAACTGAGTCCAAGGGAGATTGTCTAAAGGAAGTAGGCAGGATGGAAGAGACCTTTGTCCTGGGCCTCCGGCTGCAGCTGGGTCCCCTGTGCCATGCAGGGAAAGGGCTGTGGGCAGGCTGCATGTGGCGGTCGCTCCATCCCTGCTGATGGCATCTTAAGCCTGGAGCAGCAGTGTGGGGAGAGAAGAGTAGGAAGAGAAAGCAGAATGGCCCTGCCCTGCGTGTGGTGTGCAATGAAAGCGCCCTCCTTCCTCCTGTCATTTAGGGGGAGGAAGATGACAGGAGTGTGTAATGTAGAGGTGGTTTTAGTCCTGCGTTTATTTGATTTCTCCTTTGAGCAGACTTGGTGGAGACCTGGCTTTTAGAGAGAACAGGGTGCTGGCACATGGGTTAAGGGCCTTACATCAGTTTGCAGAGAGCCCCAGTGAACAGGGTAGCAGGGAGTTGGGGGGAACGGTGAAGGCTCCCTGGAGAGAGGAAAGATAGGAAATGCCTACCCCGATTTCATACCCTGGGCTGCAGCCATTGTTTTGTTTTGTTTTGGTTTGGTTTGGGTTTTTTTTGCCATCCATTCACACTCATCTAGAGCCAGCTCTAGGATGCCCACTTTAGGCACAGGTGACATCAGGGAAAAGGCAAATGGGAAGTGACCAAAAGATTCATTCTTGGCTGTAATAGTGCGACAGTATGGGCAGCTGTCCAGGTTCATTTGAGGACCTGGCTTTCCATGCAGCTTCTGAGGGGCTCCATGGAAGAATCACCCCACTGACCAGCTCACTGATTGAGCCCTGAGTCCTTCACTAGCTGGCAGTAAAGGTGTGCCCTGGGCAGGGGACACACACACACACACACACACACACACACACACACACACACCCCTGCAGAGTTGGCACCAGCGAACAGCGGTGGCCGCAAATGAATTGGCCGATTGAGTTGCTGGTTTTCATCTAATGTGGTAAATTTCATAATTGAATTGCCTCTGCTGATCTGTGAACGCTTTTCGAGGCCAGGAAACACTTGGGAGCCACGTGAGGATGGCGAGGAAGAGGCAGAACCTGAGCATCCACAACTTACAGAAACGGCATCCCGGCCGGATTTAGGATTGTCTGCTCCTTCTGCCTGGCTGCCACTGCAGGCTTCGTCCGCTCACCAGCAGCCGTACCCTGAGCAACCCTCTGCTAGCACCAGTTCTAAAGGCATCTGAAGCTGGCACCTTCCTGCCTTGTCAGGTGTCTCAGGGGCTGTTAGGACATGGGAGCAGTCACTGAAGGGGACAGAGGGACAGAAAGGGACTTTGAGGTGGGAAGGGCTCCCCTTAAGTCCCTTCAGCACAGGGTCAGCTGAAGGAGCTCAGGCTGTGGTTGGCCTGGGTTCAGATGCTGCTTGTGTGTCTGTAAGGCTGTCTTGTGTGTCTGTAAGGCTGTCTTGGGGATGGTGTGAGACGAGACCCCGCACTGTATAGCGTACCCTGCACGGTGTCCGGCATCTAGTGGCCTGCTCTGGCCCAGCTCCCTTTTCCCTTCTGCTCCATCTTCCTGACACAATGGAGGTGGGAAGCTGCCCTCTCCCTTACCTCTTTCTTGCTCATACCCCTTTTCCCCCCAGCCCTGTCTTGGTGCCCCCTTGGATGGTAAGAGGTAAGCAACTCGTGGTCTGTTCTTTAAAGGGACCATTCCCTGGGCTGAGATGAGCTTGCTGATAAGAGTGCTTGCCTAGCATGCACAAAGCCCTGGATCAAACCAGGCACTGTGGTACACACCTGCACTTAGAAAGTAGAGGCAAGGTCAGGAGTTTAGGGTGAGCCTGGGCTATATGAAGCCCTGTCTCAAAATGGTGGTAGGGGATACCTTTAATCCCAGAACTGAAAATGCTGCTGGGGCAGGCTGATCTGAGTCCCAGGACAGTCTACATAGCAAGTTAAAGAACAGTCAGGGATACAAGTGATAGCCTGTCTTTAAAAAAACAAAACAAAACAAAAAAAAAACCCAAGTGTCAGGCTAGGTGGTGGTGCACAGCCTTTAATTCTAGGCAGGCGGATCTCTTGAGTTTAAGGTGAGCCCGGTCTACAGAGGGAGTTACAGATCATCCAAGGTTGCACAGAGAAACCCTGTCTTGAAAAACAAACGAGCAAAAAAGTGTCAGCTTTGTGGTGTTAGAAATCCAAGCTAGAGCTAGGTGTGGTGGTGTACACCTTTAATCCCAGCACTTTGAATCCCAGGCAGCTGGGGCTACACAGTGAGACCCTGTTCAAATAAATAAATGAACTGAGAAATTTCAATGTACTTTCCGTAAATTCATAACAATGCCCTGGCTGTTTTCACACTGATCTGCCCCCATGTTTTGTAGATTCTGTAGGGTTACTCTACTTCAGCTCAATCGATGTCGGCCGCAGGACCCCGTCAACCTCTTCATTCTTGGAAGCTGTTATAGGTAGCTTTCTGCCCGTGTGACTGTATGCAGGTGCCCTTGCCACTGTGGGTTCAGGTGGCTCTTCTAGAAAATGGGTAGATGGCTCCCAGAGTGTTCCTGTTAACTGTCTCACTGTGATATCCCAGGGTCTTGCAAGCTCTAACGCTAAGCTGTAAAAGGCCTTCGAGGGCTCTTCTCCCCTCCAGCCTCTCTCAGTCACCCCCCCACCCCCCCACCCCCCACCATACACAATTGCTCCTCAGTTGGGGCTGTAATATGCCTGTGAAACTGGGTCAGGGAAGCACCAGTCTGGGCCCAGGGGGAGCAGGCATGGGCTCAAAGGAAGGTGGCACGTAGATGACTCATTTCCAAGGCTCCCTTGGCTTGTCCTGGGCAGAAAAAACGGGACATCAAGTGTAGGAGGATCTGGGTGATCCCCTCCCTCTAGATTATGGGATGTCCCCGGGGCACAGGGCCAAGGGGGAGAGATGGACAAAGAGCCCAGAGAAGCAGAATGGGATTATGGGGAGCCCGGGGCGGGGGTGGGGTGGGGGGGGAGGAGGAGGCTGAGTGCCAGGCTTTGGCAAGGATGTGCTTGCAGGACCAGTTGGATGGCTCCTCCTGCCGAGCAGGGCCGTGGGAGAGCTGTGGCTGTTGTAGCCCGCCTGAGGACCACATCTCCCTTGGCTGTCACTCCAGCCACCTCTGCCAGGTGGTTGCTTTCCATGTCAGCCATGTGGGCAGGGGTAGACTGTAGGGGCAGGAGGGAAGCGAACTCTAGCTCTTTCTACCCGTTTCCTGTTGGGCTCCCCCAGGAGGGTCTGAACAAAGAGCAGCCTAGGCCAAGTGGAATTCATTTCCTAATTAAGATAAAGAGATTCTTTCCTTGTTCAAACCTGAGGACGAACTGCTTGGTGGGTTTGAATAGCCAGGCCAATTGGCTTGGGCAGTGGTGAGGGTCAGGAGGCAAGATGCTCTTTTTCTAGACATCCAGGGTAGTAGCACCTAGAGTCCAGAGTTGAAGCTCCTCTGGGCCTGAAAGACTGGCGGTGCATCCCTTATCTACCCATGACTCTGTAAATTTACATCTTGGGCACCTGAAGGAGTAAGGTACAGTGTTCTATTCTGAATGGCTCGCCTAGCCACTGGGAAGGGAGCTTGGGCTCAAATTGTTTACGTTGGACCTCAGCTTCTGGTGTTCAGGGTTGGTAGTCAGAAGCCATAGGTCAGCTCGGGTACAAGCTGTTATGTCGGAAAAGTGCCCTTTCCACACAGGAGAGGTGAACAGACATTGTTAGGCTCATTTTCCAGATGTGTCCAGGCGGCATGCTTTGTCCTCTGTTCTCTGCCACGTTCTGGAATTCAGCGGAGACCTGGGTGATGCCCGTTCTCCTGGAGGCACCCATTCATACGGGTGAGGCTGGCAACAGGCAGAGCCGATGAGTGCAGTTGCCCCTGAAAGGGCTGCAGGGAAAGTGCCCTGGGAGGCTTGAGGAACGGGAACAGGACAAAGATGCCTCTGGAGAAGGCTGGGGACGGCCTCTCTGTGGACATTGGAGCCCAAGAGGTGACCTAGATAGGCAGTGCAGAGGTCAAGGGCTGGGATGGCCTGGGTTCTAGGCATAGGGCCAGACTTCCACAGAAGGTCTCTTCAGAGGAGACCAAGGAAAACACTGTGCTTTTAAATTGTGTGTTTTTTTTTTAATTTAAATATATCAACAGATTTCTTTTATATAGAAAACCAGTGTGGTATTAAAGTCTGCCTCGTTGGTGTGTTCCACAGGTAGAGATTGTGTATGGAGTTTGGTTTTCTATACTTTGACCTCTTCAATGCTCCTCAACCTCTATCACTGTATAGTGGGGGAGTTTTTCCCTTTTTATGGCCACATACCAGTCCTACCATGTTCTGGCCAGACCGCCGGTTTTCATAGTCCCTTCTAATGAGAAATTGCGAGTGGTCATTTCCCTATACATTCAGTAAAGTTTTGGAAGCCTGTGATCATGCCTCTTTAAAAGCAGGTATGGCAGTTTTAGCCTTTATAAAAGTTATATGCCTTTCACAGTGTTTCCACTGACTGCCTGTTCTCCACATTTTTCTTCCATGTTTGATATTATGCACATTTTAAAGCTTAGTTGATATGGTGGAGCCAGTGTCAACACAGTCAGCTGTCCAGTTTATTCAAGCTCTTTCTCTTTTGTCTGGGCTTTTCCAGAAGATCAGGGTTCTGCCTCCTATTGGTCCCCTGGCCTCAGCTGGGGACTGAGTGCAGCTCTTGGCTGTGTGTGCTCATCTGTGAAATGAGGCCCTTTAATCCCTAGCCAGCCCTGCCCCCTGCTTGCTGCTGTGTTCTCTGTCTGGGAAAGCATCCCTGAAAGGTCCTTTTCAGCTCAGAAGCTCTCTAACAAACGCACACCGCATATCGAGAGGTGTGGTTCCTTCTAATGGAAGCCTAGGGTCTGAAGGCTGGAGCATTTGAATGAGGGGGAGCCCGTCTAAACAACATCTTAGTGACGGGTGGCTTTGCCTAGGTGAGGTGCAGGGGGCTTTTAGGTGTGATGTGTAGAGCCTTACCTGGCCTGAGGGAAGGTTGGCTGGCTTTTGGGGTACTTCATAGGGGGATAGGCCACCTGCTAGGGTAAAGCACTGAGTTAGCAGGGCCAGGCCTGCTTTTCTTGACCATGGAAGGACCTGGAGGGGGCATCTGTGGACTGAAGCCCCAGGCTGCAGCTCCATACCTTATGAATTGGGTGCTGTATGTTACCCTGAGGGTCCTTGCCTGTTTTCCTGTGGCAGGGAACTTTAAAAGAAGATGTACGAATGGGCACTTGTACTTGACCAGGAGACAGGAAGAATGTGGAGACTGAAGACTTGAGGACGAGAGGTAGATCTTGGACTGTGGAATGCCAGGTGCTGCCCATGGTCCCCTGACAGACCTTGTGACTGAGGAGTCAGGATGGCCAGGCTGCACAGCCTGAGTGCCTGGTGGAGTGCACCCTGGCTGGGACTCAGCCAGGGCTGGGTAATTTGGCCAGGCTCTGCTGTCCTTCCCCGCAGTCCTTGTTTCCTTCCCTCAGAAGCAGCACTCAGTCAGGCTGTGATTGTTGCCCTAGAACCGTAGAACTCTGCCCCAGAGTGAGTACCTATTGGGACCATCAACTGACTTAACAGGAACAGACATAAGATAGAGAGGATGGGCCACAGTCAGGTAGGCAACAGAGGGACAGTGGGACCCCCCAAGTGCTCCTGTGGGAGGTCTTCTGAAGTGTCCTTGTGTAGCTCATGAGGGGAGGGGGGCTGAAGAATATTTTTGCAATTCTGGACCCCTCTCCAGTCAGAGTGCTGGATGTTTGGGAAAAGGGGGAGGGAGGGTGGCACTCCCGAGCAGCTTTTGAGTGGGCCCCAGCCTGCTGTCATCCCAAGCTTGCGGGCAGGTTTGGCATCAAGTGGTAGGCTGGGTCGCCAGACTTCCTCTCAGGCACAAGCACCCACTGGGGTATCTGTGTTGCAGGAAGTTGTAGTTGCTATTTTTATCAACCCAACTAGGACTTTATATTGAAAGCTATAATTACAAGCAAAATGTCAGGGTTCATCTGGCTGAGACTGAGACAGGGGACATTGCACACTTGTCACTTGATGTGTAAAGCAAGGCACATTTGGGCACGGACACACCCTGGTTACAGGGGGCTTGCTCAACTGCTTCTGGAGTCTCCAGGTTCTTTCTTTTTTTTAAGACTGACTCTTATGCAATCCAGGCTGGTCTCAAACTAACATACTTGGCAGTCAGGGATGACCTGAAACACCTGGTCCTCCATGACAGATGTGGGACCCCATTTCCCGAGTATGCAGTGCTGGGCCTCAAACCCTGAGGTCTGCATGTTAGGCAAACACTACCAACTAAGCCACGTCCCAGCCCAGCAGTTTTCTTTGAAGTATGAATAGAGGCCTTGGCTGAGTTCCCCTAGATAATTGCACTTGAACCCAATTGGCTGGTCATGCAGCCTTGAAGGGAGCCTGGGGCTTTATTGAAAGAAAGTTGCAGTTGGATTGAAATTACCCGAGACTCCACTTGATGCTACCTACTCTGCTAAGTGCTGGCGACAGAGACCACTGTTGGGAGCCGTATGCCCAGTGGGTTGTCCCTTAACCTTTGGCTAAATACCCTACTGCAGTTCACTTAGTGCTTTCAGTCTACAGGCCTTCTGGAGCTTTCGAGGCAGGCTCTCCTGTCTCCAGCTTCACTTTCTGTAGCATCAGTTATCCACGGTCAACTGGTTTGAAAATATTAAATGGAAACTTTCAAAAATAAGTAATTGTTAAGTTTTACAGGCTGCCTTCAGAATAGCAGTCCTCTTGCCCCAGACTCCTGGGTTTTAGGACTATAGGAACGGACCACTAATTCCAAGCTGATCTCTAACTATGCCTAATCTATATGATTCTGGGCATCAACGAGTGGTGATGGCGCACACCATTAATCCCAGCACCTGGGAGGCAGAGGCAGGTGGATCTCTATGAGTTGCAGGCCAGCCTGGTCTACAGAGAAAGTTTTGGGTCAGCCAGGATTATGTAGAGAAACCCTGACTCAAAAATCAAATAACAAACAAACAAACAAACAAACAAGCAAGCAAAAGATTCTGGGGATCAAACTCAAGTCCTATGCTTGTTCATTCAGCAAGCACTTTGCTGACTGAGCCATCTCCTCAGCCTAGAAAACTGTCTTTGTTCATTGTGCATAGAAAACCGTCAAGGCTGATCGGGCTGAAGGCCACTCAGTTTCTTTCCTAAAGGAAAGTGTGTGTTCATGTGCACATGTATGTATGTGGGCTCCTGTGAGGTGAGAGGTCGGTCTTGGGTGTCACTACCGCCTTTGTCTACTTTGATTTTTTTTTTAAACAAAGTCTCACACTGGCCTGGGGCTTAGCAAGCAGGTTAGGCTGAGCGGCCATTGAGGCTCAAGGATCGACCTGTCTGCCTCACTAGTGCTGGGAGTGTGGGTGTCCCACATCTGGTTTTTTAATGTGGGTCTCGGGATGCAACTCAAGTCCTCACGCTTGCATTGAGCCCTTTCTTTACTAGCCAAGCCAGCTCCTCAGCCCAGGGCAATCAGCCATTGCACCTGCAACCCCCTTGCCATGTAGGATAACCCTTTCACAGGAATAAGACCACGAGTGGGGACCAGGGGCAGTCTCTTAGAATTCTGCCTGCCCATGGCTAGCGTTAATGGTGAATGCAGGAGACCTGTCGGTGATGGCAGCTGTCATGAACTAGACCAATCCACGAGTTCCTGTTTGATTACAGGATAGCACCTCAAAGGTGGATCGTTATTTCACTACTGTTTTCCAGATGACAAATGCAGGCATCTCGGGTAGCCCAAGTTTCGGAGCTAGGGTCTCTTCCCCCTGTCCCTGTCAGGCTGCTCGAGGCTGGCATCCCAGGCTGGACTTGTGAACAAGCAGAGCAGCGCTGAAGATGGTTCTCCCCCAGTTAGAACTAAAGTGACGTGTTTACATTAGCCTGGGATGTCTTCAAGTTTACTGTATGGCCCAAACTAGCCTGGAACTCAAGGTGACTGATTCTCAAGTATTGGGACTGCATGTGTGAGCCACCTGGCTTAAATGATTGACCTTGGAGCCTGGAGAGATGGCTCAGTGGTTAAGAACATTTGCTGCTCCTGCAGATGACCTGGATTTGGTTCCCAGCACCCACGTGGCTGCTCATAATCATTTGTAAGTGCAGTTCCAGGGAATCTGATGCCCACTTCTGGCCTCCATGGCACCAGGCAAGCAGGTGGTGCATAGACACATTCAGGCAAAACTCTCATAAGCGTAAAAATAAAGTCTTTGTAAAAAGCTTAAGCATGAAACATACCAATTATACCTCAAGTGATATGGCGCCACTGGGAGCCTGTTGTGTGGGTTTAGGGCAGGCCTCTGGGCGTCTCCTTCTTCAGTGGACAGCACTGTAGTTTATGTTTCATGACATGGAACTTACTGAGCATCTAGCACACACAAAGGGGACAAGAGGTCAGCACAGTAGGCAGTGGTCTGCAGGAGGCCCTGGTGGCCATCAGGAGGAGGTGGCGGCGATGCAGCAGAACAAAGGGTGTATCTTGTAAGAGACAGAAGAGACAGATGCCCCTCTTGCTGAGGGTGCAGTGCGCGAGTGCCCAGAAATGCTTGTGGAGTTGATTTTCTCAGCATCTACTGTGTATAAGGTGTGCTGAGCATCCAAGAAGCTGGGGTACTGGGCGGAGGGATTGTGGGGGGAGCTTGAGCTGGAAGAGTAGGAAGGGAAGAAGCTGAGATAGGCTGTGGATGTAGAGAGGAGGGAACAAGGCGAACAAGGCTTGAACAGCCATGTTGATTGAAAGTCTTTGAGCAGGAGACGTTGAGGGGTTATTTATGGGCAACCGTGTATTTGCTATAAATATGCATATATATATAATTTGAAGAGACCAGGAAATATCAGCAGTGATGCCCAAGTGCAGCCCCTGTACTTTGCTGAGGGAGGCCTGTCATTTGGGAGGAGAGGGAGGTGAGCCTGTGGTGAGAGACACTTTTGACAATGACAGGGGAGCAATGGGCCTGCTGGGGGTTGGAGGGCACCTGACCAGACTCCTGCAGCCCAGTGACTGTAGGTGCTACAGGCTGGGCAGTGGGGGGAAGGAAGACTGCGAATATGGGGCACATGCCTCACAGCTCTCAGTGCTTGGGAGGTGGGAGGTCCCGGGCTCATCTGATCTTGAATACAGACTCCTGCCAAATCTTGGGTGTGTGCATGTTGGTCATCTTCCCTCAACACTTCCTTCGTGGAGGTTTTGTAAGTCCCAGAGAGAGTGTGGTTAACATGGAGGAGTTTTGTAAACCACCGTCAAAGTGGAGCTCCTTTGAGGGCCCCAGATTGCAACAGTGTTCACAGTAATGCTGAGACACCATCTGCCTTGTTTCCTTTCTCCTGAGTGCATAGTGCAGGGAGCCAGTATTTTCCATGGGACCCATGCACCAGGTTACAAACGCGGGCCTGGGTAAAGGATCCATTCAAGGTGTAGGTTGGGAATGTGACAGAGTACAAAAGTTCACTGATCCTGTTCAGATTCCACACTTCAGTCACCCGTAAAGAAACTGCCGGAGGTCAGGCCAAGTGGCCCTGGTTATCTGAAAAGACTGTATCTGGGTGAGACTGACGTTCTTTCACATTCTGTAATCAGAACCACATACCTTAGCAGATTGAAGACTACAGCAGCTAGAATTCAGCCAGCACTCCAGAAGAAGTTTCAGATTGATTTATAGAAAGCAACTCTGCCCATGTGACTCTGGTAGGTGTGTAGTACTCTACAGCACAGACTAAGCCCCGGGTAGCTGTCAGGCCACTGAGCACCGAGGCTCTCCTGGCCTTTTGGAGCCAGGACAGCATGGATGCCCCTGTCCAGGTAACCTGAAGGAATATTACCACGAGTGAGGTGCCGGGGCAAAGGCACCTGCGTCTCGTTTAGAAAGATGCTGCCTGATTGTTCTCCCAAGGGGTGGTACCTTCTGCAGTGTGCTCCTCTAGAAGAGGCTCAGTGGGTAGCACTGCCTGCCATCAAGCCTGAACCACAGTACGATCACTGGGACCCATATGGTGTGGAAGGAGAGAGACCAGTGTTCGCAAGATGATCTCCAGATTCTACATTCAAATTATGGCGTATGCTCTCCCAACGATATAAATAAATATAAAATTTTAATTCAGAGAGAGAGTGAGAGAGCAGGCAAGCTGGGCCTTGGCAAGTGTATGGTCTTTGGAGTTGGCAACATGATCTTCTTGGAAGCCAGGGATTGTGGAGAAGCAAGGCTTCTGAGACAGAAGGCAGTCCCCTCATGGGAAACGGCTGGCAATTTTAATGTCATTTATTTCCTCTGCCCTCCTGTGTATGTTCCCAGAGGAGGCTCATAGAATTTGGTATCTAGGCCAGTGTGCTCTTAATGGCTCCATCTGTGGGGCCAGATTGCAGGAGAGGCAGCCTCTTTCTGAGTATCCATGTATCTGTGAGCCCTACAGCTCTACAGGGCGTCTGGTGGTCTGGTGTGCCGTGTGTGTGTGTGTGTGTGTGTGTGTGTGTGTGTGTGTGTGTGTGTGTCTGCACTGTTCCCTCTCTGACTCACTCTGGCTAAGTGAGAGGAAGGAAGTGATTTGGTCAGATGGGAGACCCTGAGTGCTCAGGTTGCTCTCCTTTGTGGCTGGATAATGGTGTGCTTTCCACTGGCCTTGCTCCCATCTGGAGCTACAGCTGGCCATGGAACAGTGGAGGGGAGCAGGTGGCGGCGTGTGGAAGCTGGGGAACACCTGCTACCTGCCCTGATGGCCTCGAGTCTGTGCTTGCTCTTGTAGCTGGAAGAAGCCTCTGCTGTAGGGACGGCAGAAGCATGGCTTGAGTGGCCGCCTGGCCAACAGGACTTGCAAGACAGTGACACATTTGCCACTCTTCTCCCACGCCTTTCTTAGGAGAGAGCAGAAATTCAGCCCAAGCAGCGGTATTTGGGGTTGGAGTAAAATTAAAACCCAGACCCTTCAAACCCTGTGAGAATGGCTTGGGGAAGGGTCTGGTGAGACGTAGACGTAAAGACGGCAGGGAAGAGCATTAGTAACTGCAGTGATATGGGTTTCAGTGTTTTACACGGGGCTAGGGATTTAACCTGTGGCCTGTCCCCAGCCCCTCCATAACCATTTAGAAATGTCTATCTGTGCTTAGCAGCAGTTTTTCTGGTGCTGCTTCTCTCTAAACCCTTTACAACTTTCCTCCAGAATTTGCCTATGACATTTTAGTTTAGTTTTAACGTGTGTGTGTGTGTGTGTGTGTGTGTGTGTGTGTAGATGTACTCCTGTGTGCGCATACATATGGAGGTCTGAAGACTACTAACAGAAAGTTGGTTCCCTTCTTCCACCATGTGGGTTCTGGGGATAGATCTTAGGTCATCTGGCTTGGCAGCAAGCATCTTTACCCACTGGGCCATCTTTTTTTTTTTTTTTTAATATTTATTTTTTTCTACCAGGCCATCTTGCTGACCCATGTTTGATAATTTTTAAACTGGGTCTTACTTAGCCCAGGCTGGCCTAAAATTCACTATGTAGTAAAAGGTGATCTTGAGCTTCTGATCCTGCTGCCTCTATATTATCTGCAGAGAATGTAGCTATGTACCACCATATCCCAGCTTAGGAAGTGCTGAGACCAAACTCAGGGCCCTGTGTGTGGAAGCCTTCTACAAACTGAGCTGTATCTACAGTTCAAAATGCCTTGAATAAAAGCTGTTGGGGTGGTTTGTATGCATGTCTCTGCACCATTTGCTGTCCTGGTGCCTGAGGAGGCTAGAAGAAGGCATTGGGTCCCGTGGAACTGTATGTCACAACAGATAGTTCTGAGCTGCCAGGTTGATACTGAACTGAACCCAGGTCCTCTGAAACAGCAGCCAGTGTATCTCTCCCCACCCCTATTCCTCAGTTCCCCCAATCCCCATTTAAGTACCCCAAGTCCATTGCTTTATATGTGGTGGGGTCGGGGAAGGGGTGTGTGTGTTTCCCAAGAATGGGTTCTCTTTTTGTCCCTAAGTAGGGGCACCACCCTATCTGCCAACTTCCCCTCCACTCACCTACATGGAAATGCCAGGGTTCAGGCACACTGCTCTGGAGATTATCACCTTCAGTCTCACTCATGACTGTCACTTGCTCCTGAGTGTGGCTGTTGGTGTAGTCAGCGCACCAGGCAGAGGTGGGCACTAAGCATCTTGACCAGCATGTGGCTGTGCATGTGGTTCAACAGCTTCTATTCAAGACATAAGGGTGAGAAGCTGACCAGTTCCACATGTCCTGTTGGGTTGGTGGACAACTCTGGACAACCGCCCCATCTTGTCCCTAAGGCAGTGGTTTTGGACACAGGAAGCAGTGACCTGAGGCAGCTCCCTACTTGCCACTGTGCTCAGGACAGAAACGAGGTCATTACTGCATGGATGTTTTGGTGCAGGACACGATGTCTTCAGTGTTAATTGTCCTGACTAGGTAGAGCTTGGGGAGAAGGGTTGCTTTGTGGGTAGAGAGAGTTTTGATAGTAGAGTGTGGTGACGTGGAGGCCAAGGCCTTCCTGTCCAACCTCGTGTTCAGGGGAAGTACTGTGTCACACCTGGACCTTCTGCCACGTCGGCTGGGCTCACATAGTGAGGTTGCAGGGATCAAGCCCGTGACCTGGCTCTGTCCCAGTCCCAGTGGGCCTTTGGGTAGATTTCCTAACGTCTCTGTTTGGTTTCCCAACCTGTGCAGCTATGATTACACTTGAGGCGGAGGGCCGGGGTCAGATGCGTTAACAGGCAGGGCTCTCCATCACCAGTTGCCTCTGAGCTGCTGATCTGTCTGAGTTACAGGAACAGTGGGCGGATGACAGGGTCACACCTTCTGCCCTTCTCTGGGCAGTTGTGACTAGTTTTGGCCACCGAGCTAGGAATGGAATGGTGTGTCCTTCCAGGCCAGGCGGCTCTTAATCACCACTGCCACGGGTTTCTCCTCTGACACAATGACTGGTGACTTGGTGACAGTTCTCTCTGGGTCTCTGGGAGTGACCCAAAGGCGACTTCAATAAGATGAAACTTATCATAACCAAGTGCCAAGACACTGCCACCTGAGGTGTGTTTGTTGCTGCAGTGTGTCCTCACCCATCCTGACTACAGCAGGTTGACCTCTGCTCTTGTTATGGAGTCTGCTTAGATCCAACACAACTCAGACACCAGGTCAATGCAAATGACAAAACTTAATTGTAATCTACTTACAGATCAGGGCCACAGAACACTCAGGAGGTGAACTGTGACCCTGAGCTAGAATGTTACAGCACTTTTAAACCTGAAAAACAAAGACATCGGTGCCAAGTTACAGATTTTTTTTTTGTTTGTTTTTTTGTTTTTAGAGGCAGACTTTCTCTGTGTAACAGCCCTGGGTGTTCTGGAACTCTCTTTGTAGATCAGGCTGGCCTTGAACTCACCTGCCTCTGCCTCCCGAATGCTCGGATTAAAAGCATGTACCACCATGACTAGCTGCTTGTTATTTTCTTTACATTTTTATTTATAAATTTTATAAGTACAACAGGCTTGGTCGCTTGGCAGTTATAAGTTGGTCCCTTCCTGCCCAGAATTCCCTCCTGATCCTTTGCAGCATGGCTTTATGCTTAGTTGGATTTCACAGGCCTTGACCCCTTTCCTCCTGCTCTGTGCAGCTCCTGAGAAGGCGAAGCTGTTGCCCTGGGAAAGGCCCAGCAAGGCCCTTGACCTGCGCTGTTCCAGGATTCCCCACTGTAGTGGAGAAAGGCCCAGTCTTAATGGCATCCATCAGTGTGTGAAAAAAGGCCAGACCTCCAGCTGCTGGCCTCCTGGAACTTGGTTATCAGTTGCGGAGGCTAATGTGGCCATCCCTCAAGTATGGTTCCCATTGGGGTTGACAGGTTCTAAGTGAACAGGTTTGGGGTGGGGCTGGGTGTAGTTTCACCTGCCTGTTATGTCTGCACCTAAAGGCTGAGGATTGCAAGTTTGAGGCTAGCCCAGGCTACACAGTGAGACCCTGCCTTGAAAACAAAAGGCTGTGGTCTTTTGCCCATCCTAAGACATTTCCTCCCGTCCTCCCCTCCTAAGTTCTGTTGCAGGCTAGTTGTGGAGGGAGCCAGTGTGGTGGCCTCACCAGTGACTTCACTGACCCACATAGGGTTATGATGTCAAGGGCAAGCCCTGGAGAGGGTACCACCGCACAGCTGGTCTTGAGCAGGAGCAGATGGAAGCTAGGCTGTCTGCCTGTGCTTGTTACAGGTTCTTGATATGAGTGTGTCCTGCCCCATGAGCTCAGGGGTAAATGTTAGCTTGCTTCCCTACTCTTCGTGGTAAACTTGAGGCAGGGACATTTGGTGACCTGAAGAGGACATCTGTGTATTACCTAGCACACTTCTCTGTCCATTCCAGACCATGGCCATGTCAGCCTATTCCTGTGGGGGATATGTCAGGCAGGCAGGGCATGGGATGTGAGCTCAGAGCCATGAGGCTGAGAGGAGGACACATTTTACTCTCACTCGCAGGACCACCACAGAAGATGCTGGGTGTGACTCGATGTCTCAAGCAAACAAGATCTTTTCATAAACCTTTGCTTAGTAGGTGGTGCACACTCTTAACCGCAGCCGTCAGGAAGTAGAGGCAAGCTGACCTCTGAGTCATGGCCAGCCTGATTGCAAAAAACACAAAATGTCAAACTACACCAAAGTAAAATGTGTATATAGTAAACAGTTCTGATAAATAAACAGTTCTGATCAATTTTAATTGATTTTGTTTCCTTTATTTTTTTGAGACCGGTTCTCTCTGTGTAGCCCTGGCTGTCCCTGAACTCTTTATGTAGACTCGGCTTTATGTAGCTCCTGTTCTGCTTGCCTCTGCCTTCCAAGTGCTAATTTATTGCATGTGTGACCATACTGGCAAGATAGCAGCTGTTTGATATAATATATCTGAGTGCCTGTATGGGTAGGGATATGAGCACATGAGTGTAGGTGCCCTCAGCCACTGCATGTCCCTGGAGCTCCAGCTACCTGATTTGGGGAACCAAATTCTGGTCCTCTGGAGGACCAGCACAGTGCTCTTAATTGCCGAGCCATCTCTCCAGCCCTCTTTCGTTTGTGTGGCTGTTTTGCCATTGTGCATTTGTCACGTTTGTGCTCACATGCTGGGACTGGAGGTACACACAGTTGTGAGCTACCATATGGGTACTGCAAGTCAAACTCAAGTTCCCTGGATGAGCAGCCAATGGTTTTACCTGCTGAGTCATCTGTCGAGCCTTCACTTGCAGGGAAAGGAGGGGGTGTCTTGTTTTTGTGCTGTGGGGATGGCGTAGGGTCTTGTGGGTATAAGCAAGCACTGTACACCGAGGCCCTGTGTGAGTATATGTAAGTGTTAGAAGTGTATATAAATGCTGGTTTTTCCATGGGAAGGAGGGAGCATCTGTGTGAGGCCCAGTTCTGCTTATCTGCATTTGTCTCGAATGATCTGTGGCACTGATGTTGTCCCAGGACTTGTGTTTTACACCTGGTTAGATTCATCAACTTAGTGAGGGTCCTAAGTGTGTGCCAGACATTGACTGGGAAGGCGTCTGTGCTGAGCACCATGGTCTCGTGTGCTTCCAGTACCTTACCTCAGCCCTGAAGTCCTTCGCTGCAGTTCCAGGAGGGACCCACACCCGCCTGCTTGATCTAGAACCTTTAACATGGTTTTAATTTAAAAACAGTACAATTGTTAAACACTCTTGACTTGCTGGGGGTGGTAGTGCATATCTTTAACACTAATGCTGGGAATGCACGGGCTGGCCAGATCACCTAAGTTTGAGGCCAGAGTGGTCTACAGAGGGAGTTGTGGTCATTCAGGGCTACATAGAGAGATCTTGTCTCAAACCACCAAAACCACACAAACAAAAAACGCACCAACAAAACCCAACACAGACTTAAAGAAGTAGGTCACTGGTGGATTCTAAGACCAGAACGCCTGTCTTTTTCTTCATTCAGGAGACTGTAGAGACAACAACAACAGGGAGACAGCTGGCTGAGTCAATGGGAGGCCTGGTGTTGTTGTAAACGTAGCATTCATCCCATGTAACTTTGAAACACTGTAAAGTGCCACTGCTTTTACTGGGACTTTATTGTTGAGGACAAATGGTTGCTTCTGCACCACTGCAATCAGAGATGTGTGTCCAGGCAGAACAAAGCTAGTCTCTAAGGACAGAGGGAGGCCCAGGGCCTTCTTGCCTGCAACGTCCTTGGAGACGCAGGTAGGAAGGCTTGGTTCCCTAGATTTGGACAGAGGAGGGAAGGGAGAGGGTGGGGCACTTGGAGTTGAGTGCGAAGAGGGCCTATGGGCAGGAGGTGCGTTCTGACTGATGTCATTCCTCCTGCAGGTGGTTGACAATGTCAGTCAGTGTTCACGAGACCCGCAAGTCGCGGAGCAGCACGGGCTCCATGAACATCTCGCTTTTCCACAAGGCCTCACACCCAGACTGTGTGCTGGCTCACCTCAACACTCTACGTAAGCACCGCATGTTCACTGATGTCACACTCTGGGCTGGCGACCGAGCCTTTCCTTGCCACCGTGCCGTGCTGGCTGCCTCCAGCCGATACTTTGAGGCCATGTTCAGCCATGGCCTGCGGGAAAGCCGGGACGATTCGGTCAACTTCCAGGACAACCTGCACCCCGAGGTGCTGGAGCTGCTGCTGGACTTCGCCTACTCCTCCCGCATCGTCATCAATGAGGAGAACGCAGAATCGCTGCTGGAGGCGGGTGACATGTTGCAGTTCCATGATGTCCGGGACGCAGCTGCCGAGTTCTTGGAGAAGAATCTCTCCCCCTCCAACTGCCTGGGCATGATGCTGCTGTCTGATGCCCACCAGTGCCGGCGGCTCTACGAGTTCTCCTGCCGCATGTGCCTGGTGCACTTTGAGACGGTGCGGCAGAGTGAGGACTTCAATAGCCTGTCCAAGGACACGCTCTTGGACCTCATCTCCAGTGACGAGCTGGAGACTGAGGATGAACGGGTGGTCTTCGAGGCCATCCTGCAGTGGGTAAAGCATGACCTGCAGCAGAGAAAGGCCCACCTGCCGCTGCTCCTGCGCAATGTGCGCCTGGCCCTGCTGCCCTCGGACTGCCTGAAGAAGGTCGTATCCGGGGAGGCCCTCTTCATGGAGGACGAGCGCACCAAGCTCCTCATAGATGAAGCCTTCCAATGCAAGACCAAGATCTTGCTGAATGATGGCGTGGTCACCAGTCCCTTTGCCCGGCCTCGCAAGGCGGGTCACACGCTGCTCATCCTGGGAGGCCAGACCTTCATGTGTGACAAGATCTACCAAGTGGACCACAAAGCCAAGGAGATTATCCCCAAGGCGGATCTGCCAAGTCCCCGGAAGGAGTTCAGCGCTTCAGCCATTGGATGCAAGGTCTATGTGACTGGAGGCAGGGGCTCTGAGAACGGGGTCTCTAAGGATGTCTGGGTGTATGACACTGTCCATGAGGAATGGTCCAAGGCGGCCCCCATGCTGATTGCCCGCTTTGGCCATGGCTCAGCCGAGCTAGAGAACTGTCTGTATGTGGTCGGGGGGCACACATCTCTAGCAGGCATTTTCCCTGCCTCTCCCTCTATTTCCCTGAAACAGGTGGAGAAATATGACCCTGGGGCTAATAAGTGGACTATGATGGCCCCTATGAGAGATGGCGTCAGCAATGCTGCAGTGGTGAGTGCCAAGCTGAAGCTCTTTGTGTTCGGAGGCACTAGCATCCACCGGGACATGGTGTCCAAAGTCCAGTGTTTTGACCCCTCAGAGAACCGGTGGACAATCAAGGCAGAGTGTCCCCAGCCTTGGCGCTACACAGCTGCTGCTGTCCTGGGCAGCCAGATCTTTATCATGGGAGGTGATACAGAATACACTGCAGCCTCAGCCTATCGCTTTGACTGTGAGACCAACCAGTGGACCCGGATTGGGGACATGACTGCCAAACGCATGTCCTGCCATGCCCTGGCTTCCGGTAACAAGCTGTATGTGGTGGGAGGCTACTTTGGGACCCAGAGGTGTAAGACCTTGGACTGCTATGACCCCACTTCAGACACATGGAACTGCATCACCACCGTGCCCTACTCTCTCATCCCCACGGCCTTTGTCAGCACCTGGAAGCATCTGCCTGCATGAAAGGCACCTGCAGAGCCCAGCCAGGTGAGCCCTCAGGAGGGCTTGTCTCCACTCTGAGTAATGGTTGCCACATTTCTCAGGGAGAGTCTGATTCAAATTGGGATAATGGGATTTAGGGAGAGACCGTCTGATTACATCCTGCCTCTTCTGGCACAGTTCTGGGCTTGCCAGTGGGAGGGAGGAGATCTGTCTCCCGTGTGAGGGTTAGGGATGAAAGGCATCTGGAAAGCACACAGCCATTCTGATGAAGCGAGGTAGCCACTGTGATCCACAGGGCTTACCACAGTGTCTGTGAGCCCTACTGCTGTTCTCAGAACTGTGAGTGTATAAAGTCATAGGAAAACGAGCCTGGCTGGAGGAGAGCCCTGTGACTCATCAGGTGTTCTTTAGGGAGCAGAGGCATGGGAGAAACTCTTAGGAGGCAGGTCTGCTGTGGCAGAGAGCCTGGGGACAGGAAGGGACAGCACAGTGAGGTCTGCTTTGGTGCTGTCCTTTGCAGGCAGGAGCATGCTAGGCCAGCCTGCTAGGGTGTTCTTGGGAGGGGCTGGGATGGTTGGCTTGTAGGAGCCTGGGGCTTTATGTCTAGGCCCTAGAAAAGTCAGCTCCATACTAGCCCTTGTCTCCTGCCTCACCCAAAGTCTTTATGGGGATGAAGTGTGGGGGATGGACTCCCATGGGCCAAGGGGTGGGGGTACGGGTCTACTGAAAGCAAGAAGGAAAGGCCTGAGAAGAGGACGTTGCTTCCTGCGTTCTGCTGCCTGGTGCTCCTATGGCATACAGGGACCCAGCATCCTAAGGCTCAGTGAGCCCGTGGGTAGACTGCACTGGGAAACAGTGCTCCTGAGCTGGGCCCACTTATGGACTGAGCAGAATTCAGGCTATGTCAGATCCTGCTGAGCCGCCAAGGCTCTTAAAGAAAGGGCCTCAGATCTGTGTGCCAGGAGTAGCTGGCTCCTGAACATAGTCAGAATAGGACTTGGTTCTCTTGAAGACTTCTGGGCTTGCTTTGTTTTCTTTCTCCCAGAGTAAGGGAGCAGTGTCTAGGTTCCCAGGAGAGCAAGATTCAAAGGGATAGTGGAATTCCAGTACCGACTGTCTGTTCTTGCCCCTGGTGACTCGGGAGTGCAGTGTCACCTGTAGGGTGGAGTCACCTGTGGGGCAGAGGCTCCTCGTGTCTGTGTTCCTGTTAGCTTCTGGAGCCTGAGCCCCCGTCTTCCTCAGGAAGTGGGCAGGTGCCTTACCTGCCCCAGCAGAGGCTCTACCCTGACTCTGCCCTGTGGGGCTGAACCTGGTGGTGTTGTTCTCTCCTAATCTGGACCCCCCCCCCCCATCTCCCCTACCACAGGCCCTGGTCTGTAACTAAGCTACATCCACATGCCAGGACCTGCTCTGCTGTTAGGTGAGGCTCACATGGCACCCTGTCAGCCTGACCCTGGGCCGGCTCAGCTCCCAGGGTCTCAGCATTCTCATCTGGGAAAGGGATTAGAAACTGTCAGCCCAGTTCTCATACCGTGAGCCGGGAGGGCCAAATATGTTCCTGGCCCATCCCAACTGTCATTCCTGTGACCAGGACAGACAAATGTGTCCAGAGTATTGACAAGCTTTAGCCACTAGCCTGCTTTAGATGAGGAAGAGGGCACAGAGAACATAATTGCACATACCCAGTAAGCCCCAGATTCAGGTAGAAACCCACAGCCAATCCTAGCACAGTTCCCCAAGGTGGTGACGAGTGTCCCCATGGACTTAGACCTCCTGAGAATCTGCAGAGAGTTCATGATTGCTCTTGGAATCAGCTTTCACTTTCTTGGGAGCCACAGCAGGCTAGCCACACTAGGGCAATCTCTCCTCTGCTCTGGATGAACCGACTGACCCAGAAGTGTTTTTACTCTCTGCAGACCGCTCTTATCAGCTTGTTCTCACAGACCAAAGTCTGAGATCTGCAGGCCAGCAGCAGGGCAAGAAGCTGCTGTGCAGGACATACCTGGCTGCCACTTCTTGGGTCCCAGGAGCCCCTCTCCCCCCCTCAGCCCCCATGGCATGTGGATGTAGCTTAGTAACAGACCAGGGCCTGTGGTAGGGGAGATGGGGGGTCCAGTATAGGAGAGAGCCAAGCACCTTAGTAAGAGTCAAGGCCCGAAGGCCCAAAGCACAGCGTGGCTGTTGTCTTCATGTGCATTCCTGCAACGGGACAGTAGGACATTGACTGGGAGTGACCATGGCACTAACCACTCAACTGTTCTGGCATGCCCAGCCTCGTATCCTGAACCCAGTCCTGGTCTCTGTCCTCTCCAACAACTCTGGTCCTGCCGATCTAGTCTCTCCTGCCAGGTGACCAGTAGGAAAGTCCTGCAAGCAGTGCCACCATCCCTGTTCCCCCGGGAGATCCACCCATGCCTGGTTTCTTCTATAGATGTACTTTGTTCATCCTTATAGGCTCCAAGGTAGTTCCAGGGGCCACTAGCAGCAGCCCCTGATGCCCCCGCTCAGTGTCCATGTGATTCCTTGTCACCCATGTCTGCTTTCTCCATCCCGAGCACTCACTTCAGGTCTTGATGAGAGCCTCATTCTGGAATGCTTGTTTGTTTTTTCCTTTCCCCCTGAAGCTTCCTCAAAGGTACTTAAGTAAGGCCCAACCTCTTATGTCCTTCCTGCCTGGCTCCCCGCCCCAGCCCACCTTTCCCTGCTGCAGAGAGCCGGCCCATTTTATCCTGCCTAAACATTTCTACGGAGAAACCTAGGGCACCACCGAGGCCTTCCTCCAGCTTTCATGGCTTGGCCCAGCTGCCTTGGGCATGGTCTTCATGCAGAGGTCACTTGCGCCTGTGCGAGACCTGACAATAAGACCAATTCCAGCGCAGCTAGAGACCGTATCAGTCGTCTGCAGGATGACTTCGCCAAGGCCTGCCCTGCACAGGAGTGCAGACAAACACTGACCTCGAGTCCACTTGTCAGTGGAGGACTGATTGGGTTTCACAGATGAGAAAACCAGGCTACAGAGAAGAAATGACAGAGTTAGGGCGTAGACTAAGACCTTGGGATGGGCCAGAGGACTCATCTGAAGCCATCACAAGAACCGTGGAGAGTGGCTCCCACCACCTATAGGGTGCGGGGGGTGAGCCCAGCACACTGCACACTGTCCCTCTCTGTGGCCCTCTCCTGCCTGTTGTCTTCTGAAGCTGATGGAAATCCTCAGTCCTTACTCTGAGGGTTACTCTATTTTCTTGTAGTAACACGGGCAGGATAAAGTGGGTGAGCAGCCTGTGCCACTGGGAGTTCAGATGTGCTGTCTTAGAGTATCTTAGGATTGTTAGGGGCCTCAGGAGCCTGCTGGAAAAGCAGCAGCCTTCCTGCCCTGTCAGTGTCTAGGACATCCAGGACCTCTGGAGATGGCAGTGCTCCTGTGAATCAGTGCCAGTCTGCCCCTAGGAACTCTAGTAGTGCTACGGGACATATTCCTGTTATGGAAAACTTCCACCATGGCCTCAGTACTGGCATATGGTTTTGCTCTAAACCTAAAGAAAAGTTCCTTGTATTGGGGGTTTCACAACTGTGTAGCTCACTCTGGTGTACAGGTTACATTGTTCTAGCTCTAAGCTCCTGCCAAGCGTAGTGATGGCTTTGCTTCTTGCAGTACCTGCATGAGGACACAGCTCAGCACAGAGCCTGTGAGCTCATGAGCATCACTAGCCACTCAGAGATTCTCCCGTCACAGGTTAGAGCCACCATGTAGCTCAAGTACATCTGGCTCTGGCCTCCACCAAAACCACGTGATGGTTGGGCTGCCTGGGAGCAGAGCATTGTGACTTCTCTCCTCCTCTCTCGCTGCCTTCGGTTCCTCACCCTCCCATGCCTGTGTCTCCCCTGCCAGCCCTGTTGTGTCCTACAGGGTATCCGAACTTGATCAGCATAGGAGCTGCAGCCTGGCCACCATCATTCCCCAGACTCAAGTGCCAAGCCACATCCTCCTTAGGGCTGGCCTCGGACTGGCCTAGGGTTTTGTTGGGATGCCGCTGGGTTTCAGCCATAGCAGTGACCACCAGTAAGCAAATCAGTGTTTCCTTCTTGTCTCTGGAACATTCTCCATGAAGCCTTCAGCAAGGGGGGCTGGTTCCTGGATCTTTTTCTGGGTAGGTAGACATCCATCATCGTCTTTCCAGGGCAACCACTGATGCTCCAAGTGACTGAGGACGGATGCAGCAGGGGATGTGAGCTTCGTGACCTCAAGACGATCCCTCCTTATTCACCACTACATCCCCATATCCTGGCATCTAGAGGCTGTGGGGAATTTTTATCCAGGTCACAAAAGAGCATGCCTCTCTTGTTGTCCACAGCCAGTCACCTGCCCTTCGTCACACCTGCCTTCCTCCTGTACCTGCCTCAGTGATCCACTTTGTTTTTTGTTTTTTTCTGAAACAGGGTTTTCCTAAACAGGCTTTCTCTGTGTAGCCTTGGCTATCCTGGACTCGCTTTGTAGATCAGGTTGGCTTTGAACTCATTCTCCTGCCTCTGCCTCCCTGAGTGCTGGGATCACAGGCTAGCATTGCTATGCCTAGCTTAATATTTACATCGCCTTTTCTCTCAGGGCCATTGTGTTCCTTTTGATCTCCCCTTTCAGCCAATTCCTGACTTCTTATCAATTCTTCCCATATGCCCACGTGAATAAAATAAAGGTCCTGGCTCCTCTCTCAATGTTAGAAGTTCCTTTTTATCTTCAGTGCTTCCCAGTGTAACTACCGTGTACCTGTTTGTGTAAGTCTGCAGTTTCTCCAGGGAAGCTGATGCCTAGGGACCATAGCTACGTTTGTTCTTGTGTCTCCTACAAGGAGGAGGAGGGGAGCACAATGACCCATCAGTGTGTCGCTCCTGCTGGCTGGCAGATGGTGGCTCTAGTTCCTGAACTGTGGAGGGTTGCACCAGAGGCCTGTCAGGGCCTGAGCCCTAGGCCTGGAGCCTCCTGCGTGTGGCCAGGCTAGGACAGAGCCGGGGCCGTTCATCTTCTCTCTCTGCTTCATCCACAGGCTGCCTGGTTCTTCCTGCCTGACGGCACCAGCTCCGGTGGCACCAGCTCAAGCTGTTACCACTAGGCAGAAAAGCGAAGTGTCACCCGTGCTCAGGCTTCCTGAGCTGCAGGTGGCTTGTGTGGAGAGAAGCTTCCAGAGGAATGGGCTGTCTGTCACCAACAACCCAGGGGTAGGGGATATGACATTCACACAAAGCCTTGAGGTCACCTCTGCCTGCCAAGCCTAGCAAGGGCTAGCAGGGGAACAGCAGGGAGCCCTTGGCACCAGCAGCACAGCCTTTGACAGCAGGGCTGCCTGTGGAAGGCGGGAATGTTGCTCCATATTGTCCTGGACATCAGGGAGCAGAGTCCAGCTGAGGACAAGTTTTATAAGGGACAGAAACCCCAGGGCAACCCAGCTTCGGGGTACCCACAGGCTCCATAAGCAGATGGCACCAGATTCCCGAAGGCCAAGGGGAGTTAGCCTGTGTGCCCACTAGCCTGTCCCTCTAAGGGGTGACTTCCAGGAAGCTTCCATGGATGTAGGACAGATGCTCCTGACCAGTCATATTGCTGAGCATCCTCCAGCAGGACTCTAGGCCCCAGGGAGCTGGTAGGGGTCTGTTGCCTGCCCTCCTAGAGCTGTAGAACAGTAGGATATGCCTGCCAGTAGTACTGGCTCCTTCTCTGGAGACCTACCTCCAGTCTTGTGCTGTCCCCCAGGAAGTGGGCAGTCATGACCATGAGGACCCCGTGGTCACTGCAGTTCCACAGAGATTGGATTTCTGTCTTGTGGGGTCTAGTGCCCAGTCTCCTGTCACACCTGCCGTTCTTCTTGGCACCAGCTGGCAGCCTGAATCCTGCCTGTTTGTTCCATGAGCTCAGAAAGAAGGATCCGAAGACACTTCCTAGTTGTGTTTCTCAAGGATTCCACAGCAGCGTCCCCTGCACTCGGTTTGCAGCAGCGCCTTCTCATGCCACTCTTGACAGCAGGCTCACCCCTTGCTTGTCTAGCCCAATGAAGGGGGGACAGGCACTCTCAGTTTCTGGCACAGGATGGGCAGGGCACCATAGCTGGTGGGTTCCCAGGCCATTGCTGCGTCAGGATGGAGCTTCCAAAGTGGACTCTGCTGCTGACAGAAGTGGAGCCACATCGCTGACCAGTGTGGCGAGCCCTCAGGGTCCTCGCGGCTCAGCCTGGTACTGGTGCGGTGGATGACTAAGTCACACATCGGCCCTCATCCAAGGTCCAGCGTGCTTTTCATTCCACCTCTGGGTCAGCCTTGCTGGAGAATTCCAGGCTCTTTCCCTGTGGACTGTCACTAGGGCTAATGATTCCACACAGCACAGAGGACCTAGCTGGGGTGCTGGCCTGAGCATGGGTGTTGCTTTTATTAGTTTTCTAACTTAATAAAAGTGATGAAGTTTTTGACCGTATTGGATTCTGACCCTGCCTTGGCTATGTGAGTTCCTGATTGAGAGTCTGCCTGCCTGTTTATGTATGCTGCCTGTGTGGTACAGGAGGGTCCTTTTCTTTAAGCTCTTCCCCTGTGTTAAAACAGTCCCAGTCAGTAGGCCAGGGTTGTGCACCACATGCCCCAGGGGCACATTTTTGTGAAAACCACATCAGTCCTGTGAGGATGGTCATGGTTAACTCAGCCAGTGGCTGCTGGGGCACATTCCCACTCAAGGGCAGTTGGTCCCCATGGTTACATTAATGCCCTATGGGCCGCTGTCCTCCTCCTACTGTGATCTGTACAGTGCAGTATGTGCTGGTTAGATGCAGCTGCATGAACTGGGTGGTCTAGCCTCAGCACCCCTCAGACAGCCCAGCTCGAAGAGGCGATGCCAGGGTCCTGGATCTGATGCCCCACCGTGTACTGGATATGCGGGGTGCACAGGCCTGAGTGGCTGCTCTCACCTGCGGTGGCATTCAGCAGCATGCAGACCTCAGGTGGGAAGCACAGCAGACAGCAGCTGAGGTGTCATGTCACCTTGAGCAGACCGGAATGACTGATCTGTTTATGAACCAGAAGCTTCTCAGAAGCTGGTCATCCTGGAGAGATGGCTCAGAGGTTAAGAGTGTGTGCTTGCTCTTGTAGAGGACCTGGGTTTGGTTCCCAGAACTCACACGGTGGTATCCAACCACCTGCAGCTCCAGTTCCTGGGCATCCAGTACCTTCCGGCCCTTGTGAGCACCAGAAGCACACATGGTGCACACACACGGTGCACATGCATATAGGCAGACACTCATACAGCTTTTAAAGCATCCTAGAGCCAAGATGGTCTCCTCCCTCAACCCCAGCCTCCCACGCAGTAGTCCCCTCAGATTGCTTAGCAGACTTGCAAAGTGTTCCCCTCACCAACGCAGCCCCCCTTGCTAGGCTTTTTGGTCCCCTTCCACCACAGCATTTGGATGTGACAGCAGTATTTGCACATTGGAAGCAGAGGGCCCCTGACGGTGTGCCTGCCCTAGAAAAGGCACTTTATCCTTTTGAACCTCAGTGAGTACACCTGTGAATGTTCCAGTGGCTTTGATGAGAACAGAGTTCATCAAGACATACTGGAGAAGGGTGTGTTGGCCCAGGCCTGAACCCCAGCACTTAGGAAGCTGAGGCAGGAGAATCATAGGATTGACATTTCTAAGCCAGCCTGGGCTACAGTTGGAGATACTGCCTCACAGATGAAGCACAGCTGGGCTTCAGAACATACAAATGTCCACCTGGTTCTTGGAAAGCACACGACACTTGTGAGCCTTTTTGCCCTGTGACACTTTGACCAAGTGTAGGGACCCACCATAGTCCTTGCCTGGCTCAGCCTCCTGGCCTTGCCCACAGGGGAGACTGCTGAGTTTTGGTGCTGTGTTGTGGTTTAAGCAGCATGACCATGGACAGTTTTGCACTTTGTGGCAATGCTTTTTCTTCCTTTAAACCCGAGTGGGAACTTGGGGTCAAAGTTCACTCTAGTGGAGCAGAACAGATAGGCTGAGAGTAACAGGGCTAGGCCTTTGCAAATGAGGCTAGCCCAAGCCTCACACCTGTCCAGTGTTAGGTAGCTTTTGCCTGTCAAGGAAGGTGGCTCCCATCTTGTTGCTGTTGTTGAGAGTATCCCTAAGGAAACATGGGTCTCTGGCTACGGCAAAGGCTTTGTGGGTAAAATGAGCAGCCGTGCAGAAGCCAGGCACAGTGGCATGTATCCACAGCCCTAGAGACAAGGCAAGCTGATGCTGGGAGCTGGGTGGGCCAGCCAGGCTAGGGAGATGGTTAGGCTTGCTTCTGTGAGACCCTGTCTCAAGACAACTAAGGTGGTTTTTGTGCTTTTTTTGTTGTTGTTTGTTTGTTTTGTTTTTCAAGACAGGGTTTCTCTGTGTAGCCCTGGCTGTCCTGGAACTCCGAGATCTGCCTCCTTCTGCCTCCTGAGGGCTGGGATTAAAGACGAGAGCCGCCACTGCATGGCTCCTACTGTCATTTTATAGGACTGCCTGGCACAGTTCTAAGAACATCGCTTAGACAGCCTAAATAATTCCCCAAAGCCATGAGTGTGATGTCCCAGGACCTGGCAGCCTCTTTTAATCTAGGAACATGTGTGCTTAGGGTGCAGAAAGGGCCCGTTATATCTGTGAGATGTAGACTTCTGGAAAGAGATAGTGTGCTATAGCTAAGTGCAGCTCTTAGCTCTGGCCTGAGGATTTAAGAAGACAGGTCTATTTCTCAGGTGTGAGCAGATGCTGTAGAGCTGAAGTGAGCCAAGCCTTGTCCTATATATATTAGGAAGAGATCATTAGTGAGAAATAGTTGTCCAAATAACATTCCATATGGGTAAGTATCACATGTGCAATCCCATCCGTGAACTCTTAAAGAAACAGGCTCATATTGGTTGTACATACCTGCTGGGTTTAAGGCCACATAGATAGCCAAAATTAACCTTTGTTTTTCTACTGTTAAGGCCAACTGAAGATGTAGTCTTCAGGGGTAGCAAGTTATATAAAAGAACTCTCCCCAACTATCATAATGTCCAGGAAGGAAAACCACCTGCTTCACACTTATTAATTTAATTCATATTTAATAAAGAAATACTTCAGATAATGTGAACATTAGCTGATAATACAAATATCATGTAAAGGAATAGTTCTGAGCCTCAAATGACTTCTAGAAGTCTCTGAGGCACAGTTTTCAAAGTTCAGTTCTCAGCTGAAATTTAATATGTTACATCAGCATCTCCTCGCTCAAGAGCCACAGCTCAATTTCCCCAGTCAACTAGTGAGCCCCAATATTTTTGCTAGAAATACATCTGAGCCTCAACTGGGCTTAGCCAAGGCTGACAAGGTCATCACCACACCTGGAAAAGTTCTCTCAGCTTTGAGAATGTGGTCCACTGAGCTGGGCCTCCGTTAAGAGGCAGCCAACTGAGAGAAGTCTGTGCCTGGGGGCCAAGGACAAACCTTTCTCCTACAAGAAGGATTTGAACCCTCAGCAACTTTGTCTCTCAGCAGCAGAAGCCTGGTCCACAGTCCCATTTCATTCAGCGGCCGCCCCTGACACCTGAGTATCTCCTAGCAGTCCTGAGTAAGTTGGAGGAAAAATAACAGATTTCATTTGCCATCCTTGGGCCTCAGCCAAAAACATGTCCAGAAAATATCATGTGCCTGAAGCTACTGCCTTCCGTGTGTGTGTGTGTGTGTGTGTGTGTGTGTGTGTGTGTGTGTTGCCTTGGCACCCCTGAGATCATCCTCACGAACACTCAGGCCTTCTGTGCAGGGGAGTTGAGTCTAAAGGTGACACTGCTGTTCAATAAAGTGGAAACCTTCTTTCTCTTTCCATGGGGGGCATGCACACACCTCCATCAATGTATCCAGAGCCCTGGGCAACATGCCCCAACCAGAGGACAGTATCACCAGAAGAATTTAGGGTTGAAGGTGGCCTTGTGTATGGGACAGAGACAACAGACACAGTGCTTTTGGGCTGTAGGACCCCTGTAGGGTTTGTGCCTTCCTCACGGAACTGAAATCTTACCCCCATGAGTCTAAGGAGGTCTTTGGAAAGATGAACAAGCAGAAAGTCTGCCCCTGAGCTCAGAGGAAATGAAAGCCCCTTCATCCATATGTGCTCACACACTTTGATAGTAGTTCCTCCAATAGAACCAGCTCTGACCATACAGGTCTCATGTCTGAATAGCAATACTTTCAAATATAAAGCCTAGTAATCCATAGCTATGTAACCTAACAGACCTGGGTTATAGCTGGAGGCCTGCATCTCTTACACTCTGCAGATGTGGGTTGCTGGTCCATGGTTATCCTTTGATAACTGAATGCAGCCTGGAGGCCATGAGGTGATGTCGTGGACAGCCTCTTCTTTTACAAATGAAGTGATAGGGACACAGCAAGTTAACCATGGCACCCAAGGTCTCTGTCTTCTGTCCCTGCAGAAAGACATTTGTGGCCATGTAGGGAAATACAGAAGAAAGAGCACAGGAAGTGATGCCCAGAGACCTTCAGTCTAGTCCTCATTCCTCCTTGAAGAAGCTCTGCAGCTCTGGATGCCTCAGATATTACCACACACTGTGCAGCATCCAGTAGGACAAGAGATGTGAAGATGCTTGAAACCATGACAAGATGCACAAACGCAACACCAAGGAACCACCCGTGAAGCTTAGAGGTTGACAGGCCACAGGCTTTACTCAGGAAGCGTCCTCACCCAGCCTGCTCTCAGCAGCAGCTTGCACATAGGGACATAGGGCACCATAATCGTCACCCAGAAACTCTCTATCCTGCAGTCCTTAGAGCTGTGCTGTGCTGATATGTGACCCTCATCAACCTGGTCATCCCCAAGGCAAGAGAGTTCCCCAAGGGTAAAAGATCAGCTCTCAGGTCTTTACGTTCTTAACTCCCTTTGACTCTGTGCTTATTTACTTCTTTGTTTGTTTGTTTGAGCTGGGATCTCTCTATGCTGCACAAGCAGGTCCTACGCCCCTAGGCTCAAGCCATCCTCCCACCTCAGCCTTCGAAGTGGCTGAGACACCTGATACATGCCACCGCGTCTGTGTTTGACTCTCCTCTGAATCCTGCAGCTTTGAAAAGCCCGTGGGGAAATCATGGGCTGTTCTAGCCTCCTGACCAGTGAGAACAGCGAGACACTGCTTAACTACATGGTCTCTAAGATAAACAGAACCCAGGGTTGGGAAATGGGCCTTAACAGAAGGGGGCTTGGGAATATCAGTGCAGGTGAGGGTTGAGGACAGCTGGGTCTATGGAGGAAGTCTGGGTGAAGAGCAGCCCCTGGTTCCACAGTTCTATCACTTGTCCTGTCCCCCGCCATTAGCATAAACACTGGTGAGCTGTCTGTACCAAGCTACCTGCTATTTGAGAGGAGAAGGCTGTCTAGCAGAGACAATGATGGATCAGAGGAATAAAAAAACGCCTTTGCTCCCCTTCTCAAGCTTAAAATTAGTGAAGAGACAATCTGTAACTTTTTAAAGAATGCAATGAAAATCGTAGTGCAGAGTGTTGAGCCAAATTCTCAGACTGGGGCTCTGGAAGGAGGCGATCCTCTGGCTCCGAGTAGAATCTGTCTGATCTGAAGTGGCAGCAAGGGAAAAGATTTACCACCGCAGTGGGAACAGCTGGGAGCGCAGCTGTCAACCAGAGTCAAGTTCAGTTTGTTGAAAGCTGCTCTGTTTACAGACCCTGAGGCACTAAGTGGCGCCACACCCAAGGAGGGCGGGCGTTAGGAGCGAGTAGATGCTGCCCCCTAGAGGTCGTTCTGGAAAACACTACAATATTGGAGGCTTGGCGTGGGGCATCACTTCCTCGGTGTTCTGGGGCCCTGGGGGAGAAGTCTAGAGCTCGCCCTTTTGTCTGTGCTCTGTGTGCACATGTGTGTGGAGGCCAGAGGTCAGGCTTCAGTGGCATTCCTCAGGAGCTGTCCTTTTTTTAGACAGGATCTGTCATTGGCCTGCAGCTCACTAATTCAGCTAGACCTGGCTGGCCTGTGAACCGCAGGGATCCACCTGGTTTTCCCTTCTCAGCAAAGGGATCATTGGCGGTACCAGAATGCCTGCTTTTTGTACGGATTTGGAGGCATGAACTCAGCTCCTCACGCTTGCGAGGCACTTTGCTAACAGAGTAGTCTCCCTGCCCAGGTTCCTGCCTTTGATAACTGTAATATGGTTCTGTGAAAGAATTTTTTAGCATTGTGTGATTAAACATAAGGAGATCACACATTATGCTAAAAATAATTACTTAGACACTTACACATCTTTGAGCCTCGCAAGGTAGCCCGCTCCTAAATGCCCAGCACTCAAGACTCAGGTGTAAGAAGGTAACCGTGATAAGAAGTGGGGCATACAAAGCATGACACAGTCTCAAAAACGAAAAATTTAACTACAAGAAAAATGACCTGCATCATGTCAGAAGAGGCAGTTTTAGCACCTAACCTGCACAAAACAGCTCTTCTGACACTGCAGTTTGAGTCAGCGCCTCCTGCTGGTGGAGCAAGTGTCAGCGTTCCTTCACATCGCTCACTTCCTGGTTTACTTAGGAATCAGTCTGAAAACAGAGCAACGGTTGAAAGGGGTGTGTGCATTTCACCCAGACAGAGGCTGTACACCCAGGGGCTCCCTGGTTTTCAGACACTAGAGCAGCTTTAAGGGCTGGTAACATTCTTTGCCTCATGAGCAAAGGGACTCATGGTGAACTGGGTAGAGGTGACATCTGATGGCTGTGTCCTGTGACCTCACACAGCACCCCCAAGGATCCAGTCCACTGGCCTCTTCAAGTAGGGACAGAGAAACATACTAACCTTAACCCTCGCTCAACTCAAACCATCCTGGGACCTCACCACCACGGACACAATGGGACTGTCCCTATTGCTCCAGCTCCAACTTAAGGTGTGAATAATAGACCACTCAGTATTTTAAAATTATAACCATTAAAATCCCATCTTCCAAACAAGCAGTCCCTTAAAAAGCTCTGTTGGTTTAGCCACAACACCACAGTTTCAGAGACCACCCTTAGAAGGTGAGCCATAGGCGCCATAAGATTGACATTTTAGGCACACTCCATTTTAGATTTGGGACAATCTATGTTTATCAGGTATGCTGGCCTGCCATTTTCTTTCCATTTTGCTGTTGTATCTTTATCTGATTTGGGTAGTAGAAGTTTGTGAGTGTTCCTTCAATCCCCCCCCACACACACACACACACAGGGACTGAATGTAGATCTCTTTTGAATATCTGGTAAAATTCCATTATGACTCCATCTGACCCTGGTATGTTTCTAAGCTGGAAGAATTTTTATTACTATAGGAATCTTTTCATTTGTTATGGGCCTGTGTAGGTTGTTGACTTCTTGGTTTAATCTGATGGTTTGGCTGAATCTAGAAATTTATTCATTTCTTTTAGATTTGCTGGCTTAATGGAGTACAATTTTAAAAAATAATCCCTTATAATATTTTGGACTTTTAAAATTTCTGTTGTAATGCTTCCCTTTTGACTTCTGATCCTGTTAACTTTTTACCCGCTTTCTTTTGGTTAGTTGGGACAAGGGTCTGTCAATCTTCTTTATCCCCTCAAAGAACAGTTCTTAGATTCATTGATCCTTTTTCACTTAGTTCCAAGAAATTTTTCATCTTTTTTCTTTATTTCTTCTTTTGACCCATCCAGCATTCAGCAATGAATTGTTCATTCTCTGTGAGTTCACATATTTACTAGAGATTTACTTGCTGTCCAGATCACATGTCTACTGGAGAAGGTGGGGTATTAAAATTGCCCACTATGAATTCATTGAAGTTACTCTGCATCTGTAAACAGAGTAGTGCTTTTTTTTTTTTAAATGAAATTGGATGCCCCTGAGATGGGTACAAATGTTTAGGATAGTAGTATCTTCTTTCTTAACTGTCGTCTTGGTTAGAACGAAGTGTCCCTCTTTGTTTCTTCTGATTAGTTTTAATTTGAAATCTGCTTTGTCAGATATTAGAATAGAGATGCCTGCTTGCTTTCTGCTCCCATTTGATCACAGTGCTTTTGTCCACCCTTTTACTCTAAGGCAGTTCCTGTCCTGAAGCTAAGTTATGTTTCCTGTAGAGAACAGATAGATGGACTTTTGCTTCTTGATCCACTCTGTCAGCCCATGTCTTTTGATTAGACAATTACGGTCTTTGATATTTAAAGATATTATTACTATTATTTTATATAATTTATTTTAATTTTATGTGTGTTGGTGTTTTGCCTGAATGTATGTATATTTGAAGGTATCAGAAGCCCTGTAACTGGTATGAGGCACCATGTGGGTGCTGGGAATTGAACCCAGGTATTCTGGAAGAACAGCCATTGCTCTTAAGTATTGAGCCGTCTCTCCCGTCCCTCAAGTTGTTATTGAAATGTGTGTGTGTAAAGTTTGGTCATTGTGCTAACTTTTGGCGGTGGGGTTTATGTTCTCAGTGGTACTGTTGTGTTTTAATAATCGTGACTTCATATTCCTTTCAACAGTGTCTCTGCTATGCTCATTCTTCTCTTCAGCCAGAAATACAGATAGAACTAAAACCCTCTTTCAACACACTCTGTCTATGAATTTGAACATCACACCTGAATGAAAAACAGAAGTAAAAAGGAGGACATGACTGTTGCTAGGCACAATGGAGGTGAACGTTTATTGTAGATAAAAGGGAGAGCATAGCCAGAGGCAGAGACATCTGGGAGAATCCAGAGTGTACACGACCCTGTGCTGGGCAAGTGAAGAGAGCGAGGAGGGCAGAGGAAGAGCCCAGAGCCCACGAGACCAACAGGCCAGGATGGGAAAGGCTAAAAAGGAGTAAGGAAGGGACTGGCTTGGCCAAAATGGCTGGGTTACATAGGGAAGGGCTTCTGGGCTGGAGAGGGCTAGGATAGGGGCTGGAGGAGGCCAGCCAGACGACCTGTAATAAGGGACTGAGGGATGCTGGGAGAACCTGCTGACCAGGTCTGCTTTGACATGTTAAATAGGCACGTCAAGTAGCCATTTGTCCCCTGCTCGAGACCTCACAGTACCCACATTTGTGATATGGCCAACTTTCACATTTACTCTGAAAACAGTTTCGTCAATTAACCTTGGCATCCCATATATGACACATTTCAGTTCCAATGTTTTGGCAATTATTCTACCCTACCTATAGAAATATGTCTGATAAAATAGTTACTTTGAAAGAGCAAATTATAGAGGTTTAAGCCCTCTTATTTCTAGAGTGACAGGGATTGAACCTGTATTCAACAGTTCATATATCTCCATGCTGCCTTCACACTTTATCCTATGCCAGTAAGCTCAGCGGGTTAAGCTAGAGGGCTCTCACCTGAAAATGCTGGCTTAAATCTTTCCTGTAGCAACTGATCCACTACCTTTATTTGTTATTTTCTTTCTTTTTATGTTTCATGCTTACAATATTTAGCTCCCATCTCTCACTATGAGTTGATTAGAAATAAATACACTAGCTATTATTCCTTTACTTATTCCTGAACCAAACCCACAATCCACAGAAGCAGGGACTGAGTATTTCTTTTTCTTTCTTTCTTTCTTTCTTTTTTTAAAGACAGGGCTTCTCCTTGTTGCCCTGGCTTTCCTAGAATTTGATTTTTATACAATACAAAACAGGCCTTGAATTCACAGAGATCTGCCTGCCATTGCCTCCAGAATGCTAGGATTCAAGGCATGTGGTACCGTACCTGGCTTTAACTAAGTATTTAACTCAAGCAACAGCCTCAATTTTTTACCTTTGGCTTTTAAAAATTTTTATTTTTTACATATACATTCATATTATTACACATATATACACTAGATCACCTATAACAAGAAGAATCATGACACAATCAGGAATTATATAAATGTTATATTCTTAGTGTTTTGGCTATTTGTATTTGATATCCTTGAAGAAAATGTCTTTCCTATCTTGGTGTGTCTAAAATTCTGAATGTAGATCAATTTCCATCATATTTTGTCATTTTCAACTTAAAACACCTATTTTATTATTTTAAAGATTCACTGACAATGAAACAAGTTAACTCCTGGCAACACCTAGCCTACCTCAAAGAAGATGATGAGCATCAAAGAACCTCCTTATGGAGATGGCTTCAAATGTGGCAAACAAACCACTGGGAAAAATGTCCTCATTTCTACCACAGACAGAATTCTGCCTAAAAATGGGCAAGCTTGGATGCAGGCAGAGTCGATGGCCAAACTGCCAAGACAGGGTAAGCAAGTCCTCAATAGTTCCTGCCTCACAAATATGTCTGTCAGATATATTGGGCCATAAGGCTGAAGATGATGCTCCAACGTTATAAAGAGTTTTGGGTGACTATTCAGGTAGGAAACTGTCTCTGTCGTCCTCTCATTTGGAAAGCTACTAACCTGCCCTCCCAGCATAGTCAGGTAATCAAGTTTATTCCTTCTCAAATCTCTGATGGGGTTGAAGACCAGGTAGCTTAGTTTTACAATGAAGTGTAGTTGTTTAGGGGTTAAGATGTTTTTCTCTTTGGTTTTCTGAGACAAATGTTTCTTTGTGTAGCCCTGGCTCTTCTGGAACTTGATTTGTACACACACAGTTTACTAGATATTATATTGACTTAACAAACATCAGATATATGATATTTCAAGCTAATGCATTTACCCCCCTCCTCACCTTAACCTTTATCTCCCTAGCAATGAAGCTTGGACTAACACCGTCTCACTTCTTAGTACTTGAGGTAACTTGAAGGCCTTCAAGCTGGCCTTGTTCTCCTCATGTGACAAAACATTGCACCCTTATCTATTATGTTCCAAATTTCTCAACACACTAATATTTGTCTTTTGAGACTGGGTTTCTTTGTGTAGCCTTGGCTGTCCTGGATTCGCTTTGTAGACCAGGTTGGCCTTGAACTCACAGCAATCCACCTGCCTCTGCCTCCCAAGTGCTGGGATTAAAGGTGTGCACCACCACACCCCTCTCTCAATACACTAATATTAACCTAATTCTTGCTTCTGAAAAGATATCAATCCTAAATGGGGGCTCAGAGAAGGGGGCACAACCAAACTCAACTATGAAAAATCATGGCTCACTCATTCATTGGTCACACAGGCTGAATAATCGCTATTCTTCCACAGTGTCCAACTATGACACCACTAATTTAGTCATTTACACTTTATTTACCACCTCAGTATTTACCCATCTCTCTGTCAGTTTCTTTCTCTCTTGTCTCAGGGCTACTGTTGCTGTGATGAAACATCATAACCAGAGCAACTTGGAAAAGAAAGGGTTTATTCTGCTTCTGTTTCCACATCATCAAAGGAAATCAGGACGGGAGCTCAAGCAGGACAGGAACCCGGAGGCAGGAGCAGATGCAGAGGCCGTGAAGGGGTGCTGCTCACTGGCTTGCTTCTCATAGCTTGTTCTGTTTGGCTTCTTATAGAACCCAGGGCCATCAGCTCTGGGATGGCCCCACCCATAATGGGCTGGGCACTCCCCCATTAACTGCTAATTAAGTAAATGCCCCACAAGCTTGCCTACAGCCCAAACTTATGGAGGTATTTTTTCTCAGCTGAGGCTCCCTCCTCTGATGACTCCAGTTTGTGTCAAGTTGACAATTAGCCAGTACATAGCATTTCATTCCTTTCACAATAGGAATAAAATTCCCATCATAATATTAACTACCCACTAGTACTTCTGTTATTAGGAGGTCTATCCCCACTGACATTTTTTTTTTTTTGCCAAAAGAATAATTATTACTGAACTGTCAAAAAAAAAAAAACACCCAACACTGTTAAGGCTACCTCTATAGCTGTAATAGCCTCACTTAACCTATTCTTCTATACACAATTTATACTACCTCACTCGCCAACTCTCCGTCAGCTGTTAGCATCAAAATAGTTAACCACCAAGAAAATGTTAAAAAAAAAACCCCTGAACACTCACCCTCTAATTATTCACAGCACTTTAACCCTCTCATTATGCCCTATAATTAGTTCTCATAACCAGAAGTTTAGGATATAATTAGTCCAAGAGCTTTTAAAGCCCTAAGCAAACTTCTATCTAAGTCTGACTTCTGCTATCCAAGGATTGCAAGACTTTATTCTTATGTCTACTGAATGCCAAATCCCCCTCTAGACTGATGGGGTCTGACTGCAGGGAACTTTAGCTAACAACTAAGTACCCTACAACTGGCTTCAATTTATTTCTCTTGCCAGGGAGAAAATGGGCAGCAAGTGTCTTGGTAAAGGTTTATTTATTTATTTATTTATTTATTTTACTTTTTATTGATCCTTTGTGAGTTTCACATCATGCACCCTGGTTCTGCTCATCTCTGATCCCCTCATATATTCTTTTCACCTTTGCAACCCCCCCCCCCCATTAGTATTATGGTATCTGGAAACTGATTGGTCTCCCTTATAACTGTGGCTCCCTATATAGTTTCCCCCAAATAGACAATATAATCTTTTGACTTCTATCCCTTTCATTTCTGTTTCTACTAGCATCATCAGTGGCAGTGGCTGGCACAGGAACTGGTTGACTGTTCATCCTCCTTTAGCAGGAAACCCAACCTACTCAGGAGCATCTGTCCCTGCCTTCTGTCTTTATCTAGCTGCTGTTTCAGCGACTCTAAATGCAGTCAACTTTACTGTATGTCATTATCCATATTAAACTGCCAGCACCAACACAATATCAAACCCCTTTACTTGTATTATTCGGATTTTTTTAATGTTTGGTTTGTTGGATACAATGTTTTAATTTTTACCCACTTTTATTAAATATGGATTATTTTCTCTTACAATATAATCTGAATACAGTTTTCCTGCCCTCTACTTTTTCCAGTTCATTCCCACATTCTCTTTCATGTAGATCTACTCCTTTTCTGTCTCTCATTAGAAAGGAACAGGCTTTGTGATGGTTTAATAGGACCGTGTATTTGAATGCGTGGCTCATGGGAAGTGGCACTATTAGGCTGTGTGGCCTCGTTGGAGGAAGTGGTCATTGTAGGGGCTTGGGCTTTGAGGTTTCATATGCTCAAGCTATGCCTAATCTCCTGCTGCTGCCTGCAGATCAAGAAGTAGTACTCTTAAAAAAAAATTTATTGATTTATTATTATGTATACAGTGCTCTGCCTGCATGTACACTTGCAGTCCAGAAGAGGGCATCAGATCACAGTATAGATGGTTGTGAGCCACCATATGGTTGCTGGGAATTGAGTTCAAGACCTCTAGGGGAGCAGTTAGTGTGCTTAACAATCTAGCCCAAGATGTAGAACTCTTAGCTCCTTCTCCAGTACTACGTCTGCCGGCGTACTGCCAAGTCTGTCACCATGTCAATAACGGCTAAACTTCTGAAATGTAAAGCCAGCCCCAATTAAATGCTTTCCTGTATAAGAATTGCTGTGATTAGCCGTAAAGTACAGGATAACCATGCTACACACTCCACAGAGCCAAAGAAGCTAGGTAACAAGAGGGCTGAAGGGGAGACTCGTGACTCTCACCGAGAAGGGGAAACAGAATGGACGTTGTGGGTAGACGGGGTGGGAGTGGGGGGGCATGGCAGGGGGAGGGGACTGGATGGGGATGAGGATGGGAAGAGAAGGGATCAGGATGGGTGAGGACAGAGGGAAAGAGCACCAGAAGAGACAACTAGAACGGGTGGGGCATCTGTGGGGCCAGGTAAAAACCAAGGGCAATGGAAATTCCCAGGAATCTTTGAGGGTGACCCTAGCTAACACTCTAGTAACGGGGGACATGGAGCCTAAACCGGCCATCTCCTCTAACTAAGCAAGACTTCCAGGACAGGGACACCAACCCAGCCACAAAACCTTTGACCTGAAACTTGTTCCATCTATAAGATGTTCAGGGGTAAAGATGAGGCAGAAATTGAGGGAGTAGCCAACCAATGACTGCTCCAGCTTGAGAACCATGCTCTGAGGGGGAGCCCACCCCTGACACAGCTGGTAATATTCTGCATCACTTGCAGACAGAAGCCTAGCACAACCATTGTCAGGTTTCATTAGCAACTGGTGGAAACTGATGCAGAGACCCACATCCAAATATTAGGCAGAGTTGGGAAATCCTGTGTGTGTGGGGGGGGCAGGGGGAATGGTGGAGAGGAAGGATTATAGGAGCCAGAGGGGTCAAGGACACTACAAGAAAACTATAGACTCAACTAACTGAGCCCAAAGAGGCTCACAGAGACTGAACTGCCAACCATGGTGCCTGCATGGGACTGACCTAGGCTCTCTGCATGTATGTTACAGTTGTGCAGCTTGGTCTTCAAGTGGGAGTCTACGGTGGGAGCAGGGGCTGTATCTGACTCTGTTGCCTGCCTTTGGGACCCTTTTCTCCTACTGGCCTGCTTTGTCTAACCTCAATAGGAGAAGATGCTCCTAGTCTTACTGCAACTTTATATGGCCTCCCATTTTCTGAAGAGAAATGCAGGAAGAGTGGATGTGGGGAGGGGAGATGGGGGCAGAAAGGACTGGGAGGAGAGAAGGGAGAGGAAACTGCAGTTGGATATAAAATAAATAAATTATTAATAATAATGACAACAATAATGACAACAACAACAAAGTGTTGCTGTGGTCATGATGACTCTTCACAGCAATACAACTAAGGTAGGTTTCTAGGAGATAACAACAAAACAACAAAATAAAATATAATAAGATAAAAAAACACCATTATACTGAAGTTGGACAAGAAAAGCTGACAGAAAAATAAAAGGGTCCCCAAGAAAAGGCACAGGAATCAGAAGCCCTGGCCAGGCAGTTGTGGTGTTCATGTCTTTAACCCCAGTGTCAGGATGCAGGGATAGCCACATACTGACCACTAGTACACCAGACTCAAATTGATGGACGTTTACTTGAACACTGAACAAAAACTGAACATAACCTGGACATAAACTAAACATAAACTGACAGGTCTGGGCCATAATCTGGACTTGGAAACCAGACTATGACATCAGTCTGCTTCTAAGGCAGGCTTTTATTTTTTTTTATTTTTTATTTTTTTTTTGGTTTTTCGAGACAGGGTTTCTCTGTGTAGCCTTGACTGTCCTGGACTCACTTTGTAGACCAGGTTGGCCTCGAACTCACAGCAATCCGCCTGCCTCTGCCTCCCGAGTGCTGGGATTAAAGGCGTGCGCCACCACGCCCGGCCTAAGGCAGGCTTTTAAATAAGAAAACTGTCACCAAGTAACTATCAGGTAACAAACCATAACCAGGTAACAACCAACAAGATTGCAACCAGGTAATAATCAGGAATCCATAGGTAGGAAGCAAAATTACATCATTTTAACTAGTTACACAAAGTGTTTTTAACTGACCTTTACTTTGATTGGTTCTGTAACTGGAGAACTTCACAGAGTGTCCAGGTAACAAAGTATACAAAGTTTGAGAAGTGAAACCATAGAGACAGAATCATTGGCAGGCAGAGCCTGAAAACTTAAACTTAATTTCACCTTATGGTCAAGAATATGGCTTCTACTTCTGTAAGGCAGGAGACACTGTCAACAGAACAAAGCGAGAGCCTACAGACTGGGAAAAGATCTTCACCAACCCTACATCTGACAAAAGTCTAATATCCAAAATATATAAGGAACTCAAGAAATTAAACACCACCAAGTCAAATAATCCAATTGAGAAATGGGGCTCAGAATTAAACAGAGAATTCTCAACAAAGGAATATCGAATGGCTGAGAAACACTTAAAGAAAGGCTCAATGTCTTTAGTCATCAGAGAAATGCAAATCAAAACAACTCTGAGATTCCATCTTACACCCATCAGAATGGCTAAGATCAAAAATTCAAGTGACACCCCATGCTGGCGAGGATGTGGAGAAAGAGGAACACTCCATTGCTGGTGGGAATGCAAACTAGTACAGCCACTTTGGAAATCTATCTGGCGCTTTCTCAGAAAACTGGGAATAGGGCTTCCTCAAGACCCAGCTATTCCACTCCTTGGAATATACCCAGAAAATGCTCTAGCACGCAACAGGGACATATGCTCAACCATGTTCATAGCAGCCTTATTCATAATAGCCAGAACCTGGAAACAGCCTAAGTGTCCCTCAGTTGAAGAATGGATAAAGAAACTGTGGTCATTTACACTATGGAATACTACTCAGCTATAAAAAACAAAACAAAACAAGGAAATCCCGAAATTTGTGGACAAATGGATGGAACTAGAAATGATCATACTGAGTGAGTTAACCCAGACTCAGAAAGACTCACATGGTATATACTCACTTATAATTGGGCACTAGCCCAAAATGCATGTCCCATGAAAGTCTTCAGGGCCCAGGGGGCTCTGTTTAAACTATTGCACCAACCAAGAACAATACAAGTAGTAAACATTGAACCCCTACTCTGATCTACCCAATGGACAGGACATTCTCCACAGTTATGTGGAGAGCAGGGACTGACTGACATGAACTCTGGTTCCCCATATTTGATGACCTCCCCTTGGTGAGGAGCCCTGGTGACACTCAGAGAAAGGATAAGCAGGCTACCAAGATGAGACTTGATAGCCTATGACCAGAAAGTGGGGGAGGACGGAGCCCCTTGGTCATAGACCTAGGGGAGGGGAATAGGGTGAAAGTGGGAGAGAGAGAGGAATGGAAGGATACAAATGATGGGATAACTATTGAGATGTAATCTGAATAAATTAATTAAATAAAAATTTAAAAAGAATATGGCTTCTAATATGCTAAGAGCAATAACTAGTATTAGCAGAGGAACCACGGTTATGCTAGGAACTGAAGTAGGTCTCCATGGAGGGGCTATAGAGTTTAAGCTGATTAAGCAGGCTACACCACCAGCACTTGGGAGGCAGAGGCAGGTGGATCTCAGAGCTCTAGGCTAGCCTGGTCTACAGAATGAGTTCCAGGACAGCTAGGGCTACACAGAGTAACCCTGCCAAAAATAACATAAAACAAAAAACAAACAAACAAACAAACAAACAGACTCAGAGACCCACTTGCTTATACATTTAGGAGTCCCATAAAGAACTAAACAGAAAGCATACGTATGTGTAGAGGACCTGGCTCAGAGCCATGCAGGCCCTGTGCAGGCTGCTTCAGTCTCTGCGAGTTTATATGAGCTTTGCTCAGTTGTTTCAGAGGGACTTATTCTGGTGTCCTCTGTCCCCTCTGTCTTCCCCATTCCTCCACCTCTACCTTTTCAGGGTTCACTGAGCTCTGAGGGGAGGGATTTGGTGGGGGACATCTCATTTAGAGCTGTGTGTTTCAAGGTCTCTCTCTCTCTCTCTCTCTCTCTCTCTCTCTCTCTCTCTCTCTCTCTCTCTCTCTCTGTCTATGTCTCTCACTCTCTGTCTCTCTCTCTCTGCATAATGTCCTGCTGTGTATCTCTGTATTTGCTCTCACCTGCTGCAGGAAGAAGCCTCTCTGATGATGGCTGAAATAGGCACTGCTACAGCAGCAGTGACCTAGGTTGAGCTAGTGTCCCTGTGGTAGCATTCTTTGGGTATATACCCAAGAGTGGTATAGCTGGGTCTTGAAGTAGATCAATTTCCTTCACAATTTGCAGTTTTTGAGCCGGCAAATCCTTTCCTGCATCACAAGGCTGAGCATGTTTTGCTATTTTCACTCTATCAAACTAGCTATACCCTTAGGCTCCAAGTTTGGAAATATTTATAATATTAGGGGATTTCTGGAATCCCTAGACTGCTTCTGTGAGAGTGAACCATAGTTGCCCCTCTGTTTGAGAGAGCTTGGGCCAAATTCACCTTTCCCTTGGATGCCGTGGGTGGTTGCTGTGGGGACAATGTGTCTGGACCACACTATGAGGTGGAGCAGGGACCCCTGTGGGCCAGGTGTGTATCTCTGTTGCCAAGGATACTGAGGATCCCAGGAAAAGAATGAGACCTGACTTACCATTGTCATGCTGTCTGGCTGCAGGCAGAGCTGAGAATCTAATCCATATCTTTCATAATAATACCAGCTTTTAGAATAACGTATTCTTTTAATTATTCATGAAGGATCTTTAGTTAGAAGAGAATGAAACTAAAAACATCGGACGGAGAGCTATGATAGTTTTTCTATCAGGAAAAGCTTGGCGGAACGTTTCAGTGCGGCTTGAAACGGACAGGGTCACTGAGGTTGAATTTCCATACCACACAGATGGCACAGTCATTCCAAGTCCTGCAGGATGGCTCAGCAGGGAGAGGTGCAGGCCTGAGCACCTGAGCTCCATCCCTGGGAGGTAGAAGGAGAGAATTGATTCCTGAGAATCACCCTGTTGTCCTCTGACCTCCGCACTGGCCTGTGGTGTGAGAGCACCTGATGCATGCGCCCCCCCCCCATAAATAAAATAGTCAAATATACTTTAAAATAAAGTGCTTACACCACTGGCTTTTACTATATTGATCTGCACAACCCTCATCACAACCAGTGTAAAACAATTCCATCATCCTCCAGAGAGAAGATCTGTACGTTTCTCCCCATTTTCTCCCCATTTTGTGCTCCCTCACAGTCCCCAGCATCTTCTCTTATCTGCTGCTCTAGCTCTGCCTGTCCTGAGCATTTCTTAAAAATGTGACCATGGTATGTATGTATGTATGTATGTATGTATGTATGTATGTATGTATCTTTTAAATTAATTAATTAATTAGTTAGTTTGTTTTTCGAGACAAGGTTTCTCTGTGTGGCCCTGGCTGTCCTGGAACTTACTCTATAGACCAAGCTGGCCTTGAACTCACGGAGATCTGCCTGCTTCTGTCTTCTGAGTGCTGGGATTAAAGGCGTGTGCCACCATAGCCTGGCTGTGGGTTTTACTTTTAAAGATTTATCTTATTATTCTTATTTAAAAATTTAATTATTTAAAATTTTGGTTGTGTGTGGGTATGTGCAGGTGAGTACAGGTTCCCTCAGAAGCCAGAGTGGTCAGATACCCTGAGCTCCAGGAGATCCTGAGCTGCCCCGTGTGGGTGCTGGGAGCGAAATTTGAGGCTTCTGGAGGAACAGTGCCTGATCTTAAAGCTGAGCCGTCTCTCCAATGCCTTGTGGGTTTTAATACAGGGAATTAATTCACTATCTGACTGTCTGAAGATGGGTGGATTGGGAGCAGTTTTTCACATAAAATCTCAAGGGGCTTGTAATGTAACTAAGTCAGATAAGTTGGAATGGGCTACTCAAAGCCTTATTAGGCTTTTTGAGGAACGCTCTTTGGCTGTGTGGCCTTGAGCAAACTACTCAACTTTTCTGAGCCTCAGTTTTATAGGTGGATGCTTTTCTTCCTCATCTCCAATTGTCTAGAGGATGCAGCCAGCTCTTGCTGTTCCATAGAAGCCTGCACCAGGGTGGACAGGTGTCCCAGCCCTTCTTAGCCCACATCTAGAAACTCAGCTTCGGTTCCTAGCGATTTTGACCTCAGATACCATGAACAAAGGCTACCAAAATGGCCTCAGATTCACGACCCAGATCTGGTTTGGCCCTTGGGTGCACTGCAGGTTCCAGGACACTCAACAGGAGCCTCGGTGGAAGGAACCCTAGGAGGCAGTTTTCCCACTTCAGGATTTTCCTTCTCCAGAGGAGACGGTGTGGGTAGAATGACAGGCCCTGAGATGGGGCTGTTCCTCTTCCGCATTTGGCCTTCTGACAGGAAGGAGCAGAAGAGGAAGCCGCATGGATACGGCCAGCGTATGAACACAACGGGGAGGCTTTAATGGTTGTAGCATAGGCCAACTTGCTGTCTGCGTTCTCCTTGCTGGTGATAGATGCAATGTGGCCAGCTGCCGCATGCTCCTGTGTCACATCCTCCTGCCGTGATGGACTGTGAGCCGAAACAAGCCCTTCCTCTTTTACGTTGGTTGAACAGCGAAAGGGATTATGGGAATTTAAGAAGAATGTACAAGGATGCTAAAGGAAGATAAGAATTATCTCAGCAATGTCAGTCCGCTTGTGCAGATCCTTCAGCGTCAGCTTCTTGTCCTTGATGCGGAAGCCATTGCTGCGCTTCTGGTAAAGGGAGGGACACATGCTTCCCTATGTACAGGGTTAGCTCTTGGCTTCAGGAAGAATGGAGGTCAGAGCGCCCTCGCTACATAAACTGGCATCTGAAGAAGCATTAAGCTCAGAATAATCTTTACATCCAAGTAGCACACTCTGGGGCAGCGCCCATCACACTGCACGAAAGCAGGCGTTTGGTGGTGGAGCACTAGGCAAAACTGAAACTGAGGCATTTTCAACCTGCAGGCGATAGTGGAAATCCACCTTGAGGACTGGAGAGATGGCTCACTGTTAAGAGGATATCTTGCTCTTGTAGGGGACCCAAGGTAAGTTCCCAGCATAGCAGATGGCTCACAACTGCCTTTGACTCCAATTCCAGGGGATCTCATGTCCTCTTCTGGTCTCTCTGGGTGTGTGTGTGTGTGTGCGCGTGCGCGCGCGCGCACACACACACACACACACACACACACACACCTTGAGATTAATTTTCTTGCTCAGCAAAGAGCCACAGGCACAATACCTATCGTATGCGTGAAAGACGGCTAGATTTCTCTGTCATGACAACAGAAATGTTTTGTTTGACTCTTAAAGGCAGCATCTCTCCACCAAGGCCAGGGCTCCTAGGGCGTGTAGCTGGGGGCAATTGAAGGAGCTGAGAAATGTATCCATTTACATCAGAAGCCCAGAGCCCTCTGAGAGGAAGAGGACCATACTCAGCTTCTCCAGGAAATTAAAAAACAGGGAGAGAGTTGTAGGAGTGGACAACAGAGGTGCCGGAGCAGGGGAGGAAAAGACACAAAGTGGAGGACAGAGACTGGTTTCACCCCAGAACCTTGGGAATATGAGTATCAGGCTCAGGACTGGCTATGAATGCAGCAGCATCCAGCCTCAGGCATGTCCTACTGTGACTGTGAGTTAGGAGTGTGCACATTGAAATTCAAGGGTAAAGCATCATTTTTTGCTTGAACGGATCTGATCCAGGAGTCTCACCTGGATTAAGTGAGATTTGGCTACATGGGTGTTTAAGAGAGACACTAAGTGTGGTACAGAGTCATTATGGCCCCATTGGACTCTCTAGATGCCTTTTTTTTTTTAAGTTTAGGAATCATTTGGTATTTTCAATTTTATTAGTATTTATTAAATGATGTCTTCATATGACATTTCTTACACATATATAATATACTTTAATCACAGAAGGGTGTATTTGGGCATACAGCTTGAGCTGTGGTATCATGGCAGGGGAGGCAAGACAGCAGGAGTGTGAGGCAGCTGGCCTTTTCGTCTCAGCCATCAGGCAATAAAGGAGAGACTGGGGCTGGGTCTGAGCTATAAAACCTCCAGGTTCCAGTGGCTGGCATTCCCCAGCAAGGCTCAGCATCCTTACCAGGCGGCATCCCTGGCTGGTACAAGTGTTCAAACATATGAGCTCATGGGGGAGATTTCACATCCAAACCACAGCACCTCCCCTTCCCTTTTCCTCCCTTCTGTTCCCTTCCTTATCCTTACCTTACCATCCCTCACTCCTCCTCCTGTCGCCCTCTTCTCCATCTTCTCTCTAATGATAGAGCTTCCAAATTCACGAAGTGAAAATAAAATTAAGGAGGATAGTCAAGCCCACAACTAAATTCGAGTATTTTTTTTTTTTTTACTACACCATTTTCTTAGTAATTGGAATTTTAGCTAGCTGGAAATATCAATAAGGCTACAGAAAACATGAACACTATAAATTGCTTGTACATCACAGCAGTTTATAGGAGATTGAATCCAGAGCTGAGTCGGTATCCTTTTCAAATGTAGATGGAATACGTTCCAAGCTAGATGTACGCTGGGTTACAGTGCAAGGCTCAGAAACGTTTGAAAGACTAGAATACAATGCAGACCGAGCTGAGGCTTGTGGGGCTGACACATTCAAGCAGCCTGACAGGTCAGGATGCCGGAAGTCGACTTTACACAGCAGCAGTTTCCACCAAGAGATCTCTGCACATCTGGATCCAGAGGAGCTGGGTTTGAAATAAGTTGCTCATGTTGTCCAACCTGTCTGTCACAGCCTTAGTGAAAAATTCTTATCATTTATTTATGACTGACTTGGGAACAAAGAGTGGCGGTGGGGTCCTGGAGGAAGGTTAAATTGGTCTGATCCTCTAATTTCCCAGCTCAGATTTTTCTGGTTCCTCAGCATCTGACAAGGATGTTAACAATTCATAAAGGGATCTATCTATCATGTTGAGACATAATATTAGATGTTGGAATTTATTAAAGGCACACGCTGAACTAGACAGTGTTCAGCACACCCATGAACTGTAGCTGCAGCTATGTAAAGCCTGTGAAGGTTACAGTGGATGACAGGTTTGACTTCTCCTAGGGTAGTGCTTGGCTGCTCAAGCCCTAGCTACTTTCTTATTTTTCTGTGCTGTAAGATTATTGTCATAATGTCAGGTCTTCGTCATCTGACTGTGAGTAACGTCTTGGCTACTTTAATAATGAAACTGGTCAGTATGACTGATGCCATGGAATTGGACCGTTGAAGTTACTGAAAATACTTGGGACCAGTTCCTTGGAGGGGCCAGGAGGAATTTCATTATAACACCTGAGCGTCATCATTGCTCTTATTTTTCATTCTAAATTTGTCTTTCTACAACTTGCTGCCCTCTCCTCCCTGCCAGCAATGATGTAGTAACAGCAGTGGTGTGCGAAAGTGTTATTATGGAAGATCATACACTGAAAGATTATTTCCTGTCCAGTACACAGAGAATGTAAAATGGTGGGACCCTTGGACTACGTTCCATGGTAGGTCCGACTCCAAAGAGTAGTTGCTTAAACAGAGTCACTCAATGGGGATTCACAAAAGAGAAAACAAACTTGAAGTTAGGTGAGTGGGGGAGGTGAGGGTAGAGAGAGAGGATCTGGGGAGATCTAGGGGTGCTGGGGTAGAGAGAGGATCTGGGGAGAGCTGGGGGTGGTGGGAATTATGTGCAGAATATATTGTACAGCATTCTGCTTTCCAGTTTCATCCATTTTCATGGAAATGACATAATTTTATTTTAGTTGTTTACAGCTGAAAAATTCCATTGTGTTTAAAAATACACGTGGGAAATTCTCAAAGAACTGGCAAAATGGTATTTAAAAATAAAATAAAGTGGTGGGGAAAAAACCCCAGCAAGCGTGTACATGAGTTACACTCGGCCACAAGTCGGAACAGAACTAGTCCAGAATGCCACAGGTGCCAGGGCAGAGGGGTGATGGGGAGGGACTCTTTTGGTTGGAAGGAAGTCAGTCTCTCAGATGGTCTTAGCGAGGAAATGGTGAAGTTTCTGGCCCGCTGAGACCTTTTTACTGACAATAGCATGGCATCCAACAAGTTGTACCAGCACCTCAGCCTTCAGCATCCCTTATTTCAGCTCCTTCATCCTTCTTGGGTGCACCAGCTAATTTACTTTCACCTCTGTCTCATCTTCCCTTTCTTGCCTTTCACCCTGCACGTTGCCTACTTCCTCCACTTTGCTCTCATGGAGCAGGAGTTTCAGGCCAAGAGCTATATATAATTTCTTGCAGAAAGTTTTGGAATTTTCCCGTGGTGGGTGTAAGGTGATCCCCAAGAGTGTCAGCTCAGCTGTTGAGCTCTCAAGCTCTTTTGCGTTATCTCACGTTTGCCTTGTGTTTGATTCTTTGTCACTCCAGGGCATTGGTGTCTAAGCAGCACTTGTGCCCTCATGCCTTTCTAGCCTTTCCTTGCAGTCAGTTGCAGTAGCTGTGATATATGACCCACGGTCCAGGGAATACTTGCAAATATGCACACAATTGACATCACAGTGGCCAAAGGTTTTTGCGTCTCATTTCCACCGAGACACGTTGGTTCTGTGTAGGCCCACGAAGGTCACATCAAACCCAACCTTCAATAACAGCAGCACACTGTGGAGCTCCGGGCCAAGTGCTCTGTTCAGCTTGATAAGGTGGACTCCTCTCCTTTTGCTCAGGAGCAAATGGAGACTTAATGAATGTCAATGGCCGCCCAAACTCACACAGAAAGGCGTGGAGGAACCCTGACCTTCTTTCGCGTTGCAGTGCCGTCACAAAGTGATGAAATGGGAGTTTGCAAGTCTGTGGATCACACAACTCAGCTCCTAGGCCTTTCATTAATTATGAATCATCAACTCCCACATGGCACCTCTAGCCACACAGTGGATGGGGAATGTGACCAGTTCTGTCAATCCCTTTGTTAGGGACGCAATGCACCTTATTCAGCTCATGAGCTTGCACTACTTGGAAAAACCATCTTCATTGTTGCAGAGAGGGTTAGAGAAGAGCTGGGGAGAAACACAAATGGTTCAGAGAATGAGTCATCTACTCCAGGAAATAGTGGCTTCTGAGGTCTCCTCAGTGTCTCAGAACCTAGCAGTGTGTCCATCCTTCAGGGAGGCAGCCTTTGGACACACAGCTCAAAGACTGCAGCCAGTGGTCAAGGGAGAGATGGAATCAAGGCCAGTTATACCAACAGACCTCAGCCTGGGCTTCCTGCCACCTTCATTTCAGTGCTATCCTGCAAAGCCAACTGTGGTCCAGAGGATGTGATATTGAGCAAGTGGCTGGAAAGGGGGTGGGGCCTCTGCCCCCCCCCCCATGGTGCACTGGTGAGTGAGAAGGTTGAGTTGTAGAGGCTGTTTGAGCTGCCTAAGAAATGGATGCCTTGTTTTGGATTGAATTAGACCTTTTATAATACATGGAGGCTAACTAGGCTCCCAAGTGGCTGGGGAAGGAAAGATGGGCTCTGCCCAAGATCTCAGAGTGTACCAGAGAGAAATAAACCACTCCCTTAGTGGTTTGCTTTGGCGTTCAACCCCCTTTACACCACTGGCTGGTTACTTTCTATTAGTCTTGGTTCAGGCTCTAGCCTTCTCCATCTTGCCCAGGGCAGCCTGGAGACTGACCCATGCAGACTGCAGTCGATGACAAGGGTCTATCTTGATGTTTTCAGTCCTGGGGTGGCGACAGTTGTCATACCGACACCTCTGGATGTTTCTGCACATTTGGCTTGTTCCTTGAAGCCCTGTCCACACAGACACATTATTCAAAGTTTTCTCCTTCAGCAGATACCCGGACCCACGGCCAAACATTAGTTGGAGCTCAGGCAATCTTTCAGAAGAGGGGGAGGAAGAAGTGTAGGAGCCAGAGGGGTCAAGGACACCACAAGAACATTGCCCACAGAATCAACTAGCCAGGCCTCATAGTGGTGTACAGAGGGTGAATCAACAATCAAGGAACCTGTATAAGTAAAAGGAATTTTTTTCTCCTTCAAGAAATTGAGCTGGTACTTACTTAGAGTCTTTACCTCTACAGAATACTATTTACAGCACTGGAAAGTGCTCTGCACTATGCCAAAGGAGAAAGGACCCCCTTCAATCTACAATGGTGTCCAGTCTGAAAGATATGCTTATGTAATAAGTAGTATTGCAAAAATTGTGAGAATAACCAACCAATATCCGACTTATGTTAAGGCCCACTCCATGAGATGGAACCCATACCCATTGCTTCTTGGGTGACCAAGAACCTGAGACTAGATAGGCAAGGGACCTAGGGGAAAGCCAAATTCCTTTAGCCGTTCTGCTAAAAGAATGTAACAATAAAATGACCCCTGGTGACTTTTGGTTATACTCATAGATCAGTGCTTTGCTCAGCCATCATCAGAGAAGCTTCCTCGTGCATCAGATGGGAGCAAACACAGATGCCCACAGCCATCTGTGCTGTGAGATGCAGAGTGAGAGACCTTGGAATATTCATCCCTGAATGGCTCACTTAACCTTCACTGTGGACTTTTCCAACCTCCACTAATACATACACTACAGCAAGGCTGATAGAATCAAGGTAAAGTGTGTTGTACAACTGGGAATAGGCATTAGTTTCCCATGATTTCTTTCTTGGTAGGGTGTTGTTGTTGTTGTCAGCTTGGCACGAGCTAGAGTCATTTGGGAAGAGGGGCTTCCATTGTTAAAATGCTCCTTACAGATTTATCTACAGGTAAGTCTGTGGTGCATGGTCTTGGGAAGCGATTGGTGAGAGTGGGCCCAGTTCACTGGGGGTGAGGTGGGAAGTGCCAGTCCTAGGTGGTGGTCTTGTGTGGAGTAAAGACACAGGCTGAGTAAGCCATGGAGAGCAAACCAGGAAGCAGCACTCCTCCATGGCCTCTGCACCAGTTCCTGCTTCCTGCTTAGATTTTCCTGCCCTAACTTCCTTGGATGGCTGATTGTTATGTGGAAGGGTAAAGCCAAATACGCCTTTCCCTCCTCAGTCTGCGTTTGGTGATGGTGTTTTGTCACAGCAATAGAAACCCCAACTAAGACAGCTACTGTAACAACATAAACCTAGGGGGTTTACAACAGCCCCAACTTGTTCTTATAATCTGAAGGTCAGAAGTATAAAATCAAGGTGTCAGTTGGGCTGTGCTCTTCCGGAGGCTTCAGGAAGAATCATTCTCCTTTCTTTCCTGGGGCCACTGGCTTGCCTGTTGCCCGATGCTCCCTGTAGTCTCTAGCTTCTGCGTCCATGGTCACAGTTGGCTTCTACTAAGTGATTCTTTTTTTTGACACAGGTTTTTTTTATCTGTAGCCTTGGCTGTCCTGCACTTGGTTTGTAGACCAGGCTGGCCTTGAACTCACTGAGATCTGCCTGCCTCTGCCTCTCAGAGTGCTACAGGCATCCTTCTATAAGGATTCCTGTAGTGGCTTCTGGCCCCTAGGGGCAATGGAGGATAAGCATCCACTCCATCTGCAGTGTCTTAATTAAAAAAAAACATATTTATAAATTCCCATGGCCATACAAGATTCAGACTCTGGAATTATGATGTGGGTAGGTAGCTTTGAGGGAGGCAGAACTCTCTGCCTTTCCTGGATGGCCTGATCAGTGTTTTACTCACTGCTCCATTCTCCCCAGCTAAGCACAGGCTAAGCATGAAGCTTTGTGTGACGGAAAGGAAGTCACATAGCCCAGTCTTTTCCTCAAAGCTGTGCTATTGTCTCCAGGTGGTGACTCTTGGGGCCCTTCATAGGTCACAACTGAGTTCCTCTGGTGGGTTTATGGGACTGAGTACAGGATCCCACAAAATGTCTCACAAAATCTCAGGATGAACGTTGGGCAGGGAGGTGTTTTAGATTAAGCTACCTCCTCTGTATTTTCTGTTTCGTTTTTGTAGAGCTAGCTGCTCTCATTAAAACCCACTGCATGTTTCCACAGTATTAAAAGTATATTTGATTTTATGCTGTGCGTGTCTTCCAAAACTGAGAAGAAGCCCACACTTGACAACTCTGAGCCAATAACATGGTTTTGCATCACACAGTTTTCAGGAAATGAGAGTTCTGTGGAGTTGAGGCTGACTTATCTGGCCCTGGAGAATAGACACATTCCAAAAATAGCCTCATGTGGCTAGCCCTCCTCCTGGCCTGCCAAATTGCCTCAGCATCTATTTACAACTCAGGGGGTGGCTTGCCTGTTGGTCTCCTCTCTGAACTGGGGATGCTGGAGCGAATGCTTTGTGCTGAGGTGGGAAGAAGGTGGGCCCCTCCCCTTTGCCCAGATAACTTGTCTAGGTCTCATATATTGGATTTTGGGTCCAGCCACCCTCAAAAAGCACTGAAGAAATGCTACACGGGAGCTTCACTTAGCAAATGAGGAAGAGGGGTGGTTGACATCATTCATGGAAAATGTTTGCATTCAATGACAAGTTAATGTTTTAAGAGAGATTTACAGACTCGCTAAATATTTTGACAGAGAAATTAAAGTGACTGCGAAGACCACTCCATCTGGATCCCCTTATTTATTGTCTGAATATTTACATGACTGCTTAGAAATTTCATGATCTTAGAATTAATGTAGAGAAACAGAGCTCATCTTTTTTTTTTTTTTTTTTGTTCAAAGTCTGGGGTCAAATGTGAGTTTGAGGATGAGAAATAAAACACAAGCCCATCCTACCCCTGGGCGTTTCCCTTCTCACCTCCTCGTACAAAGTACTAGTAACACCCCCTCAGTCATAGCAAACTTCAATTTTTCCCCCAAAATTTCAAACATGTTTTATTCCCATGCAATCTCATGTACACGGGGAACATGGTTCTTTAATGTGAACAATAACTTATATCCTGGTTCCACTACTCTGGTGGCTTCATGGCTGGGGTGAGAGGTAAGGGACCGTCTAGGGCCTTTAGCTTTGGCTTCTCAGTGACATTCCTGGCTGGTGCAGTCCTAGACTCACCCAGGTCATTCCCCGTATCCCACTTTGCCCATGTACATTTGGGTGGATGTGGAATGGAGAACCAACCCTCCTCAACCTGCTATTTGTAGATAATTTTGGCGGGGCATGAGATCTCAGCTGGGCCACTGTTGAGTCTTGGGTGTGTGTGTGGGGCCAGAGTACAAGGTATCCTGTAGGGTTCACACTTAGGGGATGCAGGTCTTCAAGGATTCTTCTCATTGGATCAGGAGTGGAGGCACAGACCACAGGAGGGCTCACTCTGCCCCTCTGGCCTGAAAGCTGCTTGTAATGTCATCATGTGTAATGGCAGAGACAGTACGGGGGTCATGGAAGCTGGTTACTGCTGCTGCCTGCCTTGGCTGGGCAAAGTGGAGTATGTGGGGGCAGACACAGAGCACCAGACCTTTTCTTGTCTCTTAAAAGGCTGAGATGAGAAGGGTGGGGCAGCGCAGAAAGAACATATACCACCCAGTGTGCTGCACAGTCTTGGGAGCTGTGGTGTTATTGGGTGACACCAGGCTGAGGTCATACTCAGGGCTGCTTTTTGGATAGGGCAGCAGCTGGCCTGACCAGCCATTCAAGGCCTATGACAGGACACCCACCCAAGCCCCGAGTGCTCTCTCTTCTGTAGGTCCTCAGGTTTCCTTGCCGTGAGTGGGAAGGTCACTCAGAGTGCTTGAAGAAGCAGGAGTGAGGTGTTCCACATCTAGTGTGTGTGAGTGGAGGGTCCAAGCAGGGCTCTACTGGCCACTAGCCTGCCCCCTTTCAATCTTTCACCCATTGCCAACATTACACATTAGGCACATGAAGCAGCCTCATAGATGGGTGGCCTGGCTCATAACTCTGTTCACAGCAGGGTGGCTCCTCATCGGTCTCTTTGAAGACCCAACACAGAAACTACTGAATGGAAGCCATTTCAACAGCCTGGGGCTCAGGGCGTTAAGTCAGGGCAGGGGACTGTCTGCAACCTTAGTGGACACCACAGACATTATACCTCACCCATTACACAGCACCCAACACAGACCCCCAGGAGGGAAAGCATTATTGTATAACATGTTTGTGCCTTGGGTTTGGTTTTGTCTTGGAGATTATACTTTGCAGGGGCAGCTTAGTGTTTGCAAGCACCTTATGATGCCAAGTACTAGAAATAAGGAGACAGCCAGCATCTCTAGGGTAAGACCCTTGGCCAGAGGCTAGTCGTTCTGCCCTACAGAGGTAAAAGCAGGGTGACAGTCTTCTTGGGACATCCTGGGAACACCCCCCCCTCATACTGTTTCTAAAGTGCAATGGTGCCACCCATGCTCAGGGTATCCTAATATACCCTGTCAGATTTCATGGTCCAGTGGTAAGATTAAAGTTGGGGACAGAGGCAGGGGCCAACTAGGGCTGCCACATTAGGGATAGGGTGTGAGAGGCTGCTTGGGTGAATGGCAGGGCTGGGTCAGTGGTGACAAGCCACAAAAGATGCTTCTGCCTGAGAGTAGTAGCCCTTGTGTATAACCAAATGTTCATTTCTGGAAGATGCTACCTCTATCCACGTCCTGGACACCCTTGCAGTTTGTACCCACAGCATGGGATGAAATGGCTCCACTTCAATACCAAACATGTCAACTTGGGTGCTGGGTGTACACACCTGTAGTGTTTCTATGGTAGTGTATGTAGTGTGTTGGTTGGCAGTAGGCGTGGGGGCCATGTCAGCGATGCCTCCAAGGGCTCTAACTGTCTTCTTAGGTGGGTGGAGATGGGCGCAGTGGGTTTGCAGCCACTGCCCTGGTGTCCTTGCTTTGCTGTCAGACACAGATAAGGTGCCCTCACCTAGTGGCCACCCGGCAGGTGGAAGCTTGAAGTCTGTTTTCTTTCTATGCTTTCTGTTTTTCTGTCTCTGTGGAGGGATGCCCTCTTTCTTCCAGTGTTCCTTTGCTGCAGGGAATGGATCAGAAGCCTGGCAAGGGTTGGAGGGAGACATAATCTAGGCACAAAGCTCTCCTCTTGCTGTGCTGATGGGCCATGCCAAAGACCCAGTGTGTACCCCTGGTTAGCAGAGCCCATAACCCACGTGTTCCCAGGGACCCCTCTGCAGGTGTGTGTAGGTATGGAAAACGAGAGAGAACAAACTGGGAAGCATCCTCTTTAGAGAAGACAGCCCTGCTGAGGCACAACCTCTGCCCCAGGAAAGGTTGGGGTGATGTCCTTACAGTAGGACTTTGGTGCTGATGCAGGCAGACAGGTGGGGCAAGGGAGAAGTCAGGGTGCTGGGGCTATTGTCTGGTCATTTCAGTCCTCAGAGTGGCTCAGGTCACAGTCAGTGCTAGGTGAACAGTGAACAGTGTGCTTTACTGTCATCATAGACAAAGGCTAGTGTTACTACTGAAGTCTCGAAAAGGCACTTGGCTGTGACTTCCGCCTCAGTGGACCCAATTTTGTTCAGGCTCAAATGCCCCCTCCATCAAGGAGACTGGCACACCTTAGCTTTTAATGAAACCGTGGCTCTTGGTGGTAATTGTGGCTACGGCTGCAGCTACAAGGGTAATGAGTGGCTATAATGGAGGATGCTTAGGGTATAGATTAAATGATACATAAAAGATCTTATTGGAACATAAGGGATTTCCGATCTATAGGTCTGAGAGAAGGTACCTGGAGCTCTCTTGGAGTTTCCACGCAATGTATCCAGGGGAAGTTAGTCAGTCATGGATGGAGTGGGAATGAGAGCACAAGGGTGGAGACCCAGGGTTGATGTTTTTCAAGCATGCTGCCCCTAGTGGCAGCTGGCCTCTCACCTGGATCCTTGTGCCCAGTCTGTTATCTTTGGAACATCAAATGTCTCCCCATAGGCTCGTGTGTTTGGATACTTGGTGACACTACTTTGGGAAGTTTGGGCCGGGAGCTTTGCTTTTAGTGTTTGGTAGTAAATTCTCACCCGAACTAATCTGAGGCCACAACTTGTCTTTACTTCACTCAGCTCTTGTTTTGCTGCAGAAAGATGGATGTAGCCAATGATGGGTTATATTCTAGATCCTTCCATACATCCAACAGACTCAAGAGCCATAAAATAGATAGCTCTTCCACGTCACCCTTGCTTTCACTGCCTGAAGTGCTTCTGTCCACCATTGCCATGTCTGTGTTTCTGGAGTCTGAAGTCTGCATTTTTATCATATATACGAAGAACCTCAAATAGGCCAGGCCCTTTAGAGTAATAGACCTTGGTGGACATATTATCATTTAGAGATGCTCACTAAAGGTTTCCCTTTCTGGCTTGTATCCCAAGCCATTGCTTAGGGGGAAGATGACAGGCAGAACAGTGGTGGTCTGGACTTGGCAGTGACCCCTTGTTGGACTGCTGGGCAAAACCTTTTTGTGTGTGGGGTTCAGCTGCTAAAGATGCTGAGTACAGGTTGTTTGCAGGCCCTCTCTGCTCAGATAGTGCCACACGAGTCCTCTGGAACCTGTGTATGCGAGGCCAAGAGACTTTGAATGTACAGAAAACACTTGGTGTTGTATGAAGAAGTGGGCATGTTCCTTACAGAAGCAGTATGTGGGTACATTATTATAAAAATATCTCTTACGTTCCAAGAGACTAGCACTTTTGATGGAGCTCACAGTGGAGTTAGTAATACAGCCTGAGGTCGCTTAATACTCAAGACTGATATCCTGTCATGTACTCTGCCTGTTTAACCAACCTTTATAGAGAACAGTGCCACAACCAACCTTACTAGCCTTGGATTTCCCATGTAATCAACTCTTCTAAAGATTTCTTTTATTTATTTTTAAAGATTTATTTTTTTTTATTATGCATACAATGTGCTGCCTGCAGGCCAGAAGAGGATACCAGATCTCATTATAGATGGTCGTGAACCACCATAGATGGTTGCTGGGAACTGAGCTCAGTACCTTTGGAAGAGCAGTCAGTGCTCTTAACCTCTGAGCCATCTCTCCAGACCTCAACTCTTTGACAAAATTTATTTATTTATTTATTCTCTTTACCTCCCCCTCCATCCTCTCCTCCCAGTCCCACCCTATCTCCTCCTCCTCCTTCTCCTATCTCTTGAAAAAGGGTAGCCCCCTCTAGCTTGTCAACTCACATCAGGACTGAGTTTGCTCTCTTTCCCTGCGGCCTGGCAAGGAAGATCTGTTAGGGCGAAGTGGTCGATAAGCAGGCAACAGAGTCTATGTCAGAGACAGCCCCTGCCTCCCTTACTAGGGGACCCACATGAAACCTGAGCTGCCCATTGGTTACACCTATGTAGAGAACCTAGGTCCAGTCTATACGTGGTCCTTGGTTGGTGCTTCAGACTCCACAGGCCCCTTTGGGCCCTGGTTAGTTGGCTCTGTTGGTCTTCTTGTGGAGCTCTTGTCACCTTTAGGCCCTTTTATCCTCCCCCCGCCCCACACTTTTCCACAAGACTCCTTATTGTCTCCCAAATGTTTGGCTGTGAGTCTCGGCATCTGTTTTGAGGCACTGTTGGGTGGAGCCTCTCAGAGGACGACTCTGCAAGGCTCCTGTCTGCAAGCATAACAGAGTATCCTTAATAGTGTCAGGGGTTGGTTCTCTTCCATGGGGTGGGTCTTGAGTTGGGCCAGGCATTGGTTGGAGATCTCCTCAATCTCTTCTCTATCTGTTTTTTATCTTGATCCCTGCATGTCTTGTAGGCAGGGTAAGTTTTGGATTAAAGTTTTTGTGGGTGGGTTGGTGTCCCCCTTCTTCCACTAGGAGTCTTGTCTAGTTAGAGGCGTCCTCTTCAGTCTCTATGGCCCCTGCTGCTAGGAGTCTCAGCTAGGTTCCCCTCATATTCTCCCAGAGGCCTATTCTGACTTAGGTCCCAGCTTGTCACAGGGATGCTCCCACCTGCAGTTTCTCTTTTCTGTGCAGGCCTTCTGTCCTCCTGCCCCTGCTCTCCCCAGGGCTGATCTCCAACCTTATTTCTCCCTCCTACCTCGTTCCCGCTCTTCAACTACTACCTCTGTCTACTCTATTTCTTCTTCTTTTCCTCCTTCTCCCCCCTCCTCCTCCTTTTTCGACAGGGTTTCTCTGTGTAGCCTTGGCTGTCCTGGACTCACTTTGTAGACCAAGCTGGCCTTGAACTCACAGTGATTCGTCTGCCTCTAGCTCCCAAGTGCTGGGATTAAAGGCGTGCGCCGCCACCATGCCTGGCTCTATTTCCCCTTCTGAGTCAACTTACACAGCTGTGGTCTTAAGTTATGCACTCTTCCCTGCCCTAGACCCAGAGAGCAATGCATGTATGTGTGCTGTGATCTTCCCTTACTGAAAACCGTAAACTGGTCATAAAACAAACATCTGCCGTAAATTCAGGAAGCAGCCCAAAGATGCTGCCTGATGTTTTTTGCAGCACTGCTGGCTCTCTGGGTAAAGTGGAGCAAATAAGCCAATTCTTTGCAAAACCCTGTTAAAGTATCCCACGTTCCTTCCTCATGTGATGCTTCCTGCGCTGTTCAAACTGACAGAGAGCAAAGCCCTTTGTTACGGATTGACAGACAAGCCAGGTGCGCAAGCCAGTGCTGACGCAGGCATAGATTCAGATTCATGTGCCGTGACTTCAGATAGGGCAGAAATTGCCCATTAGAGAGAGATGGAAGACATAGGGAGAGAAGCGGAAACTTCCTTAACGTGACACTGACACATGTTGGTGACTCTGAGTTTATCACTAATAAACACACAAAACAGAGTTCACACTGGCTGAATGAGTGAAATCAACGACACAGAAAGACTCGCCGATTTCTGGCCCTCAGAGTGTTGCTTGCTGTATGCAGTACCCTAAGGCACTGCAGTGACTCCTGGCTTACTTAGAGCCACAAATGAGACGGACAAGCTGAGTGTTCAGAAAAGGAGATGGATGGCTGATACCAGTCTCTGAGTCTGTCTGTGGGAAGGAAAAGGGTTTGAAGAACGTGGTGTGAGTGAGCAGATCTCTAGAACAATAAGGGAGGTGCTAGGTAGCTAGCCAAGCCAAATCTAACTAAACCAGACTAAACCAAGCCAAGCCACACAAAACCAAAGACAATCGCCAAAGCGAACATAAACCTAACTAACCGTTTCTTCCCATTCAGTCTCAAGTGTTGGAGGGCTGCACAATCATCACTATTCCACTAGGTGGCACTGCTAATCCACACTTGCATGCTTGAACGGTCTCCATGGTAACAAGCCGACGAATTTATGGGAGAGAATTGGCCTTGTCCTCTGGCACATGTGCATTTGTGTGTGTGTGTGTGTGTGTGTGTGTGTGTGTGTGTGTGTGTGTGTGTGTGTGTGTGTGTGTGTATACACGAGTTTTTGAGTGTTCAGAAGCCTTATCTGCTCCCAAGGGACTGTTGATTCACAGCTGTCACAGATAGAGAATCAAGTAAACGTTATCATCCTGTGTAAGGTAGTAAGGAAGGGAGAGCAGAGAAAGCATTGCTCCTAATGCTTTCACCTGATGGTTCTTGGACTGTGGACTGCAGCATTCCTTGATGCATGTGGCAAGGAAGCCGGTCTGAAGCAGGCTGGGAGCCTGGTGGGCTCTGGGCTGCGTTTGCTCTTGAGCAAGAATCATTGCAGGCGCTCAGCCTTGCGGGGAGCCATGGCTGCTTGAACTGTCGGTGTGCTAGTGAGGTAATGCTGGGGATAATTACATCTGCCCACACATCCAGTTCTACCCATAGCTGTAAGTGTAGCCGTTTATGGTGTCCCTCTCTTGGAAGGAGACATCCCATGCTCTTTTATAATATGTGTTTCTGGAGTATGGTGCTGTTAGCACGTCTTTCTCTCTTCCTTAATCAAACGACCAGCCCGCTCATCTTTCATCTCATACTTTTCTCTGCAGGCACTGGCTGCTGCTGCTGCTTGGGCTTCTAGAGCTAGGAAGGGAGGACTTCGTATATGCGCAAGAGCCGGGTGGGGTGGGGGTGCAGCCAGTGGAGTGAGAGCACTTACTGGGATTCATTTTCTCAGCAGCAAGGGAGCTTGTGGACAGTGCTTCTGTGTAGGTGCTGATGGAGCCCTCAGTCCCAGGTGGGAACCAGACCAATGCACTCAGGTTATAGGTGTGGGAGCAAAGTGTGGAGGCTCATCAAGATTTGGGTTTTGTGCTGTTTTGTTTTTTTAAGAAATGTTTTTGCCTATACACTTATCTGAAACATTACTTAATTTTAACCTTCTTAGAGAAAAGAAAAAAGGAGGATGGGATTAATAAAGGAATTTTAAAATGATATCCCACCATTGGAGTGTCACCTGGATAACTTTTACAGATATTTTCTAGAACAGTTTAAAATTGAAAATATTTTGAAATAACTCCATATTACAGAAAAGTTAGACGAATACAAAACTTGCCATTTATCCTTTCCCTGTCATGCTAAAGTTTGCCTCTTTCATCATAATACAGGTATTTTTATTAGTTTAAAATTTTCTTTTTTGAGACAGGGTCTTGCTATGTTCTCCAGGCTTTTGTAATGGCTGTCTTCTTGCCTCTGATTCCTAAGGTCGGGGGTGGGGTGGGGTGGGGTGGTACAGGATATTTGATTTTTAAGTGTTATTTTAATATAATATGACATACTCTTATGTTTAACTATTTTTCTTTTTCTAATTTTTTTATTTTATATGTTTAACTATTTTAATTACATACACTTTACTAAAAACAAGAAAAATCTTTCATAGAAGCACAGTACAGATATCAAAGGCAGGAAGCTGGGCTGGGAGACCACTCTGCTAGCAAAGCGCCTCACGAGCATGAGGAGCTGAGTTTATGCCTCAGAATCTGTACAAAAGCCAGGCATCATGGTAACACCAATGATCTCTCTGCTGGGAAAGGGGAGATAAGTAGACTTCCGGGGTTCACAGGCCAGCCAGGTCTAGCCGAATCAGTGAGCTGCTGGCTGGTGAGAAATCCTGTGTTAAGACGGACAGCTCCTGAGCAATGCCACTTAAGACTGACCTCTGACCTCCACACACACGTGCACACATACAGGTCTGCCTCATGTGCACCTGGACATACACACACACACACACACACACACACACACACATATACACACACACACATACACACACACACACACACACACACACACACACACACACACACACACGAGTGATGAAAAGCAGGAAATCAACATCCAAACTTTTATCTAATCAACGAGAATTGTTCAGATGTCATCTGTGGCTCCGGGACTGTGTTTCGCAGCATGGAGACGTTTTTCATGGCCACAGAATCAACCCAGCATCACGTTGTATTTACTTGGCATAGCCTCCATGTTCCTCCCCCCGCCCTGCCAGGACTGCAGTGGAAGTTTTGGTGTCTTTAAAAACTAGAGGTGTCTCAGCAGATAAGAGCACTGTCTGCTCTTCCTGAAGTCCTGAGTTCACTTCCCAGCAACCACATGGTAGCTCACAACCCTCTATACTGGAATCTGGCGTCCTCTTCCAGCGTACAGGTGTATATGCAGATGGGCCACTCACACATACATAAAATAAAAAAAAAAAAGATCTTAACAAAGAAACAAAACTCAGTTACGCTATGAAAACATGTTTTTGTTTTAATCCCAGGTCTGGGATATGGGGCTGGTTCAGATTGTCTCCAGCAGTTGATTATTTGCCTCCCGCAGGCTCTGAGAGGGGCTTTTTGCCAGCTGCAGATAGTTTAATTCTGAGGACTCTGAGAGAAAGCAAATGTTGAAGCCCAGAGAGTTAGGCGGTGAGAAAGAAGGTGCTTCCCCCTGCCGCTCCCGGTCGCTGGTACTGCATTTTAACAAGAAGTTGGAGATATATCCTGACTGCGAAGACTGGACTTGCCCCAAGGAACCCAACAACCCTAACCAGCAGGGAGTGGTCAAAGAAAGTTACGCCCCTTCTCCCCACTTTCTCTCCTACCTGGTGTTGTGGGGTTGGAAGGTATTAGGAGGGCTTTAGGGTGGAGGAGAAAGAAAGAGATCTAAGAACTCAAGCAAAATAAAATAGATTAAAAAAAAAAAAAGAGTGTCAGCCCAGGACCTTCTGCACGGTGAACCAGAAGTACATTACATCTGAGCTACACCCCGGCCCCATGGCTTATTTCTCAAGTGAACATTAGAGTTGTTAATGGAAAATGTGCAAATCTACAAACACTTGGATGCAAACTCAACAGTCCCCAACTGTGTGACCTGAGAAAGGCTGTTAACGCTTCCATACAACGTAGATCCCAGTCTGAGTCTCCTAACGTCAGCATTAGCATCAGTGCGTTAATACACGGTAAGACCTACATCCCAGGGCCTCGTGAGGGAAGCTGGCTCGGCTAGACCCATGTGCCAAGGCGCTCCTGCAACAGATTCTCACATTCTTACCTTTGTGCCACGGTGGTTTAAGTAAACATTTAAAGACAATTCATGATCTCAACTTCTGAAACCGCTACAGATACCTTAAAGCTTTCTATAACTTTCTTGAAAAGTTTAACTCTTTGTTTTGGAAAAGCTGTGCATTGACATGTGGTTGTACTACATACAAATGAGGGAGCTCATATTCATTTTACTCATATTCCCCCCCAATGATGACATCTTGCAAAAAAAAAATAGCACAGTGTCACAGCTTGGGTTTTGACATTGATGCCACCAGGTACAGGGCAAATACCATGTCCAGGCCGGTCCTTTCATCATCAAAGCCCTCTTAGCCCCCTGGTAACCTCCTAATTGGTTCTCTAGGTTTATAACTTAGTCATTTTATATATTTATACGCAGCGTTGATCATATAGTATGGAACCCTTTGGGGTTGGGCTTTTCCTTCAGGATTTCTTCTCTGGAGTCTTATGTAAGTTATGGGTTCTCTTTAGGAGACATCACTTGTAGGGTGTGAGGAACTAGTGGGAACAGGGAAGACACTGAAGATTCTTTGATGAAACTTGTTGCTTTGCATGCTAACTTACAATTCATAAGAACATGTTATTACTGAGTAGTATTTGACAGCATGGGTGTGCTCCGGTTTATAACTTTCTTTTTAGACCTCAGTTTACTCCACAATGCATCAGGATACACAAGCTTCAGCTCAAAGGAGTCAGGGGGCAGGAGAGATGGCTCAGCAGTTAACAGCACTTGTTGCTTGTCCAGAGGACCTGGGTTCGATTCCCAGCACCCACATAGTGGCTAACAGTTACCTGCAATTCCCAGCCACTCACTTGGTGCACATTCACGCATGTAAAAGAAAAATAAAAAGAGAGTAGTCAGGTGTCTGTGTTTCCTCCAAAAGTGCAATACTCAAGATAAAATGTTGTGAAAAGCTTTCATGGTAGAGGTGTGTACACAACTAGATTTTAGTATTTCTTAAATAATGAGATAAACGGAACACAAAGCAGTCTTTCAGGAAGAAGATGACAGAGATGAGTATTTCCCAGCAGTTACTGGGACACCACTCTGGAGTGACATCATTAACAATGTGTCTTCCAAAATTTCTGACTACATTAAAAAAAAAAGACAGAAACAAAAACTTATTTGGCAAAGCCTACAAATCCAACTACAGTTTTGCACATTTTATGCAGTTTATACTTTGAATTTCATTTAGTTAGTTAGAACATTAGAGCTAAGGACACTATAGCCAGGTGTGAGGCCCCATGCCTTTAACCTCAGCACTTGGGAGGCAGAGGCAGGTGGATCTCGGTGAGTTCGAAGCCAGCCTGGTCTACAAAGCAAGTCTGGGAAATTCAGGGCTACACAGAAAAACTTTGTCTTGAAAAAACAAAAAATAAGCAAAGCAAAACAAAACAAAACAAAAAACAAAAACCACAAAACCAAAACAAAATTAAACATACAAACAAAACCCAAAACAAAAAGCAAACTCTCCAAACTAAAAACCAAAAAAAAAAAAAAAAAGAAAAGAAAAAACCCAACAACAACAACCCAAAAACAAAAAACAAAACAAAAAACCAACAAAAAACCAACAACAAAAAGATATTATAAACCCAAGATGTAACTGGCTGTAAAGGAAGTTGTGGAGGATGTTTTAATAATCATGTAATAAACCTGAGCTATACAGTTCTAGGACATTTAGAGCTCTAGTGAATATATAAAATATAACATTTCTACTCTTCTTTCCAAATCCCCATACACGTTGGTTATTTGAATTGATCCCCACACTTTATTTTTAAAAATTAAACTCATGGTGAGGATGTGGGGAGAGAGGAACACTCCTTCATTGCTGGTGGGAATGCAAACTAGTACAGCCACTTTGGAAATCTATCTGGTGCTATCTCAGAAAAATGGGAATAGGGCTTCCTCAAGACCCAGCTATTCCACTCCTTGGAATATACCCAGAAGATGCTCCAGCACACAACAGGAACATTTGCTCAACCATGTTCATAGCAGCCTTATTCATAATAACCAGAACATGGAAACAGCCTAAGTGTCCATCAATAGAAGAATGGATAAAGAAACTGTGGTACATTTACACTACGGAATACTATTCAGCAATTAAAAACAAGGAATTCCCGAAATTTGTGGGCAAATGGATTGAGCTAGAAATGATCATAATGAGTGAGTTAAGCCAGAAGCAGAAAGACTCAAATGGTATGTACTCATTTATATCTGCATACTAGCCCAAGGGGCATGTCCCATGAAAGCCTTCACTTACCAGGAAACTGGGACAGAGGGGAGGACCTCCCATTGAGACTCTGGATGAGAGAAGCATGGGAGAATAGCAAAGTAGAAGGATTCAGAGGGTCCTAGAAACCTACAAGTAGAACATTATGAAAGGCAGATTTGGGCACAGGGGTCCCACTCAAACTAAGGCACCATCCAAGGACAATACAGGTGGTAAACTTTAAACCCCTACCCAGATCTAGCCAATGGTCAGATCAGTCTCCACAGTTGTGTGGAGAGTGGGATATGACTTTTGCACATACTCTGGTGCCTCACATTTGACCATGTCCCCTGGAGGGAAAGACCTGGTGGCACTCAGAGGAAGGACAGCAGGTTACCAAGAAGAGACTTGATACCCTATGAGCATATACAGGGGGAGGAAATCCCCCTCAGGAACAGTCATAGGGGAGGGGAATAAGGGGAAAATGGGAGGGAGGGAAGAATGGGAGGATACAAGGGATGGGATAACCATTGAGATGTAACAAGAATAAATTAATAAAATAAAAAAATAAAAAAATTAAACTCATATTAGAAAAGTGAGAGATCACTTTCTTTTGGCTTCCGGGGAGGGCTTCTTCCCTTTCCATGATCTAGAATTAGAATTTAGCTACTACTCCTGGGGCCATTTAACATCCAACACAGTAATGGACACAAATGTGAAATCAAGATGGTGGTCTGGGAGACATTTTGCTTTGGAACCTTCTGGAACACCGTAGGCTTCAGGTTTAAGAGGCTGTAGATAATTTGACTGTAGGTTGTTACACATTCAAGTTCTAGTCATATTTCTACTATGCTTTTTAGTCATTAGAATTGTAACTGCTCTAGCTTATTCTGAGGCCTTCTGTTCCTTCCCGGGAGGAGCTGGAGCACACCTGGCTTTGCTGTTCATTAAATTAGAGGCCTGGGAAACAGAAAATCTTTCTAGTTATCCTTTTTTTTTTTTTTTTTTTTTTTTTACTAGTGAACAATATGGTGGCCACCACATTTCAGGATAAATGATTTGATACACACCTGCCAAGTGTATCTTGTGGTCCTTTGCCTATCCTCTGTGCTCCGTTGCAGGACTGTGTTCAGTCTAACTTCCTCCTGAGCATGTTCAAGACAGGCACCCTCAGTGCATCCTCAGTGCCAGTGGGGATACAGGCAGGCTGGCTTGTATTTCATCCAGACATCCAGTGCGCTGGGATATTCTTCCTTGGCCCTGAGGTTACACTATGTCTAGGTAGGATTCTCTGTACTTGTTTGAACCCGAAGTCAGGGGCAAGCTCTAGACATTTCCCTCCGGGACACCAGACCATGGTTACTAACTAACATTAACGAAGTGCACCAAGCCTCCAGTATTGTGACTGATCGGAGATGACCTCTAGGGGGCAGCATCGCCTCGCTCCTAACTCTGGCCCTTCGATGGGTGTGGCTCCACTCAGTGCCTCAGGCTCTGCAGACAGTTGGAATAGCTTTCAACAAACTGCACTTTCTTCGGGTTGACAGCTGTACTCCCAGCTGCTCACACTGCTGTAGTAAAGCTTTTCCATTGCTGCCACCTCAGATCAGACAGATTCTGTCTCGGAGCCAGAGAGGATCGCCTCCCAACAGAGCTCCGGACTGAGAATCTTGCTCCACAAACTGCACTCTGATTTTCATTGCGTTAAAAAAAAAAAGTTACAAGCTAGCACATCATCTAATTTTAATCTTGTGGAGGGGAGCAAAGGCATTTTTTTATTCCTCTGATCCATCATTGTCTCTGCTAGACAGCCTTCTCCTCTCAAATAGCAGGTAGCTTGGTACAGACAGGTCATCAGTATTTATGCTAATGGCGGGGGACAGGACAAGTGATAGAAATGTGGAACCAGGGGCTGCTCTGCACTCAGACTTCCTCCATAGACCCAGCTGTCCTCAACCCTCACCTGCACCGATATTCCCAAGCCCCCTTCTGTTAAAGCCCACTTTCCAACGCTGGGTTCTGTTTATCATAGAGATGACAGTAGTTAAGCAGTGTCTCGCTGTTCTCACTGGTCAGGAGGCTAGAACAGCCCATGATTTCCCCACGGGCTTTTCAAAGCTGAAGGATTCAGAGGAGAGTCAAACACAGACGCGGTGGCATGTATCAGGTGTCTCAGCCCCTTGGAAGACTGAGGTGGGAGGATGGCTTGAGCCTAGGGGTGTAGGACCTGCTTGTGCAGCATAGAGAGATCCCAGCTCAAACAAACAAACAAACAAACAAACAAAGGAGTAAATAAGCACAGAGTCAAAGGGAGTTAAGAACGTAAAGACCTGAGAGCTGATCTTTTACCCTTGGGGAACTCTCTTGCCTTGGGGATGACCAGGTTGATGAGGGTCACATATCAGCACAGCACAGCTCTAAGGACTGCAGGATAGAGAGTTTCTGGGTGACGATTATGGTGCCCTATGTCCCTATGTGCAAGCTGCTGCTGAGAGCAGGCTGGGTGAGGACGCTTCCTGAGTAAAGCCTGTGGCCTGTCAACCTCTAAGCTTCACGGGTGGTTCCTTGACGTTGCGTTTGTGCATCTTGTCATGGTTTCAAGCATCCTCACATCTCTTGTCCTACTGGATGCTGCACAGTGTGTGGTAATATCTGAGGCATCCAGAGCTGCAGAGCTTCTTCAAGGAGGAATGAGGACTAGACTGAAGGTCTCTGGGCATCACTTCCTGTGCTCTTTCTTCTGTATTTCCCTACATGGCCACAAATGTCTTTCTGCAGGGACAGAAGACAGAGACCTTGGGTGCCATGGTTAACTTGCTGTGTCCCTATCACCTCATTTGTAAAAGAAGAGGCTGTCCACGACATCACCTCATGGCCTCCAGGCTGCATTCAGTTATCAAAGGATAAGCATGGACCAGCAACCCACATCTGCAGAGTGTAAGAGATGCAGGCCTCCAGCTATAACCCAGGTCTGTTAGGTTACATAGCTCTGGTTTACTAGGCTTTATATTTGAAAGTATTGCTATTCAGACATGAGACGTGTATGGTCAGAGCTGGCTCTGTTGGGGGAATCTACTATCAAAGTGTGTGAGCACTTATGGATGAAGGGGCTTTCATTTCCTCTGAGCTCAGGGGCAGACTCTCTGCTTGTTCATCTTTCCAAAGACCTCCTTAGACTCATGGGGGTAAGATTTCAGTTCCATGAGGAAGGCACAAGCCCTCCAGGGGTCCCACAGCCCAAAAGTCCTGTGTCTGTTTTGTCTGTCCCATGCACATGGCCACCTTCAACCCTAAATTCTTCTGGTGATAGGTGATAGTGTCCTCTGGTTGGGGCATGTTGCCCAGGGCTCTGGATACACTGATGGAGGTGTATGCATGCTCTTCATGCAAAGAGAAAGAAGGTTCCCACTTTATTGAACAGCAGTGTCACCTTTAGACTCAACTCCCCTGCACAGAAGGCCTGAGTGTTCGTGAGGATGATCTCAGGTATGCCAAGGCAAAACACACACACACACATGCACACACACACACACACACACACACACACACACACACACACACACACACGGAAGGCAGTAGCTTCAGGCACATGATATTTTCTGGACCTCACATGATTTCGGCTGAGCCCCAAGGATGGCAAATGAAATCTGTTATTTTTCCTCCAACTTACTCAGGACTGCTAGGAGATACTCAGGTGTCAGGGGCAGCTGCTGAATGTTCCTGAGTGAAATGGGACTGTGGACCAGGCTTCTGCTGCTGAGAGACAAAGTTGCTGAGGGTTCAAATCCTTCTTGGAGGAGAAAGGTTTGTTCTTGGCCTCCAGCCACAGGCTTCTTTCAGTTGGCTGCCTCTTAACAGAGGCCTAGCTCAGTGAACCCTGTTCTCAAAGCTGAGAGAACTTGTCCAGGTGTGGTGATGGCCTTGTCAGCCTTGGCTAAGCCCAGTTGAGGCTCAGATGTATTCCCAGCAAAAATATTGGGGCTCACTAGTTGACTGGGGAAATTGAGCTGTGGCTCTTGAGCGAGGAGATGCTGATGTAACAGATTAAATTTCAGCTGAGAACTGAACGTTGAAAACGTGCCTCAGAGGCTTGTGGAAGTCATCTGGGGCTCAGAACTACTCCTTTACATGATATTTGTATTATCAGCTAATGTTCACATTATCTGAAGTATTTCTTTATTAAATATGAATTAAATTAATAAGTGTTAAGCAGGTGATCTTCCTTCCTGGCACTGTGATTGTTCGGGAGAGTTCTTTTTACATAACTTGCTGACCTCTGAAGACTAGATCTTCAGTTGCCTTGACAGTAGAAAAACAAAGGTTAATTTTGGCTACCTATGTGGTATTAAACCCACCAGGCAGGTACAACCAAGATGAGCATGTTTCTTTAAGAGTTCACAGATGGGATTGCACATGTGATACTTATCCATATGGAATGTTATTTGGACAACTATTTCTCACTAATGATCTCTTCCTGATATATACAGGACAAGGCTTGATTTACTTCAGCACTATAGTATCTGCCCATAGCTGAGAAAAAGGCCTGTCTTCTTAAATCCTCAGGCCAGAGCTAAAAGCCACACTTAGCTATAAGAAACTATCTCTTTCTGGAAGTGCACTTCTCACAGGCCTTTTCTGCACCCTAAGCACACACGTTCCTAGATTAAAAGAGGCTGCCAGGTCCTGGGACATCACACTCATGGCTTTGGGGAATTATTTAGGCTGTCTAAGCAGTGTTCTTAGAACTGTGCCAGGCAGTCCTATAAAATGACAGTAGGAGCCGTGCAGTGGTGGCTCTCGTCTTTAATCCCAGCACTCAGGAGGCAGAGGCAGGCAGATCTCGGAGTTCCAGGACAGCCAGGGCTACACAGAGAAACCTTGTCTTGAAAAACAAAACAGAACAAAACAAAACAAAACAAAACAAACAAACACAAAACCAACCAGCAAATAGCTTTCAGGTGATTGTCCTTTTGCAGGAGTCTGATGGAGCAAACATCTGATTACACAGTTAGCTTATCCTTCTTCAAGGCTCTGGTCCATGGCCCAGTTCACTCCGGCTGCCCTGCCCTTCATCACTATGGATACACAGCCTCTCAAGCTACAAGCTTACATAATGACTGGTCCTTCCCAGTTCCTTTTTATTCTTAACAGTCTCAAGGTGGCTCTGCTTTTTCCAGCCTCTTATCCTCTATGTTGCCTCTCTTCTTTGGGTCTGTCCCCAGGGTTAATGACCTAAAAGCCTCAGGTGGACTGAGAACCTCTGGGCAGGGCAGTTGACATCACTGACGACACTGTGGGCTGTCAAGGACCAGGATGCTCCCTTCTCCTGGTACTTACCACTCTGAGCCTGCGGTGGTGGGGGCGGACTGACCACAGATGAAGTCTTCATCCCTTTACAGCCATCTAAACCCCTAAAGCCCCATCACCATGTGCACAGTCTCTACTCCCTCGGGAAGGCTGTGGCCCTTCTGTTGTCCTGATTAAAGAACAATTCTGCTCCTGCTGGGGGAGGGGGGGATGGATAAAACTGTTACTTAGGCCCCATTCCAGGCCGGTTAAAGCAGAGGACTGAGGCAGTACTGAGGCAGGGGGCTTCAGCTCTAAGGCTCTTAAAAGCTCCTCAGTTGGCTCTAATGTGCAAGCGGAGTGAGCCGGTTAGGTTCAACTCTGAATGACCAAATAGACTTGAATCCTGAGCTGCGTCTGGAGGCTGCACTTGGGACTGTGTTTTGCTTATTTTCCACAGGGGCTAAATTATTATCCAGAGTGCGGCTCGTCCAGTGTGGTTCTGATGGTGTAAATCACACCAGGGCTGTGTCTTTCTTTGACGGGAACAGGAGAGCTTCTTAAGTGGCTTTCTGAGACCCCCCCTTTCCTTGTGACAGTGACACCAATTTGCTGGTTCATGAGGCCCAGGGAGAGTGGAGCTTTCCCAGCCTTCTCTATATGCGCTGATGTTGAAGAGGCCTCTGCTAGTGGGTGTATTTTCTGGTGATCATTTTGCTTTCTGTGGCCATGGAGAGCATGGTCCTGGGTCCTGGAGAGGTGGTGAGTGAGGTTTCAGAGCAGATGAATAGCAAAAGGCTCCCTTACCATTGGGCTAAATGGCCCATGCGTGGCCAGCAGCACTGACCATATTTTACCCTTATGCCGAGGTCCCTGCACCTCTGTGTAGGATGTGAATTGCACAAGTCCAGGTGCCAGGCATGAGGAGTGGCACCCAAAGGAACCACATGATCAAGGTGGTAGAGGGTAGTTCTCCAAAGGGAAACTGAGCTGTTGCTCATCAGCATTTGAGATGGATGTTCTGTGAGCATGTGAATAGTGTGGCCTTTACCCTTGGGAAAGACGGGCGGGTCTTAGCCTCTTCTGCTGGACCTCCCTCCAAAGGTTAGGATCAAGAACTAACACCTAGCTTAGTTGTGCGGCAACACTCTGTCTCTGAAATCCCAGGCTCTGGACCTCCCTCAGGATCCCTGTTGGCCTCTTCTTTAGGCTTTAGTCTTTTTCTTTTCATTTTTCTTCTCTCATATGTTACATCCCAACTGCAATTTCCCCTCCCCGTCTCCCTCCAGCCCCCCTCCTCCCCTCCATTCTACTCTCCTCACTGATCCACTTCTTCTCTGCTCCTCTTCAGAAAAGGGCAGGCACCCAGGGATATCAACCAAACATGGCGTGTCAAGTTTCAGTAAGTCTAGGCACATCCACTCATATCAGTGTTGTATGAGGCAACCTCTAGGAGGAAAAGGGTCCCAAGAGCCTGAGCTTGCACCCAAGGCCTGGGTGGGCCAGGGTGGGAGTAATGACTGCTGGTGGGAGGAGAAAGAAGATCTTGGATGTGTAGGATGGGGAACCCATATGCAGCTGTGCAGGGGGTGGGGGTGGGGGGTGGGGGGGTGGGGGGGTGGGGTGATGACTGAGTGGTGGCTTCAGGTACAAGAGGAAGGCGAAGCTTGGGCAGGTGCTATGTGTAGTCTACCTGCACCTGCGGCACCTGCCGAGAACAAAGGGCTGGTGCTGATGCCTGGAGGACAGACATGCAGGGCTGGGAGCCAGCTCTCTCTAAAGTGCCACATGACACTAAAGAACATTCTAAGGAGTCTCTCGAGTATTTGAATGCCAAACCTGTCCTTCTCAGCCGAAGTGAAGGTTACCTGAAGGTAAAAGGACATGTTTTAATGGTTTATCAGTTTAATTGATAATTAAAAGAACATTTATTTTTTTTTACTTTACGTGTCTGAGTGTTTGGCCTACATCCACGTGTGTGCACCACATCAATGCCTGGTGCCTGTGGAGGCCAGAGAGGATGCCAGAGGCCCTAGAACTGGAGTTGTAGACATTTGTGAGCTGGGAACCAAAGCTGGGTCCTCTGCAAGGGCAGCCAGTGCTCTTAACTACTGAGCCGTTCTCCAGCCCCTGATTTCTAGCTTTTGAGTATGTGGCAGGAACGGTATGCATTCTTTTCGCACTCTCATCCCGGGTACCACACATTAGGGATGGGCTCAGGTAAGACCAGTACACATGTGCTGGCTACTTTAGAACTGCTACCCTGGATATGGACTGACTGGTGTTGACACCAGCCACTTATTTCTCATAGTTCTCAAGTCTGGGAAGGCCAGGGTGTGAGCAGATCTGGAGTCTGCTGAGGGCCTTCTTCCTGATGTCCGGATGGCCTCTTGTTCCTGTGTCCTCACTTGAAGGGAGAAGGGGGAGAAGAAGCAAGTCCCTCACATCTCTCCTTACAAGGGCACTCACTGATCCTTGTGGTTCCACGCTCTGCTTCCCTCTCCAGTGCATCCAGGTGCTGCTGCACACCAGGCTGGGAAGGAGAAATCGGACCCAGAATGGGCGAGTCTGCAGGTTCCTGGTCTGGAGGGCTGTGTGGAGGGTGGGAGAGGGACTTCTCTGAAGTTTTCAGTGTTATGGCTCTTTTGGGCGATAGCAGCCTGGGCTCTGCATCTTCCCTTCAGAGCATCCAGGCCCCTAAGTGTGCAGGCACCTGATGATGAAATGAAGCCTAGGCGAGTGGGTCTGAGAGTCCCAGCCCTTTGGCTAATGCTTGGGGAGAGAGAAAGCCCTCTCTGAAGCAGTTCTCCAAGTGTTGCCACCTTTTATCTTGGCGCTCTCCCAGCAAACCCGCAACTCTTATGCGATATCTGGTGAGACAGCTTGTGTGTGTTTTATTAGGGGTGAACAAGGGCTGTATGAACCTTGGGGAGTAGGAAAGGATTCACAGGGTGGGTGCATATCATTGGCTGGGGCTGGGATGCTGGTGATGCTTTATTTACACGGGAGAGGAATCCCAGGTGCCAGGCTAGGCAATTCCAAGAATTGTATAGGTTCGGGGGTGGAGACTGAGTGTGCCAGTGCATGAAAACATAGACAGGGAGGGGGTGATCCTTAATCCTGCCCACCTCAAGATTGGGATTTCTGGGCTTTGGATACCTCTGCGCCTTTTGCTCTAGCGCCATGCTGGTCTCTTTGGCAGCATGACCCACATGTCCCGCAGATCCTATTCATGAGAGCCGGGCCGTCACACATTCACTACTTTCGGCCCCACATATTGTGGGGAGAGAGACAAATAGGAAGAAACCCAGAAAGAAGCCAAGCGGATGCACAGCATCATGAACTAGAGGCTGCTATAAGGATCAAAATGGAGATGCAGAGTTGTGTGCGTGGTAGTAGGTTCTAGGATGAGTTTCGGAAGGCTTCTGGACGGAAAACCTGGAGGAAATCTTGCCTACAGGTCCCTGGGATTCCTGCTGGCTGGCAGAGCTTCAAAGATCCATGATGTTGGCCAAATGTTTCTTTCCAACACCAGCCCTCCAGACTCCTTCTCTTGGAGAACAATAACATTCACAAGATTATTAATTTTGAGGCTTTCATATAATGTATTTTGATGGTACTTATCCCCATTACTCCTCTTAACTCTTTCCAGATCCATCCCCCCCCCCCCATCTCTCCATCTTGTCCCTCCCATCTGCTTATGTCTACTTTTAACGCACTGAGTCCAATCTGTGCTGCCTATATACTCACTGGTGTAGGGCCACCCCACAGAGCATGGCGGACCTCCCAGGGGCCATACCTGTGAAGAAAATGGATCCCCCCTCCCCCGGAAGTCATCAGTTGTCAACAGCTCATCATCTAGGGGTGGGGCTTATACGTCCTTTCCCTCTTCCATGTTGGACGATGATTGGCTTGATCTTGTGCAGGCAACCACAGAACTCATGAGTGCAGAGGTCTTGCCATGTCCAGAAGACACTGTTTTGCTCTGCTCCTCCTTGACCTCTGGCTTTTATAATCTTGCCACTCTTTCTTCTACAATTGTCCGTGTCTGTGTGTGTGTGTGTGTGTGTGTGTGTGTGTGTGTGTGTGTGTGTGGTGTGTGATGGATGTCCGATTTGTAGCTCAGCCCTCCACTGACTATCTCTGAGCTTTTTGATCACTTGGCCTTCATAAGGTTTAAGCCACAACCTTCACTTTGGCTGGGAGCTCTCAGCTTTCCCTTGTGAGGAAGTTGTTTCCATTGTTAGGAAATACAGATAGGTGGTCAGTAGCAGAGTTAGAGAGAATGAATGATCTCTCAAGGCGAAGCACATTTTTTTTTCCAGCAAGGCAATTTCTGTAGGTTCATTTCTAGTAAAGACTGAATCCAGAATCACCCCCATTCTTCAGGTAATTCTAACAGCGGCTCTACAATATAGAAATCAGAACAAAGGAGAGAGCAGAGTTCAGAAGGGTGGCTTCAATTCAGCTTGAGGAGATGTTTCCACCAATGAGGTATATCTGCCAAGGCTCTCATAAATAAGACAAGCATCAGATGAAGTTGCCTGGGTAGGTTGGGCAGCAAACCTCCCCTCCCACCCAGCTGAAATGCAATGGGTCTAACTGTGGACTTGCAATGAAATCTGTGAGATGATGGCCAGACAGAACTCCAGGGACAAATAAAAAAAAAAAGTACATGCTCACAGCGTGTTGGTAAAGAATGGTTATCACCACTGTGCACACCCCTCCTAGCAAGCTCAAAGTTTGAGTAGTTCAGACACCTGATGTTATTACTACAGTTATTGCCAACACTGGCCAAATCCTGCTCCTTTTTATGTGGCTATGGGTGTAAAACCTGAGATTCCTAGTCAGCCTCCAATGGCCGCGTTAGGGAACAGTTCCTTTCACACAGGCGTTCTCTTGGCATCTCTTCATTCTCTGGCAATGGGTGGGATCATGTTTCCCATACCCACCCCTACCCCTTTCACCCCGCCCAAAGAGCAAATCATCTTCTGTTGTGGGGTGTGGCAGACTCTGGGTGGAGGAGGGAATAATAAGGAGAAGTTGAAGGTTTTGAGAAAATAATGGGGACAATGGATCTGGTCCATGATGCTCAGAGTCCTTGCAGGTCACACCAGAGTCAAACCAGACATTGTGAAAGCATCTATATGGCTGTCCTCCTCATGTCCTAGGACTGTCATGAGCAGCTCCAAGTTAGTGGCTGGAAAGAACAAAAATGCATTCTCTCACAAATATGGCGGCCATAAATCAGTCTGAGTTTCTGCAAAGCCACGTTCCCTCCTGAGATATCTCTTCTACCTTCTAGGGGCCCCATTGCACTGTTGTTGTGTGCACAGCTCTGGTTTCTGTCTCTGTCCTTCCATGGTCTTCTTTCTTGTCTCTCTGTGTCCTTTGATCTGGTAAGGATGCTGTTACTGGGCTTGGGGCCCTCCCTAACTCAGTGTTAGTTCATCTCCATCCTTAGCTGAATTACGCCATCTAAGACTCTCCTTCCAAGTCATGCTGCACTCTGAGATTCTAGGTGGACATGGATTTTTGAGGGCCACTTCCACCCATGGAAGGCTACCGTATGCCTTTGGGAGGAATGCTGTTGTGTTTTCTTAGAGATGCCCTCAGACTCAGAAATGCAGAGTTGGTGCGGGGGGATGGAGAGATGTTGGGCAGACACATATTGACTGCTGAACACCTGCCAGGTGGTTATTGCATATCAATGCTTTAAAGCACTGGTTCAAAAAAGTGGGGACTCAGATATGCTCTGCTGAATCAGCACAGCCTGGGGATCTGTCTGAAATGCACATTTTCTGGCCACCTGAGACCAGGAGCCCAGAAATCTTTTTTTTTTTTGAGACAAGGTTCTCTATACAGCCCTGGCTGTTCTAGAACTTGCTATGTAGACCAGGTTGGACTTAAACTCAGAGATCCACTTGACTCTGCCACCTGAGTGCTGGAATTAAAGGCATGTATCACTACACTTGCTATCAATATGTTTTTAAATATTATTTTTTTATTGTACAGAGTTACCTAAGGCCATTTCCATGAAAATATATAATATACCATGAATATATTCTCTTGTGCTTTACGTTCCCCTCCCCTCCCTTCACCTGACCAGTCTCCTTTGTTTTAGATAATTCTGCTTTTCATTTCTTTTTCCTTAAAAATATTTGTTTTAGAGACAGGGTTTCTCTATATAACCTTGGCTGTCCTGGAACTCCTTCTGTAGACCAGGCTGGCCATGAACTCAGAAATATACCAGCTTCTGCTTCCTGAGTGCTGGGATTAAAGGTGTGTGCCATTACTGCCCAGCCTGCATACATATACATATACATACACACACATATATGTATATATGGTTTTTATATATCTATAAAGTCTAAGTCCCACAAATGAGAAAAATGTACTGGCCTAGTTTGCTAGATAGTTGCATCTATATTCCTGGAAAGGGCTTAGCTTCATTCTTTATGGAGGAAAAAGATTCTGCTGTGTGTGTGAACCACACTTCTTTATCCATCCCTCTGTGGATGGACGCTTAGCTTTGTTCCATAGCTCAGCTGTTGTGAATGGAGCTGCAACAAAACTGATGTGCCAGAGTGTCTGTGATGTGCTGACTTGGAGCCCTTTAAGTGAACACCCAGGAGTGTCCAAGCTGGGTCATGTGCTAGATCGATGCTTAGCTTCTTGAGAAACCTATGAAGTGATTTCCATAGCACCTGGACTCATTTACATTTCCATCAGCCGTGTGTGTAAGAGTCCTTTTCTGCCTGTATCTTTGCCAGCATTTCTTGCTATTTGTATTCTTGGTGGTGAGCCCTCAATGTAGTTTTCATTGCATTTCTTTGATGCCAGCCTGTTTAGCCTTCCAGATCACTCTTGCTCAGGTTGGAGAACTGCTTTCTTAAAGCATTGCTAATCCTCTAAACCAATGGCTCTCAATCTGTGGGCTTTGATCCCTTTGGGGGTTGAATGACGCTTTCACAGGGGCCTCGTATCAGATCTCCTGCATATCAGATACTTACATTATGATTCCTAACAGTAGCAAAATAGCAGTTGTGCATTAGCAATGACATAATTTTATGGTTGGGGGTCACTACTGCGTGAGGAACTGTATTAAAGGGTCACAGCAGTAGGAGGGCTGAGAGGAGCTGTCTAAGCAGTGTTAGCTTTGGTTTATCATCACCATTCTAAAGATATCAGGGAGTAGACATGATCAAGCTGGCTCACACAGGAAGTGGCGCTTTGAAGCTGAAACGCGAATGGATCTCTACCCGGCCGCAGTGGCCACGTCCATCCTGCATAGAGGGAAAGAAATCAGGATTTTACGTCTACCTTATTTTTCAAGCTCTCCCTTTCGATGGAGAAGGCCACCCTTTCCTCTCACCGTCTTCCAATCAAGGACAGCCTTGGTGGACCTGCTTTCTTATCTTTGTGGACAAACTAGACATTTGACAAGCTGGCATCAAAAGACCCAGGATCATTTTTATGGACCCCTGTGAATAAGAAAACAACACTAACAAGTCAATATTATGTGCAAATGGCAGTAAAATGCCACTAAATGGATTCCTGGCTCTAATTTTGTCAAGTAAAATCGATGAGAGTCCTGTTAGGCTTGGTCATTTTAAAGGCAAAGGACTCCGAGCATCCAGACAGCCTGTTGAGTGATGGAGGCCGTTACTCAGGGAGGAAGTCTGTACAAGTCCTTAAGTCTCTAACCTCCAGCATGTTAGCCACTTGACTGTGCTGAGCATCAGCATTTGGTGACCCTGAGTGTCTGGCTTCCACCTTCACTGAGATACCATATCCACAAGATGGCAGTAGCCACTAAAACATCACACACGTCACAGAAGTTTTTTTTTTTTTTAATTTAGTCTGTCCAAATTACAGAAACATCTCTGTGTGATCTGGAAGAGAATATGAAAGATTGCCCTGCCCCCTCTAAAGCCAGACCCATCTGTATCAGAACCCATGTGAACAAACTGCTTAGCAGGTCCCCAGGAAACAGTTCCCCAAACTCCAGGAGTTGACTTGATTGATTAATTAATTTACTTAACATCTATCCTTGTTTCTCTCCTTATTCTGAAAAAAAAAAAACAAAACAAAACATTGAAACTTACAGCAAGAATGTTTCCTTTTCACCAGAATCCATCAAATTAAACAGTCAGCCACATTTATTTCCTCCTTCCTGCCCTCTCTCTCTGGACATCTGGACACTGCACTTCCCCAATTCTTCAACACAGGTAGCCCTGGTTGTCATGGGACTTCTAGGCACATGGCTGACTAGTCTCAGATTCTTGGCCACTTTAGCAGTGTCAGTGTTGGTTCCCTATCATGGAATAAACCTTATTACAGTCAAAAAGTGGTTGGAATGAATGAAAAAGAGGCCATGAATTTGAAACTGAACAAGGAGGGGGTGTATGGGAAGGATTGGAGAAAGGGAAGGGAAGGGAGTTAAATGTAATGTTTATCTCAACAATAAATGAAAAAAAGCAGTTTATTCATCTTGTTACATTTGTGCCACGAGACTTCATGAGTGTATCTTGCAGGCAGGTCACTATTGTGGGTCTCGGAATTTATCTGGGTGATATTGGTGATCACCTTTCTCCCTCACTGTGCAGAGCATCTTCCGGTCCTATGAACACTAGTCAGTAGGGATGACACTTCGAGTTGGGCACCAGCTTGACCTCTTAGTACTTTGTGAGCTAAGAAAGTGTTGTCTTCAGCAACAGGGCCTCACCATCAGGCTGTGGCAGCAGACGTGGCATTCAGTCAGAGGCCCCAGGGCCTGGCAGATACAAGGATGGACAATGCCATTTGCAGTGGGTGCTTCTGGTACTTCCCACATATGCACATCTACCTGACCCTGGCCCTGGGTTGCTGGGTGTTTGGGACTTTTGATTTTTCAAGTCAGGATGGGGCTGGAGAGATAGTTCAGTGGGTAAAGGTGATTGCCATGCAAACCTTGTGAATTGTGTTTGAACTTTTGAAGGCCTGTAAAGGTGGGAGGGAAGGACCAGAGGACTGACTCTTTAAGTTGTCCTCTGACCACCATACACAAGCTGTGGTATGCACACCCAAAGAACACTCTCTCTCTCTCTCTCTCTCTCTCTCTCTCTCCTATCCCCCCCATTCTACATTAATTAAAAAAAAAAAGTAAAGGTAGGATATTTCCGTGGCAACTAAGATGATCAGTCACTTGATATTCACACCTAGTCTTCTCTCTGGAGCTTAGGCTGGCCTATACTTCTTAGCTCAGAAGGAAAAAGTGCCATGTCTATCCTTGGTATTGCTGGGGTATCTATGTGAAGGGGGGCGGGGTCCATCTTTGCAGCATGTTTCAAGATTTCTTGTACTTTCCCAGTATTGGAGCTAGCTTTCCTCAGGCAGCACTTGAAATAAGGGCAAGAGGTCTGTGGGTCCATTGTTTCCTCATGTAGGGATCCTGTGAAGGTAGCATTGACATGTGTGACCTCTCGGGCAAGAGAAGTGAAGTTTATGATAAGAAGCAAAGAGGCCAGTCAACACATTTGGGAGCCAGGGGAAGAAAAATGAAGAGTAAGACTTCAAGCTATGGGTAGAGTGGGGAAGGCAGAGATGGATGGAGGGTGGGAAGCCATCCTGGAGAGGGCTGATTCCAGATCTGAATTAGCAAACCCATCCACATGCTCTGGAAATCTTGTGTGCCTCTTCGTACACCTCATGGGCCTGGGGGCCATACTCTCATTTATGTTGTTCATGAATTTCGTGACTTTTGATTTATTCTTAGTGATAATTCTGGGTTCAATTTTGTTTCCAGTGCCTGAGATCTTCCAACAACTATTTCCCCAGTGAGGAGCAGAGGGGGCCCAGGCTTATTCCTTGGCAAGCAGAATTCATTCTTGTACTTAGAGCGCAGCAGGAACATACTACAATAGTAGTCACAGTCCTTGGGTTTGTAATATGCAGTCCTGCACACTCAGCCTCAGCTTGTATCCCACATCTAGGCCACACTCTCATCCATGCCTACTCCAGAGCATGGGTGGGGTGGTCCCAGAGAATGAGGCTGACTAGACTAGCCTTGTCTGTCTTCTTCACCAGAGGGCAACCTCAATCATTTTTATTCCCAAGCCAATGATGTGCTCTTTGCTAATGAAACAGCTTATTTGGCTCTATTGTAAGGCAGCAAATAAAAGAATTAGAGGACAGGCTTTTTTCCCCTTGAGACAGGCTTTTCTACTATGAAAAGTGATACCAATAGGGTCAGACATCAGACTTGAGTTCTTTTCTCATTGCAAGAAGGTGATTTCTGCATCATGGAAAAACAAATGCCCATTTCTTTTCAATCTGCCCAATACTAGAGATGTTAAGGGAGAGGCTTTTAGCTGTCAGGATGAGGGATTTGATGAATTTTCTGTAGCTGGGTCTTTCCAAGGTTTCCACCACAGCTGGCTGGAAAAACCACGGTAGCTGGTGATTCGGGACAGGGGCTCTCCGAGGAGGCAGGCCACTCGCTCAATGGTATGGGCTGGTGAGAGAGGCAACAGGCCTGGATGGGTGGGTGGGCAGGTGATTTTGGGAGGGTCTGGGCAGAAGAGGTCTTCCAAGCCTTGGTTACCACCATTATATACCAGGGGCTGTGCCAGCCATTTTTAGATTTTGGTTCTCCTGGAAAGTCTACAAGGTATCTTTATAGATGAGGAGACAGAGATCCAAATAGGTAAATATCTTTCCTAAGAAGACAGACCTGATATCAATTCAGATACATTCCTAGTTTGGGAATTCTCTGGCTGGTATTCTTCTTTATCTCCTGTCTGTGCGTCATTGCATGGCTAGAGCCTGTCCAACGGGGAAGAATAAAGTTGTTCCTGATGAGGAAAGAGGAAAGACATATGAAGATCAGCTGAGCCAGATACAGGGTCTGTGATTTCATGAGTTATTCCAGATAATATCTGGTTATCCTGATAAGACAAGATTGGCTGAATATTGAAGTCAAGGCTTGTTTTCTTCCTGAGTCTTTGAGGTTTACAACCCTGACCTTGTGTGAGCTCTGCAGAGCCTGCCTCTTATCCTCCATCACGATGATGCTTACCATCTCCTCTGTGAGGTCCACAGCCACATGAAATCATGAATGTGGATGCAAATAAGTGATTAGTTTCCTTGTTGTTATGGTCAAACATCTGGTAAGAAACAAGTTAAGGATCTGAGCAGCCCTACCTATCCACCCACCGACCCAATCAACCAACCAACCAAAACAAACAAACAAAAACAAGTTAAGGGAGAAAGGTTTTGTTTGTTTCATGGTTTGAACATACAGTTGAGTGTGGTGGGTTAGGCTTGCTATTGAGCTGTCTTTGGATTTGACCATGGGGCAGGAAGCAGTGGCATCCTTACATCTCTGCAGAGCCTGCATATAAACCTTAAGGCTTATCCCAGTAACTTACTTCCTCCACTGAGGCTCCACTTCCCTAACAGTCTACAACCTTCATAAACAGTGCCACCAGCTGGGGACCAAGTGTCCAAACACGTGAGTGTATGGGGGAAGATTCCACATTCAAACTCCAACTGAGACTGAGCTTGCTATAGTGCATAATAATTGTGTGACTTTAGGTAGCTCAATCTTTTAAAGGTTTATTTTATTTTGTGTGTATGGATGTTTTGCCTGCAAGTATGTCTGTGTACCATGTGCATGTCCGGTGCCTGCAGAAACCAGAAGAGGGTGTTATATGCTCTGGAACTGGACTTGCAGATGACTGTAAGCCATCATATGGGTGTTCAGGACCAATCCCATGTCCTGGGCCAAAGTGCTCTTAACCACTGAGCCATCTCTCCAACCTCATTGTTTTCTCTTTAAAATAGTGTAGAGGCATATTAGGCTGATTCTAATGCATATATGGAATTAAGCAAAGTAGTTAAAATTAGAGAAATAAAAACATGAAAACGTATTTAGAAGAAGCCCTTTATTTGATTTTTGGACTTACTATACAGTAGTCAAGGTAGTATGGTATCGAAGAAAGGACGGATCAATGGAATAGAACAGAGTTAAGAAATAGAGCTACACGTGTATGACTGACGGGTTTCAACACTGGTGTAAAGGCAGCTTAGTGGCACAAGGGTGGCCTTTTCAACAAATGATGTGGGAGTAGTTGGATATCTATCTGCAAAGAGGTGAACCTTGAGCCACATTTAGCCCCCTAAACAAAAACTCGGACCTAGCATAAGATTTAAAGTGATAAAACTTCTAGAAGCAAACATAGCAGAAAAATCCTTGTGATCTTGAGTCAGGCAAGGATTTCTTAACTAGGCCACAAAAGGCATTATTCATAAAAGACTAATGAGGAAAATTTGCTCTTCATTAGAATGAAACTCTTTTGCTCTTCAAAAGACATTTAATGGAAGTGAAAAGACAAGTGTCTGAGAGGACACGTTGGCCAAACACATACCCAATAAAGGAGTTCTATCCTGTCATTAACTGTGTGAATAGAAATCAGGAATAAAGGACTCTCACAGCCCAATAATAAGAGGGAAAATAACTCAGTCTCAGGAAACGGACAAAAGACCTGAGCAGACATTTCACCAAAGAAAATATTAGGATAGAAAGTAGCACATGAAAGAATTCCTATCACCTGTAATTATTTGGGGCATGCAGATTAAAACCTGCCAGATACACTCTAAGCTATTAGAATGGCTGACCACTCCCTTCTCCACTTTGAGCAGCTAGAGTGAGGAGCTGCCCAGATACTGCTACTGAGAACGTAAAGTGACACTGGTACTATTGAAAATAATTTGATGGGTGGTTACAAAGATTAAAATGCTTATTTTATAACCCACAAATCCTACACATAGATATTTACCCAAGAGAAATGAAAATATCCACCTACACAAAGACCTGTAGGGAAATGCTTACAGCAGCTTTATTAATAATCAACTCAAACTAGGAACACCCCAGATGTCTCTTCTCTGGTGAATGCAAAAAAAGAAAAAAATTGTGGTGGGTTTATACATTGGAAGTCTGCTCTCCTACGAACAGGAGGAAAGCGTTGATACAATAACTTGTGTAAAGGTAAGTGATGCTAATGAAAGAGCAGAATCAGAGCAGTGCGGTGTGCCCTTTCACTTACGTGTCGCTAGAGAAGGCTAACCTATAGGAATGGAAAACAGATCCATGGCTTCAAGGTGTGTGCTCATTTTCTTGTAATATAGACCCATGAAAGGGCTGATTACATTGTGGCTATACAACTGTGTGCTTTTGCCAAAGTCTGTAGAACCCTACGTTGAAATCACAGTTCTGGGAGGTCAGAAGCAGTCAGCATCTGCTATTGCATGTGGTCTAACCTGTGTCTGCCACACCAGGCTGATGTAAATGGCAAGGCTCAAGTGCACTAAGGCAGATGTCAATGCTTTGTAGTCCACAGAGTAAGGAGGGTGACACTGGTGGAGCCATTGTTCAGCACAATGAGGGCAATACTGCGTTGGGCTGCAGTTTCCCCAGAATGGAGCTGACTCATGCAGACAGACACACCTTCCATGTCTTTCTCCTGAATTAGGCCCCTCTCTTGGCAGAGACTGTCCACATGAGTGTGTTTTGAGAGACAGCATTCCCTCTGGACTCCAGGCTTTACATCTCAGCGCCCTTTTGTTTGCCTGCCACCTCGCCTGCCTGTGGCATCCCATAGACATTTACTCTGAGCTGACAAGGAAAATGCCAATAATTCTCTGTCAGGTTGAGGCCGCTCTCACAGCAAGCCACTGAATGGTCATTTCAAAGGGGGCAAAGAATAGAGGCCGTTCGAGAGCTCCTCTTGACAAGAGAGATTTAAGAACAGAGAGGCATATTATTGGCTGGACCGTTACCAGGGGAACGCTCAATGGCAGGCGTCCCATGGCTGTTGATAACACCCTGATGTCTTCATGTTCTCCTAGCTAGTGGCTTTGGTTTTTCCCTTGCAGAGAGAGCCCGAGTCAAGAGTTCTCTCCTTTTGTGAGGGTAGGTAGCTAGGCAGAGTGGACTGTTGTCTTTAGAAAATATGGCCACTTAAAAGCCACTTTCTTCAACACTAATACCAAAAGAGGGGAAGAAAGGAAAGAAAGAAAAGTCTTTTTTTATCTCACTCTCCTGAAGGGCCTTTGCTTTGAGCTCAGGCTAGGTTCTACAATGCTCTCCAACTTCATTAAACCAGGCTAGTTTTCCTGGAGGAAACTTTATTTAATGCCAAGAACAGACATAACAGAAAAAAAAAGTTCTCATGTTTAAGACGTCTTTCCATCTAGACTCAAAAAATAATGGGGAAAATAAGACCCAAGGAATCAGAAAAAAAAAACCTGGGTTAAGAGAATGACTATTTCACTCAGCTTTAGGGAAATGGAGAGAGAGGCCTTGGAACAGCACCTCTCTTTTCCATGGTTCCATTGGTTTTCTCACTCTACAAACTTGGAACTTTCTTGAAGTTTGGTTACCTATATTCTCAATATGTGGCAAAAACATGGCGCATAACAGGGATCGGGGAGAAGGAAGGAATCATGTGAGACAAGAGGAGATCTGACCAAACTTAGGTCTGTAAGGGTTAGTGTACTGGCTAGTTGTTGCAAGAACAATGCTGCAGAACATGCCCCATACATAAAAGGACTCAATTGTTTATTATTATGGTCCATATCATCTGGCATCTGTAGGATTTAAATTCAGCTGGGTTGAGCATGGCTTAGGTGTTCTTTTTTCTCATTGTACATCTGTGAGTTAGCCTGACATCTCTGTTTTAGGAGCTAATAGTTGAGGTGCCTCTGTTCCACGAATCGCCCACTGTTTGCTCGAGGAGACTGCAGCCCAGGTATGCTCTTCTTTTGGCTATGGCAGAGAACATCCTCCATCTCATAAGATCTGTGCTAGAGGAGCTGACCCACTGTCATGCTCACAGCATTCCATTGGTTAGAGCAACCTACAAGGCCAAACCCAAACTCTAAGGATGGAGAAACGTGGTAGCTGTGGGGTGGCATGATGGAGAAGTGAAGGTGAAAGCTGTTAATGCCACATGTTTAATCTTGGCAACACCCCTATGTGATGGGGATGCTTTTCTCCCTCATTTCACTGATTCGAAGGCTTAAGGAGGTCAGAATCATATTTTGAAAACTGTTCTCTTCCTGGGATACAATACTTTCTCTCACTCTGTGGGTTCTCCTGGTGTTCAACAAGTACATGTTGTGTAAATGCTAATGAATGAAAAGCAATTCATCCAGTTGAAAGTAAGAAAAAAAATCAGCTAAGGCTTTACAGTGTCAAGGCTTAGGTAAGTCTGGTTTGTATAAGGTGTTTTGTGGGTAGGTTGATACTTTCTGGCTTCTTATTGTGCCCATCTCACACTGGGTTGTGTTAGACCCTTGGTTATACCCAGCAATTACTGCAGGCATGCATACATCCCCTCCCCCATGCTGAAGGCCCTGAACCCACCTTCATTGGCCAGAACAACCCTTTGATTCTTGAAGACCCTGAGATAGCAACTTAAAGGCTACCTTGGATGGATTTCTTCATCAAAATCGACCATGTTAGCACTGAGAAGCTCAGCCTCATAGAATAGCCTGCAACTTTGAAAATTATTTTATTGATCTGGGGTGGTCATGTTGATGGTGAGACTGTGTCTGGCTTAGCCAGCGTGTGGACAGATGGTGAGGTGTGAACTAGGAGGGTGGGGCGTTTCCTGGCTCGCTCACGATGTGCTCAACATGTTGGATCTGAGCAAGAGACTTCAGACAGAAGCTGAAAGCAAGGTCTAGGGGGTCAGGAAGTGACATTCTTCCTGAATTAGTAAGTAGCTCTGTGAGGTGGCCTGCGGGAATCTGCTCTGCTAGACAGTCATTGGGTTCCTTCTGTCAGCACAGTTGTTTCACTGCCTACACGGAGGGAGTCACAGAAGGCTCAGCTCAGCGTAGGAGCCCATAGAGAAGTGGACTGCGACACACAGTCCACATGGCAGTGCTTAGAGTTCAAATTTCAGACAGAAGCATCTTGATGTCGGGGACACAGAGACTTTGCGTGGGTCCCCATTTGTCTGCAGATTTCTAGAGTATGCCACTTCAGTCATTGCCATAATCTGAAAGAGTAACCCTTGACATCATTGCTGCATAGGTCCCTGGTAGACTAGCATGTACCATGGCCCATTCATCCTGTCCCCCAATGAGTTCCCATGAACCTAGTTTGCATGGTATGTCTGGATCTGCTCAGTGTTGTGAGGTATCTATCAGGGAAGACTACCTGGGCACCATTCAAAGCAATAGAAAGTCTTTATTAGCCAGCTAGTGACTAGGCTGGGTGTTGAGGACTTGAGTGCTGTCCTGAGCCTTTCTCGGGGTGGGCTTTTAAGCACAAAAGCCACACCTTAGGTTGACATACAGTTAACCTCAGTCAGCAAGAGCAGTTAGGCAGAAACAGAACTACAGAAGCCAAAAAAAAAAAAAAAAAAAAACCCAACAAAAACCAACCAACCAAAACAAACAAACAAACAAACAAACAAACAAAAAGCCCCCAAACAAAACCAAAACAAAACAAAAAAACCAAGCTTAGAACATGTAGGGACTTTCCTAGAACTACAGGATTTGATGGATCAGATTTTTGCTCTCATTTTGACAGGTATTTTTTGCCTTTGTGGGTTCTAAGGCCTGCATGGCTCTTCCTTCATGGTGTCAGTTGTGCTGAAGGTCTCGGGGCCTACCAAGGTTTGAGGGCTCGTTACATTCATGGCACCATTTTTTCTCACTGGAGTCAGCAGTAGTGAGGTCACCTCACTTTCCGAGGTGAGTGAGATACTTGTCTTGTTCGTGGATGGGTGAGATGTAGTTTGAGGATGTTTTTCTAAGCAACTTCTATAACATAGGTGAAGCTATTGAAATACCCCTCCTCTATAAATGTGATACTAACGATAGTGGTCACTCAGAGGGAGAGGAGGAAGAACTTAATGACAGTAAAATTTTGTCACAGGCCACTGATAACAATCATGAGTTCATTTTGTTTCTAGTGTGCAGCTTCTTAGGAGCTGGCTGGTTGAACTAAGGGCTGGAGACCGGAAGGGAAGATGGAAGGAAACAGCAATTTTGGCACATGGACTGTGGTATTTGAAAGTCATCTCTATTATCCCATTTTATTCTTGCCATAACTTTTGGAGCTTGGAGTGGGTAATCTTCTTTTCAATCTCCATTTTACATATGACTAAGCTGGGCTGTAGATCATACAAATTGAGTTATCTAGCTATTTGATAAATACCAAAAATTGAGATTTTTAACCCATGCCTTTTCAAATGCCTATTGTACTGTCCTCCTGGCCGTCCCCACCAACAATGCTGTTTCTCCTCTCAGTCCTTGAACCAACATGGCATGGCTGCAGTTCCTTTGAGGTCAATGGCCTTAATTTCCCCTCCATTTTTTGTCTATGCTTTTAAGCACTCAAATCCCCAGATTTGAGTAGATTTGGACTTTGAGTAGAGGGTCTACACTAGCATCTTTCAGCCCTTAACACTGTCCCTTCAGTGGCTCCCAGCCTCTGTTAGCAGAAACCAAAGTGCTATTATACAGCCTCGTCGCCTTAGCAGAGTGACACAGCTCTTTAACCAACAGAGCACGTGACCTCGCATTGCTCATCGCTGGACGGCATGGATCCCAGTGTGCAGTAATATGAACAACCAAACCAAAGGCCACACAAACCGTTCAGTGATTAGGTAAGGAAATGCACAGCATGGGGTCAATTCTGGAAGCTCAGTTACAAAGCTGGTCATTCATCCAACTCTTCCTCTTGACAAGTGCATCAAGAGAAGAAAGCCAATCTCAGGAGCTCTGCCATTGCAAGCTAGCCTTCACCCTGGCTTTCCCTAGCTCCCGCATTTCTTAAATGAAAAAGCCGTTCCTATCTGTTCTCTTGTTCCAGTTCTTCCCAAACAGAAGTATCCAGATATCTGATCCCGAGTCAACTGCTTGGGAGTGGCAGAGTGACTTCTACTGTTCCTAGTCCAAAGTAACCCCCCTGGGTGAGTGCTGAGGCCACTCCCTGTGTTCTATCATGTCAGGGTAGATGCACATTTGGCTTCCGGCTCCTACTATACAGAGACATTAGATCTCACTTCTGCCACAGAATTTCTCCATATTTTTAGCTTCAGGGTAAAGTGTGTTGAGGCACAACAGGTTCATGCTGTTGTATAAATAGCTAGGAGGCACTGAATGCTTTCAGGGATGGGGTTGACTATCCCAATAGGAAAAAGGAGAAAGTGGTGATAGGGGTAGGGTGTGGCAGGGACTAAACTGGGGAAGTTAATTCAGACTTTATTTGAAGTACTCAGGAAACATGAAGGGAAGAAGGGAGTAGCATTACAGAGTTCATTTTTTCTTAAGCTCCCAGGTGTTAGAAGGGATGCCCAGTCTCTACACAATGGATAGCTTCTGATTTTAGCTCTTGTAGAAAGCTACCAGCTGCCTTGATAATCATCCACAGATGAGAGGTACAGAATTTTGGGCTGTGACATGGGGGATGGTTTGCCTTGTACAAAATCTCACACAAACTCCAGGAAAGAGAATTGGTCCCAGCCAAAGGAAAAAAAAAAGAGTTGTCACAGATGTAGCTGATGGGCAGCTCAGTCTTCATGTGGCCCCTCCCTAGCAATGGGAGCGGGAGTGAGGTGTGAGGGCTGTCCATGACATGGGGTCTGTTGCCTACTTTCGATCATCACTTCCCCCTGGTGGGGCTGCCTTGCCTGGTCTCACTGGAAGAGGGTGCACTCAGTCCTGATGGACTTGTGCTTGTGTGGGTTGGTGGTGGGGGGCTCCCATTTTCTGAGGAGTAGGGGGTGGGGGAGGGTGGAAGAGAGAGAAAAGGTGGAACCTGGAGGAGAGGAGGGAGGGGGCTACAGTTGGGATGTAAAGTAAACAAACAAACAAACAAACAATCAGAAAGGCAGCATCCCAGTGTTAGATTCAGAACGAAGGACAAGGAGGGGTGATGAAGATTCTGCAAAGTGCAAAGATTCTGCAAAGGAGTGAGTGGAAGGAGGAGGGGCTATGTGTCTTCTTGTACAAAGAATCCACCCAATCGTTGTCTATTTTAGTTAAGGAGAAAACTACCTCATAGGAAATCAAACGTCCTGCATGATAAAGAAGTTGAAGCAGAATCCCATTCCTCTACAGTATAAAAAAGGCAGAAATTTGCTGATGGTGAGTGGGAGGGGATCAGGGCAGAGGAAAACAAGAAAGAGGGAGCAGGTCGGTCAGCACGAGGGGGCAATTTCAGGCTTTCGTGATGGGGACAATGCCACTCAGCTGGAGATGATTGGCGTTTTTGTGGCATGAAGTAATTTACACTTCCTTCTCTCACTACCTTCAGGAAAGTCTATTCCCAATATTCTAATGGAAAGATGCTGAAGTGTTGCTGTTAATTTAAAAGTATGGCCCAATAAATGTTTATTATTAGGCTTACGGTTATTACGGCGGTATTTTCTAACCCGCTACCCATCAATAAAAGACACAGACACCTGTTGTATTTCAGGAGAGCCTTGGTTCACCTGGGGCAGGGCAGAGATTAATCCCCTAAACTACCTTCCATTATTTCCCAGCCTCCAACCCATGCCATCTGTTTCTAATACTTTCTACTGGGCTACCTCCCGTCCATAATCCATAAATACTTCCTAATGTATTTCATCTCTTCCATCCACGCCGATCCGGCCATATGATCTTTCTACCTACCCCCTTGCCACGGTTCCATTTCTTCAGTCCACATCTGTCTGCCTCTCCTCCCAAGATCCTTCTCTCCCCAAGCCTGAGAATCTTTGGCACACCTACCTTCCTACCCAGGTGCCATTTTTCCTTATTAGTCAAACAGGGAGGGAAGGTTAAACAGCAGTACTTGGGGTGTGTTAAAATGTGCTCCTCTAGATCTTGAGAGACAGTAATTAGCATCAAAATACATCACACTAGACTAATCTCCAACATTGAAGAAAAGCAAGTGAGCAAATAAACCAATATATGCAACAACTCAGGAACCACAAATGTGGGGTCCTGTGCCCTGGGGCAGGGGTACTACATGCAAAGGATTGTGGGTATCTGTCATGTTCAGGAACTTAAGTCTGGGAGGGATCCTGAGGTTATAAACTTTTGAGGAGCATGCAGAAGTCTTGGTAGGGTTTCCACAGACAGTCAGCAGTGGTCTCATCAGTCATGTCTGGTCTTTGAGTGTGGGAAGACACCAGCAACTGGCTGAGTTATATATCTCGGTTTCTGTTTCCTTCTAGGCTTTGCCTTATGTGAATATGGTACGCTTCTGTGGATTGCCCAGCAGTAAGATGAATGAATCCCTGATCACCTCAGAACTGCCTTGAGAGTCTCTGAACCACTGAGTGACGCCTGGATTCTGGCTCTGCTCATGGCCGGTGGGTGCTAGGAAGCTGGGGCAGCAGGAGATGCTGCTGGCTAGAGCCAGCATCTCAGTACTGCCTTCCAGCTGTAGTCAAGACGCCTGGCTTAAGTGTCTTCCTAAGGACTTCTCTTCGAAGTGCTGAGCTGTACCCCAAGGAACCCTGCCTCTCTCTCTTTTAGATAAGGTTTCTCTCTGTATCCTGGTTGTCTTGGGACTCTCTTTGAAGACCAGGTTGGCTTTGAACTCAGAGATCTGCTGGGATTATAAAGCTATGTGCTGCCACCACCACCTGGCATGTGTTTTTCTTTTTAAAATATTAATTAATTAATTAATTAATTAATTAATTATTTCACTTTATATCCTTCCTCATCATAGCCCCCCTCTTCCTCTTCTCCGGGTCCATCCCTCCCTCATTCCTTCTTCCCCCATCCCCCTTCCTTACTCCTCAGAAAAGGGGAGCACCCCCAATGGCAACCCATCCCAGCCTCTCAAGTCTCATCAGGACTGAGTGCATCTTCTTCCAGTGAGGCCAGGCAACACAGACTCATCACAGGGAAGTGATTGAAAAGCAGGATGCAAACCAACCAGGCAACCAACCAACCAAATGAAAAACATCAACAAAAAAGAAAAGCAGGAAACAGAGTCCATGTCAGAGAAAGCCCCCTCCCCCTAGTTCCCCTCATTAGGGGACCCACATGAAGCCTGAGCTGCTCATCAGCTACATCTGTGTAGGGGCCTAGGTCCAGTCCGTGCATGGTCCTTAGTTTTCAAACTTTACTATGTACTGCAGTTGCTTGGATGACTTGTTAAAGCTCAGAGGTCAGGACCTGAAAATTTGCATCTCAACTAAGCATCAGGTGATGCTGTTGTTGCTGGTGCTTCTACTGCTCTGATTTGGGAGTCACACTCTTGAGGACCACACTTCTGGACCTGGGCTTTGCAAACTCTAATGTGCCTAGGAATCACCTGGAGACTTTGTTAACGTGTAGGTTCTGAGTGAGTAGGCTTGAGAGGTTGCCTTTTGGCCAGCTCCCAGAATGTAGGTTCTGAGTGAGTAGGCCTGAGATGGAGCCTGAAAGGTTGCCTTTTGGCTACCTCCCAGGATGTTGTTTCTGTAAGGATCGCATCACCCTCGGAGTAGCATTACCCCAAATGTGCTGCCTTGAATCCCTGCCTGGCACACAGTCAAGTGTTTTTACCCCTTAGGACCAAGTACTTGCATTCCAGCTGCTATTCACAATGGCTTTGCAAGGCCTGGTTATCAGCGAGTGTTTGCAGTTCCCTTTTCAGCACAACCCACCCCAGATCCCCGCTGGAAGCCGAGGACCCAATCAGCTGTGGGAACACCTGTTCATCCCCACAGCTGTGACGTGCTGTGGGGACAGTTAAGCCTCATCAGGCTCGGCTCTTTCTGGCTTTTGGACATTCCTCTCTCTTGCTCCCAGGGGCCTGCTCTGCCCGCTCCATGCTGGCAGAAGCGGCCTGAATGCCAGCTGTCCCTTGCCCTTGAAGCCAGCCTGGGTCAGCCACTCTGCTGGCTTCTCTGCTGTCCCCAGCCACGCCAGAATGACTCCATACTGCAAAAATGAGCCTGTGATAACCTAGGCTTACAGCTGCTCTGGAGAAGGGCAGAGGGAACTTCGACATGGCTCTAAATAAGAAGGGATTGAAATGATTGGGACACGAGGAGACAGAAGAAGGAAGGGGTGCCAGTCTCTTCTTAAGAGGGGTCTGTTACTTACAGGAATTACAAAGGAGGCAGTCAACCTAATATTCAGCATAAGGGAACAAGGGGGCATGTCTGTGTCAGTGGGATAGTGGGAAGGGGATTGGGTGGGCTTCTGGAGGCATGCGTTATATACATCTTTACTACACAGACTCTACAGTGTTCCCCCACTGATGAGAGGGGTCGGGGGGATGGTTGGAGATGATTGGAAGGATTACTGGAGAAGCTGGCTAAAGGCTCGAGCTGTGGAGTTAGCCCTGAATCCATCTCTCTGTTTCTTCTGCCCAAAGGTCAAAGGTATTAGACATCACCTTACCACCTAGGTACTTTGAGTTGTTTCCTCACCAGTGAGAGTCAAATGAGATAAAAATAAAGTCATCTTAAACAACTGCTGGCGTGTAGTTGGCATGCAGGAAACCGAAACCTGTATCATTGCAATTATTAAAAATGTTAAGTGTGTGCTCTGTTTTTCCAAGCCCTGTTTAGCTGAATTAGCTACAAATCATAAAAATGTACCATTTTTTTTCCTTACAAGCTGTTACTTTAATTCTGTGCTGCCCATACTTGCCCTTTAGGTAATCTTTGCTGCTCAACTCAGCCTTGGAAAAATAATGTGTCTCAAAATCCTGTAGAAAGGAGGCAACAATAATCAAAGCAGTGGGTTGCCGTAGTTGGCACAATTTTAGGGAACTACTTAATGCTAAGTGTAACTGCCTTAATGACGCCTGCAGACCCTGTGAATGCAAGGTTGTCTGGGAAGAGCAGTGTAGACACGATGGCGTGATGGACTCTGCATCTTCCCTGCTCTAAAAATGATTGTCACCAGCAGATGAACACAGTGGGTGGTTGTTAAATAGTTCTTGATTGAAAGAAGAATGCGCCGAAATGTACATATCCTCTCCTGGAAGACCAGGATACACGCTGTCTGGGACAGGCACACTCATCTAGAGCTTGGTGCTCTGTTTCTTTAGTTGCCATTTGGAGCTTCTGGGGAGCAGGGTGTTAGGTTGTAAGCAACAGAGATGGAGTCGGAGAAGCTCGCTCAGGAGTTTTGTGGGGAGACTTTGGGCAGCTCCAGGGAGGATGGGGAATTAGAAGTAGCAGAGAGTAGACTTCAGGCCTGAACTGAAGACCTCTCTGCTTCAAGGATGGACCAAGCCTGAGGAATCAGAAGAGGCATCTTTACCTTATTACCTAAGCTTGGCATCCCCTTTACCATCTGCTCAGGCTTAGCTGTCAAATGCTGTATGATACATTGCTTGGCAGTTCCAACACCAGCAGCTCACGTAAGTGTCATGTTAGGGGATAGACCCATGGCTTATGACCATGCCAAACCATTACTTTAGCCTGCAATTTTCCTTAAGAGACAGACCAGTCAAAAGGGCAGTCAAGTGACTCAGCGTTCACCCCAGAGGATGGCGTGGACCTCCTGCCGTCTCGCTGTTCGTGCTTGTTCTATTAGTCAGTCATTTTGTGTCTGCTCTGGTTTGGATTAAGTGTTCCCTAAGGGTCTGTGTGTGCTAAAATCTTGGTGCCTGGGATGGCACAGTTGCTGGTGTTGCAGACATTTTGTAGGCAAGGCTAGAAGGAGGTCTTTAGGGTCATCCTTTTGAAGGGGATTGTGGGATGACAGCCTCTTCCCTTTTGCACCCGTGGAAAAAGGTTTGCTCCACTGTGTGGTGAGTGTGCCCGCGAAGACACCCAAAGCAATAAGGCCGCTTGAGACCACAATTAGATCCTTCAAAAATAACTTATTTTCTCTTTATAAGTTAACTATCTCAGCTATTTTGTTACAGAGATGGAAAGCTGACTAATACAGTGCATAATATCTTTTAAGATTTAAAAATAATTTCTTAGTACTCTGTGCATTGATAATATACAGAACACAACCAGCAGAAGGCACTGGCCAAACAGCACTGTCACCACACAATTATTTCCATGTTGTGGTATTCTTACTTGAGAATACAACTAAAAGAGTATACCCCTGTCAGCTCCAAGCTTTAATTTTTGATTTGTATTATGAAACGGCCATAAGAACACCTACACAGAGAGATTGCCATATTAAACTTTAATAAAGGCAGGCGTGGCTTAGCCTAGTGGCACATGACTTTAACCCTACCACTTGGGAGGCAGAGGCAGGTAGATCTTTGAGAGTTTAAGGCCATCCTAGTCTACACAGTGAGTTCCAGGCTATCCAGAGCTACACAGTGAGGCCGTGTCTAAGGAAAAAAAAAAAAAAAAGAGGCAATCATGGCAACACCCACCTGAAATCTTAATACTTGGAAGCAGAAAAACTGAGATAGTTTAAGGACAACATGGGCCACACAGTGAGTGCTAGGACAGCCTGGGCTATGTAGTGGGATCCTGTCTCAAATAAAACAATTAAAATATATCATATAAAAATTTTCTAATTAAAAAATTAAGAACAGTAAATAGATGTGCTATAATCACAAGTAAACAAATAAAACCTTCAAATCTATATAATACATAAAATATACCTACATCAAGGAAGATATAAAAGGCAAGAATTAATTATAATTTATATTTTTTCTATTAGTCTGTAATCAGTGACTAAGACTTTGTTTGTTTGTGTCAGAAAGTTTTTTTTTTAAATTGGTGCTGGAGATCAAATTTAAGACCGTGCTTATGCTAGACAAATTCTCTACCACTGAGCTATCACTGTGACCTGCCCCTATAGCACAAATATTTAGGCAGAAAGGGACGGGTATACTTCTTGGCTCTTATGCCCCTATGGTAACATATTAGGTCACTACATTCATTCCTATACCTCTAGGCTCCCCATCCCCTGTTTTGGTTGTCTGAAGTACCTCTCTCAATTCTGCTTTTAACTCAGGGATGACATGGACTTACTTTTCCCTTTTTTTAAAATGGGAGAACATTATTTTGTGCGAAAATATTAAAGCAAATGCCTATAATACAGCTCTGATTATTTCTTCCGTGTATCACTCTCCTGAAAACGAAGTTAAAAAGGAAGAGAGAAAGTAAGGGTTAGAGAGGGTTTTTAGTTGGGTCTCTGGCCCTGATGGCGTGCCTAGTATCACAGCAAGGTGACAGATGCCTGGTAAATCAGAGAAAAGTTGATTTTCATGATAGGACCCAGTCACTGTTGCCAGAGCACAAGATGTGGATGCAGTGGGCAATGTGGTGATGCAGAAACGTTTGTGACTTTTACTATGTAACCCAGGCTGGTCTCACACTCTGGATGTTCCTGCTTCCGCCAGCGTGGAATCACAGGCCTGGGCTCCATGCTCAACTAATAATGATCCTGATGTTTCATGTAGGAACAGACATGTGTACTACATACGTGTGCACATGCACATACATACATGCAAACACATGACGAAGATCCCAATAGAATAATTTATCTAGACACAATTTATTCAAGTTGCCCACGACTAATGGAGGCAGTGACTCATCAGCACAGTGTATTTAATGCTTTCCTTCACATTTCCTTCTGAGTCATCCAGCCTGCCTGCCTTCTAGTTATCTAGTCCAGAGATAAATGCGGTTGTCCTTGTCCCCAGGCAGTCCCAGACCGAGGAAGAAAGGCAGACCGTTAAATGTATGAATTCCACTTGGCTGCCACAATTTGAATTTGTCTGTGTTGGGGCCTCACAGGCTTCTGGCTTCAGGGTTTATGCCCACAGTGCTTGTTGCAGGAGGTCCAAGATTTTTCTCATCCCCGGTACTCCATTTCTTTCCTTTGTAATCTCCTGTCTTACTTGCACAGCCATGGTGCCAACTGGCTGGGTTCAGTTCAGTGCCATGAAATTGCTGTGGTTGGCACACAAAGTCTGTTCAGCCTCTCAGAAGCCTGTCAAGTGCCAGCTCCCTCCCAGGGAGGGCCAGTCTGCCAGGGGCAAGGCAATGTGCCCCATGCCCTCTCTCTACCTGCAAGTGTTCTTTGTAAGAGGACTCCAGAAGGCTAGCTCTTCTCCAGAACTCTCTCTCTTCCCTACAGGGGCAGGGCATTTTCTCTGGTCATTAAGCACTCATTGGTGCCTTTCAGTTGATCCGAGACCCACCTGGGAAGCTCTGTGGGCCAGCGTGGTCACTGTGCAGGATAAAAGGGCAAGCTTTACCGTGCCCACCTCCATCTGCCCTTCCTGGAGAAAGGCCAGCCCCAAGGAGTGGAGGAGGGACTTTTGATTTCACTTTTTTTTTTGTTCATTTTCAAACCTCCAAAGCAGTAGAATTAGGCTGAAGTGGGTGATGGCTATCTTCTCATCTCTGAAAAAAACAGGGGCAAGCATTAAATTCTCTCCTCCTGTCACCTTCCACTGAAAACTCTCCACTCTACTCACCCTGACGAACGGCAATGTAGAGGCTTGCTGTCCACAGCTGAGGCCCTGCACTGGACATAAGCCATCTTCCTAGCCAAATATTCTCACAGTCTAGTCCTCTTCTACTGTTTTAGCCACAATGGGCAGCTCTCCATTTTCCGAACACTCCCCTTGTTTTTTTTTTTTTTTTGTCCATTCTTTACCAAGAATGCCTTGAACGTTTCCCATCTCTTCTAATTTTATTTAGTTTTCAGGGCTTGGTTTTGACTTGACTTCTGTAGGGAGAAATCTTTTGTTATCTTCAGTTGGAGAGACTTTACCTTTCTCTCTTAGAGTCCTCCCCCCTTTTTTTGTCTGTGTCTCTTTCTCTGTCTCTTTCAACTGTCTGCCTCTCTCATTATCACATTCTGTGAATCCTGCATACTTTCCTCCATCCCAATTCCTACTTGGCCACTGGTCACTCAACATGGCAAAATACACTCGACAGATAGAACCATCCCTTCATCACTTCACACACCCAAGCAATCAATTCTGCTGAAAGTATCAGCTCAGTGCCTGGGCCCCTTGTCACTGCCTTCAGGGGCCACTACAATAGAGTTCCAGCAGGGCATAGAGCTGTGGTGTGCTGGATTCAAAGCCGCCAGACTCACATGTATCTTATTAGCTTAAAGGTGTTCTTAGTCAGAATCATCTCCATAGCAGTGACTCGGGCTAGCCACACAATAGATGCTCACACCAATAGATAAGTAACACCAAGTGAATGAAGGACAAAGAATGTTCTATGTGGGTGGTGGGGAGGGGGAGGTCACCAAGCCATTTGGGAAGATGTTCCATGACCTTTGACTCACACAGATAGCCTGCCAAGGGAGGGTAGGAGGCCGCCCTCTCTTTCTGACCCCACTTTCTGACCAACAATGGTTGGTTCTAAGGTTCGGCAACCAGGGCATTTCTCCCTGGATTCATTTGCCTTTGTCAGTAATGAGACTGACAGCTCAAGTTGTGATTTGGGCAGCACTTTGCAAGAGGTAGCTCTTCATCCTGAATTAAAAAAAAATCTTTATATTTTTCCCAAGGTCTGCCATGTGCATCTTGTTTTGAAGTGGACACAAGCTGTTTCCAATTAGAAAGAACAGAACCTTGTCCCCTCCTGTCCTCTGATTGGGCCTCATGTCTACCTAAATTGTTTTACTCATGGCCCTAGGCTGCACGTCAGAATCAAGTTAAAGAGTGCCTGAAAAATCTGCTTAGACATAAAAATCAATGGGAGAGTGGAGAAAAAAAAAAAAAGCAAGACTGATTTCAAACTACAAATTACACAACCTAGGCAGAGAGCACACATGGCTTCCTCCTTTAAAGATTGTGAAGGTGGAAATTTGCAGTGTTAATTCAATAGTCAAGAGAAATGACAATACTGATTATGTGGGAAATTTCTACCTGTATAATGGTTGGGAGAGCGCATCCAGATAAGTACAGTAATCATGCCTTATGCCATCTTTGTCTTCTTTCTCCTCTCTGTTCTCTCCTTTTCTTTTCCTTCCTCTTCCTCCTTTCTAGCTGCTATCCTTCCATTGTGGGACCTAAGGACCAAACTCAGAGCATCAGGCTTTCCCTCTTGTTACTAACAAAAGATATTATAGGTAATCATGAACTACAGCCCTCCACTGTTCTGCAGCACACAAGAACCTGTTACTTCTATTTGATTTTGTGTTTCTTATTTGTTTTTATTAGCGCTGGTACCATAGAAGTGTTGAGTAATCAACCTGATACATATAAAACAGTATTGAATGTGTAGTCCCTGCTCAAGGTGAAATGTATGGAGCAATCAAGGGTCAGGTAGGTCATATAAGTAGACTAAAGAAAGTCTGTGAATCTGGGTGCAGTGGCACATGCCTGTAATCCCAGCACTCTGTGAGGCTGCAGAGGCAGATGGAACTTTGTGAGTTTGAGGCCAACCTGGTCTACAAAGTGAGTCCAGGGCAGCCAAGGCTACACAGAGAAACCCTATCTTGGAAAAAGAAAGAAAGTCTGTGAATTTGATCAGGAAGGGGGCTTTGGGTAGCTAGGGTGTTGTAGGTGGAGTGGGCAATGTTTGGGGGTATAACTTAAGTAGGTGGGAAGTAGAAAATGACAAAGATCAAGACAGTATCCTTGCAAGGCACCCCCTTTGGTTAGGAGTCAGCACACATATGTTGGAGAGCAAAGCCATGTGAACCATGTGGTTTAAGGCCTGGCACATGTAGTAATAAATAAACAATGTCTGAATAAAGTTCACCTTAGATTGTACCTTAGTGTGGTCCACACGGTCCTTCCAATGACCTTTTAGGGCCACAGGTGTTATAACTTATTTTCTGTTGCTGTGATAAAACACTGAACAAAACCAGCTTGGGGGAAGAAAGGGTTTATTTGGCCTGCAGTTTAGATTCCATCATTGAAGGAAACAGGAGCAGGAACTCAAGGCAGGAACTGGAGGCAATGCTATTTACGGGCTCAATTTTCATGGCTTGCTCAGCTTCCTTCCTTATATAAGCCAGGACCACTTACCTAGGTGTGGCACTTTCCTCAGTTTGCTTCAATCTTTAATCAAGACAATGCCCTATAGTGCTCACAGGCCAATCCAATGAAGGCAATCACTCAATTGAGGTTCCTTCTTCCTTGGTGACTCATGTTTGTGTCAAGTTGACCAAAACATAGTGTGACATTGATTCTTAAAAAATCATGAGATATTTTTTCCTGCTTGTGTTATGTCCTTGTGGTGAATCTTGTTTCTCCTTCTTCTCCGGGCATCTAGGTAAGACACTTACACAATAATGTTTTGGAACAACCAAGGGTTAGTTATAATTAGATGACACAATGGCATTTCTCCTAGAGATCATTGTAAGCTGGATAAAATTGTTCTTCCCCGGCTATACCTCTGTGCCTGATACTACAGAGACACGTTAATCTGTCAACATTCTCTGACCTCCCAGGTGCCCCAAGGCCTGGGATTGGTAACCTTTTGGATTGGCAGCCTGTTGTTTGAGTCATGTTGCTCGCTCCTCTTAGATAATGTCAACATCAGTTTAACTCATGATGAGCTTTAAAGAAGCTGTGCAGGGGTTCAGGAAGGGAAAAGCCACAGGTGAGCCTGTAGGGCAGCTGATGGCAATATACTCCATGTGTTTAGCTGCCATCCATCTGTGACCCTGTGACTGTTCAATAAAAGCCACCTTTAGTCACTGTCCTAGACAACATGCCATACATCCTGAAAGAACTTTAATGCCAAGCAGTTTTTTCTCTATGTAGTCAAAACACTGGTACATTTTAATAACAGCAACATTAATATTATTATTATTATTATTATGATGATGATGATCATGATGATGATGAGTGTATGTAGGTGTGTGTCTAGACATTCAAGTGCCAATGGTGAATATGTGAAGGTCAGAGGACAATTTTCTAGAATTGGGTCTTTCTTTCTACCATGAGTTTAGGGAATCTAACTGAGGTTGCCAGGCTTCTAAGCAATCCTTCAACTCAGAGCTTTTATTGCGTCAGAATCACATATGCCACAGACTTAGATAGCATCTTCCATTTTTATAGGGCCAATCCTTTTTGAGGGAACATTTTATTGGAAGTCTGAAATAGTCCTCAAGCTCTTCCCAGGCTCACTGTAGAGATGTCCTAAGCATGCCTCAGCACGGATGTCCAGAAGCACAAAGGACGCAGATGTCTGATTCAGTACCTCTTCCTTCTGTCATTTCCTTTTCATCATTCCCTCATGTCTCCCAAAGGCCTCATAGACACAAGGTACTCTCTCCTGTCTTTCCTAGCAAAGCCTGGGGATGGCAGCATACCTTTTCACAGCTTTCTCCTTGGACCCCTTCTGGGCAAGTGTGGGTGGATGTCATCATGTTTAAGTTCTGCTGGAGATTTTCGTTTTATTTGTCTCCACAGAAGGCTGAGCTGAGGCATGCTTAGGCCATCTCTAAAGCCAGTCTGTGAAGAGCTTGAGTGCTATCCCAAACTTCTAATGAAATAATCCCTCAAAAAGAATTGGCCCGATAAAAATGGAAGGTACTATCTAAGTCTGTGACAAGTATGATTCTGACGCAATAAAAGTCTCAGAGCTAAGGGATGGTGTAGAGGCCTGGCATCCTGAATTAGATTCCCTGAACCCATAGTGGAAGGAAAGACCCAATTCTAGAAAATTGTTCTCTGACCTTCCTATGTTTACCACTGGCACCTGAATTTCTGTGTGGAGATTCTGGTCATTTCTGATCCTGGGAAGCCCTCACTTTGGTCTAAGTTCTTCTTCATGATCTTTGGGTTTCACTCTGCCCACTTCTCAGTCTCCTTCAGATGTGAGAGCTTGCCTGGCATCTGTTTCCAGAGGGCCTGGTGGGTCTCTACAGTACTAGCCTCAATGAACTCCTGTGCCAGGGCAGCACACACAGCTGGGTAAGCAGACATACCCAGGTGGAGTCCTTGTTCCTCTAGAGGGCACTGGAATTGTCTCCATGTATGGTTTGGTTTCTCAAAGCCTTTGTCTGGAAAGTGATGGAAGATTTTGCAGTTCCCCTTTGCCAAGTCTGTATTTCTCACTTAGCCCATTTTCAGCTTGTCACCATAGCCTGGCATAGCTTTCTCTGATTCCAAAAGATCATAGTCGGAGGCTGAGTTTTTATTTAGACATTTGAACTTGGTGCTCATCATGGGAGTACTGGGTGTCCAACTTTACAAGACGAGCTTGGTTTCGGGAATGACCTTGTTGAAAGTTTTCAAGGAAGGATGCTCTTAGTCTGTAGAGTGCTGCCACCATGAAGAGCAGAGAGGAACAGGATGCCCAGGAGAAAGGGAAGAAGTAGGGAAATGATATAGGCTATGGTGACAGCCATAATGTGGGAGTTTGGAAGTGAAAGATAGGAAAGCTGTGGGCAGAGCGACGTAAGTCAGCAGTCATGTGACTCCCATGAGCTTTCTTATCTCTGGTGGAAAACTTTAAAAACACATGTGTGGGTGGGAGTTTTATTTTGCATTCTCGCCATGGCCAAAATTATAACTGATGTCTGCATAGATTGTACTTCCATTCCTTGGTATCTACAAAGAAATGGATCCACGAGCCCCGAAAATACCAAAATGTGCAGAGGCTTCTTGTAGAAAATACTTAGTATTTGCATACAACCTACACACACCCTCCCACTCACACTCTAAGCTGTCTTCTAGCACTATGTAAATGCTATGCAAATAATTTTATACTATGTTATCTAGAGAACAACAAGAAAAAAAAGTGAAGATGCAAGTGTTGACTATTTCAGTCATTTTACACAGTAGCTGCTTGACAGCACAGGTATGGAACCTGGAGGGCTGACTGTGTCTTCTTTGAAACTAAGGCTGGGAGAAAATATTTTCTAAACTCCTCTGCTGTGTACGTGGTACCCTATGACCCCATAGGACACCCAGCTTTGCCAACTCCTGCTGTTCCCAAGTGATGGAAGGCATGCAAGCACTCAGAGCATGACTATGCGGGAAGGCTGTGCATCTGCCTTCTAGAGCATCTCCCTGTACTCCAGTTAACTTCCTATCCCTTGTGATTCCCATTGGTCATCTACTATGGTGGTCTGGATATACAGTCCTTCTACCCATAGGCTCATGTGTTTGAGCACTTCATCCTCAGATGATGGTGTTGTTGTTGTTGTTGTTGTTTTTTTAGGAGCTTGTAGAACCTTTGGGGCAAGTGGTCTTGACAGAAGACATAGGACACTGTAGGTAGGCCCTGGACGTTATGTTCTTTTCTAGTTCTAGGCCAGAGACTTCTCTGCTTCCTAATCCATCAGGAAGCGAGGCACTTCCAACTATCTACTAACACTGACATGAACTCTGCCATGCCTTTCCTGCCATGGGGTGTTAAAACTGTGTGCCAAAAGAAACTTCTATTAAGTTGTTTCATATATTTTGTCATAGAGATAAGACAAGAAAGTTACATGTGACCCCCTCCCCCTCTCCACCCAGGCTTAGACTCTTGCTGTATGCCTCTTCTGTGTCATGTGGATTTGGGGGCTTGGGAGGTGTAGAAGAAAACCTCCCGTTTAGGGTGAATTTTCTGACTGATCATTTCCATTCTGCTCCACCAAGCCCAGAGTGTGCTATGCTGGAGGGGCAGACAAGCATCAGCTGCCAGGGGCATTTCATTCCAGCTTATCAGATGGGCTCTATTTTCGGGCCCGTCCATCACTCCATCTTCCACTGTGGAACCCAGAGTTCCTCATATGCTCAGATCCCGGCTGTCACAATAGTATATTTTCAACCCTGCTTAGTGTGTACCCGAAATCCAGGAGGAGAAAGGGAAACGTTGGGAACTGGTAACATTGATTTGGGGGTGGTGAGCTATGTGCTTGGTATCTCCACAGACCTCTACCAAGTGACACAAATGATCGGTTGAGCATTTGTGGAGAGCCCTTTAGCTTTGAAATTTTCTAAGTCCAATTCATAACAGTAATGGGAAGGGGTAGAGAAGATATAAAGGTCAGCCCAGGTTTTAGACAGAATAGGAAGTCACAATCATGTACGGAAGGACAGTTCTTGGATCACAGTGTCCTCACACTATCAGATGTGCTGGAAAGGAGAAATATAGATGCTGGAAGCCCAAGCAAGGGTTGGGCTGGGGTGATGGAGCAGTGGAGTGGTCCAATAGATGGGAAAATGGGTGTCAGCCAAGACAGGAGTCATCAGCACATGTGAACCCCTGGTTTACTGACATAATTCTACATGTGCCCACAGGAAACTCTCCCTACCCACTGTACTATTAGAACATTAATTTTCCAACGGAAATTAGTGGATCAGCCCTATGGGGAGCCGACTGTTCACATTGGTTCAGAGCAACAATGCCTTCTAGATATTACATTAAAATTTTAGTGATCTTGTTAGATAGTCTACTCATTTTCAAAACCACCTCTTCTGTCTTTATCTGGATCATTGGTTTTTTTGTTGTCCATGGAAAACTTTCACAGAGTGTCTTACCTTTCTATGTTTGGTGAGGCCATGAGGAGCTTATCATGTCCCCTTATCATGTCCTGCATCAGTTGTGTTAGTGCCACACAATAAAGGAATACCAGAGCACTATTGCCAAGTGGTGTTTCTATAAGGAATCCCTTGTGTCTGGAGAGATGGCTCAGTGGGTAAGAGCTCTCGTTGGGAGAGCAAAAGGACCTGAGTTCAAATCCCCAGTACGCAGGTAAAACCAAGCACAGTTACATGTGACTCTAACCCTAGCATTTGGGGTTGGAGACAGATAGATCTCTGGGACACATTACTGGTTTAGTCAAAATTTTGAGTTTCAGGTTCAGTGAGAGACCCTGTCTCACAGGAAAAAAAAAACAGTGAAGAGAAATAGAAGACACTCAGTATCTTCCTCTGGCTTCTGCATGTGCACATACCAGTGTATACATCTGAAAAACCACGCACACATATACCATAATACACACATGCCACCCCCACAGGTACCTCTGGAAGATTTTGATATGCTCTGCTGTGTAAGAAGGCAGCTTCCTGATTCTGAGTTACGGTGCTTCAGCGAGCCAGTATCACCCACAGTTAAGTTGAGCAATACTGATGAGAAATAGTGTCCTGCTGTTTGAAACCCCTGGAACTGCCTGGGGTCAAAGCGGCTTATGAATCACTACAGAAGCCTAGAGGGAATCCTGTCACCATAGTTGCTCTGCACTTTGTTTTTTGAGGGACAAGTGTAAATGGACAGGCCTCCAGCTTCCAAATGTGTGTGTGTGACATACAGTTGTCCCAGGCAGGGACTTCTGTAAAGACGCAGTGTCTTGAATTTACTTCCAACCTCTCAAAAAATTTTAAAAAATAATTTATTATTTTTATTTATTTATTCACTTTATATCCTAATTGTAGCTGCACCCTCATCTCCTCTTGGTCCCACCCTCCTTCCTTCTCTCCCCAAATCTTCCTCTCCTAGTCTTCAGAAAGGGGAGCCCTCATCCCCTACCATCTGACCACAGCCTATCAAGTCTTATCAGGACTGCCTTCATCCTCTTCCTCTGTGGCCTGGCATGGCCACCCTCCACAGGGGGAAGTGACCAACTAGCAGACAACAGGGTCCATGTTAGAGGTAGCCCCGACTCATCCTATTAGGGGACCCACATAGGGACTGAGCTGCCTGTGGACTACATACGAGCAGGGGATCTAGCTCCTTTTCATACATGGTCCTTCTTTGGTTGGTGCATCAGTCTCTGCAGCCCCCCTTGGCCCAGATTTGTTGACTTTATTGGTCTCTTTGTGGAATGCCTGTCTTCTCTGTGTCCTTCCATGCCCCAACTCTTGCATAAAACTTCCTGTGCTCTGCCCAAAGTTTGCCTGTGAGTCTCAGCATCTGCTTTGATCCTTTGCTGGGTGGAGTCTTTCAGAAGACATCTATGGTAGTTCCTGTCCTGTTTCCTCTCTTCAACCACTTCTGGTCTATTCTCTTTGCCCTTCTGAATGAGAATTAAGCATTCTCCCTAGGGTCTTCCTCGTTATTTAGCTTCTTTAGGTCTGTGGATTGTAATATGGTTATCCTGATTGTATGGCTAATATCCACTTATAAGTGAGTATATACCATACATGTCTTTCTGGGTATGGGTTACTTTGCTCAGGATGATCTTTTCTAGTTCCATCCATTTGATTGCAAATTTCAAGATTTCTTTGTTTTTAATAGCTGAGTAGTATTCCATTGTGTAAATGTACCACAGTCTAGTTATCTATTCTTCAGTTGAGGGACATGTAGGTTGTTTCTAGATTCTGGCTGTTGTGAATAAAGCTTCTGTGAACATAGTTGAGTAAATGTCCTTGTTGTATGGTGAAGCATCTTTTGGGTATATGCCCAGGAGTGATATAGCTGGGTCTTGAGGTAGCACTATTCACAATTTTCTGAGAAAGCATCACATTGATTTCCCGAGGGGTAATATCCAAAATATGTAAAGAACTCAAAAAATGAAACACCAACAAATCAAATAATCCAATTTAAAAAATGAGGTACAGAACTAAACAGAGCATTCTCAACAAAGGAATATCAAATGGCCAAGAAGCACTTAAAGAAATGCTCAGTGTCCTTAGTTATCAGGGAAATGCAAATCAAAACAACTCTGGGATTTCATCTTACACCTGTCAGAATGGCTAAGATAAAAAACTCAAGTGACAACACATGATGGCAAGGGTGTGGAGAAAGGGGAACATTTCTCCATTGCTGGTAAAAGTGCAAACTTGTACAAAATATACTTTTAAAATATTTATTTAGGTAATGTGGATTGTGGCTGGTGCCAACTAGAAAAGATCATCCTGAGTGAGGTAACCCAGACCCAGAAAGACACACATAGTATATACTCACGCATAAGTGGATATTAGCCACATAATACAGGATAACTACACTACAATACAGAGACTGATATATCAATTAAGGACCATGTATGATGTGGACCTAGACTCTCTGCTCAGATGTAATAGCACAGTCTCCTTGTGGGTCCCAAAATGTGGTGAGTATGGACTACTTCAGATATGCACTCTGGCCACTGAACTTTGATCACTTCCCCCTGGCAGGGTTGACCTTTCCAGGCTACAGAGGAAGAGGTTACAGGTAGTACAGATGAAACTTGATAGGCTGAGGTCAGATGTTAGGGGAGGAGGTCTCCTCTTTCTGAGGACTTGGAGAGGGAGGGAAAGGGCATAATGGAAGGAGGGGGGATGGAAAGGGGATGGGGGAAGGGAATACAATTGGGATGTGAAGAATTTAAACTGCAGAACAAGCAGGTAATTTATATTACTAATCCCACTATATGGGAATAGCTCTGAGACTGGCTGAGACATGAATGTCTAGGCATAGACAACAACATTTCTTGTTGGCTACAGAACTCCTATGAATTATGATTAGATGACATTCTGCGGATGGCATGAACGAAGATTTACAGGTGTATTTTTTCTGCTCACACAAAGAGCAGAAAACAAGCCTTAATTGTTCTGTGCATCACACATACCTTATACATTTATAATTTTAGGACTGTATAATGCTTGTGAGAAATTATATGTTTTGAGAACAAAAGAACCAGACACAGAGACTGGATCAGACCTGATAGGATTTATTCCCCTCACCATGCTGGACACTGACATCCTGCATCCTTTATGTTCCAGCCCTAAGTGATTCAGTTGCTGTTCCTCATCAGAACAAGACAGCTCCCAGGACACCTTTGAAGGAAACTTCCAATCTCAATTGGTCCAGCAATTCAGACTGTCCCACACAGAACTCTAATTAAGTCTGGAATTTCTCAACATTTAGAAACTGGACCACAAATGCTATTCCTAGCTTGTTTAACCATTTTCTCAATTTTATTTGGGCCCCTACAAAGATATTATTCATCCCAAATTAGCTGGAAGAAACATTAAGAGATCAGTGCCCCATTTCCTTTAAGGGGAGTTGGGTAGGTTTTTGGTTGCTTTCTTGGGCTATAGAGGGTTATTTTCAATGGGAGTTGGTGATAAGTTATTATTGGTCTTATTTAGAGAGAAAACAAGGCTGGACTAAAAAATCTCTCTCTTTTCCTTTATCTTCCATTCTTAGGTTTGGAGATAGGGGTTGAAAAGAAAGAAGGGGGAATACAGAAATATATAGGCAAGATAGAACAAAAAGATTAGTGAATCTACTCCTCAACTTAATGCCTTGTCACTCACAAGGTTATTTTTAATTAACTGGTATAGAATTTTGTATATAGGTGCAAAATAAGTTTAATTTTAGATACAGTGGTATAGAATTCAAATGTAAGATTACTCTTCACACATATTGTATATATTTCTACTCTAATATGAGGTATTGTGCCTGTATAACTCAATTATAATACAAGGTTTACTTCCAATACTCTGAAAGTGCTATTGCAGGCTGTTAAGGATAAATAAGTTATATAAGTTAATTGTTAGTTGATCGAATCATGGTCATATCAATTACTAGTCTATTTTTATCACAAGAGTATATATCTTAGGTGCAACAGATAGATATGATTCTATAGAAAGATAAGGTAAAATAGTTAGATAAGGTCTTCAAAAACCTCAGAGACACACAGAATATGGCATTTAAAATGATTTTAAAAATTATTTTAAAGATTCACTGATAATGAGACAGGTTAACTCCTGGCAACACCCAGCCTATCTCAAAGAGGATGATGAACATCAAAGAACCTCCTTATGGAGATGGCTTCAAATGTGGCAAACAAGCCACTGGTCAAAATGTCCTTGATTCTGCCAGTGACAGAATTCTGCCTAAAAATGGGCAAGCTTGGGTGCAGGCAGAGTCGATGACCAAACTGCCAAGACAGGGTAAGCAAGTCCTCAATAGTTCCTGCCTCACAAATATGTCTGTCAGATATATTGGGCCAGAAGGCTGAAGATGCTGCTTTAACATTATAGAGTTTTGGGTGACTCTTCAGGTAGCAAACTGTCTTTGTCATCTTCTCATCTGGAATGATACTAACCTGCGCTCCTGGTATACTCAGGTAATCAATTTTATTCCTTCTCAAGTCTCTGATGGGGTTGAAGACCCCATGGTTTAGTTTTACAATGAAGCTAAGTTGTTTAGGGGTAAGATATTTTTAGGTCTAGATAGATGTTTTAAGTTGATAATGATGAGCTATGATAGATACTGATTTACATTCAGAATTTTAGATGCATCATGATATAAAAGTTGTTTTCTTCAAGGCTGCCAAATACAGATAGCCAAAACACTAATAATGTAACATTTATATAATTTCTGATTGTGTTATGGTTTTTCTTGCTGTAGGTAGTTTATTGTATATATGTGTAATAATATAAATGTATATGTAAAAAATTAAAAAATTTAATAAAAAAGAAAGTAGATTTAAATTTTAAAGCAAATAAAAATGCATCTTACCTCCCCCTCCTGAAAAAAAAGATTTATTACATACAGTGTTCTGCCTGCATGTATGCCTTCCAGCCAGAAGAGGGCACCATATCTCATTATAGATGGTTGTAAGCCAACAGGTGGTTGCTGGGAATTGAACTCAAGCCTCTGGAAGAACAGACAGTTCTCTTAACCTCTGAACCACCTCTCTAGCCCACCTCTCAGAATCTTAAACATAATTTCCTACATGTCTTATTTATGGTTTTCTTTGGTCCCAGTATGATGGCGGCAGGTATAATTCTAGAAGTCCTGTGGTATAATCGTCCATGTTTCCTACATGGGGCACCAAGACTTAGGGAAGTACCTCTCTTAAATCACACAGCTCATGAGTGTGTGGAGTCTTTCCTGACTTCCAGGCACTTTGCTGTCTTGCCAGATGCAAACACTAAAGAGCTAAGACATTTTATTTGGAAGTAATGAGAGACTCTAAAATTAACCTCAGCACTGTCTCACTAATTTGGAAGAGTAAAGGAACTGAGTCAAATAGGACTGAGAAACACGAGCTGTCTCATTGCATCAATTTCCATCTACTTTGGTAAAAATAATGGATAGGATATTTATACATTAATTAAAATACTTGAAATTTGGTACAAAATCAAAATGACACGCCGACTTGGCTTCCAAATGAGACACTCATGGTAAATCAAGATTTTACAAGATTAATTAAATGAAAAGAAATGAATGTAAGTGTCAAAGGCTGTGCTAGGAGTGATTGACCATGGAGACCACACAGAGATGCTGGGCTTGGTGAGGAGAAGATGTCAGCTGGCTTTTCATCCCTGAGAGCATGGTGTCTTAATGTGTTAGCTATAATGATGGTGTTAAAATATACCAACCTACAAATTTGATGAAAACTTATTTGTCAAAAATATGACTTTTAAAAGATAAAAAGAATGACAGTGTATTAAGTTCACTTTTCCTAGCTTCGATATTTGTGGATATTATACCATTCAAGAACATATTACATACATAAGCACATATTTAATATCTATCTACCTACCTACCTACCTATCTATCTATCTATCTATCTATTTTGGAAGAGGGTAAAATGATATAAGTGGAATTCCAAACACTGCTTTAGTCACTTGAGAACACATATATCATCTATCTATCTATCTATCTATCTATCTATCTATCTATCTATGAGATTAAAAAATGAAGAAAACAGCTAGAGAGCTGGGGATGTAGGACAGTTAGTAGTGTTTGCCTAGCATGCAGTAAATCCTGGGTTTGATCCTTAAAAAAGGGCGTGATAGTAAATGCTTGTGATTCTAACTTTCAGGAGGGGGAGGCAGGGTGATCAGAAATTCAACTTTATCCTTGGCTTCATGAGACTCTGTCTAAACACACAGAATAAACAAACAAACAAACAAACAAACAAAGAAATGAAATAATGAAGAAAGAAAGAGAAAGGGAAAGAAAGAAAGAGAAAGAAGACAGACCACTGCAAACAGTTGCAGTACTTCTAGGTGGAATGGTCCATGGCTGTCTCAGAACAGGGCTCTTTGTGTCAGATTCTTTGGACCAGAACATGCTCAGTATATCACATTTGGCTGAACCATCTCTATGCCCTCAATCCTTGGGGCTTTCTCCTCTCTGGTAAAAGGATACCATTAGGGAAAGTGGCTTAATTAGATTTAGGTATTTCACACCCCCTGGAAGAGAGCCAACTGCTGACACTATTGATGATACTCTGCTATGTTTGCACACAGGAGCCTAGCAGAGTTGTCCTCTGAGAGGCTACACCCAGCGGCGGGTTGAAACAGATGCTGAGACTCACAGCTGAACACTGGAAGAAGCATAGGGAGTCTAGTGGAAAAGAGGGGGGAAGGAGAAAAGGACCTAGAGGTGACAAGAGCTCCCCAAGAAGACCAACAGAGCCAACGAACAAGGACCCAGAGGTGCCTGTGAAGTCTGAAGCACCAACCAAGGACCATGCATGGGCTGGACCTAGGTCTTTTACATAGATGTAGCCACTGGCAGCTCAGGCTTCATGTGGGTCCTCTAGTAAGGGCAGTGGGGGTTGTCTTCGACATGGACTCTGTTGCCTGCTTTTTGATTACTCCCCCCTGATGGGATTGCCTTGTTAGGCCACAGGGAAAGAGGACACACTCAATCCTGATGTGACCTGATGAGCTGGGGTGGGTGGGTAGGGGTCTCCCCTATTCCTCAGAAAAAAGGGAGGGGAGAGGGGAAAGGGTGGCTGGAAATAGGAGGAGAGGGAGGGGCCTATGGCCTGGATGTAAAGTGAATACATAAATAAATTAGTATTATAGTAATACTTAAAAAAATACTTCACAGATGAAAACTTATGCTTTGCTTTAGTTTCAACATTTTGAAAGACTCTATTTCACAAAGAACCACTTTCCAAGTTCTAGCTCATGAACAACACGGACATTCTGAGTAGTGAGTTTGCCATGCTCTCTTGTATCACATTGAGGGCCAATGGCTGGAAATCACTACTGCTGAGCCATGAGGGAGAACCACTGTGTACCTTAAATAAGTGCACAGAATCTCCCAATAAAAGGCAGAGAGAAGGTTCCAATGTTGGGTTCATCTTATTGTGTTTTACATGTGATCTTAAAAAAAAAAAAACTTCATTTCATTATAGCAATCCACTGTCAATATGAAACAGGTTTAGAAGGATTAGTGAGTAGGTGGGAATGACAGTGCATACTTATATTCCCAGCACTTGGGAAGGCAGAGTTTAGGAAGATCAGGAGTTCAAGGCCAGACTCAACTATATAGCCTGTGCTGCCTGAGTATATGTTTAACAAAAAAAGAAGCAGCTAGTGATCGCTTTAACTGGCTTCAAGTCTCTAGGAATCTACACGTATTTAAGTTCAGATACAAACATTTAGAATCAGTGCTCTCAGAAACTTGATAGCCCAGATGCATAAAATATTACAGATGTTGTTGGTTTCATAGATTGATAAGATTGATATATCTTAAAGTATTATGAGGCATTCCTTAAATGATGTCATTGTTACCAAGTCTCTGGGTTTTTTTTTTTTTTTTTTTTACTTTTTACATTTACTTTGCGTGTGTGTGTGTGTGTGTGAGAGAGAGAGAGAGAGAGAGAGAGAGAGAGAGAGAGAGAGAGAGAGAGAGAAAGAAAGAAAGAGAGAGAGAGAGAGAGAGAGAGAGAGAGAGAGAGAGAGAGAGAGAGAATGTGCACATATGTGTGTCTGTGCCTTGGCACATGTGTGGTGGAGGTCACAGGGCAACTTGGAGGAATCAGTTCTTTCATTTCACCATGTAGGGCCTGGGGATTAAATTTACATCATTAGACTCAGAGGCATGGCCCTTTATCCACTGAACAACCTTGCTGGCTCCAGCCTGGACTTTTTCTTTTCTTAAAAAATTTATTTATTCTGGGTATATTCCAAGGAGTGGAATAGCTGGGTTTTGAGGAAGCCTTATTCCCAGTTTTCTGAAGAAGCTCCAGCACACAACAAGATCATTTGCTCAACCATGTTCATAGAAGTCTTATTCATAATAGCCGGAACATGGAAACAGCCTTAATGTCCCTCAGTAGAAGAATTGATAAAGAAACTGTGGTACATTTACTCTATGGAATACTACTCAGCTATTAAAAACAAGGAAATCTTGAAATTTGTGGACAAATGGATTGAACTAGAAATGATCATAATGAGTGAGTTAACCCAGAAACAGAAAGAGTCAAGTGGTATCTGGACACTAGCCCAAGGGGCATGTCCCATGAAAGTCTTCACTTACCAGGAAACGGGGACAGAGGGGAAGACTTCCTATTGGGACTTTAGGTGAGAGAAGCAAGGGGGAATGGAGAAATAGAAGGATCCAGAGGGTCCTAGAAACTTACAAGAAGACATAAACTCTGGTGCCCCATATTTGACTACCTCCCCTTGGTGGGGAAGCCTGATGGCACTCAATGAAAGAATAACCAGGCTACCAAGATGAGACTTGATAGCCTATGACCATATAGTGGGGGAGGAGGTCCCTCTTGGTCTTAGGCCTAAGGGAGGGGAATAGTGTGAAAGCGGGAGAGAGGGAGGAATGGGAGGATACAAGGGATGGGATAACAATTGAGTTGTAATATGAATAAATTAATAAAAAATATTTTTTAAAAATGGAAAATATTTATTTATTTATTTATTTATTTATTTATTTATTTAATGTATATGAGTGATCTGTCTTGACACACACCAGAAGAGGGCATCATTTCACCTTACAGATGGTTGTGAGTCACCATGTGGTTGCTGGGAATTGAACTCAGGACCTCTGGAAGAGCAGCTAGTACTCTTAACCACTGAGCCATCTCTCTAGGCCCAGCCTGAAGTTTTTCTATGACTTCATTACTTTATTTGTTTATAATTTTTCCCATGAGGGCACAGCTCTAGTTAGGGGTTATTTCCTGTCTTCCCCTACCTCAGCTTGACAAGGTCATTTAGTGCTGGGTTTCCCTGTCACACCCTAAAGGTTACTGCAGAAATGATCGCTATTGTCCCCTCTTCCTGCAAAAACAACCTGGTAAACTCTATGATGAATGTCTTACCCAACTCTAACTGAGGCCTGGGGACTTGGGGAGGTAGATCTGTCATCATTAAAAATGACACCTTGACGGTTCACACAGCATCACGTTACTTGTCTGAGGCTCAGACTTCTAGGGTCCACATGAAAGTGAGGAAATAGAGAACTCAATGCGAAACATCACTGTCAGGCATAACCAGTCCAGCGATTTGGGACAAGTTAGCTAAGGGACCGATAACCCAGAGCAATTTATCAAATCGTTAAGAGTGCAGCAAATAGATTGTTCGTAAGATGTCTCAATGAGCAAGTGCTGCTAAATGGACTTCATATAAGAGGGCAGGATGCTAAGATAAAAAAAATGCAAACAACCCACTTTTGCCATTTAAACAAGTTACCTGCACTGCACTGGCAGACTTAAGCACCCTGCAACGATGCATTTCCTGTTTTATTTAGCTACCCGAAGCTTTACTGTAGTGTATGCTTAAAGAAAAAATAATAATAAAAAATAAAGCCATTTTGCTTCATTGGCAGAGAAAGTTTTTGAACCTCATGGACTAGTCTCACTTGGCCTGACATTTCTTCATGCTTTCAGCCATTTCCCCAGCACATTGATTCTTCATCTTATTCTCAGACACGTGAGTTAATTAGGCAATCTGAATTTTGATTCACACATATTAAAAGCCATCTTTTTTTTTTTTGAGCTCACAGTCCATCCCCCCCTCCATGTGACATAAATGGCATTATGTCCAAGCGAATGGTGTTACATTGTCTTTTACTTTGGAAGAAAAGGAGGTAATTAGTTTGATGTATATTTTCCATTCGTGAATGTTAATGCCATTTTCAAGGAAAAAAGAAAGGTGAATGGCTGTGCCCGGGCACTGCTCCTGGATTTTGTGGTTCTGACATTATAGAAAGGCGTTTGGGGAAACGGGACAGCATAAAAGGGCCTCAGTTGAATATGTGGGCAAGCAGTGTTCTTAATACTTTAACAAAATCTTACAAAGTTTGCAATTCATAGAGAGCTTCTGAGAGGCTGCCAAGAGGGATATTTTCAATAGATTGGTGGAATGAGGAATAAAATGTATATTATTTTGGAAGAGATTGGAGTTTAATACAGCCTTTGCCAGGTTAAATTTATATCAATAAAATACCAGGTAGAGAATGGGACCATTTAATTTCCAGCCCCCAGAGGACACATAACGTCTCTAGAAAAGATGAACTCAACGTGGGGCTACCCCTTTTAGGCCTCTGTGTTCCTTTTCAGAAGCCGCCTGGGAAATTCCTGCCATCCTTTGGAGTTCGAGGCGGCGGCAAAGCTGCGTTCAGATGTGATGGATTGCACCGCCAATTTGCTTGAAGTTTGTGGTTCATTAATCTGGCTTTTTTGAATTTCAAAGGACTGCAGTGATGTCATTTGGAATGTAGATCACAGAAAATTAATGGTGTTCCTTGGTCAGAAGTGAACCAGGAGACAATGAGACCGAGAAGAAAGGGATGGGTGATGGCTGTGGAGTGGGGAGGCCGGTTTCCACCAGGAAAGCCTCTGCGGCTCTTCACGCCTCACCCAGCCCCCAGCCGGAGAGGAAGGCAGTTTGAGGGATTGCCTGTGCTCCTTGTCAGAGAACACAGCGCAGTTTATGTGAGTGGTTCCCAAGCACCCTGCAGAGTCTAAAGTCATGTCTATCACATTCAATGCTGCAGACCTGCCTTGTGTCTGCCCCTAGGTCCTCAGCCCACCACCCTTTCTGTGCCAGGAGCTTTAAAAGTTCGGTTTACCCTGCCCATTTGGGCACGGTTGCTTCCAACGCATGCTTCCCACACTGGGTCCCAGGCGGTGTGGCAGAAGGGAGCCTGAATCGTTGCCAAAGATGCAGGCTGGGAAAGTGGGCTCAGAGCAGGTCCCGGGAAAGATCCAATGGGACGAATGAATGGGTGTTTAAGGAGCATATCCCAGCGACTAAGCTGGGCGCTAGCTGTGGTCTCATAGGTCATTGGATCACAACAGTAGTCATCTGTGATACGGACAGAAAAGGAGCGCTTGGCATGAAATGGTCACACAAAAACGACTTACTTCGTGCGTAAAACTAAGTGAAACAACGGTGACAATAAAAGCCTCCACGATGGCTCAGCTGGATAGTGAGACTGTGCTTTTTAAAGTGAGGAAACAGCTTTAACGCTATGCTCAGGATAGCAGTATAATTCTGTTCTGGGTCTCTGTGAACTGTCAACAACGCCCTTCAGGTGGTATTTCTCAGGGCGGAACACAGTTTACGTGATGCATTGACCACATACATAAACGGCTGGTGGCATCCCAATAGGACCGTCATCTTGCATGAAGAGAGATGAGGATTTATACATAAGCACACTATCCACAGCACAGGGTGAGCTATCTACCCTGCGTGAGAAAGTCGTAGTTTATCATGTACTTCAAAAAAGGCGGTGGTGCCATACACCTTTAATCCCAGCACTTAGGAAGGCAGAGGCAGGTGGATCTCTGTGTTTCAGGCCAGCCTGGTCTATAGAGTAAGTTCCAGGAAAGCCAGGGTTACACAGAGAAACCTTGTCTCATAAACAACAACAGCAAAAACAATAAAAAAAAAGGGGGTGATGAGATTTTGCAGAATAAATTTCCCTTTGGAAATCTTAATTTTGGCTTAAAGGCCTTGAAACATCACATTAGGACTCAAAATATACTGGTGTCTATAATATAATATATAATCCGGAAGAGTGAAAGATTTTTGTTGGCTGGCCAGATGGCGGTTCTACTTCACACAATAGTCAGAGTTGATGTGGGTGGTAGTTTTTGTTGCCTGTGTGTTTATTAGGTTCCAAGTGTGCTTTTAACTTGATAGCTTGTTCTATGGCTCCCTCTAACAGCAGCTAGGCTCATTGGGTCCCTTACTTCCACTTAGGGTCTGATAACCCTGGCAGTAGTCACAAAAGGTTGGTCAGTAAATTGTAGCTTTCACTATCCCCAAAGAGCAAAGCCTTGGAGAGAAGTCTCTGTGCTCCTTTGCCCTGGCTCCGTCTTTCTCTGTGTGGAGAAATCCTAAGTGGCCATATTTCTGTTATTATTTGAGAATTTCATACAGATGTATAGTATATGTTGATCAAATCTACCACCTATTCCCTTCTCTCTAATTCACCCCCTCTCTCCACAACATCCTTCTTTTTGTAGTTTATAGGGCATTAATATTCTAATTCACGTAAATTTGAAGGAGTCATAAATAGTACTTATTACTTTGGTATATCATACTGGGCTTGTGTCACCGTTATTTATATTTGTGTGGTTTCCGGTTGCCTTCCCTCCCATTGTCTGGCTACACAATGCATTCCTGGATGTTTAAGCCACAGAAGCAACCCAATGTCTGTGACAGTTCACTCAGGGTCAAGGTTCTCACCCACGTCCCTGCCTCTACAGGAAATTCAAGGATTTAAAAGGAATTTCTGATATACCGGATTGACTTCGATGGCTCCAGTAAGGGTGACCACGGACAGCAGCTGCAGCTGGTTGCTTGTCACTTTTTCTTGACACTGAGCATAGAACTCAAGTTCTCATTTGTGCTTACCCATCTACTTACTCTTGGTATGCTCCAGCTGGTTTCGTTGCTTCCTTAGCTCTTCCATGATTTCCGCATCATGGTTAGTTTTGGCATCACTATTCTTTCTTCCTATCAAGTTAAAAGCACACTTGGAAACTAATAAGCATACAGGGAACAAAAAGGTTTCATGTGTGCTTTTTCAATTCCACTGCGTCCAGTTAGTGCACCTAACGTGTGCCCGGGTGTAGGAGTACCTAGTAGGGTGTGGTAGCCCCTCTGCCACTGCATCCCTGAAGAAAACTGAATGCCACGACCCTCCATCCCCCACTAATGGCCAATCGCTCCCTAGCTGGAGGTAGGACTTTAGGAACCCCTCCCCTGTCTATGCTGGATGTTTGAATGTCTCGATCTTGTGCACATACCCACAGCTGCTCTAAGTTCACTCCTGGAAGTCACAGTGTTTCAGTCCTCCCAAGCCTATGGCTCCTTTTTTCTTTTTCCTTAAAAAAAAAAACCCCAAACCAAACAACTTTATTCTTTAAATATGTTACATCCTGACTTCAGTTTCCCCTACCTTCACTTCTCCCAGGACCCACCCACCCATACTTTCACCCTCCTGCTTGGTATCCCTTAAAAAAAAAAAACCAGGCCTCTCAGAGAATCAGCTGAGCATGGCATAACACATTATAATAAGGCTAGGCACAAACCCTCATATCAAGGCTGGATGTTGCACCCAGTGGAAGCACAGGAAGAAGCATCAGAGATACCCTACTCCCCCACTGTTAGGAGTCCCACAAGAACACCAAGCTGTCAACACAACCATAAAGTATATGTAGAGGACCTAGCTTTAGACCCACACATGGTCTGTGATGCTTCAGTCTCTCTGAGCCCCTGTGAGCCATGCTTAGTTGGTTCTGTGGGTTTTCTTGTGATGTCTTCCACCCTTCTGGCTCCTACAATCCTTCCTCTCCCTCTTCAGCCAGGTTCCCCTGGTTCCACCTAGTGCTTAGCTGTGGGTCTCTGCATCTGCTCCCTTCATTTGCTGGGCCACAGCTCTCTGATGACGTTTGGCCTAGGCAGAGATCTGTTTTTATAGAAGAATATCCTTTTAGGAATCATTTCATTGCCCCCCTGACCCCATCCCTCCCTCCCGACCCTCAAGTCTTATTTGGCTCTATCCTGGGTCTCTGAGCTGCCCTGTCTCTGGTTCCTAGCTATTCACACAGTGTCAGGCATGGAACTCAAGTTGTACCAGTTGTTGGTTGGCCACTCCCACAAGTTTTGTGCCCTCATTCCCCTAGCACGTCTTGCAGGCATGACAGATTTTGGATTGAAGGGTCTGTGGCTGGCTTGATGTTCCAGTCTCACTGCTGGGACTTTCACCTGGTTATAAAAGATGACCAGTTACAGCTCTGTAGCCCCCGTTACTGGAAGAATTCACTAGGGTCACTCTCATAGATTCCAGGGAGTTCCCACTGTAGTAGGTTTCTACACCAACCTCCAAATTCTGGCCATTTCCAGTCATCTCTTCCAGTACTCTCTCCCTCACCCCCACCCACTCACCCCCACCCACTCACACACCCATGCTCCCTCCTGGACCCTCCTGTTTCTCTGTTCACCTGCCCCTAGTCCACCCACAAAATCTATTCTATTTCCCCTCCCCAGGGAGATCCATGCATCCCCCCTTGAGTCTTCCTTGTTACTTAACCTCTCTGGGTTTGTGTATTTTCACCCCATCTTCTTTGATGATCCCTGAGCCTCGAGGGGAGGAGGTATGGATGTAGATGTTCCTTTTACAGCCAAGTACCCCATAGCCTCTTAGTTAGGAATATTTGAGGAAGTAGCCTCCTTTCTGGACTGGACCTGGGAGCCTTGTGAGTACTGAGAAGGTCGAGAGTGGTCTACAGGTAGGAAAGGTCTGAGTGTTTTCAATAAGCAAGAAAACAAAACCTCCATGATGGGACTTTCAAATGCACAAAATTCATAGAGAATTCATAGACACAATGGTTGCTGTTGTTTTGTACATCATGGTTTATGTCTTTCTTCTCCACTTTATTTTTATGGGTTGATTTTAAAGCAAATCCCCTGTGATTCTATCAGTAAGGACATAAGGTAAAAAAAAAAAAGGCCTTAAAAATCTCCACTTAAAGAGATCACCCCTAGGACAGTGAACAGTGTCTTCATATCTATTATGCATTAAGTTCTGGGCACGGTGGTACAGGCCTGTAGTCCCAGCTACTAGGGAGGCTAAGACAGGGGGATTGCTCAAGTCTAGGAGTTCTAGGCTGTAGTGTACTATGCCGATCAGTTCTCTTTGCACTAAGTTCGGCATTGATATGGTGACCTCCCTGGAGAAAGGGACCACCAGGTTGCCTAAGAATGGGTGAACCAGCACAGGTGGGAAAGGAAGCAGGTCAATTATGCATTAAGATTAAAGTTCCCCTGGTTGTTTAGAAGGTGTTCTCTGTAGTTGGTTAAGATCTGACTCTGTTTGCATGTGGAAGACTGCAAATTGATCCACATTTATCACCCTGCACAAAACTCGAATCCCGGATAGAACCGGATACACTAAATTTGAGAGAAGAAAAAGTGGGGAACAGCATTGAACACATTGGTACAGGAGACATCCTCCTGAACAGAACACCAACAGCTCAGGCACTAAGATCAACAACAAACGGAACTCCCCGGAGCTGAAAACCTTCAGTAAGGCAAAGAACTCTGTTAAAAGGACAAAAATGGAAGCCCACAGAATGGGAAAAGGTCTTTATCAACCCTACATCTGACAGAGGGCTGATATACAAAATATATAAAGAACTCAAGAAATTAGGCAGCAACAAACCAAAAACCCAATTTTAAAAAATGGGGTACAGAGCTAAACAGAGAATTCTCAACACAGGAATCTTTAATGGCTGAGAAGCACTTAAAGAAATGTCCAGCATCCTTAGTCATCATGGAAATGCAAATCAAAATGATTCTGAGATTCCATCTTATACCGCTTAGAATGACTAAGAGCAAAAAATCAAGTGACAGCTCATGCTGGTGAGGCTGTGGAGCAAGGGGAACACCTCTCTTTTGCTGATGGGAGTGGAAACTTGTACAACCACATTGGAAATCAATTTGACAGTTTCTCATAAAATTGGGGATAGATCTACCTCAGTAGTTCTACCAAGATATACCACTCCTGGGCATATACCCAAAAGATGCTCCACCATACCACAAGGACACTTGCTCAACTATGTTTATAGCAGCTTCATTTGTAATAGCCAGAAACTGGAAACAACCTTTAGTTGTCCCTCAACTGAAGAGTGGTTAAAGAAAATATGGTATGTTTACATAATGGAATATTACTCAGCTGTTAAAAACAATGACATCATAAAATTTTCAGGCAAATGGGTAGAAGTAGAAAAGATCATCCTGAGTGAAGTAACCCAGAGCCAGAAAGACAAACATGGTATGTACAGAGGTGCATGTTAGCCATAAAATACGTGATAGCTGTGCTACAATTCACATACCCGAAGAAGTTAAGTAACAAGTAGGGCTCAAAGGAGGATTATTGAATCACACTGACAAGGTGGATGGATAGATGCAACTGGGTAGGAGAACTGGTGGGCAGGGAAACATGATGGATCAAGTGTGGGGAGGATGGTGGGAGAGAGAACTGGGGGAGAACTGGAATTTGTGTGTGTGTGTGTGTGTGTGTGTGTGTGTGTGTGTGTGTGTGTATGTGTGTATGTATGTATGTATGTATGTATGTATGTATGTATGTATGTATGTATGTGTGTGTGATTTCTGGGACTAGCTAGAACTCCAGGACAATAGAAACTCCCAGGAGTTTATGAGGGTGACCCTAGCAAGAATCCTAGCAACAAGGGATATGGACCCTGAAATGGCCACCTCTTGTAACCAGGCAAGACTTGCAATAGAGGGATTGGGACATCAGCCCAGTCACAAAACCTTTGACCCACATTTTTTCTTGAATATAAGAAGTGCAGGAATAAAGAGGGAACAGAAAGTAAGGGAATGGCCAACCAATGACTGGCCCAACTTGAGTCTCATGGCATGACACTTTTAACAATATTCTGCTATTTTTTTCAGACAGGAGGCTAGCGTACCTGTTATCTGAGTGCCTTCAACCAGGAGCTGATGAAAACATGCAGAGACCCAGAGGCAAACATTAGACAGAGCTTGAGGACTCTTGTGGAAGGAAGGGAGGAAGGATTAAAAGACCCAGAGAGATCAAAGACACCACAAAAAAACCCTACAGAGTCAACTAACATGGGCCCATAGGGGCTCACAGAGACTGAACCACCAACCAGAGAACATGCATGACATGGACCTCAGCCCCCTACACATATGTTATACATGTACAGCTCGGTTGTCATGTGGAACCTCTAACAGCAGGAGCAGGGGCTGCCTCTCACTCTGTTGCCTGCATTTGGACCCCTTTCCTCCCTAGCTGGATGGCCTTTTCTAGCCTCAACAGGAGAAGATGTGCTCAGCCCTATTACAATGTGATGTGCCAAGGTGTGTTTATATCCATGGGAGGTTTCCTTTTGTCTGAGGAGAAAGAGAGTGGGGAATAGGGGAAGGAGGGACTGGAAGGAGAGGAGGGAGGGGAAGCTGCAATCTGGATGTAAAGTAAATCAATAAACATATTAATGAAAAATAAAATAAAATTGCACATCACCCCCCAAGTTTGTAATCACCAATCACTAGTAAAGAAAATGAACACATCTAAGTAAAAAAGGAAAAAGAATTTGAATAGTATTCCATAGTTGTCAGAGCAGTTTTTATGAACATTTCTTTATCTTCACAAATACTTTGGTCGCTGAGAGCCGAGGCTTACCAAGTTCTTACTACAGGCTGTAATGCATGGGTGCTTTTCCTGCATATGCCATCATTTCTACCTATCCCTTCTTTAAGGGATTTGTCTCTAAAATCCTCCTCTTTTGTATCAAGCTGGATTCACTGAAAAATCAGAATAAATATGCAGGTCATTCTTCATCCCCCACACCCAGGGAATTGGCTTAGACAGCCATGGTGGTTGGCTTAGTAGTCTCTCTCTCTCTCTCTCTCTCTCTCTCTCTCTCTCTCTCTCTCTCTCTCTCTCTCTCTCTCTCTCTTTGAGGCATTCTTTTTTTTAAAAAATAATTTATTTGTATTACATCTCGATTGTTAGCCCTTCCCCTGTTTCCTCCCATTCTTCCCTCCCTCCCACTTCCCCCCTTCTCCCTTCCCCTATGTCTGTGATTGAAGGAGACCTCTTCCCCCTATATATGCTCTTAGAATATCGAGTCTCTTCCTGGTAACTTGCTATCCTTCCTCTGAGTGCCGCCAGGCCTCCCCATCCAGAGGACGTGGTCAGAAAAGGGGCACCAGAGTTCGTGTGAAAGTCAGATCTCACTGTCCACTCAACGGTGGAGAAGGCTGCCTCTCATCTTCAAGCTGGAGATTGGAGTCCTCAGGCAGAGGGAAGGTCACCGTAGGCAGGATTCCCATGTGCATAAGTTGGAACCCTATAAGAACAAAATGATCTGTGTGTCTATGTGTGCGTGTGTATGTGTTTGTGTATGTGTGTGTGCATGTGTGTATGTGTGTGCATGTATGCATGTTGTGTGTGTTGATATGTGCTAGAGCACATATTCAGAGAGTAGAGATCAGCTTCAGATGTTTTCCTTCAAGAGCTGTCCACCTTGCTTCTTGAGACAGGCTCTCTGTTTGGGACCTGGGCCTCCTCAATTAGGCTAGGCTGACTGGCCAAGGAACCTCAAGGGTCTTCCTGTCTCTGCCTCCCTGATCTAGATTGACAAGCTCATACAACTACACCTGGTTTTTCCCATGGTGCTAGGGATCAAACTCAGGTCCTCATGTTTGTGTGTCCAGAAGCAAGCATTTTACTACACTGAGCCGTCTCCTCAACCCTCTTATTGCTTCTGAGCTTGGAGATGAAGATGTGGTGCATAAACTACATCCTTTCTCACAAAGCTGAACACACATCCAATGTCCAGGAGTTTTGTGTGTGTGTGTGTGTGTGTGTGTGTGTGTGTGTGTGTATGTGTGTGTGTGTGTCTGGTGAGTAAGGAGAATGTGAATTCGGTTGCTGTATCATGCTAGGGAGTTGAGTCTGAAGATCAGCAGCAGATACATGTGGTAGAATAACAATGCATTCCTTTTATCTTCCACTTCTACTGAGGGTCTCCTAGGTAGCCTATCAGAGGAAACAGAAAGTCAAGGAGTTTTTAGAAATGTCGTCCTGCTTAACCAAGAGAGACACATTTGAAGTGCATTGCACCCATTTCGGGATGTGAGAAAGGTAGGAAGTCGTTTGTGTTCTGGGCTGGAGAGAGTATGGTGACCCAAAGTAGGAGAGTTAGGGTTGACTTGCACCAACCAGGGAGACCATAGGATACTCTGGACCTTCGTGACCACCATAAATGTCCTTTACTGCAGTAGATGCTTCTCATTGCAACATGTGTCCTGCTGGCTGCTTGATTTATAGGTAGCTAAACTTGGTGCAGAAAGGGAAAGCATCCTTTAAGTGGAATAATTAGCTGAGAAGTGTGGAGCACTGGCTTATTGATGCCTTAGGCTCACCCACCCGTCCGGGGGCTATTTGTGGCTCTGTGGCCATGTTGTGCTGTGGCTTCAACTCTTTAGGGGATTGCCCAGCGTAGAGCAACAGCTGCATCCTTGGGTGTCCTGGTTGCAGACAGCTAATTGTCACATACCTCATGCACAGTCCTGTAGATGGTGCCTGGCAGACTTTTAGCGTCAGTCATGTAGGTACCTTTCATGTCATGGCATCTCTTACTCTTGGCTACTGAAAATATCTTCCTTAGCAAACTCAAGCTCTGCTAAACATGCACCTGGCCAAGCTTGACTCTCATCTGTCTATTTAAAGTCACACCATTAACTTGGATATCAGGCCATCTACCATGGGAATCTGTCACTATGCATATTGCAGGGTTTGGGGAAGGAACTGGCCTGAGTGGCTCTGAGAAGGACATGGGACAGAAAAGAGCCAGCAAGTACTCAGCAGCCTTAGCCATGACGTGTGACTTGGTGCTGTCTTTGAAATCATGACCAGTATGTAAAACCCTCTTCCAGCAAGCATGAGGCAATCCCTGAGGACAGACTCGGGGAAGTTGGACCAGCAGGGTCTGTTGCACACTCAGGAGGCTATAGCTCCAGCTACTGAGAGCCCTCAGGGTAAATGGCAGCTTAGAGCTCCAGGACCAAGATGACAGGGCCTGCCAAAAGCCACGCACGCCAGTTCTGACATCAATGTGCTCCCTAGGAGCGTGCTGCCATTCATAATCTTTGTTCTTTGATCACTGCTTAATGGGAGAGAAAGCTCAGTGCTTTTGCAGTCTCAGCCGACAACTGGAGCTCTGACAGGCAAGCCTGAAAGGCCAGGAGCCCAGATAGCTCTGTAAAGAACACAGCTCATGTTGTCAGCAGACTCTCCTCATTGGCCTGGGGCAGTGTATAGTTTTCTAGACTTTTTATGTTAATAAATCCTGATAACTTTATCTAACATTTCACTCTGTTTTCCTGCCACAGGGGAAGGTAAGGGTGACCCAGGAGTTTGGATACTTCCTTGGTTCAGCCTGTGACAAATAGATTGAATTTTTTTATGCCAAGAAACCCAAGGTTTAGACCTAGCTGGGGCTCTTGGAGGCAAATCTTTCATCTTGAAAAAAAAAGGGGGGGGGCAATTTCTTCTTCTCTGAGGATTTAGTAAGTTAATCTATAGAGCATCACCAATGTAATGAAGTTACAATCTCCAGGCACCTGGAATTCCCACAGAAAACCAGCAGGGATGTTTAAGAGAATGACTACTTTTTTTGGTGAAGTATGTTCTTCCTATTTGTGACAGCCAGCTTTGGAGTATGGTAGGAAAGATAGACCATCAGCCAAAGACGGTATAGCTTCTGGCTCTTTGGAGGATCCCTGCACTGTTCATGATCAAACCTATCTCCCTACCCTCCCCAAGACAGCCTAATCTCTCAGGACCAATCAGACAGAATCTGTAAAGGTGTGTGTGTGTGTGTGTGTGTGTGTGTGTGTGTGTGTGTGTGTGTGTGTGTGTGTGTTTGTGTGTGTGAGTGTGGAGCCTAGAAACAACCTTGAGTGTCAAACACTTTTTTCTTTTGTTGAGATAAGATCTTTTATTATTGGTCTTTTGCTCATCCAATTAGTCTAGCCTGGCTGGTGAGCCATGAATCTGCCTGGAACTTTCTTTCCAAAGTAGGGATTACAAGTGAGTGCCACCTTGACTGACCTTCTCATGTGGGCTCTGGGGATTGAATTCAAGTCCTTGTGAATGTGAGACTAGCAGTTTGCCAACTGAACCATCTCTGGCCTGTTGGCATTCTTATGAAAGGTTGATTTCTCTAGAGAACAGGCAGAATTATGAAATCAGGTGTAGATAGCCTCAAGCTGGACCTGCTCAGTTGACTATAAGACACCATGCTATAATACACCATGGCACCTAATTGATAATATGTTGCTTGCATTGTCATGGGATTAACCGTGACAGTGGGTGGAGTAATTTATACATAAAGTAAAACTAATTAGTTAATTAAATTTGCAGACTATTAGCCTTCTAGGGCTGCCAATAACAGCAAATAAGGCATTACTGTATGTGTGCCGTTTAAACAGAAAGCTATAGTCTTACCATTCTGGAGGGTGGCAGCCCAACACTGGTGATGTCAGACTTGGTTCCTCTGAGGCTTGTAGACATTCATCTTCCTCTCCATGTATTTATGTCATTGTCTTCTTCAGTCCAAATTTGTCTTTAGTTTGAGGTTATCAGCCATTATGGATTAGGTTCATCCTAACGATCACATCTGAAGTTGGTTACCCCTACAAGAAGTTTGTCCAAATGAAGCCACATTTAAAACTTTACTGTTTGAGTTTTGAAACAAATCAGAAGTAGGTCTTTTTTTGACATATATGTTTATTTTATTACACATGAATAAAACAAACTACATAGAGCAGGGATAACCATGAGACAGTCATGAGTTATATAAATGTTGCATTCATACTGATTTGGCTTTTTGTATTTGTCAAACTAGAAATAAATATCTTTCCTATCTTGTTGGGTCTAAATTTGTGAATGAAATTCAATATCTATTGTATTTAATCGCTATTAACTTAAATCCTTTACCTTGATCTAAAATCATCTTATCCCCTAACCAACTAAATTTAACTGTAAAACTAAACCATCTGGTCTTCAATGCCCCCCTCAGAGACTTGAGAAGGAATAGGATGTAAATGCCTGAGTGAACTGGTAGTCCAGGTAAGTAGCTTCCCAAATGAAAAAACGACTGAGAGTTTACTGCCTGAACCCAACACTCTCTTATCATTGGAGCCTCGTCTTCGGCCTTCTAGCCCAATATTTCTGCCAGACTTATTTACAAGGCAGGAACTATTGAGGCCTTGCTTACCCTGTCTTGGTAGAGTTCGGCCGTCGACTCTGCCTGCATCTAAGCTTGCCCATTTTTAGGCAGAACTGTGTCTCTAGCAGAAATGAGGACATTTTGCCCAATGGCTGGTTTGCCACATTTGAAGCCACCTCCATGAGGAGGTTCTTTGATGCCCACCATCTTCTTTGAGGTCGGCTGGGTGATGTCAGGAGTTAACCTGTCTTGTCAAAGAATTTTTAGAATAATAAAAACATCTTTAACTGCCATATTCTGTGGGTATCTGAGGCTTTTAAAGACCTTATTTCAGAAATAGGTCTTATCTCCTGCCTCTTAGACAAGTGGAACCAGGGTCCAAAGAACTTTGCTATGGCCTGGTTAATCAGAGGCACCCTGGGAAGAGTTCCAACTTCTCGTGAAAGCCACTGGGCTCCATCCATTTGCAGACATGGCAGGTAGCCCTAATGGATAGACACAGGATCTAGGTCAGTACTTTTTCTTGCCTAGAACATGAGCTTGGCACTAAGGTGTTGTGCCAAGTGGACTTTCCCACTACCCAAGACCAGCTCTGGGAACAGAGAAGACAAGAGAAGAGAGGCAGATCCTGGATAGGGAGAACTGAGCAGGCAGTGAACAGCTGGTTAAGGGAAACCACCCATTGGTTGAACAACTAGCTAGAGGAACTAGTCGTTGAGGAGAGGCTGAGGAACTGAGGTAAAAGAAATACACAGAGACTCAGGTATATGTGGTACAAGCTGAAGGTTTCAAAGCCAGGAGAACTTTTCCTCTGGCTCTTTATCTGCCTCCTTCTCTGTCTTGTTCGTTGTCTCTGACTCCTTGCTCCTTGCTCGCTTACTTGCTTGCTGTCTTTCTATCTATCTATCTCCTTGCTTGCTGTTATCCATCTTTCTAATTTTCTTGCCTGCGGTTACCCATCTACCTATCTTTCTTGCCATTCCCCATCTATCCATCTCTCTTGCTTTTCCTCATATCACTCTAGCTTACTTTCTCATGTCTGTTACTTGTTTGCTGGTCTCCTTGGGCCAACCCCAGTATTTTATTGAAACGAAGTTCAATTTTTTCCATTACAGATTACATCATGAATTTTTTTTCATCTTTTACAATCACTAGGGCAATAAAAAAAAAATCAACAGAGTAACAAGAAAATACAAAAAGTTCTGTAACCTACAACAAATCATACAACAAAAATCAATCAGCTTTCAAGCAATGATCAGCACGACTTGATCATTATTTTTTAAACAATACATAGGAAAGTTTCATCATAAATTTCCCTGGGCTAAAGCCAATGTGTTTACAAGATGGCCATAGCAACATAGCTTGAGCTAAATGTTCTCTAAAGAAAAAACGACCTACTTCTAGTTCCAGACCAACCGGTGTGCTATCTAAGCCTAGGCTAGCTGCCAAGGGGTCCTCTATTGTAAAATATCTGTAAAGCATGATGTTCCAAGCCCACCTTTTATTGCTCTGAACACAGATTCTGAGGAAACGTTTCTACAGGTAACAGTATCTAGCCAGGTACTGTTATGTCAAGGTCTTAACTTTCTTTCATGCAGTTTCTGCTTGAGTGCTCACAGTTAGAGCAAAAAACTTTATCATTGTCCCAAGCCTTTGGCCAGATGCCCTCTTTCAACATTTCCTGTGGGAAAAAGTTTTTCCCTGTATGATTTTCCTTAGGGCTGAGAAATAGAGAGAAAAAAATAGTTTTAGGAGAAATAGCAGATTTCTAAACAATATCACACCATATATAATATTTGGGGCCACTGGTGATCAGCCCGAGATCTTTGGAACTTTGTCAAGCAAAGCCTCAACAGCTGCTCTGAATGTCTAGTGATCATGCTGGACAGTCGGAGGTTTCTGGAACGTTGTCAAGCAAAGCCGCTATGACTTGTCCTCATGTCTGTGACAGGATGTGGTACTCAGGTTGAGATGGGACATCTCTTTCTCTTCTTAGGTATCCATGCTGATGGATTTCCAACCAGAATTCACCACCAACAATAACAGTTACAGCCAGCACCTCTATGACTTAAAACTGCTACCACTCTGTGTGATGCTCTGAGCTGCTCATATCAATGTCACTTTCATCCTTTTGACAGTTCTGTGGTGTAGGTAGATCCATAATTCCTTATGAAAAGCCCTTAGGGCCAGGTATATTTCAGAATCTAGAGCTCTGAAGGCTTGGGAAGTGTAATAACAGTACATGTCCTTAATATTACATAGCATTCCTCGAGGGTGGGAGGCAGTTTTAAGGTCTCAGAGCAGAGCATCCAAAGAAGTCTCGTGATACTGATAAAGGTGAATAACAACTTGTTTATTTAGGTCATATTTTGCTACTGCTGAATTAAAAAAAAAAGAACTGGTATTTTTGGGGCTTTCGGAATTCTAGATGGGTGAAGTCACAGACCTGTCTGGAGAGGTGAGCTGGCTTGGATGAGCTCAGGGTGAGGCCAAGGCTGAGGAAGTCCCATGGAAGCCCAAAGCTGTGACCCAGCATCTGTCAGTTAACAGGGTGGGCTGTGGGGGAAGATCTCAGCACAGTTCTAGGGCAGTGTAGCTCATTGGCCAGGGACCAGGAGTATTGCCCATTTAATTTGAAAGCACCCAGACCCCTGATGTCTGAAAACTACCTACTTAAGGGAAATGGCAGAACTGTAAGGATTGTGTCAGGTTTGGGGGGTGAGTGGGTGGATATCTGAAGGTCTCTTTTATGAAATGGAATATACAATTACAAACATAAAATTAGGTGCAAAGTGAATTTCTGGTTAGAATGTAGATTTGCAACAAATTATGAACTTTAAAAAGCTGCTAAGCACGAGAAAGGAGGGAGATGGAGACCCTTCACACTTTCTGCTCATTTTTTCCATGAACTTAAACCACTCAAAAAATCCATTAATTAAAAAAAGACAAAGAAACTGCCAAATAGCTCAGACACCACACAGACCAGAAAGCAGTTTTGTTAATTAACTACCTGCACTTCTTTTCCACTTTTTTTTCAGTAGGCTTTTTTGGTTGTAAATTCTTTGATTTCTTTTTCACAAGAGACTGATTGTGTGTGTGTGTGTGTGTGTGTGTGTGTGTGTGGTGTGTGTGTGTGTGTTTTAAGGGAGAGACTAGAAAAGTCATCTGTAAAGATGACACAATCTTTCCCTTTAGCACGGTTGATTAAATTGGTTTCTTATTATGAAGAGTTTAGGAAAATTTCTCTTAGCATTTCAAGTCTTTATTGGTGTTATCAAGTAAAATTTTGGGATCCTTGACAAGTTGGAGACACCTCTGCCAAGCTTCTTCATAGCAATCTTTGTTTAGCCTCCTGTGGGCCTCAGGGGAAGAGAACTGCCAGGGTCCACTGCTGATGATTGTTCCAAGACAGATGGGAGGAGAGGAGTGTAAGTTAGACTTCGTTGTTCTCAAAGGCCCTCTCTCTCTCTCTCTCTCTCTCTCTCTCTCTCTCTCTCTCTCTCTGTTTTTGTTTTTCGAGACAGAGTTTCTTTGTGTAGCCTTGGCTGGCCTGGACTCACTTTGTAGACTCTGCCTCTGCCTCCCCAATGCTAGGATTAAAGGCTTGCGTGCCACCACACCAGGCTTGCTGTTTCTAGACCTTGCACAGTACGGTCACCCCTGACCTGGCTTGGAGAGCAGAGCTTCAGCCGGAAGCTCTCTAACAGCCCTGTCTTCCCCAGTCTCAGCTTTTCTCCTGGACTTCTAGGTCACTCAGAGTCTGCTGACAAGGCCTCTGTTTTGTGTGCATGCCTTGCCTCCCACCCCAGCTTCTTAGGAGGCGGGTCCTGAAGCCAAGGAAATAGCAAAGAGATTGACTCCCCTAAATGCAGGGGAAAATTCTGGGTGTCAGGGTATACGCTTGTAATTTCAGATCTATGAAGTAAGAGCAAGTGTCTTCCCAGGGCTTCCTGGCTAGCTCGTTTCAGATAACTGATGAGCTTTAAGCCATGAAGGAACCTGTCTCAAAGGAGTAGAACGTGCACCTGTGGGTGACACCAGAGACCCGCTCTGGCCCTCCACATGCACATATGTGCATTCCTCATACATGTGTACTCACATACAGATGAAAACACACACACACACACACACTAAAGAGAAGATGGGCCCAGGCTCACTGCTCTTGGGTTTTTGAGTGTCCCAAGAGTCCTTGATGTCAGTGGCATCTTGTTCCATGTCTGTGACCCTAGCACTCAGCATGGTATCTGTCATGAAACTAGGCTTTGGAGACTTGGGAGGAATAAAAGAATGAAGGAGCTATTGTTTTATTAATTTTTGTGTTGTGATAAAGGAATACATATTTTATTAACTTATAGAGGAAAGCAAGTTGTAAAGGAAAAAATGGCAACTTGTAAAGGAAATATATTTACTTTTCATAGCTTTTTATTTCCTAGAAGTCTAGGGGCGTGGCAACTTAAATCACATACACATTATCATCCCATGACGGAAAGGCAGACAGTCCCGTGAGCCTGCATGAAAGAGAAAACATGGGAGGGCAGGCTCTTTTTCATGATGATCATATTTCATTCATGAAGCTGGGGCCCTCGTGACCTCAACACCTTCTACTAAGAAAAACGTTCAGTGTGAGAGGTGGAGAGATGTTTAAACCACAGCAGAGGTATGGGATGTGGAGCAGTTGGGTTCAGTCCCCAGCACCACTTAAACTAGTGAACCACCGCACGCTGGGGAGTGGAGGCAGGGAGATGAAGAATTCGAGGTCATTCTCAAATACATAGCAAGTTCGAGACCAGCCTGGGCTACAGGAGATCCTTTTTCCAGCACACACAGATGCACACGCACACACACCAGCAGATATGAAGGGCTGCTTTAGTTTTATTGCTAACGGTTATCTGGGAGGCCCAGTACAGTATGCACCAGTGGTTCTGAATTTGGAAAAGGGAGATGAGAGCTAGCGGTGGAGCGACTGTGGTAACTCCCGCATTTATTCCACGAATCTACGGCAACACACAAACTGTGGCTTAAGAAGGAGAAATTTATGACTCATAGTGCAGGAGGTTCAAAGTCTGGAATCACGTCGTTAGCCAGATCATGCTCCATTGGAAACTCATAGTGTATCCTTCCTCTTCTCTTCCTTTCTTCTGGTGTTTTTTTTCTGGCAGTCTCGTTGCATTCCTTGTCCGGTCAGCTGTCTTCCCAGATTTTTTTTCTCTGTATCATCACATACCATCTTTCTTCTGTGTATATCTATGTCAAATTTTCCTTTTGCTTTTTAAAAACAACTTATATTGGATATGAGTCAACAGAAATGCCATTCTCTTCATGTGGCTAAATATTCAAAGGCCTCCTTCCCAAATAAGGCCACGTTGAAGAACTGGGGGGTGATGGCGGTGGGGGGCGGTGGGAACTTCTCCTTCTCTGAGGATGAGGGGATGGGAAATGGGAGGAGGGGAGCACGAGGGTGGGGACTAAGTGGAGAGGAGGGAGGGGCCTGAGGTCAGGCTGTAAAATGATTAAATAAACAAATTAACAGAAAAAAAAAGAACTGGGAGGTTAGGGTTTTCACATGCCTTCTGGATGGTGGTATGCATTTCAACCTATAACAACATTCAGAAACTTTTACTTTCATGTTTTGACATGACACCCCTCAGATGGTTAGGAGGATGAGGTGCTCTCAGGCAAAGAGGAGCAAGAATCCTGCATGGGGCTTTTTAGCATCACCAGGTAGGTGAGTTAGCACTAGAGTCAGAGAGACAACAAAGAGGGCGGCGAATGAAAGAATGAATGAATGCCGTCTGTGGGGCTGGCCTCGCAACTTCATCTTCATTTACAGGTTAATTTGGATGCTCTGGATACTGTACTGCCAGACTGGTCTCTCTTGATGCCTGCAACTGGGAACCGGACAGGCCTGTGTTCCTTTGAGTCCTGGCTCCACTCTCTTTCATTTAGCTACGGAATATAGGTGCAGTGACTCAGTCTCCGAGAATGCCATTCCTTGTGGAAAATGAGAATGGTAATAAGGATTTGTAGAATTATTAATTATTAAATGTGATCATGCATGTGACACATGTAGGTCAGGAAAAGCAGAGTGTAAATGCCCAGTGAATGATTAGCTTTGTCTGTCTGTGTGTGTGTATTTGTGTGTGTATGTATGTATGTAGTACATGCACATGTATTTGTTCATGTGTGTAGCTTCATATGTGGAGTCTACAGTTCAGTATCAGGTGCCGCCTTCTATTACTTTCCACCTTACTTTTTGAGACAGAGTCTTCCACTGAACCAAAATCTCACTGTGTTTTCTAGATTGGCTGGCCAGAGAGCTCCTGGGATCATTTTGTTATTTACTCCCATCAAGGATAGGATTTCCGATGATAACTAAAGCTCTTGGCTTTTGTATGGGTGCTGGGGATTAACACTTGTGCACCAAGTGTGTTACCCACTGAACATGGCCCCGGCCTGCATTTGTTGTTTTCTGAGACAGGGGTTCACTGTGTAACCTTGGCTGCCTTGGACTCGCTTTGTAGACCAGGCTGGCCTCGAACTCACAGCGATCTGTCTGCCTCTGCCCCCCGAGTGCTGGGATTAAAGGCATGTGCCACCATGCCTGGCTCCAGCCCGTATTTTTAATGGTTACATCTAGCTTTGTTTCTTCTATTGATGACCCTGGAATAGCTTTTTAATTTTGTCTTGTTTCCTTCCTTATTTTCCCTTTATTCAAGCTATAGTTACCAGGCTGTACCCAGCTGCTCAGAGAGATAAAGTGGATGCTCAGTCCCTAGTTAGGCACAGTTTGCAGCATAGCCCATTTTCTGGGTTACATCAGTCCAGTGGCTCTGTGGATTAAGCCATATATCTTCTCTATCCTAAAATGCCCTCATTTATCAAATGGAAAGTTGTTGGTCTGTTCCTATACATAGTTCCTGTCAGACCATTGGTTTTATGTTCCTGTGACTGGAGAAGGTAAGGACTACCAGTGAACATGATTGCCTTGTAAGAAAGCATTTTTCTTTTTGTTTTTGCTATTGACAGTGACATGGCATTGAAGTCCTAGGATAAAGAAAGATAGGAGAAACAATGCCTTAGGACGTATTCTAGAGGAAGGGGAACCAATGGTGTCTGACCTGATTATGTTTCATGTATTTTGTCATTTGTTTTGTGTTCAAAACCATCACACACCACACACACACACACACACACACACACACACACACACACCCCGCACGCACATGCACGTACACACTCGCGCATGCTCCGGTGCCTCTAAGGAGTGAGTGAGTGTGGTTACATAATCCACTACAGCTTTCAATGCTGGTGATTGGGAATGCCCTTGAACCCAAGATACATTGACACTCAATGCCCTCTGGGGAGCCACTGGACCCCAGGGGAGCCCTGTCTTTGCCTGGAGTAGAGGTGTGAGCTGACTTTAGCTTGGGTGATGGGATGTCAAAGAGAGCTCTTGTTAATGCCATGAGGCATGACTAAAGAACCACAGCCCCTCTGGCCTGCCAAACATGCCTGCATGAGGAAATGAGCTCTTCAGGAGATAATAAGCTCGGCCTCGCTGGGAAGTGAGCAGGCAGCTGGTGGGAAAGGTTCCCATGCAGACTGAGTGCCAGCTTCAGGGTCCCTCATAGCCTGTTCTGTGTATGAGACAACAGCCTTGTGCTAAAGAAGAAATATGTGGCCTCCTCCAGCCCAGGGCCCTAGGAGTAATTATGTCTAGGCGTGGAGGTTCCCAGGCCATTTTACTGTAAGTATTTATACTAAGCAGGTGCTTTTTGCTTATGAACTCTCTCTCAAAAGGATATTAAAATGGAAATCAGCTCTCTCCGATCGAACCTCTAAGACAGTAATGGGCAGCAACTCACACTTTGCAAAGTGAGATTTTAGAAGACATAGGAAGGAGAGGGAAGAAACCTGGCTTGGGAGCCTTAAGGTTTTGAGTGCTGCAGGACATAAAAATGGGAGTAAAGAGAGAGGACTTTGAGGTTGGAAAGATGGAAAGGGGACAATGGGAAGCTAGAGAGTTTCTTTGGGCAGAGCTGTCTTACAACTTCGGCTGTTGATGGACAAGGAATATGGGTGTTTTCTGATCCTAAGGCTAATAGTGAGAAGGACACGTGGAAGAATACACAAAGCTTTGGCATGCACCCTACAATTCTTAAAGGTCACAGTCGACCCAGATGGATGAAGACTTTGGAAGAAAAAAAAAAACCAAGATGCGAGACGTTCAGGTGCCAAGGAAATTACTGTAAGTGACTAACCGGAAGATCTATTTGTCCACATCAAGGGCACCAAGGCATGTTAAAGCAGATCTTTCTGATAATAACTCATGTGGGGATGGAGCTGGTAAAGGGCCAGGCCATTCATAGCACTCATCCTGTCCTTGTCATGAGGCTATGAAGTCGATACTATTATCGCCTTCATTTTATAGACAAGGAAACAAGTCAAGTCAGTTGCTCAAGGTCCTACAAGTATAAAATTGCAGCACTGGGGTTTGAACTAAGGTACTTTGGCATCATTATTCAAGTCTTTCATCAATATCTGTTGCCGATCCTTGACCCTAGCAGCAAAACTATGGTGTGGTTCTGTGGAGGAAAACGTTCAGTGCCCTGCTAGAACTCAAAGAGAAGCTGAGATTCTTAGGCCTCTTTCCTTGGCTCATCCTGAAGAGGTGCTGATTCCCTGACTCACCTGTCACTTGGCAGCACCTCCATATCCTCTCCATCCCAGAGGCCTATGATGGGATGCTGTCATCCCTGGCACTGGATAGGTATCTACAGTGGTGTCTGGAGATCTTGGCATAAGTCCCAGAGAATCTTTCAGAGCCTCCTATCCCCAATCAGGTAGAGAAGATACTGTAAACACAGCACCAGGAAGAGCCCTGGGCATCTCCAAAATTCCTATGGAGAGTTGTAGGCTCAAAGGCAAAGCTTTTCATTGATAATGATTGCTAGTGATACCTGGGGCCCCCTTTTCTTTTCTTCCTTTTTTTTTTTTGAGACAAGGTTTCTCTGTGTAGCCTTGGCTATCCTGGACTCCATTTGTAGACCAGGCTGGCCTCAAACTCACAGCAATCCCCCTGCTTCTGCCTTCCAAGTGCTGGGATTAAATGAATTTTTTCTTATCAGCCTTTCTTTTTCATTCTCTGAGCCCTTCAAGGTCCAAATCAGGAGACAGCATTAAAAGAGGAGAACCTGGCCATACTTGCTGGGCCTGAGCTCTCTACCAGGAAGAAGGAGTTCTCAAAATCAGATACATGTCTTTTGCCCATGTCTACTATGCAACAGACTGTTGTTGTTAGAGATCCTTCAACAGAGCAGAATGTCATTAATAGTATCAGGAGTTGGCTCTTTCCCTTGGTGTGGGTCTGAGGTTGGGCCAGGCATTGGTCTCTGCTCTGCCTTTATCCCTGCACACCTTGTAGGCAGGGACGATGTTTTGGTGGGTGGGTTGGAGTTTTCCTTCCTCCACCAGGAGTCCTGTCTGGCTAGAGGGTAGCCTCTTCAGTCCATGCCCCCCTACCCCCTCCACCCCCGCCACAAGGAGTCTTAGCTAGAGTCATCCCCATATCCTCAAAGGAACCTACCCTGTTGTAAGGGCGCAGCTTGTTTCAGACATGCCCCTGCCCATGGCATCTCTTCCTGCTTCTGTTCTCCCCACATCTGTTCCCCACCCTCATTTCCCTCAGCATGCTCTCTTCTATCCTCTTCCTTCCCTTCAACCACTGCCGCTGTTTATTCTATTTCTCCTTCCGGGTGAGATTTAAGCATCCTCCCTCAGGCCCTCCCTTAGCTTCTTTGGGTCTGTGAATTGTATAGTATGTTAGGTACAGTATGGTCATCCTGTACTATGTATGGGTAATATCTGCTTATGAATAAGTACATATCGTGTAGCACAATGGTATTTAGAGATTAAATTCAGGGATGGGAAGATGGATCAGTGGGCAAAGTGTTTGCTGTGTAAGAGTGAGGACCTGAGTTTGATCCCCTGAACCCATGTGTAAAAGTTGGGCATGTCTTTAGAAACAGGGCCCGGAGGACCCTGAGCTATAACTGACCTGACTGCCCCTTTCCCGAGGACTAGCTCTCATGGTTTCAGAAGGCCCTACGCAATCTTCCAAAGGAGAGAACAACCAACAATTCCATCTACCTGTGATGACTGCGAACCACATCCATCAGCACAGCATGATGATTCTATAGCTGCAGTAGTGGCATGCACACCGTGGAGGTAACCCATGGCTTTCTAAGTGAACTTAAGACCCATTCAGCAAGAGGAAAACCATGCCTGCTACTGAAAACTAGCTAAGTGACCAGTTCTAGTGAAACCATGGTTACTGGAGGAGAACGTAAAACCACCAATGTACTAAACTAGCACAACCGTAAACACAATCTAGAAATACTTGTCCTTACGCCCATGGGTAAGTCTAGTCTTCACCCCTCATCAAGGAAAATTCTCTTTGCAACAGACAGAGACAACTACAGAATTTTGACAGTGAAGCTTCATTTCTCACATGAACTTTAGAGAAGTTTAGAACAGTTTTGGGCTCACCCTTCTGACGTGCAATCACTCACTGCCCCCAGGAGTCAGGCAGTCTCTTCAGGAGTCAGGTTTTTGCCATGTTTTCCTGCCTGGTTCCCTATAAGGACATGCCTCATAGGGAGATGTTGCCCTACAGAACGTATAATGCTTTGCAGAAAATGCTAGGCTACTTCCATGATTAAAATCCACCTTCTTGTGTTCTCTTATTTTCCTGTTTCTTACAAGTACACTTGCTCCAGGATTTTGGTTTTATGGAATTTTCCTACTTCTTCTCACCAATGGCTATGGGTCTAACAGTGACATGTACTGTAAGAGAGTTTCATGTGCACACTCAAGCTCAGTGACAAGCAAAATAAAGATCTGTTCCTGGAACATTTGCTGAAATATTCGTCTATCATTCCTTGCTGTTATCTTTAAAAAATATTTATGTATTTTTCTTATAAGGGTCTTCGGTCTGCATGTATATCTGCACACCAGAAGTGGGCATCAGATCCTAATATAGATGGTTGTGTGTCAACATGTGCATGCTGGGAATTGACCGCTGGACCTCTGGAAAAGCAGAGCTGCTCTTAACCACTGAGCCATCTCTCCAGCCCCACCTTGCTGTTATTATCACTGATGCCTATGTGCTTTTGCAGCAGGAACGTGAAACAGGGTGACGTTGGTGGTGTAAGGAGTTTCCTAGAAGTCTAAGTTAACGGACTTGGAGGCAATTTAACCTCTGTTAGAAGGAGCAGCCTGATTAGGAGTCCTGCCAAGCCTTAGCTGCCCTACTGTGAGTGTGAGTCACATATTCTGTGTTGCTGTTAACAGAATATCAGATATGGGTTCTTTTAGAATGAACAGGCATTTGTTTCTTATAGTTCTGGACAAGTCCAAGGTCAAGGTGCTGGCATCTGGCAAGGGCCTTCTTTCTTCATGATGACATGGTGGAGTCCATCATATGACAGAAGGACAAAGAAGGCAAAAGAAAGCAAGATGGGGAGATGTCACCCTACTGTAGAGGCATTAGTTCCATTCAGGAGGATGTAAATTTGCCTTCTTGTGTAATAAATAGAAACTTACATGTGTACTAGTGGATTGTTCTTGATTTATATTTCTTCCACATAAAATTTCTTGAGTGAAAGAGGGTATGAGAGGAAAATGTTTAAGAATCCCTGTCATAGGGTCTAGCCTAGAGTACTGATGAGAGCTGTCATGGCATTGCAACCCTGGGCAAAGTTTTCTGGATGAAGAGGTAGGAGCTCTTGCTTCTGGCTCAAAAAATTTGGCTCTTGTTCAGTTGTCACTAACCCATTGTAACTCTTGTTTCCTGTGGAGATCACAATGCACTTCATCTGCTCCTCTAGTTCCCATGAGAGCTAACAACACAGTGGGTGAGAAACGTGCACAGCTACTGTCTTAGCTAGGGTCACTATTGCTGTGATGAAACATCATGGCCAAAAGCAAGTTGGAGAGGAAAGGGTTTATTCATCTTATGCTTCCACATCACTGTTTATCATCAAAGGAAGTCGGGACAGGAACTCAAGCAGGTCAGGAACCTGGGCACAGGAGCTGACGAAGAGGCCACAGAAAAGTGCTGCTCATGGGCTTGTCTTTATGGCTTGCCCAACTTGTTTTTTTTTTCTTTTCTTTTTAGCCTGCTTTATTATAAAACTCAGGACCATAACAGTTAGTGTCACCACCCACTATGGGCTGGTCCCTCCCCCATCAATCACTACTTAAGAAAACATCCTACACTCTAATCTTATGGAGGCAGTTTCTCTATTGAGGTTCCTTCCTCTCAGACTCCTCTTATGCTGTTTATGGTAGAACCATGATAATGACCAAGGCACAGAAGACTAAGCAGTGTTTTGCGGAGGTGAATCCACTTGCTGAACACATAACTCCTGGCATCACGGACGGACTTATGTCTCCAGAATTTTGCCTTTAGTAATATTTTGTAAGTTGAGTAACAAAGTATATGGTTTTTGGATTCTTTTACTTAGAATAATACTTTTGAGATACTACCACATGGTTTATATTATTAATTTCTTCTTTTGTATCAAATGGTATCATATTTAACACACCAATAATGTTACATGTAATATGTGTAAGACCCTGTATTATGCATATATAACATCTATGTCAATGCCGCTCTTCTGCTAAACCCTTTTGATGCTTCTCATTGCATTTACAATACAATTTAATTAATTTATCACATTTTACGTGACATGATCCTAATTTGCCTCTTCCTGATATCCTTGCCTTTGTTATTTATCCTCTGGTCACAAATCTCATGACACCCCAACCTGTTCTCGGATCAGATTTTCCCATTATCTCCTATTTCCTGGAAGGTCCACTCACTGGTTCGTCAAATGGTTGGCTCCTTGTCATATGACAACTTTCATCTTAATTTTTATTTCTATGGTCTTTCCAAAGTGATCCCTATGTCCTGTGGCTCTCCTTCTTCCAACCTCCTACATGACATATACCAGAACACCAAAGTTTGTAATTGCTTATATACTTATTTTGGGGGCATAAATCCTCCATTATGTTAATGGTAGGACAGCATGGCTTTGTCCTTCTTGTCTCCCTAACATTTATCACAGTGCCTGAGGCAGAGTTGATAAGTCCTTACTGATCCCTGTGCTTGATTTCTGTGAAGATACTGTGCAGATATTTCAATCTCCACACAGTATCCTCCCTAAATGTAATGGGGATGCTGAAGGATTCTGTAGGATGCATCCTGGGCTTGCCCATGGTTAGCCATGATTGTTAACTTGACTGATGTGTAAACTGCACAGAAGATTGTAAAGCGAGTCTCTGAGTGAGCCTGGGAGGGCATTTCCCGAGATGATCAGATTACAAGGGCTCTGTCAGGGTGGGCATGCATCCTTCGATATATCACTTCCTTCTTCCGGCCTTCAGCATCCAAATGTGTGGCAATCTTACCCACAACAACCATCCTACAGAAAAATCACAAGGAGGAAATGAGTCATTAAGGTGGGGGCCAGCCTGCACTTTTCAATCTTGTAAACTTCCTGTGATAATAATATTGGAGGAGGTTATATTAGGTACACAGAGGCTACAAATGCCTTCAGGATGCCCCCTTGAGGACACACTGCATCCCTCAATGAAGTCGTCAGGCCTCTCACTTGTGTGTGCAGATGACTTTCTCTTCCAGTGTAGTAGATGACCAAGGTGACCTTTGTGATCTCCTAAGACTGGCAGGAGCCACAAAGATGAGAGCTGGCTACACCATCCCAGATTTGGAACCCAAAAACTTGTCTCTGTTAAATATTCCTTTTTAATCACCACTAACCACAAAGCACATAAAACTGATGGCAAGTTTCAGTGATAAAGGACAGGAAGATTCCAGAACACCAAAGGATATGACTGTATGCAGAAATAGATGGTGAATCTTCAGGAGCTGCTTTTTTATTATTATTTTCATTCAATAACAATTTTTATTATAAAAATGTTGTAAGTAAAAGAAAAAAAAATCATGCACCAAGATTAACCAGACCCCACAACTATTCAACTCAGTGAACCTCCGTATAGTTATTCTTACATTTCTGGGCGGAGGCTGTGGTACTTTACCCTGGATTTTATACTTTTCACCATGGAATATATTTTTTGCACACTTATCTGCCACCAAAAATGAAAAATCACCAACAGAGTTAGAACTGGAGAAACAACTAGCATTACATCCTCTTTCGTAACTGGTGGCTGTCACTTGCCCTCTGTCCTTCTCATCCCCTAATATTTAGTTCTACACAGCCCTCAGACATCAACATGTCCCCAGGTGGCGGCCCAGACCGGGGCCGTTTGCCTTTGGTAGTAACAGACCCCTACTGCTTCAGGACCACAGACTCAGACGTGGCCCCAGTGGCAGCCCAGGCCAAGACCCCACCATGGTCTTGCAGCATCAGCAGTTACTCACGTCAGGCTGTCCGTCACTACCCTGGAGTCTCCAGTTCTGCCTCTCTTCACTGTGCTCACACCCTTCTGCTTCTCTTTCTGGTCCATTTCTCCACCTCTTATTTGCTCTTCTTAGTGGCGTTGGGGTCTCTGACTCTCTGGGGTCGTCTCAGGAGCGGCCTCAGGACCATAATTCCCCTCCTGTGCAGGATTCATGAACCCGGCAGGATTCATCTCGGCCTTGGTTTGCTCCCCCTCCACGCCTGCGTGGCGCCAGACTGGTGGTCATTTCAAGCTAGCTCCCTGTCCAGGCCCCACGGCGCCAGACTGGTGGTCCTCTTGGGCTTGCTCACTGCCCTCGGCCTGCCTGCATGGCACCATGTGGGCGTAATCTCTTTCACTTCTGTCTGGGGCCTGCAGTCACAGGTGAGGTTCATCTTGTCTCTGGCTCGCTTCTCACCCTGGAAGCCCATCATGGCGTGTGCGGCACGAGACTGGTGGTCATCTCAGACTCGCCTTTTTCAGGTAGTGTTAGGCTACTAATCACTCAGATGTTAAAGGTCAGAACCTTGAGCGGAACGTAGCTTCTCTCCTCTCCCCTAGCTACTGACACGCATGTGACACAGCAGCCACACCTGCAATGCCTCCAGGGGGCAGGCAAAATTTTTGTGAGATTATATTGTTTCCCCTTCCCCACCTCCAAATCCTCTCATATGCCTTTCCCTTGCTCTCCTTCCCATGGCCTTAAAAAAAAAAACTGTGTGTGTGTGTGTGTGTGTGTGTGTGTGTGTGTGTGTGTGTGTGTGTGTGTGTGTGTAATCCTAAATCCATAAATACAACCTTCTCAGCCTGTGTAATGATACTTATATTTATATGTTTTCAGGGATGAACATTTGGTATTGGATTACCAACTACTATGCTCTTTCGTGGGGGAGGACTACCTCTCTCGTTCTCAGCATTACTTAGCTGCCTGTGGTTCTTTATGTAGGGCCAAGGCCTTAGGAGTGTCCCTCTGTCCAAGTTAGCATGCCTATTGGTGTCACTCCTTGTTCAGGTCATGCTTAGGCGGTCATGCTGGTGAGACTTTATGGATGTAGCTTCTGACATTTCCAGGGGTCACAGTCTCACAGGAAAATCCCTACTCCTTCTTCTGCAATGATCCCTGAGCCTTTAGTAGGTGCAGGGGTTGTATTGTAGACGCGTTTAGAAAGATTGTGATTTTCTGCAATGTTCTTTTAATCTCTGTTCCCATTAATTTCTTCCCTATCCACTGTGTGTGAAATTGGTTGCCTGCTGTTTCTTGAGAGCCCTGAGGTGCACCATTAGGTTGTTTATTTGTTATCTCTCAGATTTAAAAAAAAAATATGAACACATATCACTGCAGACTTTGTTCTTAGGACTGCCTTTGCTGTGTCCCGGAGCTTCTGATAGCACGTGCTTTCATTGTCATTTGTTGCTAGGAATTAAAAAAAAATTCTTTCTGATTTCTTGGATGACTCACTGTTTATTCAAAAGCATATTATTCAGTCTCCAAACATTTTTATGGCTTCTGTAATTTCTTTTAGTGTTGATTTCTAGTTTTAGTGTAATATGGCATGGAAGAACACAAAAATTACCTCATTTCTTATTTATAGACACTTGAATTATGTCCTATGATGTGATTAATTTTGGATATAGCTCCATGTGATACAGAGAAAAATGTGTATTTCTTTCCTGTTGGGCTAATCAGTCCATGTATGTATATATGTGTGTCTGTATGTATATATGTTAAGTTTACTTCATCTATAGTATTATTTTAGCCCTAGAATTTCTTTACTTATTGTTAGTTTGGAAGACATATATAAATATGAGAACACTGAAGTCTCTATTACTGTGTCAGGACCTATGTAGTCTTTTATGTCTTTTATAATTTAATTTTATGAAATTATGAACCCCAGTATTTGGCAATAAAAGCTTACAATGGTTATATTTTCTTGATGAATATTTTTTTATTAATATTTACTATCCTTTTTTGTCTCTTCTAAATTAGTTTTGTGTTGAGTTTTACTGTGTCTGATGTAAGTATGGCTACACCTGGTTGTTCGTGTTTTGTCTTTGGCAGTTTGTTTTCCACCCTTCGTATGTTTCAGTGCTTTTGCTGACTAAGTGTGATTTTTAGAAACAGCAGAGAGGTGGTTCTTATTTTTGATCCTGTTAGTCTGTGTGCTCTCAGTGTTGAGTTGTAACCATTTGCATTTCAGGTTGTTATAGAAAGGGGCTTGCTTCGTTCTGTGTGCTCATTAGGTGAGCCTTGCTGCATTGCTGACATTTCTTTCTCTTCTCTAGTTTTAATTTTGAGAGTTTGCTGAGTTGCTGTATTGGACATGGTTGTTTCTTTCCCATGTCCTTTTTGTTTATCTGTAGTTGGTTCCCTTTCAGCATTTAAAAGCATTTAAAAATACTCTCCAAGTATCTCTTTCCTCCCTTTAAAGTGTTCCACTAAGAAACTTCTGCTGTGCTGGGTTGGTTGCCACGAACTGCCTTAATTTGTGTTTGTCTTAAAATACCTTTATTTCTCCATCAGTTTTGAAAGATAGCTTTGCAGAGTGTGGCATTCTTGGTTCATAGTTCTTCCTGAGCTTGAAATAGTTTATTTCATGCTGTTCTGGATTTTATGGCTGCAGATGAAAAGTCTGTGGTAATTTTGATATTTCTGTCTTTGTACGTAAATTGGTGCTTTGTCATGCTGCATTTAGGCTTATTTCTGTTTTAAATTTTAATTTTATCTTTAATTATATTAATTCGTTAATTAATTAACTTTACATCCTGGTCATTAGCCTTATCCCTCCTCCCCTCCCAGTCCCACCTTTCCTCCCTCTTCCCCTCCCCCTCCCTTATTCCTCAGAAAAGGGGAGCCTCATTTCTAATCCACTCTAGCTCATCAATTTGCATCAGGACTGAGCCTGTTCTCTTTCCTTGTAGTCTGGCAAGGTAGTCCTGCAAGGGGAAAATGATCAAAAAGCTGGCAACAGAGCCCATGTCAGAGAAAGCCTCTGCTCCTCTTACTAGAGGACCCACATGAAGCTCTAGCTGCCCATCGGCTACATCTTTGTAGGGGGGCCTAGGTCCAGTTCATGCATGGTCCTTGGGTGATGCTTCAATTTCAGCAAGACCCCTCTCGGGCCTGGTGAGTTGGCTCTGTCAGTCTTCTTGTGGAGCTCCTGTCTCTTCCACAGGATTATTTCTTTACTTGGCGTTTTTACCATCCTGACTCTAATATGCCCTGGAAAGTCTCTTCTCTTGCCATGTCTATTTGGAGTTTATTTACCTCTTATATTTAGCTGACTGCTTCTTTGGGTAAGTTGGGTGTAATTTTCTGCTATAATTTCATTAAGTAGTGTGTCTAGTCCAGGGGTTCTCAACCTTCCTAATGCTGTGTCCCTTTACCCTTTAACAGAATTCCTCATGTTGTTGTGGCCCCCAACCATAAAGTTATTTTCACTGCTAATAATTTTGCTACTGTTAGGAATTGTAATGTAAATATTTTTGGAGATAGAGGTTTGTCAAACTGGTCCCAATGCACAACCATGCCCAACACAGCAGCTCAGCCATGGTCAGGTCCACCCAGGCTCTCCTCTGTTTCTTCTTCTGCTACACGAATTCTAGGGTTTGTCTTCTTAAATACATCCCAGACTTCTTGGAAATACAATTTATGCTCCTTAATTTCCCCCTTATATACTTCTCTTTGTGTTGCTGCCTAGACTTGGTCTTCCATCCCTGGAACTCCTTCTTTGGCATGGACTTGTCTGTTAATGATGGTGTCTGTTGTGGATTTTATTTGGTTGACCATTTTTCCACTTCTAGTATTTCTGTTTGATTGGTTTTTCAATATTTCAATAACCTTGTTAAAGTTTCACTCCATATTTTAGGCTTTTACCTCCAGTTTACTAACTGTTATATTCACTTTGGAGACTGTCTTGTCATAATTTTGGATAATCTTTCTTAATTCATGCCATTTAATCTGTTTGCTTGACCCTTCTGTATGCTCATTAATTATCTTGACTATCGAGACCCCGAATTCCTTCTCATATATTTCAGGTGTATCTGTAATTTTGGATTCCCTTCTAGGGGAGTGGGCTGCTTGGTGATGAGCCATGGGTGGTAGCTGTATACTATTCTTTTGTGTTGCTTTGTCATGTTTTATGCATCTCTTGAAGCACATTTGTTTTGACTCCTTCTTTTGATCATATTTGAATTCTGTTTTCTGTGAATCTTCTTAGAGGAACATCTGCGGGCAGTTCAGATATGAGGACTAGTGAAACTTGGTGCTGACTACCAGATGAGTTAGTGCAGTGATCTTGGCTTGGCTATGTGCCAGCAAGACTAAGGATGGGGCTATACACTAAGCACCAAGGTAACCTGATGGAATTGAAACCTTCATCACTCTCTGGATTCTAGGAACCTACTTGAGACAGAATAGCAAACTTTAGCCTCAATGACGTCTGTCTACTCTCTGGGGACTATAGGTAGAGCCACAGAGCTAATGTTACCTGTTGAACCATGGCAGTATAGACTCTAGGGCCTGCAATGACTTCTGAAACCTCAGAAATTAGAGATCCATATCTAGGATGAGCTCAGAGATAGTTAGAACCAGAGCTCCAATTTTTCAGGGACCCTGGCCACACTAGAACCAAAGCAAGGGCCCTGTATTGCCCTCTGAGGCCAATAGACTAGAATCCTGGATATAAGGTGCTTTCTGGTCCTGTAGAGGCTGGAGGCCTTGTTGCCCAGTGCTCAGTCCGGTAGAAATGGGAGGCCTGAGCTCTGCTTTTTTCTGGTCCAGCTTGCCCACCTGCTTGCTCAGGGCTCTCTCTGGTCCTGCAGAAGTCTGTTCAGCCCAAGTGCTGGTGCTTTGGTCCACCTGAGGTCAGAAGCCAGGTGGATGGTGCTGTCTTATCCTGCAGAAGTGAAAACCTAAGCTCCCAAGGCTCTCTGGTCCTGCAGAGAGAATTGGAATCAAGGAGAAGACTTGGAATGCTGAAGTGATTTTAAATGAGAAGTTAACATTAGACATACTTATTTTTGCCAGAGCTTAGGTTATAGCCAGGCATTGACAATGTCTAGAAAAGTTAAGAATTAAACTGTTATTTTTAATTAAGAATTGAGCTGGTATTTAGCATACGAAGGGATCAGAAAAGTATTTGGGGGATGTACACTTGCAAAACACAAGCAAGCAAGCAAGCAAGCAAACAAACAAACAAATACAACAAACTAAACAAACAAAGAAACAAAAGCTGGCTTCAAATATCAGCTGTAAATTTTTTTCCAGGGAATGCTGACCTAGGTTAATTATTTTATAAAAGTGCATATTCTTGAGGTGCACATAGTGACACATGCCTTTAATCTTCGCATTGGAGGGGGCAAAGGCAGGTGGGGCTCTGTAAATTTGGAGGCCAGCCTGGTCTACACAGTGAGTGCCAGATCAGCCGGAGTAATATGGTGAGTCTCCAAAAACCCAAACCCCAAACCGAAACCAAACAACCAAACCAACAACAGTAATTACTTTTCATTTTTGTTTCTGTTGAGGCAAAGAGAGAGAGAGAGAGAGAGAGAGAGAGAGAGAGAGAGAGAGAGAGAGAGAGAGAGATAGAGATATGAAGAGGTGGGGAGGAAAGAGAGAGAGAGAGAGAGAGATAGATATGAAGAGGTGGGGAGGGAAGAGAGAGAGAGAGAGAGAGAGAGAGAGAGAGAGAGAGAGAGAGAGAGAGATGGAGATGAAGAGGTGGGGAGGAAAGAGAGAGAGAGAGAGAGAGAGAGAGAGAGAGAGAGAGAGAGAGAGAGAGAGAGAGAGAGATCATGACATTTGACGAGCCTGGAGGTGGAAGTATCTGGAAGTTCTGGGGAGCAGGAAATACAATCAAAACATAGTATGAAAGTTTTTTTTTTAAACAATAAACAACTACCACTATTACCAACAAGAGGAACATTTCTTTGGATCTGCCATCTTCTCCCCACTTGGAGTATCCACATTTCCCGCTAAGCCTCTCAGGACGGTCTGGGGGATGCCTCCTCTGCTGGTTTCTTAGATTTTATCCTATTTGAAGTCCAAGTAAACAGAGCTTTAGTACAAGCTGAGCACCATCACAAAAGTTTGTTTTCCTGTTTTGTCCTAAGAGTGCTTGAAAGCTTCTCCGAGCAAAGAGCAAGGATGCAGCTAGCCAGTGGGCAGGGAGCAGCTGCTTCCGTAGCCAGAGCTCATCCCACAGGCTGACTTGGAGCTGCTGGGAGGGGGATCCATGGTCTTGTCTGTTATGGTGAGAGGTAGAAAGAGATTGGAGAAAGGGAGTGAGAATTTCTACATAAAATCTCCAGGTCTCCCAGGTCCTCAGGACGGTCCCCGCCCCCCTCCCCCTGCCCCTCCTCAACCCCCCTTCTCTCCCCCTCTCCCTCACCCCTGGCTCTGGGTGCTGGGTACTCACAAGAACTGCTTGTCATTGGTGGGTCCCTGTTCTGGATCTCGGGTTCTGTCCTCTCTCTACCTCAGCCACAGGTGGAGGGAGTGAGAAGACAGGGAGCTTATTTGACCTGGTCATTGTAGCAGGAGCTTTTACACAGAGATTTTCCCAAAGGTGGCTGCACATATAATTTTTTATGATTAAGCTCTTACACACTTACACTTACTGCCCTACTTTTACTTTTTTTTTTTAATAGGCTTTTTCTCTGTCTTCCCCTCTCTGACTAACAAATGAGACTAAACTAAGGCTTTCCCAGTCTAAAGGTGGTTGGGTCACTCTCACAAGTGTGTCTGATGGGTCTAAGGCGTGGCCAGACGAGATCCCACAGGAGTGCATAGGTTAAATACCTATAGAAGCCTAAAGCTGGGGTTGAGGAAATAGGGCAAAGTTCAAAGACAAGAGTCAGGGGGATAAGAAAAAGTGTGAATAGGTTTTTCCATATTCCTGTTTTCTGCCTTTCTTTTCCCCCAAGAGCCCAAGCTTGTCTATCACAGGGGTTTTCCTTTGCTGCTCGTAGACCTTGCTAAATCCTAACAGAACCATTGGCTGCTCACTAGATGTTAGAAGTGGAAAGAGATACACTGCTTGTCTTGAGTGTTGCCAACATCCATTCTTGACTATCACTGCTCAAAGCTAACTATTCAAAATGTGCGCAACCACTCCATCGGCAACAGAAGTGAAGTAGCACTGTTGACAGCTGGAAGGCAACCGAGGGGAACACTGGCATCCTCACTTGCCTTTTTTCAGGGTCTGTCCTTGGGAAGGAGGGTGGAACAGGCCAGTCCTGAGGAGAGAGGCCTCCTACAGCTGTCCAAAACCTGTATCCAAACAATGGAAGGACCAGAGTTTTCAGGGCTAAAACCAGGAATGTTCCAAGGAAAGTGGGACACACTGGTCACTCTAAGAGACTTTTCTATAGCTTAGAGACTTTCAAGACTATGAGTCATGCCACATAGCCAAGTAAAAGGCCTTGCCCTCAGGAGTGTGTGTGTGTGTGTGTGTGTGTGTGTGTGTGTGTGTGTGTGTCCACATACACTCTTCCAGAGCAATTCATTTGTGCCTCATCATCCAAACTGTTCAATTTGTTCAGAGAATTGATTCTCTGAATGTAGCGGGATGCATCTGTTGGCCTCCTTTTCCATGCCCCCTCTGGTAGCATCATTTCTGTTGGTGAGATCTATTGCTTGGGCACTTCTAAACAAGAGCCTGCTAGTTTTTCCTAATTGAATAGGCTGTTGCCTGTTGTTTTTCTTCTCCCGAAGCCAGTTTATTTATGTCTTGCTCTGCACCGACCTCCGGGCCTTTACAGTGAGGAATATCTATTCCAAAAGATCTTTTTAATTAATTTTCCTTTCCCTTCCTAGAGGAAAAGAGAGCACCGGGGAAAAGCAACCAAGGGAGGGAGTAACAAGAGAGAAAGGCGTGGGGAGGCTGTGAGAGAGAGAGAGAGAGAGAGAGAGAGAGAGAGAGAGAGAGAAAGAGAGAGAGACTGCTGTGCATGGGAGGTAGATGCGTATGGAAGGAGTAGACTTTTTTGAGAAACACAACCCATATTTTATGGGAGTTGGCATCTTTCCTTTGCCCTAGTTTTCTTTTCTTCAACTCTGACACACTTCCCCTCTTAGTTTTCTTCCATTTGTCAGTTGTGAGTATTTTGGTTTGTGTCAAAAGAAACAGACAGCTGGTGCAGCTCTCATTGCTTCAATTCACACCAGTGTGTTTATGTTCACACGTCCCATCCAGTGAGTGAGGTGGGTGTTATGGAGAGCATTGAGGTGCTCTGTTCTGTGCCTTAGTGGGAGGGCTGACAGACAGACCAAATGGGAACGGCCTTCTTCAAGTCCAACATCATACATGGTAAGGTACAGATAGGTGAAATGTTGAAGGAGTGTGTGTGTGTGTGTGTGTGTGTGTGTGTGTGTGTGTGTGTATGTGTGTGTGTATGTGTGTATGTGTGTGTGTATGTGTGTGTGTGTGTGTGTGTGTGTGTGTGTGTGTGTGTGTGTGTGTGTGTGTATGGGGGAGGAGGTAATTCAGATCAGTTCATTCCTGGGATTACACAAGATGGCTACCTTGAAAGGAGGGGCAGGACCACTATTATTTGAAGGGCTGCTATGCTCTGTTATGGATAATGATTTCTTTGGAAATTTTCATTGTTTTGAAACTTCACACACTTCATTGGTGAACTGAGATCTGATCTGCCCTCCACACTAGGTCCCCGGATCACTCAGGACCCTTAGAGTTGCATTTAGATGTGGATGGGGATTTTTTTTGGGGGGGGATTTCTTTTCTACATTGATCTTGTTCATTGACAGTTTCATTTATGCACGCAGCATACTCTGATCACGTTCTCCCTCGCCCTCTCTTGCCTGCCCCCCATTCTTATCACCACCCCTTGTTCATCTCTGCAAGTCCCTTACCTAGAGTCATGACATCCATTTTGTTTTGTGATCCACACTGGCCTGGAACTCTTGTCACCAGTGGGGACACAACTGAAGGCAGTGATTGCTTTTATCGCTGAATCTTTCAGCAAGAAATAGTTGATTGCTGAAGTGTGGATCCTCTGGGCTTTTAATTCCTCCACAGGATAACCAGAATTCAATAACAGTTGATAACTATCATTTAAAGCTATAAAACTTGCAAAGGATTAAGCACTCAGCATCCTCTGGTAACTAACTGGGTAGATGTGTGAATCTCAGCTTCTGCCTATCTCCCAGATGAACCAGGATCTACAGGTAGATAATACCCTGCAGGTGACTTGTATGTACAGGAAAGGGTAAGAGGTTGTCTCGGAGCCTGTGTCCCAAAGCTCACCAGGCAAGACAGGTTGCTTATCAGCTTTGAGCTTTTTAGACGAGTCACAGTTCATAGCCCTATGCCCTTCTATTTATTAGCTGTGAGGTAACTAAGTATATCAGTATGGTGCTTCAGTTTCCGCTTGGGTAGAACAAAGACAATATAATTTTCTTGTATCACAGGATGTCTACAAAGAAGAACTATGGCACGTGTAGAATAGAGCCTGGTACACGGCATGGAGCTGAGTGCGTCAGCTGCCATTATGACTATGAAGGGGCACCGATCTCCCCGTTAAGACAGAAGGCTTTTCTGCTTCTGGGTTAACTCACTCAGTATGATCGTTTCTAGTTCCATCCATTTATCCACAAATTTTGGTATTTCCTTGTTTTTTTTTTTTTTAATAGCTGTGTAAATGTACCACAATTTCTTTATCCATTCTTCAACTGAGAGATATTTAGGCTGTTTTCAGGATCTGGCTATTATGAATAAGGTTGCTAAGAACATGGTTGAGCATATGTTCCTGTTGTGTGGTGGAGCATTTTCTGGGTATATTCCAAGGAGGGGAATAGCTGGGTCTTGAGGAAGCCCTATTCCTAGTTTTCTGAGAAAGCATCAGATAGATTTCCAAAGTGGTTGTACAAGTTTGCATTCCCACCAGCAATGAAGGAGTGTTCCTCTTTCTCCCCTTATAATTGGGCACTAGCCCAAAAGGCATGTCCCATGAAAGTATTCATTTACCAGGAGATTGGGATAGATGTGAGGACATCCTACTGAGACTCTAGGTAAGAGAAATATAGGAGATGGGGAAATAGAAGGATCCAGAGGATCTTAGAAACCTACAAGAAGAACATCACAACGGGTGTATCAGGGCTCAGGGGGGTCTGCTCAAACTATTGCACTAACCAAGGACAATACAAGTAGTAAACATTGAACCCCTACTCTGATCTACCCAGTGGACAGGACATTCTCCACAGTTATGTGGAGAGCAGGGACTAACTCTGATATGAACTGTGGTGCCCCATATTTGACGACCTCCCCTTGGTAGAGAGCCCTGGTGGCACTCAAAGAAAGAATATGCATGCTATCAAGATGAGACTTAATAGCCTGTGACCATAAAATGGGGAAGGAGTTCCCTCTCGGTCATGGACCTAGGGGAGGGGAATAGGGTGGAGGGTGGGAGGGAGGGAGGAAAGGGAGGATACAAGTGATGGGATAACAGTTGAGATGTAATCTGAATAAATTAATTAAAAAAAAGACAGAAGTCTTTTTTTTTTAAATCAAACTTAGGGTTATTTGGTAGGTACATGGGAAAGATAACCAGCCAATTTTAGTTAGGTCCCAGTAATATGTATTTTTGACTTTCTGATACAATCAAGTCTGAAAGAATTTTCAGCATGCATTATCTAAGACAGGTAGCTGCTAAAAATGCAACCTTTTAACCCACTTCCTTCCTGTTCTAGAGATCTGTTCTGGGAACTGAATGCTAGGGACATCAGAGACGAATCGCTCCATTGAGTGCTGCAGGTTGTGGCCCTTTAGTGAACCCATTCCCCAGGGCCAGCCAGACTGCTTCTGGGAAGCTGGAGCCTCACTTCTACTGTATGGGAACAGGCCTACAGCCAGCCTCAGAGTTTCTTGGCCCAATAAAGAAATGCAATGCTCAGCAGTGCTTGGCCTCAATGACTCACTGCTCGAAAGAGTATAATTCATACATCTAAATGAGAGGCTCGTATATTTGAAAAGACACAGTTGCCATGATTGGAGCGGTACTGACAGCCAATCCAGAGTGTTAGCAAAAAGTATGACCTCAATTTCAGCCAATCAGCTCATTCCTAGGACTGTAAGCCCTCCTACAGGTTTCCTGTTACTTGTAACTCACTAGGTGGACATAGGTCAGGGACACAGATAGAACATAATGTTTGGAGCAGCATTTTGCAAAAATGGGGAGGGAGATCATATCGAACAGAAAGAGTTCTGTAGTTGCACGAGTTGAAGGCCACTGCACGTGAGATCTTCCTCCTGGAGGCCTGACATTCAATTACCACGGTAGAGCCTAGACGGGCCATGCTGCAGTGGGTGTTCTGCAGCCTGGTTTTCCTGGAGTTTTCATATAGATATCTCTTATGGAGTCATGATTTAGAATAGTGTCTATTGAACAGCTAGCTAAACTAATATGTCGGGGAACAAGTATTGGGAGCTGTGTAGTGACCAAATTCTGAAATTTTGGTTTCTTAAAAAAAAAAAAAAAACCAACACGCAGAAATAGTACAAGAATATATTTTCATTTTAATCCCAGGTGTGGGGCTATGGGGTTGCTTCGGACTGTCCGCACCGGCTGACTATGATTTACCTTGTGCTCTGGCAGAGGTGTGGCTTTGCCAGCTGCAGATAGTTTTTTGTGATTGTGTGACATTTGCAATTCTGGGAAGTTTTCAGAGGGTATAAATGCTAGGGTCCGTGGTTGTTGGTGGTTCCAGGGTTGGGGTGGAGTTGGTTGCAGTTTGTTAGTACTCAGTGCTCAAAGAAGAAACTAAAGGTAAAAAAATTAGATTCAGAGATCTCTATTTCTCTTTCTGTCTCCCCCCTAACCTTCTTTCCCTTCTATCTAACGATAGGGAGTGAAACAGGAGTGAGGCACAAAGGGTGGGAAAAAGAAGAACCCACAAAATAGCAAAGACCAGCTCCAGAGCTGCGCGGAGACTTCTGAATTCTGGAAGCAACTACGCCTCTGTTGTTCATATTGCTCCATCTGTTACCCAGTCTCTTAGCTTAACTCGTGGTTCTGGGTCCTTCTTTACCAAATGCCTGTAACTGAGGGAGATTAGCAGCAAGGTGATGCGTTTCTGAAGATCTGGAAAGAAACATTCCAGTTGGAGCGACAAAGAGAGGAAGACCATGGCAGGTATGTGGGAGAGAGCCAGCACATATAAGGTATGTGGGCTGTAGTAAAGTGCTTCTGGGTATAATGAGGAGCCTCAAGGAATTTTTATTAAGGAGGTCTTATAATTTTGTTATTTTTAGGCAATATAACTGCCTACAGAACACAAGGTAGTCCATAGACAATATGATGGTTGGTTTTTTTTTTTTTTTCAATTGGACACAATCTAGATTCACCTGGGAAGGGAATCTCAACAAGGAACTGTTTAGGTTAGGTTGGCTGTGGACATGCCTGTGAGGGATCTTCTCACTCGAGGGGGGGGGTAATTGAAATGCAAAGACCCATCCTGAACTTTAGGGACATCATTTCATGGAATGGGTCCTGGGCTGAATGAAAAGGAGAGGCTGAGTTGAGCAGTGGTGTGCATCCATTGGCCCCTGTTCCTGACTGTGGATGTGATATGACCTATGCCCTCAAGTTCCTGCCACTGTGAATATTTTGCTGTGATAGACTGTCCCTGGAACTATGAGTGAAAGCCAACCCAGTTCCCCCTGTTGCCTTTGTCAGGGTTTTTAATTACAGCAGCAGGAAATGAAATGAAGACAATTGAATGGGAGAAAAACTGAAATGAAATAACAAGAATAGAGAGGAGGGCGGACAATGCTTTCTAGAGGCAGCTACAAAGCAAATCTTCTATCCCATTCTTCTTGAACACCTCAGGATTTTATTAAGGGATAAAACCTAATTGACCTTCGAACCCAGGCAGGTTTTATTTGTTCTTATTTAACAGAACATAGTGGGTTTGGCACCATGTGATTTCCAAGAGTGGGTCATAAAAGTGAGAGCAGTTTCCATCTTGTGAGGTGGAATTGTGCTTAGAACTTGGGATGTCATGAAAGAACCCTGACCCTCCCCTCTACAATCTGCTGACACGCTTTGAGGAATCTGAATGATACAGAGGTCCCACATCATCAGTAGCCCAAGTATTCAACTTCGGTCAGCCCATGTGCAGATATGCAATTCCACAAATGTCTAGATGATTTTAGTTTCTGGGATCTAGGTAGGTACTCTAAGACTTTGAGGGACGGGCTTGGGTGTCCAGTCCCTGTCCCTTCTAAATTCCTGTCTCTTGGAACCACCAGCTAGTTAGAACAGCCATTCTAGGCTACTGAGTGTTGGGGCTGTTTCTTGGGCTACAGCAGTAGGCAGAGCAGTGTGGACCGTCAGGAGTCTATTTAGTTGTTCAGAGAGAAAAAAAAGACAGCTTCAATTTATGACTCAGTTCCTATACACATCTACACTAAGACGACAGCAGCAGTGTGTTAGGCTTTTTCTTTGTATCACACAATGAGGGAGCCATGGGAAGCCATGAGGGCATCTAAAGTAGTTAGAGGGTGGGTGGTTTTCAAGGGTGTTTTGGAAGATGCTGGACTGGAGGGTGGCCTTTGTACTGCTTGCATATAGGTCTGATTTGTCTGCTTTTTCCAGGAGACTTGAGGGCTTGGATGAAGTAGCACAAAAAGGGTGTTTTCCCCTCTTTGGAAAGTTTGTGCCGAGCAGTGGCTTTATCCTAGCACAGAGTACCTGTTTGTGAATCAGGGGATATGTTGCAAGTTGTGGGTTTTGTTTCAACTCTGAATTCTGCTCAACAGCTTTGCTGCCAGCTTAAAGTTAATTTTAAGGATGAGATTTTACTATGCTTAAAGAAAGACATTATTTTCAAGACATATAAACTGGAATAGTGACAATACATAGCAATAATTCTCAAACACTCTGTTATTATTATTTTTAAATATATATAACAAAAATAACACTATTTTATACAGTGTCACCCCCTCCAACTCCTCCCAGAGCCTTCCTACCTTATGACCCACCAAACTCCATGATTGTCTGTCCATTCTCTCTCTCTCTCTCTCTCTCTCTCTCTCTCTCTCTCTCTCTCTCTCCTTTCTTCCTAAATACAAGAAACACACACACCAGAAAAACACAAAATCAGAACCATAATATACAAGCAAAAGGAGACAAAAAGTCTATAAAAATGCTACTGAGTTTGTTTTGTGTTGGTTACCTACTATTGGGATTGGGGTCTGCCTTTAAGTGTGGTTTGTATACCAATGAGACTCCATTGGAGAAAACTAAAATTTCCTGCATGTCAATTGGAGGTAACTTTTTAGTAAGAGATAGGAGCTTGCTTACATTTCTCCTTTTTAGAGTTGGGCCTCTGCCTGGCCTGTGCAGACCCTGTGAAACTGCCATAGTCTCTGTGATTGATATGCACATCAGTCCTGTTATGTCCTTGGTGTCATCCAATACCTCTTAGACTCTTTCTACGGCCTCCTCTTCTATATGTCTTCCTGATCCATGAGTGGAGTTATTGAGATACCTATGTACTTAGAGTAGTGTGTGTGTGTGTGTGTGTGTGTGTGTGTGTGTGTGTGTGTGTGTGTGTATGTGTGTGTGTGTGTGTGTGTGTGTGTGTGTGTGTGTGTAGAGGCATGGAGTCTTCTTTAATTACTCATCTTTTTCTTTTTTTTAAGGCAGTATCTCTCACCGAACCTGGAATTTATTCATGTAGGCTGATTGGCCAGCAAACTCCATGCATTCTCCTGTTTCTACCTGTCCAGTTTTGGACTATAATAGTCCACTCCACCATCACACGGGCTTTTATGTGTTTGAACTCTAGCACTCATGCTTGTGTACCAGGAACTTTACTGACTGAGCTATCTTCCCAGCTAATTCCGTAGATCATTTTAAAATGTGATTTATAGCTATTTATCATATATGAAATTAAAATTTAAATAAAGATTTAGCAACATGAATTTATAATGTTTATTAATTTATAATGAAGGATATACTTAAATGAGAACAATATTTTCAAAGTAGCCAGTGAGAAGGTACTATCATTTTACATTTTTCCAAATCACTCTCACTTCTGGTTTAAGGAGATTGATTGTCTTTTACTTTGTATGCTAATCTAAAAACTAAGACATAGATGATGGTTATTGTAGTGGATGTAAAATCTTTTTGTTTTGATCCCAAGTGTAGGAGGTGAAACTGCCTCATGAGAGGGCACATGATGTTTGTCTGCTGGAAACAGACTCATGAGAGGGCATGCGATCTTTGTCAGCCTTGTGTCAGGGCGTGGTTTTTGTCAGCTGAAAAACATCTGGTATGGATAACATAAACCCCAAACAAGGAGAGTTTGCTTTGCATCCCTTTGCATCTGTCAGCTTTTTCCGCTTTGCTTCGACTTGCTCCCAGAAGCTCCTGGAGAGAAACATTCCAGAGAATGAATGCTTTGAGGTTGCTGTTGTGTTTGCTGGGTTGCTGGTTTGCAGTTTAGCTTGACTGCTGGAATCCTAATGATGATGGGTGGAAACGCTCCATGGAGCTGAGTCTACCAAGGTCAACCTCCCCTGTTCCTACTAATCTTCTCTCTCTCCTACTTGGGGTCGCTGGGTTGGAAGGGAAGTAGGAGCATTAAGGAACCCCAAATAAACTAAGTTTAAAAAGATCAAAGCCTACAGCTCATGTTATCTTGCCTGCTTCTGAGTTTAAGCTATTGTACTCCATGGTTTTGAATAGAATATATGAGGAAAGGTTGCCCCCAAATGTGGTGATTTAAAGATGTCCCCCACATGCTCAGGTATTTGAACCCTTGCTCTGAAATTGGGTGGCACCTTGTTGGGGGGGAGGTTTTGGATCCTTTAGGAGGTGGAGCCTGCCTGAAGGAATCACTTCACTGGGTGTGGGGTTTGAGCATTTATGGTTTTGCCCTAGTGCCAGTTCACTTTCTCTGTCTCGTGCTTGTGGTTGAAGATGTGATTTGTCACCTTCCTGCTCTGGCTGCCTGTGTCAGGCCTTCCTTGCTCATGTGTACTCTGTTCCTCTGGAACAGTGAGCCAAAATAAACTCTTTGTTCCCTAGGTTCCCAAGGTCATGGTATTTTATCAGAGCAACAGAAAAGAAATTAGTACACCAAATAACTATGTAGTTGGTGAAGGCAGGGTATTTTAATTTCCTCTTTCCATAAATACAATTCTTTTCTGATGCTACATTAAAAAATTGACAAACTCATAATATCAATGAGGTTTTTTTGCTTTGTCAGATTATAGTCCATTTTATTTAATACCTTATTTATTCACTTATATTAAATCTTTAGGTTAGGATGGAAATTAATTGGTTTCATTATGCTACCTTCAAATAGGCTACATATGAGTCATTTGTACTTAGTTGCCTTAAATGGAGCTTTCGTCCATACATTGGCATTCACTGGTTGTTGAAATGTTGGCTTATGGAGTATTCAAGCCTTCTAAATGCCACCGTATTTCATTATACAATTTTCAGAAAATTCACACTTGTAATTATCACCACTGATTGTATTGGGAGAGATTTTAAGCATTGAGAGGCTGTCAAACCCATGGTGGCACACACAATTTTCCTCAGATAGTGACTTTTTCTATTAAGGTTGAACTGTGTCATTGGCAACAAATGCTGTCAGTTATGTTCCTTGCAATAACAGTCTTCCTTAATTCATTTTAAAGAAACTGTGTGCTAAACACCTGAATGTTTTTATGTCAGTCAAACTTTCAGATAAAATATATTCCATAGAAAAGGATTAACTTAGCTCATTGCTGGCAGGTCTGCATAATATTTGGGGCAGCTACACTTAGGTGTGCAGCAGAAAGCACGTTATGGATGGTTCCATCTTGTCCCATACTGTATTTAAGTGATGTATATGTAAGGGCTGAGAATCATTAAAAATGAATGACTATTAGATTATTACTTGCTTCTCAAGGAGGTTTTTTAGTGCAACTGGTGTTTATTTCAATTCACCAGTAGGTAGAGAAGACTGCAGTGATGTTGTTTTGTCTTGAGTAAAACGGAGACAGCTATTTACTTACCATTGTTTCTGTGCTTTTAGTGCAAATGCCATTACAGTGAAAAAGACAAGGAAAGTCTTAGGGTCGTAACAAAACATCAACCTGACTTAGCAGTTTTCCTGAAAGTGTCTTAGCAATCCCAGGGTTCAGGAATATTTACTTAAAAATAATAGAAGAGAGAGGAAAGGGAGGAGGGAATAAATGGTGGCAGAATGGTTGTGTGTTGATAACTGTTGGAGTTGGGTCATGGGTCCATAGGGGTTTGAGGGTATTATTTGGTATACCTTGATAATAATTTGAACTTTCCATAAGCCTAGAATAGAACAGAGGGATCCCCTGGATTCTAGCTTCAGTACTGGAGTGGATGGTGCTATTGTTGTGGGAAGATGGAAGAATGGAGAAGGTTTGAATCAGGAGAATTCTGTTTTGCAGATTCCAGTAGAGCACCCATGTTGGCTAAGTGGTGGCTCACAGAATCCTCAGTGGTCACCTGGTATTTCAAAGGATGGACTTAGCAGTTAGGGTGAGCATGTGTCGACAGGTGAGCCCAGTTAATAAGCCTTCCTTAGTGTGCTGGGCTTGCCGGTTGGGCCTTGGTTTATTGCCTACAGTCTGACAGTCCTCATAGGCGCTTCTGTGTTCTTGGTGCTTGGCACTGTCCTCTGGGGATTAAATCTTTTATCCGCTGGTTCTCTGATTATCTCCTGGGATTAAGGGCATTAGAAAGGCCCTGAAGGAGAAGGCAGCTTTTGGTTTCTTTGTGCAGCTCTGAGCAGATCTTATCCCTTACTCCATCTATTATGAGAGCTAAGGGGCAGGGTAGGAATTTAACAAAAAATGCAAATTCACAGAGACTCTTTAAGCTTTACTCTGGCTGATGGTTATAGCCTCCGCCCACTATGTTAAGTGGACATATTTACTAGGGTTTTTCAGAATCCAGATGCTGTCGTGTTTAGGACTCACCTGGTGGTGAAGAACTGAACCTTTGGGGTTTCGTCAACTTAGACTCAAGACTTTCTCCTTATTGGATGTGTGCATTTGATCTGATGTCTAAACTCTCCCAAGTTTTAATTTCTCCCACTCTGAAATAAAGTAAAACCCGCCTTCCTCATTAGTTTGTGGGGAGAGTCTGTGGAGTGTGCATTCATAGGGCTTGCACAGTTGGTGCTCTGTGGACATTGGTTCGCCTTCCCCTCTCTGTGATCCATTCCCCTCTCCTCTGGTGTTAGGCATTAGGATGGAATGAAGAGGAGTAATGACTCACTGAGGTGAGCAGATGGCTCTGTAAGTGGCCATCTTGACTGGCCTTAGATCTTCACTTCCCATCCTTTCAAGCAAGGCTTTCTCTATTCAGTGCTAAATGACTTATCAAAGAAGCCAACCAATCCCATCTGGAGCTAAGTGAGATCCTTCTGTTGGGAACACTCGAGAGCTTCTAGCATCCTGGAGAGCATCAATGCCTTCCAGGGGCCGGATGGATGAGGCAAAGCGGTGCCTGCTGCTGTCCACCGTGCTCAGCATTGCAGAGCTGACGTGCTGACTATACTCCCTGAAAGGCCTGCCTCCTTATCATGATAGGGAGCTGCCTCATGCTCAGCACTTGCTCTTCCTCCCTGAGTCATTATCTTTTAACCAATAACTTCAGACAGTTGTCCTAAGGATTACTAGACCCCTGTCCTATTGTAGAGGACAATACTACTGGGAGGAAATGTGCCAGAGTAATATATTGTCCCCGTATCTCATATGAATCGTGGAACTTGCCTGACTGCAGACTCAAAATCTTTTGTTCATTATTGCCCAACGACATGTGAATCTTTATATGCTGTCTTCCAGACCTAAGTATTAGTATCCATGACTTTAGAGGGTATAGCAAGGATGGACCTACAATGCTAAGAGGCATCAGAGAAGAAATGATTCTAGTAGCTGTGTTTGGCCTGACCCAGGAGAATATAAAATATAATCACAGTTGTATCTAAACTGGGATCATTTTGCTAAGGAGATTTGCAATGTAACCTATACCCTTCACTGTCCTGTTTCTGCATTTGGCTTTTACCAGCTCCTCACGTGTAACCTCGTACATCTGAATTTCTACTTATTATATTCTGACAAATTTGTCCTCATAGCCCAAGAATGAAAACACACTCACATTCCTATCCTTCAAGGAGGGGGTAGAGTTGCCAATGTAATTCACATGTCTACAGGTAGTAAGAGTGATACAGGGATGATGTGAGCATCATCCATGGATGATGATGGATGTCACCTGTCATCCTACCTCAGTTTAGGAAGCTGAGATGTTTGTATATACCTTCTGCAACATCAGGGGCACACCTGTCTGTGGCTGGCTTTTTTTTTTTAGCTTTTTGTTGTAATAAAACACTTGAGACAATAAAATTTAAAGGGGGGAAGACTGGTTTGTGCTCTTTGTTTCAAGGGTTGAGTCTGTGATTGTGTATAAGTTATTTTTTTCATTGCTGTGACTAAATATCTGACAAAGAACAACTCATGCCTAAAAGATCCATTTGGTTCATTGTTTAAGGATACAGTCCAGCATGAGGGGAAGGCATAGTGGCAAACATGACATTCCACTGGTCACATTGTGCCTACAGTCAGAAAGCAGGAAGTTTAAAATGAAAAAAAAAAGGTTTTATTTTATTTTATTATATTTTATTTTATGTGTATGGGTATTTTTGTCTGCATGTATGTCTGTGCACTATATGCTTGCCTGGTATCCCCAAATGCTGTAAGATAGTGTCAGATCTCCTAGAACTGGTCTTACAGATGGTTGTGAGCTGCTACATGGGTGTTGGGAATTGAACTCAGGTTTTCTGCAAGAGTAGCCAGTGCACTTAATCACTGAACCATCTCTCAAGCTCTTGCTTTCTCCTTTCCCATTTTTTTTTTTTGTGTTTCAGTTCAGAAACACAAGCCACGGGAGGGTGCTGCCTTTCCTTCTCAGTTAAACCCTGGAGGCATCCTCATGAGCAGGGGCAGATGCCCAAAGATGTATCTGCCATTGGATTTCAAATCCTATCAAGTCAACAGTGAAGACTGACTATCACAGGTTGCTTGTTTCTGGTTGACGCAAATTTGTGGCAAGACAGTCATTATGCCAGGGGGCATGTGGAAGGACAGGGTTGTTCACCTCATAGTGGCTAGGGTTCCAAAGAGAAACAGGAAGAGTCTTGGCTTCTATAATCTTCTTCAAGGGCATGACTCCAGTGTCCTACTCTCCTCCAAACTAGGACCTCAGGAGCATCAACCACTGGGATCTAAGCCTTCAATACATAGGTTTTGGGGGTACATTTAAAATCTAAGTCAAAACATCCACTGTGCCGGTAGGACCAGGGACAGTCTGGCTGGTTGTAAGCACTAAAGTATGGTGATTGACAAGTGACTGTTAGCTGGGGCCAGTGGTGAACTGGAGCTACATGATCTGGCTGAAGTGTGGGCACAGCTGCGACTTGGTTTTAGCCAAAATTTTGCCATGTGAAAGGTGGGTTCAGAGTCATCAGATCTTCTGGTTTGTCCCTTTAAGAAAAAGTCAGAATTCATGATTTTTCAAGCGAAGTCTTCAGGTTTAAAATACAAAATAAAATATTCTGAAGTATGATGCTGTACTCCATTAACACGTGCCATTTTATATTTTTATGTATGTTAGGCATACATTTAATAAAAATATACAAGCCAGTTTATGTTGATTAAGCAAATGCATCTTCAGAACTGCCTCAGTTTGTAGGCTGTTGTTTTTCAGGCTCTGGGCTAAATATGCCACGGAGAGAACCTGCAGTCATGCATGGCCAGGGTCGGAGAGACTAGGTGCCACCCCAGACCTGGGAAGCATTTGCTGTATCTTTAGCTTGGGTTAGGGAACTGTGAGAAAACATGAGAGAGGCCGAGATCAGATCAAGTCACCAAGAACATCTGAAGGAAGTGGATTTATTTTTGCTATTAATTGCCTTTTAAAGTAAGTTTTTATTTGCATATATTAATTATACATAATAATGGGTTTCATTATGGCATTTGCTATGCGTATATTTTGATTCTATTTCACTTGTTCCCCACTCTACTCCTGTAGTTCCCACTTACTTTCCTCCAAGCTAATTCCCTCTTACTTTCATGGCTTTTTATTTCTGGTGACTTAGTTTCATGAGGGTTATAGGAACATGGGTGAGGGGTCATTTACAGGAGTGTGGTACCCAGGGGCTATTCCACTAAAGAAAATGTCTTCCTCCCTTTACAGCCACTATAGATCCTTATGGAAGGCTAAGGGCTTTGTGAGTCCGTCCCGGCCCTTGCTCTGTAGTTGTCTTTTTTAAAAAATTGCTTTTTCATGACAATAAGTACCAGAGAGGCATCTAACAAACACCTTTTCCTATGACTTCCAAATAAAGCCCCAGACTTAACTGTTTTCGGGGGTAGTGAGAACATAGACATCCCCTAGTATAATAAGGTAAGCATGGGTGGAAATGCCTGGTCAAGCCCAGGAGGAAGGTGCTCCTTAGAGAGGGTGCCTGAAATGAAGACGGCAGAAGAAAAGCCATCAACATGAGAAACTGGCTGTGATCCCCAGAGCCCTTGAACCCTAAAACCTTGAGTGGCACCAAGGGCAGTGACACCATGGGGCATGTGAAGAGCAGGCTGTTAATGGAAAGCCAGTTGGCATGGCTTAGGCCAGGCTAGCTTCCTGTGGTGGTGGTGGGGAAACTACACTTCTATCAGCATCAACAATGCAAGTCCTGTAGCATCTCAGGAGATGATAAATTGATGCAGAGGTCCAGAAGGAGTGTTTGAGGTCACTGCTCCTCAGCTTGGTTTCCATGAGGGAGCATTTGTGTGTTGCCTTGCTTAGTCACTCACCATCTGCAGGAGGGGGCAGACTCCAGCATGTGCCTAGCCTCCAGGGAGAAGAGCACAAGCCAGTGAAGAGCCAGAGTTCTGTGTCCAGGAAGAATAATGAAAGTGCTAGCATCTCCCAGACATTACGCTCTGTTCACTCCAGACTTCTGTGGCTTAGAATGCTGAAGGTTACCAGACCTGGCTCCTGTTTGCTGTATAGAAAAGAGCAGCAAGAAAGTGATGGAAGCCATAGTGCTCTCAGAAAGCCTGCAGGAATTACAGGGATTGTTGTGTTTAGGAACAAAGGGACCCTATGGATGGTTTCTGTGACTGGTTGATGGTTTTAATAAGGATGTAACACTTGAAGCTTAAGTATTATTGGTGTAAAGCTATCTTGGAGTCAAGAGCTTGCTATTGATTTTCATTCCTAATGTAACTTCCTGGGGCCCAGCCCTCAGGCTTTGTGAGTCCTTCACTTCAGGCCTATTGGGCCCTAGGGATATGAAGTAAGACCTGATTTTCAACTCAAGTCTTTAAGTAAAAAAAAAGTGGTTTTTTTTTGCTATTTTTTTATTCCTCACAGTGGTGAGCACAGTACTAGACATATAGAAGACACGCACCTTTTAAAAATTGATTGGTACTGAATGCTAACCAGGTGCCAGGACCTACATTGGCACTTGGAAACTCTTGTCTCATTTAGTTTGCCTAACAGACCTGGAATGTAGTTGCTGCATTCCCACATTATATAGAAGGGGAAACTGAGGCCATCAGAGACTAAGTAAGTGTCCATTGGAGCAACAAGGTTAAATTTCACCTTATCTTCTGATCCTGCAATGATTAAAGAAATGCACCCCACCCTGATCTTCTGTAGCATCAGGATGCTCTTGTGCTGTTCCATCCACTTCCTCACACCAGGTTCTTTCTACCCTCATGTACTCAATACAGCGAAAGCTTCTTTCTTCTCTGAGACATTTGAGGATCTTGTGGTCGGAACACTCTTCTTCAGCTATAGTTTGTGCCTCCTATAGACCTATGGCAATAGTCTTTTTCCTCTCTTCTTGCAAGAATTCTTTCAGTCTCTCATTCACCAGGTCCAGAGTTACACTTTACTTGTTGGGAGCTAAATACTCTTGAGGATTTACTTAGGTCCAGGCCTTGTGCTAAACAGTAGCCTACATCTTACTCAGTTCTTTAAACTACATGTTCTGTTCCCAGTGTCAATGCATTTTAAAGATGAAGGCTAGAGTTCTCTAAAGGAGCACAACTGGTAGAATGAACACACACACACACACACACACACACACACACACATCTATATTAAAAGGGGATTTATTAGATTCCTTATAAGATGTGGTTCAGGAAGTTCAACAGGGATCCCTCCCATTGGAGAGGCTGAGAATTCAGTAGGTATTCCCACATTTATGGTGAGTCTTTCTGCTTCACATAATCTGGCCAAGTAAACTCTTCACAGGACTGGCCAACAGCTTGTGTTTTAGTTGATTCTAGATGCTGTAAAGTTGACAACTGGAATTAGTCATCACAGAGTCCAAGGTGACCTATTGGGGATTTTATAATCAAAGTCTATATGGCCTTTTTAGTTGTTCCACCATGCTTGATGATGATCCACAGTCTCAGGCTTTCCTTGGGAAAGCTGAGCTGATAAAGAAGGTGGGACAAATAGGAGCAGTGGAGGCAGGGATTATATAAAGATAAAATATCATTGAAATGGTTCACCTGTCAAGCAAGAGGCCCATCATCTAATCAGCATGCCTTTTTGGGTTTAGTTTCAGCAGATCTCATGAATAAATAAATCCTAAGGCTGATAGGATTTGCTCCTGTATTCTGCTACTTCTGAGAATGTATCTTCATTTCTATCAGCACCTTCATGGTGTGTGGAACCACTCAGCATTCATCCGGGGATAAAGAGGCTGTGTGGTGTTTTTGCATATTGCTCCAGGCCAATATGCAAGTCCATGGAGGGCAAGAAGAAATAGGTGACCTGAAGCCAGCAGTCTCTCTGGGACTCTGCCCATCATCTCTCTGCTAGTGTTTCACTGCATGTCAGCCAGACACACTGCTATACAAAATCACTGCTGCAGTTGAACTGAACTCCTGTGGTCAAGTGTCTCCAGAAGCACAGTCCACTCACGGAAGGGGCAGTGGTCTTGGAGGCAGGTGGGATGGTAGCTAGACTGGGCTTAGGGATAGGATAGTCCTGGGATTATATCCTAGATTTATCATAACCACATCTCAAAGGTGAACCTCAATAAGCTGTTTAATTTCTCTGAGGCATATTTCTTCATCTCCAAAATGTATGCAATACCCATGGCTCAGTGAAGATTGAAGATGATGCATTTAAGACAAAGTCTGAACTCTAAAACAGCCATTTAGTAGAGCTGCTGTTAGTGTTGTTTGCTTCTCTGGCTTGGCCATCCTCAAACGTTTGTTGGCTATGTTTCTCTGGTGTCATTTTTTTTCCGTTGCATGATTCGTGTACCCATGTTTCAGCCTCCACTCTCCATAATTTTCATGGTGATTGGGGTTCTCATGATGTTTTTTTTTGAGTTATTCCTATCACACAGGCAATTGTTAATGTAAACTAACTCAAAATGATTTTATGCAGATCAATGAATCATCCCTCTAAACAGTAATTGTAGTTTTAAAATGAATTACCTATACAAGATTTTTGCAACAAAGTTCACCTGCAAAAAAGCAAATAAAACAGCTTAAGAATATTAGTGAATGACTTCAGCTTTCAACATGAGGTTCCATTTGTCCTGAGGTCAAAGGTCGTCCCAGTGATCTGTACCCTATGGAGGAGCAGTTCAGTAACTCATTGAAACCTTACATGGAGAGGAACCTCCACAGCCCAGACAAGAGCTCACTTCCTGTCATCTCTTTCATCCAGTTTCTAACAGCTCACCCAAGTTCAAAGTCTCAAAGCATCTTTAAATTGTTGCTGTCAGTACATCAATTGAAAAGTACAGTTACACATTGGCTTTTTCAAGTGTGATCCCTGAAATCCATTTTTTTTTCTCTCTATTTCTAATACTTCTGCTGTGAACCAGTTTCCTATCCATCTCACAATACTGTCACTAGATAAAATCCTGACTGCTCACCTCTTCATAATATATGTTAGGTTAAAATATATTTCTTAGTTCTTTGATAAGTTGATACAATGTATTTTGGGCATACTTATCCTCCCAGATCCACCTCCATCTCCCTATAAGCTCTCCAACCACTTGGTGTCATCTTTCCTTTCTGTATAAAATTTAGATAACAGGGTTTTGAATGACAAATGCTTTGGAGCTCTTCAACCTGGACACCTTGGGTTCATGTCTTTTCTCCTCCTCCTCCTCTTCCTCTTCTTCTTCACAGTGGGCAGCTAAAAGTATATACATAGTAAGGTTGTTGAGAAATTCTGATGAGTTCCTGTAAAGACAGGGAAATGGTTCCACGGTTGTGGAGAATAGAGAGACATGCCAGCTAAATGAAGTGTATGATTCTGTGCGGAGTTACATTATTCTGAAGGATGTTATTAGGACCACTGATGAGAATAGGATTTGTCTTAAGGATTAGATGGAAATGATGGATGGTATGCTCCTGACTCAGATCACTGTATATTGACAACCTTAGAGAATGTCTTTTGCATAGAAGATTCAGCAATAGACATTTGGATGGAGGCTTAATTGGAAACATTCCAATTAGCAACTGATGAAAGATTATTTTATTTTATTTATTTTTAGAGTTGCCTAAGTTTTTAAATTTCAATTTATTTAAAAAACCATTCACTGCACATTCCAACTGTAGCCCCCTCCCTCATCTTTTCCTGGTCCCACCCTTCCTCCTTCTTCCTCCCTATTTCCCTCCCCTAGTCCTCAGAGAGGGTGGAGCCCTTCTTCACTACCAAGTAATCCCTACTGACTCTCATTAGGACTGGCTACATCCTCTTCCTCTGTGGTGTAATAGGGCACCCCACCAGGAGGAAGTAATTAAAGTGCAAAGAAAGAGTCCATGGCAGGGACAATCCCTGCTCCCCTTTTATAGGGGACCAATATGGAGACTGAGAGGCCTATGGGCTACATCTGAGCTGGGGCCTAGGTCCTCTCCATGCATGGTCTGTTTTTGGTGCATAAGTCCTGGGCCCAGATTTGTTGGATCTGTTGGTCTCCTTGTGGAGCTCCTGTCTCCTCCGGGTCCTTCTATCCCCTCACTCTTCCATAGGACTCCCTGCGCTCTGTCGAAAGTTTGGCTGTGGGACTCAGCTTCTGCTTTGACTCCCTGCTGGGTGGAGTCTTAGAATAGACTCTAGAAGTGGTTGAAGATAAGTTATTTCAAACATTAAAAAAAAAAACCCATCACCACAACTGCTGGGTAGTGGTGGTGCACACCTTTAATCCTAGCAGTGACAGGTGGATCTCTCTGAGTTTGAGTCCAGCCTGATCTGCAAAATGGAGTCCAGAACTGTCAGGGCTATTTCACAGAGAAACCTTGTCTCAAAAACAAAAAACAAAAACAAACAGACAAAACAAAAACAAAAACAAAAAAACAAAAAAAGAAAACAGAAGAAGACCACCACCACCACCACTACCACCAGCAGCAACAGCAACACCAACCAACACACAAAAACCTTCACCAAGTTCCTGTCTCCAAAGCTTCTGGCTTAGAGCTGGGACTCAGGACAGGGGAAGCCTTGCCTCATCTTCTCTTACCTCTCAGGCACACTGTGGCTCAGGATCTTCATCATGTTCTCATTTCATCATCTCTCTTCCTTGACTAGAGTCTGCTCTAGGACTCCCTAAGACCAAACACCCTCAATACACATCAGAGGACCTCTGCAATCATTCTTTTTTCTGTTCTAGACTTTTCTCTCTCATATATTTTAGACATCCTTGTGTAACTCCATCATAATATTGTTGCTCTTTTCAATTCTCCATCTCAGGAAGCCCTTTCTGCTAGGCATCTCTAGCCATTTTCCCCATTCATCATGACTTGCTTTTAGTTGTTCCTTTTTTTTTTTTTAAAGGAAAATTCTCAGACCTAGATTTGTGTCTTGCTTGGTCACTAGTTCTCTCATATCTTCAACCTTTTGAGAGAAATATAGCAATTTGCTCTGGTCTGTAGGGATTTCATTCTTCACATTCATTGTTATTTTTTCCCTGGCCTGATTTAGAAGAACGATGAGCTCACAGCCAGAAGAGCCACTGAGATGAAACCTTCAGAATGCCTAGGAGTTTGGTTTGATCATTCACTACTAAACCTCAGAGCTTAGAACACTGGCCTGTAGTGCATACTCAGAGAATATTTATACTCTTTTTTTTTTCAAATGTCATAGATTTTATTGACTATCCTACTTCGGCAACACACAGCATGGATATTTAGAAATATGGATTCTAAACATGAATGGGGAGACAGATGAGTTCACCTTCTCTTATGGATGGTTTGATCTCTCAGTCCTAAGAAGGGAAGATGAGTAACGTCTTTGTTTGTAGTAGTTGAGATATTGACTGTAGTGTCCCGTAAGAGGGTCAGTAGAGGCAATGGCCAAGGATGACAGCCCTTATTGCATTATTTATAATCCCCTCCATCCCCGGTGGGATTTTCTTAGAAGTCATTTGACATAGTCAATTTTTCTCTTTGAACGAGGTGTCATTCTGGCCTTGGCATGTCCTGCCTGACAAGATTTCCCTCTGACAGAACAGCAGGAAAATCTTACAGGTCGATTATCAACTTCTAAGGTCAAGAGATAAGACTTTTTATAATCCAACAGGGGTGCCCGTTGTTCCCAGGAAGCTGGGCAACTGAGGAGTAAAAGAGAGAGCTTATCATTTTGAGCACTTGTTGTCTCAAGCAGTGGCGAGTCACTCACATACCACAACATGTACAAAAGTTGAGTAAACCAGAGATGAGATTTGGGTCATGTGGTTCCTAAACCCAAGCCTTTATCTCCTGGGATTGCCTCTTTCTTATCTTAATTATGCTGCATTTTCTCACTTCTCCTGCACTTAAAAAAAAAATCAAAGTCACCTTGTTGTAACTCACTAAAGCTAAACCCCTTCCTCATATTGGCTGCATTTCTCACGCTGGATAGAGATGGCCATTTTCCCCTTGAAACTATTTCTTCTCTATGTTTCTGTGACAATCACATTGATTTCTCTCTATATTTCCACTGGATATTCCTTTGCCATTTTTTTTTTTGTTTTCACTTTCTACATTCTCTCCTCAGAGGTTCTTATCTAATTCTTCCTGTTTATTGATGCCTCTCTTACTTATTTTTCTATCCCGGTGTGTCCTCTGAGTGATAGAATTAAATATTCTATTACATACTAAAGATTTCTATTTGGATGTTGAATTGATAATTAAAACTCATCATGGCTAAAATGTGAATATTGATTTCCAGCCGGAAATCTCATCACAAAAGTGTATGATCTATTTTTCCTACTTCCCTTCTGCTCATCACTTTCCCTGTTCTCCGCTCAGTATCAGCCGTTATATACTTACAGAATCTTGGATATGGAAGTGGACTGGGGATTTCTTATACAAATGCTTTCATTTTATGCACAGATGTTCAGAGAGGGGCAGTGATGGGTGAAAACTTCTTAAACCCAAGAAACTGTAAAGCTGGAAATAGAAGCCAGGTTTCCTGACTTGACATTTTCATTTATAGATTATATTTTCTACTTTCTCGTCTGAACATTTATATTTGAAAAGAATGGCAGTGGATGCTCACTCTGTTAGTTGGTCTTCTGGCCTCTTTCATTGACTTCTCCTGAGCTCTGATCAGGTCCAAGCTTGATCCTATTTTATGGAACCACACATTGCATTTCAGAGGTGATAGATACCTGACACATGTGCTATTGCCCCTTGACCAGTCCACAGAAAACAGCACCAATCAACCACGATACTGGGGAACCATAATACAAGCACAGGAGGCAACTCAATATGGTGCTCTTTTTAGACATCTACTATTAATTGATCAGAGTTGACTTTTAACACAAGATCTATTTTGTTTTATACAACTTCAAACTCTTTCTGGTTTCATTTTTTTTTCTTTATATTTGTCTCTGGAGGCAAAATAATTTGATTTAGGGAGTTAGAGAGTGGTAGTGAGATACTATATTTTAACAGAAACATCTGGAAGCAATGCTGAACCGATGATATAACATTGTAATGGTGGAATGTGAGGGCCTGAGGCAAGCAGTCTGTTTCTCTCCACTATACCAAGTAGACAAATGGCTTTGAGTTCAAGTTCAGCTCTAAGCAATTTATCAACAGTGTGATTTTTAGGCTGTTATTTAAATCTCTGTAAAAATAATCTAGCTTATATAAACTATGTTGGTTCTTACTCATAAATAAATGTTAAACCTAAAAGGGATTTACCCTGGGGAAATCATTAGCCTTACAAAATCTTCCTTAGCATTCCAGGGTGTCTTGAAGCTGTATGTGGAAGAGTCTGTACTGTCTGAGAAAGAACCAGCTTTAGGAATGTGAAACCTCTGTTTGGTCCTGCACTGGTCATTGACTGGTTGTGTGATAATCTTGAGAAGTGGCTCTGCCTTTCTGAGACTCGTCTACAGTGTCCTTTAATAGTTTTAGTGTGTATAGCACCCAGAATGTGGCAGATGTGTATGCATCAGTGAATTACCCATGAACCATTTCCTCCTGCTCCCATTCACTGAGCATCTGAAGTGTTCCAGGGATGGTGCTGGTGATGAAATTATACACAAGGAAGACCGTAAGATCTTGTCCTTATAGGAAATGTCTTATCCCCATATTGAAGTGTGTTTGTGATATGCACACAGGCTGAAACAACACTCCCACTTTACCAAGAGATTACAGCTGTCTGAGAAGAGTGTGGCATCTTCCCCTCTTCTGTATCTTGTTCTCAGAGAGGGACAGAGGAATCTCCCCCAATGCCATAGCCACAGACTACATCAAGGTTGCAGAGGTGCTTCTCTTGCCTTTGTCCAAGAAGAGACCATGTTCTTCCTTGGGCCTAGTGCTGGCCATTTTCTGCATGTCCCCTGGAACTCATAATGCTAAGAGTTTGTGCCAACTTGAAAGTCATCCAAGAAAAAAGCAGATCTCAAAAATGGCTGCAATTTCTTGGTGGGGCGTTTAATTCTGTGGCAATAGTACAAGGTTCTGTGGAATGAATATCATGTCAGTGCTATTTAATAATACCGTAACCACTGACCATTTAATTATGTGGTAATTGTCACTTAGTGGCTGGGTAATTGCACAGTAAGTACCATCTAATTTCAGGGTAAAGGGTAAATACATGATTATTTCAGGCTCCTTAGGCACAGTATAGGTCACTCAGGAATTAGGTTTGGATTGACTAAGTATAAATTACCTAGAAATCTGTTTTCGGGTGATTACTCCTGCTCCTGTCATCCCTTCCTGACAAAGCTCCTAATGGTTGCCATACAATTAAATAGAGATTTTAAAGATTTTAGACTCCAGGAACTTAAAGGGACATTGCTCAGTCTTATGATCAATCATTGCCCAGGGTGTATGGAACAGTGCCTGGTGAAGGAGGTGATGGAGAGAGGAGTGAACAATTCTACTCTCTTTCGTCTTCCAGCAGTTGTCTTAAGCCGATGTGGGTGCCTCAGTGCTTGATGTCCAACAGTGGAATTGCCCATTTCATGAGATTTGAACTCAGTGTTAAGTTCTCCATCACCTCTCGTCATGAGCCCAAGAGGGGCTCCCTTGGGAAGCATGCCCACTTGGTCCCTGGAATTTACAAATGTGACACCACTTTTCTAAAGGGCCTGTGCAGATTAAGTAAGTAAAGTAGCCTTTGAGATAAGCTCATCTTAGGGTATGGATGTTCATACTCACGCTACGCTAGCAAGCATCCTTAAAACAGAAGAGGGAACAAAAATAAGCAAGCCAGAGAGAAGTCATGTGAAGCTAGAGGCGAAGACAGGTGCTGCAGCTATCAGTCAGGAATCCCTGGGTCCAGAGGCCCTGACAGAATAGGGCCAGACCAATACATTGACTTCAGGCTGTTAGCCTCCAGCATGGTGGGGGAGCAGATTTCAGTTGTACTAAGCCATCCCATTATGGTATTTTATTACAGCATCCTTGGTGGAAGTAATGTCCTGTATTAGAAATTGAGGGGTGGCAGAAGCTCCATGCCTCTCTGGCACTTGCCGGCATCATCCTGCTTCACTTTGGTGTGGCTGGAGCTGAGGAATAGCCCTAGAGTGATAAAGAGATACATGGAAAACTTCAGTGCCCTCTCCTGTGGAGCACGGGGGAGCATTCTACAGCCCACATAGAGATTCAGTGGAATGCAGCCAGTCACTAAGCAGGAACCAGGGCCTAGCAAATAGCTCCTTCCAGAGTTCCTGTATGGGCTTGGTCTCATATGAAAAGGCTTAATGGTCTCTATTATGACAGACATTTGTAGTCCCTTTGGTTAAAAGAAAACAGTTGAAAAGCAGGGTCCAGATAGAAGTCACACTCCTCTGTTCCCTGCTAAGCTTTCCAGTGGCCATAGCGGGTTGCTCAATATGGCAGAAAGGATGAGAGCAGAGACTTGAGGGTCAGATGGGCTGGGACTTAAAGCCTAGTTCTACTGATGAGCTGAGTATGTGACCTAGACAGTTGTCCTAGTGTCCCTGTGTCTCAGCTTCCTCGGCTTTCAGGCCAGGAGCACACACATACACACACACATACACACACACACACACACACACACACACACACACAGACCAGGAGTACACACACACACACACACACACACACACACACACACACACACACACTCAGAGACACACATACACAGAGACACACACAGACACACATAGATATACATGCAGACACACACACACAGACACACATAGATATACACACAGACACACACACACACACACACACACACACACACACACACACACATTCATGGAGCAGAATGTGTACTCAATTAAGCACAGGCTCTATTTCTCTACCCAAAGCACAGGGTAATGTGAAGCAAGCATTCCCAACGCTCTCAGGAACCTTTCTTTCATGGGGATTTATTTGGTAAGTGGCTGCATTGTAGTCCATTCAATGGACATGGCAGAGATTCCAGATTGCATGAGCAGCCACACTGCCTCCCTTTATTTGTCAATGGGCTTACTTTTAATTAACTATACAGTTCCTCCACTATCCCACTCTGAGCTACTGGCACTCTCATCTTTTTCTGTGACCCTATTTTCCCCAACCCCTTGCCACAAGCTCATGTTTTGGGAAGGCACAGCAGTCAGCTAGTCTGTTTATATACCTTGTACATCACTGGCACTCAGGTTTTAGACAAACGGGTGCTTGGAGACTGAGAATAAGGCCCTAAAATAACCCACTCAAAATTGCATCTAGCTAGCCAGCTGACAGGAGGATTAACAATAAAGACTTTAAAGACCTTCACTAAATAAAAATAACACAAGCCATTCTCCAGGAGGCCTCCTGAGTCTTCATTGAATTTAAGTGCTACATGTAAAGTCAGGTTTATTTTTTTATGAGTTTTGAGTCATTTTCCTCTCACAGCTCTCCTCATTCCTGAAACGGTGCTCTTGGCTCAGTAGCACATGATGTTCTACACACCTGCTTGTCCTTGTCCCATTTGGGATGGATAGAGGACACCATATCCAAACTCTAGACTAGGCAGCCAGAAAAGGCCCATTTTCAGGTGTGTGTGTGTGTGTGTGTGTGCGCGCGCGTGTGTTTGTAGTATTGTACTTTGAAGGTCAATTTTGATCTGTGGTGAGTGTCTCATTTTTTTTTCTTGCTAATTTGCAATGTCAGCCAGACAGGAAGATACCTTACATGTCAGTCCCAGAAAAAAAAATATTTCTTGAAAGACTAACAAGCAGCAAAAAGCTTCCTTACTGGGTATTTTTACTTTTTTAGCGAAGACATTTTCCTAGGTCTCCTGTGTGTTCCTATTTAATCATTAGAACAAGTTGGAGACTGACCTTGTGACTTCTGTTTCTGTGGGACAGCTGAAACCTAGGGAGGTGCTGGGACAAAGCTAAGAGACACACGGCTAGCAAGCAGAGGGTCCAGATTCAGATGGACAGGCAGCATGGCACACTGCAGGAGTGAGCTGGAGGTTACAAGTGCCATGTTTGCGTCGACGAGTAGAGCACCCAAGGCTGGGTAGTCCGTTTGTTTTTTTTTTTTTAAACACAGAAACTTATTTCTTATATTCTACAGGCCAGGAGGGACAAGATTAAAGTGCTGGCATTTGGTGAGGGCCTTCTTGACTCATCCCTATATGCCAGGGGATGGAAGGGTTGCAGTGGTGTCCAACATTTCAACATCGCAGCACGATAACCATTTACATGTGTGTCAGGCTGCTTTCATAGCTACTGTGAGGCAAAAGAGGCCTGAGGCTCATAGATCAGACACATCTAGAGAGAGTCCTGCTCGGAGATGAAGAGATGCTCTGTCCTTGGCAAAATGGCAGCGATCAAACCCGCTCTCATAGGACTTTTTTAAAAGTTTATAATTATTTTATAATTATAATTAATCCATGCATGGGGTGGTGCCCTCATTACCTGTTAACTTCCAACACTGCTGCTCTGGCGACCCACCTCCCAGCACAAGAATTTTGGGCAGCGAGCTTTCTCTGCCCCAGGAGACTGGTAACTGGTTGGAAAGTCTCATCTTCACTTTGCGCCCATCTCTACTTTTCTCCCCACCTACAATTTACTAAAGCTGGACTGAGAGGACTAATAACATATATACATATTGTTCCTCCCATAACCAGGAGGCCGGCCTGTGCATATACCTGCCCGCAGCTGTGGTGGTTTAACTAAGAATGTCCTTTATAGGCCCACGTATTTAAATGCCTTAGTCCCTAGGAAGTGGCATTACTTAGAAGCATTAGGAGGTGTGATCTTGCTGGAGCAGGTGTGGCCTTATTGGAGGAAGTGTGCCACTGGAGGTAGGCTTTGAGGTCTCAAAAGCTCAAGCAAAGCCCAGTGGTTCTCTCTTTCTGCTGCCGGCAGATCCAGATGCTGACCTCTCGGGCGACCATGTCTGCCTGGGTGCCACCGCGCTCCCCGTCGTAAAGATAATGGACTAAACCGGAACTGTAAGACGCTCCAGTGAAACGCTTTCTTTTTAAGAGTTGCCGTGGTCGTGGTGTCTTTTCACAGCAACAGAACACTAAGGCACAAGGCGTGGTATTTGGGTAACTGTGTATTTTAAAAGCTGATTGATAGGTGAACCGGATGTATCTAATCTGGGCATTAGTCTTGTCAGAGAGGTGTAGACCAATGAGTTCTGTTTACCTTTTTAGGTTTTGTTTTTTTAAATAACTTCTTTCCTTCTTTGAGAGTTTCATTCATTTCTGTGATGTATATTGATCATATCCGTGTATCCATCTACTGCTACCCTCTCTAGCTTCCCTAACGCTCCTACCTCATCTTCCCCCCACCAGCTTTATGTCCCTTAAAGTCTCTATTTTGTTATTAATAATCCTCCAGGCCTGATCAGTGCTGCTCATGCACACAAGAGTGAATGGCCATTCATCGAGGCACGAGCATCCTGAATTTTTGTGGGCTTGATCTTCTACAGTTACCCACAACTGCTATGAGTTGGTACGTGCACCAGCCATGTCATGTCTAGAAATCAGAATTTCACAGCTCCCCGGCACCCATGCTCACTGGCTCTTATTTTCTTTCCACCCTGATCTTCAGTGAATTTTCGTGAACCTGGAATGTACAGGTTGATACACAGAACTCATCTCCACATTAATCACTACTCACTGAAACAAACAAAAAAAAGCTTCTTTGACCAGAGAGCAGTACATATCTATGAGTACGAACATAAATATTTTGAATATAGTTTGAATGAATGTTCATTTAGCAAAACAATAGTATTTCCTCTCCTAGGCCCTATTAACTCTCCAACCGTGTTCTCTTCTCTCTCTCTCTCTCTCTCTCTCTCTCTCTCTCTCTCTCTCTCTCTGTCTGTCTCTCTGTCTCTCTGTCTCTCTCTCTCCCTTTCCCACGATTACAGTACCAGGCATGATATTCCTTCTCTGGAGCAGGCCTTATGTCCAAGCACAAAGCAGTTAGCCAGCCCAACAATAGTCATTACACCATTGCAGCAATGGGCACGTGCTGCAGATGCAGGTTACGGTGCTGGCTTAGAACGCCCATGTCTCTGCTCCCCCAGCTGCATGCACACTGCACCTCTGGTATTCTGTACATTAGCAGGAAGAGAGTTTCTTGGCTGGTTTGAGGTTGATTTCTTGTATCCAAAGTGGACAGTGTTTTCAGTAACAGCGTCTTATCTAGTTATAGTGGGCACCCAAGAGCAATAACAATAGCTTTTATTGTTTAGAATGCCTTTGGGACTGTCTGGCTCTGAGATTTTTATTTAGTAACCCATGTCTTTTGGGGGCAACATTGTTTAAATCGTATGTATGTATGTATGTATGTATGTATGTATGTATGTATGTATGTCCGTGTGTGTCTGTGTGTGTGTGTGTGTGTGTGTGTGTGTGTGTGTGTGTGTTTTCAGGGTGATGTTTACATTTGAAAGACAGAAGACAAATTGCAGGAACCAGTTCTTTCCTTTCACCACATGAGTCCCAGGCATCAAACTCAGGCATTTTGGCAGGTGCTTTTCCTCACTGAACCACCCCTCACTTGGCCAGATTTGCCTTTGAAAAGTCATTTTCCATCCTATGTTGTCATTGGCTGAAAATTAAGGATGTTATAACATATGGCCATATGTCAAGAATTTAAAAATGTAGAAAACAAACAAAACAGAGAAAAAAAGAAAGAATTAAACACTCTAACTCAGGCACTGTGATGCGTGCCTGGTACTCAGGAGGCTGAGCCAAGATGGTTGACCATAAGGCAAGTTTAGTGTCTGTCTCACAAAACCAAATGTTGGGGCCAAGACAATCAAGCCGCAATGTTTGGGTACATATTCATATTCACAATTTATGTCTGCATATATTCATATATGTGTATGTTTGTGTGTGTGTGTGTATATGTGTGTGTGTGTGTGTGTGTGTGTGTGTGTGTGTGTGTGAGAGAGAGAGAGAGAGAGAGAGAGAGAGAGAGAGAGAGAGAGAGAGAGAGAGAAGAGGCTGATACTGATGCTAAAGGCATAATTTGGTGATGTTGGCTAAATTTCATCATTACCAGAGAAAGGATGAGGAGGTGGCCATGCCAAACCTATATGGTTGATATAGATTTTTTGTATTTTTAGTACTTTGTTATATAAATCAACATTTCAGTTATTAGTTTAGAAAGTGGCAAATTAAAATAATAGTAGTGCATTTACTTCTGCCACCTATGAGCTCTTCATCCTTGGGTCATTGGACAGACGTATGATACCAGGCATGTGTTTTCCCCTATAGAATGGGTTTTTAATCTTATTAGAAAGTGGTTGATTGCCTTGGGGAGGCAGAAGCAGGTGGATCTCTGTGAGTTCGAGGCCAGCCTGGTCTACAAAGGGAGTCTAGGACATTCAAGGCTACACAGAGAAACCCTGTCTCAAAAAAAACCCCCATAAACAAACAAACAAGCAAACAAATAGTAAGTGGTTGACTATGCTAACAACACATTTGTACTGCTGTTGCACTCATGGTGTCCTGGTTTGTCCTGGCTCCAAATAATCTGAATAACTAAGTAACTGTTGACTTCATACCACTGCATTCTTAAATCTTCCACAAGGTAAGAAGACTTGCTTGGAGCATTGGTCCTGACCCCACGGCCAAGCCCTTCCTTCTTTGTCTTCCCCTACTTCACAGGGCAGCTTTATTTCTAGAGGAGGGGATGGAATCACTGATGTAGCATTCTTTCTCTGTAAGTCCTCTTCCATATTTTCCTCCCAGGACTATGTCCCTTCTGCAGTATCTAGGGCAGGTGAGGTCATGTCCCTTGTGAAGTATCTAGAAAAAACATATTTGGGAGAGCAAGTTCTATAAGCCATTGTCTTGTAGGTCTTGGAATCATGGAGGAAGAGCTTGCGGGAGACAATCAATACTCAACATTTCTCCCCATCCCCTGCCACTGCCATAGCTAGAGTCAGCATTTACCCATTTCCACAACTTTTTTTTCTGAAGGGTCTTTGCAGAAATTTCACTTATGGTTGCTTCAGTATTTACCTGGGATAAGTAAAATCCCACTGAAATTGTCACATGAACTTGGAGCAGTGAAGAAACAGGTGCCACACAGACCTCTCAGCAAATGCTGCTTTGGCTCTGGTGTGGGCAAGTGGCTGCTCTAGCATAGATTGTCATGGATCAGCAAGGATCATGGGCTGGCAAAGAACATGGAAATGGAGCAGGGATGATGAAGCCATCAGGCTACAAAGGAAGTATTAAGACCAGCTCTGGCCAGCACAAAGAAGTCCTCTGAGCTATTCTAGGCTGAACTTCATCAACATCAGAAAAAGGATGAGGGGGTGGCTCATACCACAGGCATATGGTCCATGTGGCTTTTAGTATCTGTGTTTTCTTATATAAATCAATATTTGAGTTATGAGTTTAGAAAATGGTAAATTAAAAACTCCCTTGAGAATATTTTTCTAAGGAGATAGTTGATTTTAGAAAATTACAAATTAAAGTTCCCTTGAGAATATTGCTCTAAGGAAATAGTTAAGGGATCTTGATGTTATGGTCATAGCCTTGGTTACTAGTGGGCAGAGAAAGGATACATCTGCCTTGCAGAAGGCTAATGACACTTTATTCCTTGGAATGCTCCATGCTTGCTCCAACATCCATTACTCCATCAAACTGCTTATCACCATGGTCACCTCAGCACCATCTGATAGTTCCTTGAATATTACCCAATGCTTGCAATCATCTTTCTCTGACCAATTGGTCTTCATCTTCATTTACCTCTTGATATCCTTGGATGGATGCCCTTGAAGCACTCTCTTTCTATCTTCTTTGACCATCCTATTTTTGACCCTCCACCCCCTGTGCCTGACAGAGGATAATCCTCTTCTATTGAGCTGTTAAATATTAGGATGATTAAAAATAGGCATTGTTTTCTGTAGTGGCTGGTGTTTGTTGATTGTAATAAGCTAAGTCTGTGGGTCTGTGGCATTTAAAGAGTCAGGAAACTTTGGAAGGTATTTATTTCTGAGACCTTAGGTAAGGTGGAACATTTGTACCAAAGATCAAAGTGCTCACTGCCTGCTGCTGTTGTCCCTACTGAGGCTAGCATGCACTCTGGAGACTAAAACTCTTGTCAACCACCACATGCCTGTTCTTGGAAAAAACGGATTCTGACACCCATACTGAAACAGATGCTAGCACTAACAGCAGATGCAGGGTGCTACATCAGAGACTGAGGGAAACATATAAAGGGAGTTAGACGCATAGAGGCCACTCAGAAAGTGAGACTGTAAAAAAAAAATCCACCAATTACTCTTGTTGCTTATCCAATTATTAACCTCCCAACAACTTTACTAGATCAACACTCTAATATCCCAGTTAGTACTTGGACCATTAAAAATGCACAAATGTGCAGTTTTATTTTTGAAAGGCCACTTTATTTCTTTTTTTTTTCTAATAAACTTTAACATGTTCACCCCTTCTTCAATTCCTCCCATTACCACTCTGTCCACCGCCCCATCCCTTCCCACCCAACTTTGAGATTACTTCTTTTTTTTCTTCTTTTCTCATTAAGTCCAGTTGGTATTGCCCAGTTATTTTTGGGAACGGGATCTGCCCTGGTGTGTGGCAACCTACCAGGAGTCACATGATTAAAGAAAACTGCCTCTGCCTCTGCCCTTCTTGGTGTGCATAGCACCTTAGCTTAATTTTTAAGAAAAACTAGGCTGAAGAACCAAGCAGGAAAATGAATTGCTCTTAATTTCAAGCTCCTCATCCTGCATGTTTATGATGGTAAATAAAAGTTGCCTTCATTGCTCGATGCAGAATATAAACAAGTGTCAGCCATCTTAGCAAAGAGGCATCATTTGATTTAATTGCAAATTAAAACCATAAACCACCTTAAACATGGATCTACAGCCACATCGAATCAATATAATAATTTCAGGAAGGCAACTGGGAGGTGAGGGAACTTTCCATATGTTGCATATTAACAGAAGCTAGCCCCTAAGGGAGATGCTAAGTTTGCTTAATGGTGAGTGATTATGCTAAATTGCACTGACTAGCCTTTTTGTTGAGGGTGGACCAAGTAGGATGAGTTCTACCTTGTCAGTGGCAACACAAAGGAATGGCCTCTGTCCCTGCAAGGAGGTTAGTAATTCTGTATGTGGCCTGGGCAAGTTCTTGAAGTTTCATAATCAGAAAAAAAAGGACACTTCTAGGCCTACTTGTAATGCCTGATGTTGAGAACTGATTCTCTTGGGACCCGGCAGTTCTTTCTGTATAGACCCAACCTATCGGGGCAGGTAATTTATGTCAGTGGGGTTGATCTGACTGACAGACTCCAAGTCAATTGTATTTTGTTGAGTCGTTTAGATGTGGCTGGCCTTTTATTTTGCCCTGGTGCCTAGAGCAGGCATTGATGGGTTCCACTGCCAATGCCTATTTTTACTCCTTTAAAGTGGTCCTTACTTTTATTTCAGGGGTGGCTTTGGATAAAAGCAATAAGTAAGGGAGAGAAGAGCAATCCCATAATTCCTTCTGTTATGGGATTTGAAAAGCACAAGGAATTCCTTTAGTCCCAGATACTTCGCCTTCTTCATCTGCAGAAGCCCTGACATATTTTCCTACAGACACGAACTCCTTTGAGTGTCTGAAACTCTGGTTAAAATGCAATTACCTTTGGGAAGAATGAACAGATTAAGCAATTAACAGCTATTAATACTGCAAGGTCAAGTTGGTTCAGGAAGAAGCACTCTTTGTGCCCCTTTGAAATAATACCTGATATTGAGTCTTGATTAGTTTATCAAATCAGCGGGTCCCCTGGAGTGGCAGGCATTCCCCTGGTAGGCCTGAGTGAGGGGAGGAAGAGAACATCAGTTCCTTCGACAGTCATGGAATCTCCGTGGGCCTGGCTTTTATTTTCTTCCTTTCCTAGCTTTACTGGTAGAGGGAGAGTGTCCTTTTCTCTTCCTTGTCTTCTCCACTGGATGCTCAGGTATATGTTTGGAGCCTGGCTAAGGCCTCCACCACCTGAGCCTTAGCCAGCTGCTTGAGGATACCGTGCTATGCGCCTTTGGTGTGAGATGCTCCTCTCTGGTTCTCCTGTCTATCTCGCCTTCCCTTCTAGAATACTGTCTGCATCACTGTGTCCCTTTGTAATCGTGTTCTAATTGTGGTGGTGGTGGTGGGGTTTGTTTACCTAAAATTCTTATTTACTTATTTAAAAACTAATAGTTAGCATTAGAAGATGGTTTCATTTTGACATTTTTACTCATGCATGTGCTTTCCTCAAATTTATCTCTTGTGGTGATTTGAATGCGAACGCCTCCCGTAGGCTCATGTACTTAGCACTTAGTCTCCAGTTGGTGCCGCTGTATGGGGAGGTTTAAGAGGCATGGCCTTGTTGAAGGAAATATGTTACTGGAGGTGGGCTTTGAGTATATATGCACACGTATTATATCTAATATATATTTCAAATCAAGGTTTGGATATGAGAGAACATGTAATACTTATCTTTCTGAGTCTGGCTTATTTTGCCTAACGTGATGATCTCAGCTCCATATTTCTACAATTTTGTATAAAACTGTAAGTATGCATATGTGCCACATTTTCTTTATCCATTCATTTAGTGATAGACACCTAGACAGAGTCTGTATTTTGGTTCTTGTGAACAGTGCAGCAATAAACATGGATGCTCAAGTATCTCTGTGCTATACTGACTGAGGTTCCTTTGGTATGCACCCACGAGTGGCATAGCTGGATCACATGGTAATTCTGTTTTTTAAAGAATCTCTATACCAGCTTCCACAGTGTCTGTACTAATTTACATTCCTGGTACAGTGCATAGGACTCCCTTCCCCAGCATCTTTACAAGCATTTTTTGTTCATTATTTTGATGATAGCTCGTCTGACTAGGGCGGGTTGTAATTTCGATGTTATTTTGATTTGCATTTCAAATGTTGAACATTTATCCCGACAGTTAAATAACTATTTGTATTTTTTTTCTATTGGAAATCATCCATTCAGCTTATTTGCTCGTTTATTGATTAGATGATTTGTTGTTGTTTGCTATTTACATATTTATTTATTTAGAATTCTCTCTGTACTATCAGTGTTCTTTCTGGAAGGCCAAACCCAGCTCCTCGTCTTCTCAGGTGTAGCTTGTGTCTGGTCCTGAATGGAAAGTCCCTGCTGGAGTACCAACCATTAGTTTCTTAACCAGCTTCCCTGACCCCATAAGACAAGAAGTCTCGTTGGCGCTCCTTCTTAGTCGAGATGGAACCTGATTAGCCACAAACCTCTGAAACCTGTTACTGTACCTGTAAAATGTTTATTGTTCATTAAATAATTTGTGCATGTAGTTCATAATTCAGTAGGCACAGAAGGCATGCAGTGAAAAGTGTGACTCTGTTTATCTTTTTTATGTCACTTGCTTGTTTTCTTTTGTTTTGAAGTAAGCACTATTGTTGATTTTAAATATGTATGTATAAATGTGCATTGTATGGGCTCATGTGCACATATATCTATATGCTTTCTCTCTTCCTTTCATGATGATGTGTACAACAGAGTATTTTTTTCTAAACCTGTTTCTTTCTTTTTTCTTTTAAAATTACATTTGTTTAGAGTAGTTTTAGATTCACAGCAAAATCGAACACAGAGTGTGTGGGTTTCCACTGTCCCTCTTATCCTCATATATGTGTAGACCCTGTTTCCTGTTAGAGTGGAGTATATGTTACAATTGATGAATCCATACTGATGCCTCAGTCACCCTAAATTATTCCAAGTTTCACTCTTGATGTTGCACATTCTATGGGCTTCAATGAATGGATAAAGACACGCATGTATCACGGTAGGTGGTCTAAAGTAGTTTCACTGCCCTACAAAACCTGGCCATTGATTTGTTTCTTCCCTTTTCCATCTTTTCCCTTCTAAAATTGTATTGTAATGATCATTTTATATCACTAAGAAAGAGCTATCTCAATATTTTTAATGACCACACAGTATTTCATTATACAAATATGTCATAAATTGTGGCTGTTTTCAATCCATTGTTTTGCTAAACAAACACCAGTGCAGTGAGGATCCAATCCATGTACATAGCTCAAACGTTCAGGAACAAGCTTCCGTCCAAAGAGCATAGACACTATAACTTTTAATTGAACTCTTGCCAATTGTCTTCCAAACCATGCAGGGGTGGGGGAAGGGGGAACAGAGGAGGTGGAGGGAGGGATGGAGGGGTAGGTAGGTGTGATGGAGTTGGGTGAGGGCCGGTGGGGGGGATACGAGATGTGGAGCAGGAGGGTGGGGTGGGGAGGTACGGTGGAGTGGGGAGGGGGCGGGAGGATGGGAGATGTGGACCTTAGTTGCTAGAATGCTTCCCTAGAATGCACAAAGTCCCATCTCTATGCCCAATTCTGCATATACTGGGCATGGTGGCACATGACTCTAATCTCAACACTCACGAGGGCTGGAGGATCAAAACCTCAAGGTCTTCTTCATCTACAAAGTGAATCCAAGCCCAGCTTAAGCTACATGAGACCTTGTCTTAAAAAAAAAAAAAGATCATACTGGAGTGTAGAGGTCCTAAATCCAACATGGCTAATCTTCTCATAAAAGTTGGGAGCGTGTGTGTGTGATATGAACACAGGCACACAGAAGGCAGACTTGTGAAGGCAGAGGCAGAGGTTGCATTTATTCCTACACATGCCAAGGAACCTTTGAAAGGGGCAGGGCAGGATCCTCCTGCAGAGATTTTTTGAAGGGGAAGACCACACCAATATTGTGATTTTAAACCACTAGCCTCCAGAACTGCAGACATCACTTCCAAGTCGTCCTTTTATGGTAGAATATTCTATTCTATTCTGACAGCCCTTGCAAATGAATAGGGCCCCTTTGTTGCAGAGCCAGAAATGCAACCCAAGTTAGCCTGCAGGGCAACCTCAGACTGGCTCCGTGTTTACTCAATCACAGCTACCCCACAAAGCACCAGTGGATTAAGAGATTCAGACTTTCCTTACAGCTATGGCCTCTGGTGGGCGGTGATCCAGAGGTGGGTGAAGTGTTTAGCAGCTGAGTGCCAGGTGTGGGCAAATATTTGGTAGCTGCTGAGCCTCATGGTGGGTGTGTTTCAGGCGAGTTCTAAAACACTGGGATTGTTTCAGATTCCCAACTGTCAGGACTCCTCTTGGCAAGCAAACCCACCTGCTCTGTGGTGGTGTGAGGATTATCCAACCTCATCTGGGCATTGCGAATGTGATGAGAGGAACAAATGGGCCCCAGTTCCCATGTCTAGTGCATCCACGAGGAGGAGGCTGTGCCCTTGGAAAATTAGCTTCTAGAGTGGCAAGGCCGTTTGGCTACTGTTTACAGGGTTACTCACAGGAGGAAAACAACTTGTGCAGGTCTCTTGTTTCCATGGCAACTTGGAGTATGTGGACTTCTGGAAACCATATCTGGGATGCAGGAACCAGGTGGAGGAGCTTTCCTGAATGTGGGCAGGGTTGCAGCTTGGGAGAGTCCTGGGAGGAGGAAGGATGGGGCTAGACAGGAAGGCCAAAGAAACTGACTTTCTGAGTGTTGATTCTTAGCTCCAGCCTGCGTCAAAGTCCTGAACATGTCAGAGCTCTTGGCATTTTGAAGGCAGAGAATTCATGCGTCTCAAAGGAAAAGCCTTAACCTAGATAGCATCAAGCAGTATTTGTAAGGCAGCTCATTGAGGGGCAAGAAGAAATCCTGGAACTTTGAATTCAATTTATGTCTTAGATCTTTAAAATATTTGCTTTTTGTATGTGCTTCATGAAATTTATAATATATTAATGAACTTAAACATGTGGAAAATAACTAATTAACATATTGGAGGGCCCATTGTGATTTGGAACATGGGAAAATGCCTATCAGTGAAAATGTATGACCCTGGTTTAGAAGATCAAGCTATTGATGTATATAGCCTTCTGCACTGGCTCCATCTCTTCCTGCTGTACATTCACCATTCTTCCATTCACCACACCCCAGGCTTAGCCTTCGATTCATGGTCTGCTCTTTAGCCTCGAATGCTGCACACACACATACGTAATAAGGAGCTAGGCTCTGGGATCAGAGTTTACAAGAATGAGTCTCACATCTTGGAGTTTTCAGTCATGAGAGTTGTAGAGCATCATCTGAAGCCCCATGTCCCCGAGCCTCATATTTTCCTTACATAAAATGGAAATGACAGCCTCTGCCTGATAGCATTTTTAGGGGGCTTAAATTGCATAACATGTGTGAAGTACCCACTGTAAGTGACAATTATTTTATTATCCTAATGATCATTTTCTATTTAGTGTTGCCAGCCTTGCCTGTTCTTCAATGACTTACTCCCAAATATTCTTCAGACTTGGATCTCTGTTGTTGTTTTTTTTGTTTTTGTTTTTGGTTTTTTTTGAGCCAGTTTCTTTAACAGCTCTGGCTGTCTTGGAACTCACTCTGGAGATCCAGTTGGCCTCGAACTCACAAAGATCCACCTGCCTATGCCTCCTAAGTGCTGGGAGTAGAGGAGTGCATCACCACTGCCTGGCCCAGACTTGGATCTCTGAAGGAAATATTTATTGTAGAGTTAATTCAACCCACATTGTGGGTACCTTTCTCCCAGAGGCTGGGCTGAGAATCTGGTCACAGAGTTTTCTTCAGCCTTGGAGGCTAGCTGAAGAAGGCTCTGTCCTGAGAACTGGTCTGCTCACCTATGTCCGAGCATGAAGCTTACCAGGAGGGAGCATCTCTGTCTGCAGACAAGGGCCCACTCCATATCTGTATATTGCTTTATATAAAAAATCTGATTTTCGGTATTTACATTATTTCCTTCCGTTGCAAGAACTTGCTGTAGTGGTTAATCAATCGTCAGTGTGACTGGCTTTGAAATCACCTGGCAGGCATGCGTCTGGACACATCTGTGAGGGTGTCTCCAGAGAGATTTAACTGAGAAGACCCACCCTCTGTATGGGTAGCGCCATCCCAAGGTCTGGGATGCTGGAATGAATAAAAAAAGAATGAGGGGGAGGGCGCTAGCATTGATCTCTCTCTGCTTTGTGACCGAGGACACAGTGTGGCCAGTGTCCTCATACTTCTGACATCACAGCTAGAGCTGCTCTCACTACCTTATCTTTCCTACCCTGATGGACTGTGTCCTCAAACCATGGGCCAAAATAAACCCTTCCTCCTTCAAATTGTCAGGTAATTGGTCTCAGCAAGAAAAGTAACTAACACACCTGCCATATCTCATGCCTAACTTAGGGAATTGTTGATAGTGTTCAGTTGCAGAGGGTCAAGCTAATTCTCCAGCAGCCCACTATCACTGCTAGTCTTCATGGATCTCTTTTCTTATTGCATAGCATCTCCCTTCTATGTCGCTCCTTTCCACACCTATAATGTTCCATGAGCTCTCATTGTGAAGACCATCAGTTTAGCAAATGGCATATATTTCAAAGTTGTATTTTTGTTAACTATGTTTTCCTTTCATTAAATGCTATGTCTTCATGCTCCATCTGTGTTGCTGAATACACAGCTATTTAATGTTTCTAAATGCTATGGTTTTTTTTTTTTATTTTTAACGTGAAGTTGCTACACTTTATGTATTGCATCCTCCCGTGATGATTACTCCTTACTCTTTATATCGGCAGTGCTATGATGATTTTCCTTTTCTTTTATGTACAAAGATGTATGGTATTCTTTTTTCTTAGATGCGAATGGATTTTATTTATTTATAATAAACTACATATACTAAGAGCAGTTATGAAATAATCAGGAAAGCCATACGTAAAAGTTACATTCAAATGTTTAGCTCATTTCTATTTCACAACCTTGAAGAAAACATTATCTATATGATATAGGTGAGTCTAAGGTTTTGTACCTAAACCATTTTTTCATATCTTGTATTTATCAACTTAGCGAACATCTTTTCTAGACCTTAAAGCATTTTCTTAAATCCTAAACAACTTAAGGCTAACTCTGAAACTATAACTATTTCTTCTTCAACCCCATCAGAGAATTGAGAAGGAATAAAATTATTACTTAAGTAGAAAGTGCAGGCAAGCAGCTTCCAAAACTAAGAAGACAGACAGTTTACTGTTCGGTTAGCCACCCATTCTCTCTCTATAGTGTTGGAGCATCATCTTCAGCCTCCTGACCCAGTATATCTGGCAGACATAATTGTTGTGAAGCAGTAAATATGAAGGACTTGCTTACTCTGACATGGCAGAATTTGGCAGTCAACTCAGCCTTGTCTACAGCATATTGTCTGTAGAGAGAGCTGGGATATTTTTGCCCAATGGCTACCTTGCCATTAATGAAGCTATCTCCAAAAGGAGGTTTTATGAAGCATATTTCTTCATTGAGGTAGGCTGGGGAGTTTTGCCAGAAGCTGACATGTCTCAAGTAAAGAAAGGCCTATATTAATAAAAATATCTTTAAATGCCATATTTTGTAGGTCTTCGAAGTCTCTGAGGACCATCTATTTACATTTATATTTACATAGTATATAATCATATCTATCTTTCCATCCACCATCTATCTTAAATCTAAATAGGCAAATGTTTCTTATTTCTAGATATTTATTATCTGTTCTACCTGGGATGTATATTTCTGTGATAAACTAGACTAGTACCGGACATGACCATGAGTCTGACTGGTTAACCATTAGCTTGTATAAGGTAATTACCCTATACAGTTTGTAATAGCAGCTTTTAAAAGGATTGAAAGTAAACCTTATATTTGGAAATAAGTTGTATAAGTCCAATACTTCATACCAGAGTAGAAACGTGTGTGTGTGTGTGTGTGTGTGTGTGTGTGTGTGTGTGACCCTGGCACATCAAGTCATATCAGGACCAATCAAATCATCCTTCTCTGAGGCCAGACAAGGCAGCCCAGCCAGAGAAAGGGATCCAAAAAGAGTAAAAATCAGAGACAGCTCCTGCTTCATTTACTAGGGCATCCACATGGAGACCAAGCTGCCCATCAGTTACATATGTGTAGGGGGCCTAGGTCCAGTTCATGCATGGTCTTTAGTTGGTGCTTCAGTTTTGTAAGCCCCTTTGGTCCTACGTTATTTGCCTCTCTTGGTCTTCTTGTGAATTTTTTGTCCCCTCTGGTCCTTTTGTCCGTTTGCTCACTCTCTTAAGGATGGGAACCATCCCTTGAGAATTTCATTATACTGTACAATCCAAATCTCATAGCCATGCGTATTTTAAAATAGCTCTTTCTCACTATGGTGATTAAAACCATGTGCAAACAACTTGTAGCAACTATTGACTACCGCAACACTCAGCCATCATGAACCAACCCTTCAGAGATGGTTAATCTTGTTTGTCAACTTGTCAACCTCAACAGAAGAACTGCTTCTATCAGATTGGCCTGTGGCTGTATCTGCCAGGAATTTTCTGATTGATGTGTGTGGTCCAAGCTCACTGTAGGCAGTGATGTCCCTTGGCAGGTGGGCATGGACTGCATAAGAAAGGTAACTGAGCAAGCCAGGGGAAGCAAGCTAGTAAGCACCATTTCTTTATTTCTTCTGCTTCAAGATCCTGCTTTGAGTTCCTGTGTTGCATTTTTTGAACTGACCTGGAAATGTAAGCTGATATAAAGCCTCCTCCATGTTGCTCTTGGTGATGGTGTTCATCACCACAGCAGGAAGCAAACTAGGACACTGTTGATAGAACTTTTTATGAGTCAGTTTTTTAAACCAGGTATTTAAAATATCCCTGCTTTTTTTTTTTTATGATTTTGACTTAAAAATGACGTATTTCAGACTATTGATTTCATTTTTCATTGAAGGAAGTTTAATCACGGAATGAGTTAAAAACTTTCCAAAGATCACCACCATAAAATTTGAAATGGTAGATTTGGGAAAAATTTAAAGTCATTTGTCAAGTTGTTCACTGAACCGAAAAGTATCTAAATATATAGGAAAAAAAATTAAAGTTTCTGTAGGGGATGAGTTACCTGTTTGTGAATGCTGTGACTGGTTCCTTTGTAGCAAAGTGATACCCAACCAAGGATGCAACAGATACAGCTTACTAATACTGTCTTGTCCTCTTGGTCTGGACTCAGCACCCCCCTCACATTTTAATTTCTATCTCTCCAGACTTACTCCATCCTACTATAGCCTGTCCCTTCCCCCACCCTATCTCTAATCCCTGGTGACTCTGCCTCTTGGTGTAGACTCAAGGTCTTCTTAGCTCTTTCCAGCTGACACTCTCAGCATCCCCTTCTAGCTGAGTTCCATTTATTTGTGCCAGCCACCAATCTATATAAACAACTTCTCTCAGCCCCACTGGACTGTGATGCAGGCAGGTGATTTTTTATTGTCCTTCCCGTCACCCATTCCACTATCTCCAGACTTACTCTTAGTCATGAAGCCACCTGCTTACAGGAGCTACTCCTTATACCCTAACTCCATTCCTGGTAGGTAAAAGTGACCAGCAAACAGAATGCCAACCCAATAAAGGCAAGACCTAATATCAACAATTCAAACGTTATGACTCCAGATGCCCAGGCCCCAGCACAAAAACACAAACATGAACATCCAAGATAATATTCCTTGTACAGAAGCCAGTAATCCCAGTGCAATAGGCCCTGATAAATGCAATTTAGCTGAAGTACAGGACAAGGACTTCAAAACAGTAGCAATTACCATTATGTTCAAGGACCTTTAAAGAGGATGTGAGTAAATGCTTTAATGAAGACCATGAAAATACAGACAATTGAATGAAATAATGAAAACAAATCAAGACATGAAAGTAGAAGTGGTGGCACTAAAGAAAATAAAAACTGAAACAAAACTGGAAATGAAAATTTAGGATGCCAGACAAAAACTTTAGAAGTGAGCCTCAGCAACAGAGTAGAAGACATGGAAGAAAGATTGTTAGAAAGACAAGGTAGAAGAAATGGATACTTCAAAGAAAATGTTAAATCTAAAAATAAAACCTGGCCACAAAACTTCCAGGAAATCTGGTACACTGTGAAAAGATTAAATATATGAATATTAAAAATAAAAGAAGAAGAAGAAGAAGAAGAAGAAGAAGAAGAAGAAGAAGAAGAAGAAGAAGAAGAACAAGAAGAAGAAGAAGAAGAAGAAGAAATTCAAGTCAAAGGCACAAAAATATTTTAAATAAATTTATAGAAAAATAAAAAATCTAAAGAAATGGGTATCCATTATGGCACAAGAATCATATAGAACACTAAATAGATAGTACCAGAAAAGAAATTCTCCATGACACATAATAATGAAAACAAAGAAAAAAATGTTAAGGGAGAAAAGGGGGAAAGACCAAGTTACATATATATGCAGCCCTATTACTATAACACCTGATATCTCAATGGAGAGTCTGAGATCAGAAGGGCCCTGACATATGCTCTACAAACTCTGATAGATTGCTACATCCATCAAAACTACCAATCACAATCAGTAGAGAAAGAAAAAAAAAAGCTAGACCATAAAACCAAAGTTAAGCAGTACCTATGTACAAATCCAGCTCTACAGAAGTTTCTAGAAGGGAAACTTGAGTCAGAAGAGATTATCCACACCCCAGAACAATAGATCAAAAGAGAAAGAAAATGCCACATCAAAATAACAGAAATCAATTAACACTACTTATTGATCACACTCAGCATCAGTGGTCTTAGTTCCCCAACAAAAAATATAGACTAACACACTGGATCAGAAAATAGGCTCCATTTTACTGTTGCAGCCAAGAAATATACATCACCATCAAGAATAGGCATCACCTTGGAATAAAATGGTGAAAAAACTATTCCAAGCAATTAAACCCAATGTCTCACTACCTGAGAAAATACATGTCAAGCCCAAACTAGACAGAAGAGATATGGAGGGAAAGTACATACTCATCAAAGGGAAGGTCCACCAGGAGGATATACAATTATATGTAAGTATAAAATATAGTCTAAACATTATTAACCACACATAACAGCACCCAAATGTACCAAAGAAACACTAACACACCTAGAGTCACATATTGGTCCTCACACACTGACAGTGGATAACTTCAATACCCTACTCTCACCCATGGACATGTCATTCAGACAGAAACTAAACAGAGAAATGTGGAAGCTAAATAACATCATAAATCAAATGGATCTAGCAGATACTTACAGAACATTCTACCCAAACACTAAACAATATACTGTTTTTCTCAGAAACTCATAGAACTTTCTCTAAAACTGACTACATGCTTGAACACAAAGCAATTCTTTTTTTCCCACAAAGCAATTCTTAACAGGTAAAAGAACATTGAAACAACACCCTTGCTTCCTTTCTAAGCACCATGCATTAAAGTTGAATATCATCAGCAACAGAAGCCACAGAAAGTATACAAACTCATCGAAACTGAGCAACTCTCTACTAAATGAAAAATGGGTCAAGACAGAAATCAAAAAGAAAATTAAAAACATTTATAACTGAATGAAAATGAAAATACAACATATCCAAACTTATAGGTCATAATGAAAGCAGTTCTAAGAGGCAAGTTCTTACACTAAGTGCTACATCGAAACCAAACAAACAAACCTGCAGAGATCCCATATTAATAATGTAGTGACACACATGAAAGCTCTAGAACAAAAAAGAAGAAATATCCCAAAGGCACGGATGGGAAGAAATAATCAAACTCAGGGCTGAAATCAATGAAATAGAAACAAGAGGAAGACAAAGAATCACTATCACTAAAACTAATAATTGATTCTTTGGGAAAACCAACAAGATTGACAAACCCTTAGCCAAATTAACTAAACAATAGAGAAAAAAAAACCCAAACTAGCAAAATTAGAGATGAAAAATGGGACATTACAACAGGCAGCTACTGAGGAAATTCAGAGCTCTAAGAACATACTCTAAAATTCTGTATTCTACCAAACTGCATAGCTCAAAAGAAACTGATGAATTCCTTAACATACATGAATTACCAAAGTGAAATCCAAATTAAATAAGCAAGTTAGAACAGATCCATATGCCCCTAGTGAAATAGAAACAGTGATTAAAAGTATCCCAGCACAAAAAGCTGATGCCAGACAGAATCAGTCAGACCCCCAAAAGAAGAGTTAATTTCAAGACTTCTTAAATTATTCCACAAAATAGAAACTGAAATAGAACATTTCCTACTTAGTTTTTGAATTCACTATCACCCTGACACCAAAACCACACAATGAACTAACACAATAGAAAATTATAGATCAATATCCCTTATGAACATAGATACAAAAATTCTCAATAAAGTACCTGCAAACCAAATTTGAGAACACACCAAAACGATTACTCATAGTGATCAAGTTGACTTTGTCCCAGAAATACAGAGATGCTTTAACACACATAAATCAGTAAACACAATCCACTACATAAACAGACTGAAAGACAGAACTACATGATCATCTCATTAGATGCAGGAAAGGCCTTTGACAAAATCTAGCATCCTTTCACGATAAGCATTCTGGAGAGAACAGGGATATAAGGGACATACCTCGACAGAATAAAGACAACATAAAGCAAACTCACAGCCATCATCAACCTAAATGGAGAGAAACTCAAACATTTCCACTAAAATCAGGAATAAGATAAGAAGGTCCACTCTCTCCACACCTAATCAACACAGTACTTGAAGTCTTAGCTAGAGCACTGAGACAAATGAAGGAATCAAGAGGATACAAACAAGAAAGGTAGAAGTTAAAGCATCTTTATTTGCAGATGATATGATTTTATACAAAAAACCCCCTCGAATCTCCACCAGAAAACGTCTATAACTGATAGTCACTTTCAACAAAATAGCAGGATACAAATCTAACACACAAAAATTAGTAGATTTCCTATGTACAATTCAAAAGAAGAGGAGGAGGTCCCCTTCTGTCAGAGGTCTAGGGGAGGGGAACAGGAAGATACAAGCCAGGAGATAACAATTGGGATGTAATATGAATAAATTATAATAAATTAAAAAACAGATTTAGAAAAAATCAGGGAAACAATATCTTTTACAATAGCCTTCAAAAGTAAAATATCTTGGGATTACTTTAACCACACAAATGGAAGAATTAGATCATAAAAACTTTAAGACATTAAAGAAAGAAATTGAAGAAAACATCAGAAGATGGAAAGATATCCCATGTTCATTGGTCAGTAAGATTAACATTGTGAAAATGGCCATCCTACCAAAAGCAATGGCCATCCTACAAATTTAAATGCAACGCCTATCAAATTTCCAACATAATTCATCACAGAATTTGAAATGATAGTTTTCAGTTTTATATGAAAATAACAACCACAAACACAATCCTGAATAATAAAAGAACTGCTGGAGGTTTCACTACTCCAGAATTCAAGTAATATTTATTATAGAGCTATAATAATGAAAAAAGCATGGTGCTGGTATAAAAACGGACATGTTGATCAATGGAATTTAATTGAAGGTCCAGATATAAGTCTACACACCTATGGACGCCTGATTTTTGACAGAGAAGCCAAACATACACACAGGAGAAAATACAGAATCTTCAACAAATGGTGCTGGTTAAACTGGACAGCTACATGAAGAAGAATCCAAATAGATCCATATTTATCACCTCACACAAAACTCAGCTTCAAATGGATCAAGGACACCAACATAAAACCAAGTACCATGAGTCTGAAAGGAAAGAAAGTGGGGAATCAATTTGAACTCGTTGGCAAGAGAAAAGACTTTCTGCACAGAACACCATCAGCAGTCAATAAGATCAACAATTAATAAATGAACACCATCAGCAGTCAATAAGATCAACAATTAATAAATGTACTACAATGCCTGGTCTCATAGTTTTACATAATATAGATATTTCACATGAAACTCTGGATTTCTAACTGTGTTGTTATTTTTGTTGTTGAGGCAAAGTCTCACTCATGGAGCCCAGAATGGCTTCAAACATCTAACATGAAAGATGACTCTGATCTTCTGATCTGTCTGCCTCCAAGTGCTGAGGGATTTTTATGTTACTGGGGCCTCAGTGGGAGATGATGCTCTCAGTCCTGTTGAGACTTAAGGTGCCAGGGTGGGTTGGAGAACTGCCCTTCTCTGAGAAGAAAGAAAAAGGAATAGGGGAGAGGCGTAAAGGTGGGACTAGGAGGAGAAGAGGAAAGGGGCTGGGATCAGGCTGTAAAGTGAGTAAATAAATAAATAAAATGAAAACAAAAGGAGATCGGTATACCAAATGAGCTGCATCTCAAGCCCATAGTATTGTGATTTTCAAGGACTGCTTTCTTGACCAGAAGCCTCTTTTTCCCAACTAGCCGGGACTGATGGCTTTCCTTTTCCTTTCCTCAACTGTATTACTCTAGATTAGAATCTGAACATATTTGTAAGAAAATTAGAAATTATTCCCACGTTTTATTTACTGGAAATGCTTCATGTCAGTCAACAGGGAGTTGTCCCACATAGCTGAAAATCTCTTAAAATTCTTTCCTCTCTGCTTTTCAGGGCCACTGTGCAAAATAGCTTTATGCTGACATGATGTAAACTAAAGTCATCTGAGAGTAGGGAATCCCCATTTTTTCTTTTTCTTTTTTCTTGTTTTGAGACAAGATTTTTCTGTGCAGCCTTGGTTGTCCTGGACTCACTTTGTAAACCAGGCTGGCCTTGAACTCACAGTGATCCACCTGACTCTGCCTCTCAAGTGCTGGGATTAAAGGCGTGCACCACTATGCCTGGCTCTTTTTTAAAAAAATATTTTTAATATGTACATTTATATTACTACACATATATAAAATAAACAATGTACAGCAAGAAGAACCACAAAAAATCAAGAATTATATTAATGTTACATTCATAGTATTTTGGCTATTTGTATTTGGCAATCTTGAAGAAAACATCTTTCCTATCTTGGTGAGTCTAAAATTCTGAATTTAAGTCAATAGCTATCATATCTTATTTCTATCAACCTAAAAACATTTATCTAGACCTAAAAGCATCTTAACCCCTAAATAACTAAACTTAATTGTAAAACTAAACTATTTAGTCTTCAGCTGAATCAGAGACTTGAGAAGGATACCCAAGTAAAAAAGAAATGGAGATTAGCAGCTTGAAAGTGAAAAAAAAATGACAGAGACAGTTTGCTTCCTGAACGGTTACCCAAAACTCTCTATAATGGTCAAGCATCATCTTCAGCCTTCTGGCCCAGTATACCTGACAGACGTATTTGTGAGGCAGGAACTATTGACGTCTTGCTTACCCAGTCTTGGCAGAGTTTGGCCATTGACTCTGCCTGCATTCAAGCTTGCCCATTTTTAGGCAGAATTCTGTCAGTGGCCAAAACAAGAACATTTTCCTGGTGGCTGGTTTGCCACATTTGAGGAGGTTCTTGGATGCTCATCATCTTCTTTGAAGTAGGCTGGGTGTTGCCAGGAGTTAACCTGTCTTATTGTCAATGAATGTTTAAAATAGTAAAAACATCTTTAATTGCCATACTCTGTAGGTCTCTGAGGTTTTTGAAAACCTTATCTAACTATTTTACTTTAACTATCTGTAGAATCATATCTATTTGTTAAACCTAGCATGTATATTCTTGTACTATACATATATAGACTAGTAATTGACGTCACCATGATTTTACCAATTAACAATTAACTTGTATAACTTATTTATCTTAAACAGCCTACAATAGCACTTTCAAAGTATTGGAGGTTAATCTTGTATTCTATTTGAGTTGTATGCGTACAATACCTTATATTAGAGGTATAATGTGTGTGAGGAATAATATTACATTTGAATTCTATACCAATGTATCAAAATTAAACTTATCTTGTATCAATATACAATATTCTTTATCAATGAATTAAAAATAACTTCGTGAGTAACAATTAAGGCCTTAAGTTGAGGAGTAGATTCAATAATCTACTTTTTGTCTTATCATTCCTGTATATTTCTAGATTTCTCTTTCTTTTTTTTCAACCCCTATCTCCTCCCAGCATGCTGGATGCTAACATGCTGTATCCTTCATGTTCCAGCACCAAGTGCTTCAGTTGCTGTTCCTCAGAACAGGGCAACTCCCAGGACAGCTTTGAAGAAAGCTTCTGATCCCAACTGGTCCATCATTTCAAACTGTCCCACACAGCACTTTAATTAACCCTGCAGTTTCTCAACATTTGGAAACTGGACCACACATGTGATTCCTAGCTTGTTTAACCATTTTCCCCAATTTTATTTGGGCCCCTACAAAGGTATTATTCCATCCAAATCACCTGGAAAAAACCTGAAGAGAACAATGCCCCATTTCCCTTAAGGGTGTTGGGTAGGTTTTTGGTTGCTTTCTTGGGCTATAGATGTTTATTTTCATTGGGAGTTGGTTATAAGTTACTATAGGTCTTATTCAGAGAGAAAACAAGATTGGACTCAAGGATGTGTCGTTTCCTTTATCTTTCTTTCTTAAGTTTGGAAGTAGGGGTTGAAAAGAAAGAAAGGAATCTCAATTAAGAAAATGCTTCCAAAAGATGGGGCTGTAGGCAAGCCTGTAGGATGTTTTCTTAGTTAGTGATTGATGAGGAAGGACCCAACCCATTGTGGGTGGTACTACCTTGGGTTGGGGGTGGTCCTGGGCTCTATAACAAAACAGGCTGATCATTGCAAGAGGAGCAAGCCAGTTAGCAGCACTCTTCTGTGTCCTCATATCAACTCCTGTCTCCAGGTTTTTACCTTGGTTGGTTTTCAGTCCTGACTTCTTACAATGATGGGCTGTGATCTTCAAGGGTAAGCCAAACAAACCCTTTCCTCCCCAGCTTGCTTTGTTCATGGTGTTGCTTCCCAGCAATAGAAACCCTAAGTAAGGCAAACACGCAAACATTTCTCAGACGAATGACAGTGCTTCTGCATAGCAAATGGTTCTTGATGATATATATTTATTGTTTTTTTTTAAAGAGAGGAAAAACTTATTTTGGTTCACACTTTAAGGGGACACTGTCATCATGGTGCAAAGACATGGTAATAGGCACGACTAGTAAATGTGGCCACAGGAGCTTGCTCATATCTGGGTAGAGCAGAGCAACCCTTGTTGATTTGGTTTTTGGTGATGAGCTATTATCTCTGATGGCTTGGGTTGGCTCCTGTCTTCTTCATTGAGTTTGGACAGACCGAAAACTGGGTGTATAGGGTGGCGGTCCTCCTAGGAGGGAGGGAGGGGAGTCTGACAACTGGATCATTGCTTACTTAATTGCAGCACAGCTCAACAGAAGTTGGAATCGTTCCTTATTTTGGACCTTTTCCTTCCAAACTGTTACACTGGTCCCCAAAATTCATTCCCTGGAGCATCCCGCCCCCAGTATTGGCTTCATTGTCCCTTCCTTTTAAGAAAGCTGATTTTGAGTTCAGAGTTGACAGGGTAATGTGTGGTTTTCCCAAGTAAAAGTTAAAAGTATCAAGCACTTTCTTTTTTCATATTTCTATATTTCATTTAATAAATGTTGGGTTTTATTTTCCTCCAGTGGAAAATGTTGAAGTTAGTTTTTGTGGGAACTTCAGAAGTGAGCAAGATAAGCTCTTCATTCCGAGTGTACTCACTGACTACTAGAGGAGGTTCAGAAATATACAGAAAGATAGAAATGATGCAGATTACGTGGTGAACAAACAGAATGCTAAGGGAAGCTGGAGGCAGCTTTACCCTTCCCAGGTGAGCAGAATCGGGCTGCTGCGTCTGAAAATACTGACATATGTGGTTGGTTCAGAGACTGGGCTATCACTTTTGAATAGGGTATTCCTTTGTTTACCCTAATAGGCCAAAGAGATAGGTCCTAAAACAGAGACTTAAAGAATAAATGATGTGTCCAAAGTCCAAAGACATAGATCTTATAAGGGTCTGGCCATTGTGAGATTTTTCAATAGGGCCAGACTAATTAATTTTTTTTACATTTGTGTGTGTGTGTGTGTGTGTGTGTGTGTGTGTGTGTGTGTGTGTGTGTGAGAGAGAGAGAGAGAGAGAGAGAGAGAGAGAGAGAGAGAGAGAGAGAGAGAGAGAACATGCAACATGCATGCCATAGTGTGTGTGTGTGTGTGTGTGTGTGTGTGTGTGTGTGTGTGTGTGTGTGTGTGCAGACAACTTGTAGGAGTCTTTCTCTCCTTGCATCATGTATGTCCCAGGTATTGAACTCAGGCGTTGGTGGCAGGTGCCTTTATCCATTGAATTATCTTGTTACTTTTCTATTCTTCTTCTTAAAACTTCCTAATAGCATCCCTTTCCACTCTAAATAGAACAGAAAGTCCGTTCTCTCCCCTGTAATATCCTCACCCTTTCTGTCACTAAAACTCATTTGTAGCCTTTCCTTCTAACCCATTTTACCCCAGCCATCCTCATCGTCTTATTGTTCCTCTGATTCACTGGGCTCCTTTGTCTCTTAAGCTTTTCACCTTTCCTTCATTTGCAGCGCTTTGTTATTGGATTGGCTTATGGCTGTTGTCTTGTATGACTCACCTTACATCTCCCTGGTGGGATGTTGGCCTCAGGAGCAGCATGTCCTGTCTCATGGACTATACTTAGAACAGTTCATTGTCCTTCATGATGGAAGTCTATTGAATGAAGGAACACATATCAAGTATTAGAAATGACTGTGGTGTGCATTTTTAAGTAAACAGCAACAGTGGCAGGGAGAGGCATGCTTTTGGGCTGGAAGTCATCTGTACTACTCTTGAGTTTTAGCTTCAAGTGTCAGACTAGAGAGTTTGGACTTGTTCCAAAGTATAAATGGGATTATGCTTGTGAGAGTGAAAAGCTTTTGCCATTGGGGGTAATTTTTACTAACATTTCAGATATATCCTGTAAATCTCAATTTAAAGAACCTTTTTGCATTCTCAGACATTTTCAATGGTTTTGCACAATAAATGAAATATTCTCTCTCTCTCTCTCCCTCTCCTTTCTGGAATATATATATATTCCAGAGTTTGCATACTAGATGTTCTCATGTGGGTAATCCTTGCTGCCAAGTAGAAACAGCTGGGGAGAGAACCATCCATTGAGGAGTTGCCCATTGAATTCACCTCTAGGCATGTCTATGAGGTCTACCTTCCTTCCTCCTTTCTTTTGTATTTCTAACTGATGGAATAAGGCCTAAATTACTGTGAGTGGTGCCTCCCCTGGGTAGGTGAGTCTGGCTTGTGTAAGAAAGGTAGCTGAGTAAGCCAGTAAATAGTGTTCTTCCGTGATCTCTGATTTAAGCTCCTCTTAGTTTTCTGCCTTGGTTTCCCTTGATGATAGACTGTAATCTGTAAACCAAATAAACCCATTCCTTCCTCAAGTTGCTTTTAATTACGGTGCTCATCACAGCAACAGAAAGCAAACTCTTAACGTCTGAATTATCTCTTCAAGCCCATCATGCACATTCTCTCTCCCCCCCCCCTCTCTTGATGGAGGAGGCAGGACAAGGCAAAGAGCCAAGAGTGATGAGTATTCTGCTGCTAATTGCAGTGCCAGTCAGAAGCTGAGTGTGGAAAACCAGACTGCAGAGTGTGCTAGAATTTGATTTCATCCTCCCAACGAGGGAGGGGAAGACCCAGGGTATGATGAGGGAGAGACCAAAGGGGAAAGTCAGGACGGGCCATAGGAAAATATATTCACTTCTTTTATCACTGCTAGACCAAATACCTGACAAATGGCTCATGAGAAAATGAGGTGTTTTGGCTTACAAGCCAAGTGTACACACTTTATGATGGTGGAGATGGGATGGTGGCAGGAATGGCTCATAGCAGAGGCAGTGAAAGCTTGCTCCCCCATCTGGGCATATCAGGAAGCAGAGGAAGTTGGATCCTAACATTCATCTAGCTTTCCTTTTCTCCACCCTTTTATTCAGTAGGAGAAAAGTACCATCCACTTCGTGGTGGCTGTTAATCCTGTGTGGTATCACTGTTGGACATGCCTAGAAGTGTGTCTCCCAGGCGACTCCAAATCTAGGGACACTGACAGTGAAGATTAATCACCACAAGAAGAGAACAGGGCTAAGGAGCCTGGAAAATAGGGATGTTACGTTGACCCTGGGGTATAAGACAAGCGTGTTGTCACCTTAGTTGAGAAGAGAGAGGCCTTCTTAAGGACTGCTGCAGATGCTACCTCTAGAGTTTTGCCTTACACCCTGCTTTGTGCACAACCTTTCTAAACTGTGGCAGAGCTATGGCTGCCCTGCCTTAGAGTGACGTTTGACTTTCCCATCAAAGGTATTGGGAAGAACCTAGTTCTCTTGGCCCCAAACAAAATTTCTTAGAATTTTGATGTTTTATTTGAAAACGATGTAAGGTTTGCATATGCATGCTTTAATATTAAATACTGCCTTAAGTGATTATCGGGTAAAATATAATTTTTAAAAGAAATCTTTTATTCAAATGAACATTTTCAGAAAATGTGCTTGATAAAGCCCCAAGGCTTCCTACATCTCCATGTTCCTCTGGGAAGAGTTAAGTTGAGACGGCAGGAAGAATATCTCTGAGCAGTTTTTGGCTCTGGAGTTCACAGAGCTGGAGGATTCTGTACTGACAGGCTGGGACTGGAATGCATCCCCAAAGACACATGTTCTGGAAGCCTAGTGCCTATATGCATTTTTTTTGTGGATACGCATGTGTGTGGTATATGGGCACATGCTGATGCATGCACATGTGCATGTGAGTACATGTACACGTGTACATGAATATGAGCAGAAGCCAGAGGTAGATACTAGGTGTCTTTCTTAGTTACTGTCCTTACTTTTGAAATAAGGTATCTCACTGGACCTGAATCACATCAATTTTTCTATACTGGCTGGCTGGTGAGCTTTGGGAATGTCCCTCCCCAGTGCTGGAAATATAGAAGTACTCCACCTATCTTTTACATTGGTGCTGAGGATCTTAATTCATATCTTAACTCATATCTTGATGCTTGTATGACAAGCACTCTACCCACAGCACCATTTCCCAGCATCCCCATATGCATTTTTAAAAATGAAAAATGTAAGGGAAGTAATCAGTTGGCAATAAAGGCATTAAAGTAGAGTCCTGATGATAGCATTTGCAACCTCATGAGAAGGGGACAGCACAAAGTGCACTTGCTCCATTTTACCACATGATGCCTATATTATGTCAGGATTTTACACATTTCTCACCACATGCTGGTGCCATGTTGGCTTCCCAGCCTCCAGAACCATAAGCTAAACACGCTCTTTTCTGTTATAAAAGTCAGTGTATGTGCTATTCCATTTTAGCAATAGTAAGAATTAATACAGCTGCTTTGTCCATTCACTGACCACATAGTCAAACCATAGGGTAATTAGGCTGTGTTCTGAGAGTCAGGAGCTGTGAAATGGTGATGGGAGGTACACTGCAGCAGGTTGGCTCTCATCAGCATCATTGTTTATGAGTCTAGATGGGGTGGCAGATGCCTCAAATTAGCATTATTTAGATATTAAGAGGTTCTAATTGGAGACTAACATGTGTCCTCATCACAGTTGACCTTATTTATGGAGTGGTTGACATCTGAATGTCAAATTTGCATCAGTGAATTCTCATCTCTAATAACCACTTTAATATGTAAATAACGGATTTGCAGCAGAGAAAGATATACATGATGTGATGATGATTGCCTGGAAGATATGGCTTTCTTCCGTACACAGAGATGAGAGAGCTGGCAGGTTCCTCTCTCTAATTAGGAGATACTGCTAAAAGGCTGAGCCAGAAAGAAAAGCCACACTTCCCTCAGATCAGCAGACAGGTACAGGTGTAACATTCCTGCTTTGTTAACACGTTTGGCGCAGTAATGGAGGGACCGTGAAATTCAAGACAGCTGGGCTCTATCCCTAGCGTACTTGAAGCTGTGGAAAAATGGGATGTGATGGTTGTATAAATCACCATACATCACAGCACTGTGTGATGATGTCTTAAGGGTAGATACAATGGGTGCTGTTCTGTGTATGTCTTATTTGGGAAGATTTTTGCATGGAACAAGGATGTGAGTATCTTCAAATTCAAGTCAACCCTGGGACTAGACTATAATGGACAGGCTGCCTTGATTCATACCATGAGATGCCTTTGGTGGGATAGCTAGCCTAACCATAGGATCTTTCTATCACGTCTACAGCATTACCCTTGCTATTGGACTGGTTGCCTTACGATTCAAAAGGGTGGTTTCATTTCCAGGCCTCAGATCTATATTCTATGCCAGAAGAGGAAGAAAGGGGGGAGGGGGAAGGGAGAAAAGCTTTCTGTTCACAAGGCTGGTAATATGCTATTGGCTCTAAGAATGTCACAGGCCAACTCATGGTGGAAGGTACCTAGCGGGGAGAGGTTTATAGATGGAAGTTGGGGAGAATGATGGTACATACCCTCTCCTAGGAAGTTGGAAAAAGCCATGACACTATGACACAGGAAAACATTTAGAAAGCTATGAATGGGTATGTGATATTTAGTTCAGGAAGTTGTAACAGACTATCACAGACTAGGTGGCTTAATAAGAGAAATTTATTTCTAATTGTTCTGTAGGTTGGATATCCAGGATCATGACAACTATACTGAAGGCTCTCTAGTCTTCTTTGTGTTTTTTTGCTGTGTCCTTACAGGAGAGGGAGGGACACACACACACACACACACACACACACACACACACACACACACACATACCACAAACCCCATTCTTCTCTGGTATCTTTTTTAATTATTAAATATTTTTACATATATTTATATTATACATATATCCAATAAACTATCTACAGTAAGAAGAAGCACGAAACAATCAGCAATTATATAAATGTTACATTCATAATGTTTTGGCTATTTGTATTTGGATGCCTTGAAGAAAACCTCTTTCCTATATCTTGGTGCATCTACAATTCTTAATGTAAATCAATATCAATCATATCTCAGTCATTATCAACTTAAAACATCTATCTAGACTTAAAAACATCTGGTGGGTTTTTTTTTGTTTTTTGTTTTTGTTTTTATATATATAAGAGCATTAATCTATGACTAGGGCTTCACCTCCATGACCTAATTAATTCCTTAGGGCCCATCTCCTGATCCCATCACACCGGAGACTGGGTTTGACCATGCCGGCATAACTGTGTATGTATGAGGGATGAGCACAATGAAGGTAGAACCACTGAGAAAATCGGAGAATCAGAGATGGAATGCATGTTAGAGTCAAATCCAGATGACTTTGCAGCACAATTTGGGGAGTCAAAGAAACAGATACTGGGCAAAGCACGACTGCACATTGGTGTTCCCAATGAGTGGGAGAAAAATGTATGGGATGGCTATGGAGCTCAATCTGAAGGCCCTGCCTCTTTCCTAAGCACTGTGTGGATTCTAGCACCTTCCATTCTGGGAGATTTATTTATATCATTTAGCCTGTGCATGGAAGCTGGGTTCCCATGGAATTGCCACACTTGACAAAGGGATAGCAGTATTACTAAATTTCCTCTTAAACATGTATATATCTTGAGAAATGAAACAGAAAAAAACCAAACAGTATTAAGATAGCATGTTACCTGATTCATATTGTTAATTAGGGCAAGATGACTGCTTTTATGTTTATATGTTTGTTCAGAAATATGTCTCAAGTGTCTGCTGTATGCACAGCCCTTGGCTTGATGCTAAATATATAAGGGTAGCATCTGTCTACCAAGGTTGTCATTGTGATAGAGAAGATGTGACAGAATTAGTAACTGTGTCAGGCAGCTCAGGATGATGTCCTTAAATTAATGGCTCAGAAAGGATGCACATTCATAGGAGTTCCGAAAATTTGCTTGGTCATGGCAGGCAATGCAGTGATAAAAAGACCTCAGAAAGCAGGTGACAATTTGAGGATCTAGAAAATATAGTAAAATTTGGATGAGAAGTGGGGGAGAATTCAAAGTCAATTCTAGGTCAGGGAAAACACAGAGGCAGGAAGTGATGAGGTTCAAGGCCATCACCCAGATAGGAAAGGGGAGGGCTGAGTCCAGAGAGTGCTGGAGTGTATGCTAAGTGAGGGACTTAGGACATCTAGCAGGAGACGGTAGAGTCTGGAAGTGAGTTGACCAGAAATTGAGTCTGGTTCACTAACAAACAGCCACTCGCATTCCCTTGAGGAAGCTCAATTTATGTGAATCTCAAAAGTAGGTTCCAACAATGTTCATGATGGAGATGGGATGGGGGTGGTGCCATGGATAACATGATGGAGGACAGATGTAGATGGTGGTGTATGTAATATTCATGATGGAAGAGGATGGCGGTGGTGATGTAGATAGTGTCTATGATGAAGGGGGATGAAGGGAGTGGCATGGGTAATATGATGAGGTGGGATGTAGGTGTTGGTGTGGGTAATGTTCATAATGGAGGAGGTAAAGTGCGGCAGCATCTTAGAACAAAAGTTTTGTTCTGGGGCTCAGGAAATAATTAAGTGAACCTGGACAAATGACAAAGCATGCCCAAGTCTTCAAAGGAGGATGTTGCCACTATGCTATGGGTGGCAATAATTTTACCCACACATCTGAAAGATGTTAACTCTATCAGTTTGAGATAGGAATCTGGCTGTCCCCAGCTTTCTAAGTGGGCCATGAGACCCAGTTTGTAGGCTTGCTGGCCAACGTGAGGCCCGTGCTCCACAGGACTGCACCGTGGCAGCTTGCCCTGCTGGAGAAGTTCTGCGTACCCCCTTGTTGGATATGAATGTCCCCGAGGACACTTCACAGTGCCTCCATAATAATCTTAATGGCTTGAGTCACTAGATTCCTAGGAAAGATTTGAGTGCATCTGATTGGCCAAGAATGAGTGAGGGAAATTGTGTTCCAGTATTCCCCCTTAGAAGGGAAGAGATGGATCTGAAGAAAGGAAAAGTGTCCAAAGATGTCAAATGACATCTGAGAACATGACAAGGTTCCATGTAATGTGGAGTAAGAGGTTCTTAGGAGGATTGGATGACATAATACATGTCAAGCACTAAGCATATGCTCTTATCAATATTAATAAGTAATGTGGAAGTTCCAGGAAAAAACATGGTAGCCTGAGTACAGAGTCAGAGGCTGACCGTTGACACAGGAGCCTCTTAGGAAAGGAATCCACAGAGCCATGGCTTCTCTCTTGGCTTCATAGTTTCTGAGTACTGAATCAACAGCATGCGAAACCGAGATTTGTCTTAGGCATATCCTTTCCTATTTAGAAGTGTTGATGTATTAAATGGCAATGAAATGTGCACCCACCTGCCTGGACTTACACATCCCAAGAATTATCCCTATGGGAAAGAATCACAGAATCCATTTGAGCACAGAGATAGCTCGGTGGGCAGGAGCTCAGAGCCTGGAAACTCCAGGATAGAGTCAAGTGATTAAAGGTTATATCTCATTGTTGCCAAAGCCAGGCTTGAGAGACATTCTGAGGCTGGACATGGCTGGTCCTGGACTACCTAAATGCTCAGACCTCTGTGCCAGCGTGCTGAGAAAAGTAGGTTTCACATTTGTCGCACATAGAGAGTTCTGTGGTGCAAATATTCCCACCAAACCTGACGTTGATGCCAATCACTCAGTGAAAGGAGAGTTGGGATACACTGAGGTTACTCCCGTGAGTGCTCTACATTCGGTCTAGCACATTACTTTCTGAGACCGATTTATCATGGTCTCTGGAAATTTTCATTGAAAAAACTACCACTTCTCCCGCCCCCAACCACCAGCCCTCGTGCAAAAGGCCTGCTATAGAGCATTGTAATAAAAAGTGGGATTTAAGAAAAAACAAAGATGCCAGGTGCAATGGTGTACATTGCAACTGTAATCCCAACACTCAGGGAGGCAGAGGCTGGCAGAGCTCTGTGAGTTCGAGGCTAGCCTGGTCTACAAAGTGAGTCCAGGACAGCCAGGTTTATACAGAGAAACCCTGTCTCAAAAAACCAAAACAAACAAACAAACAAAAAATGAAAAATCAATGGGATAGATGGTAACATTTTTGTATTTTTCTGTTAGTAATAACTATTTTTCTTTCTTGACTTGTATCATAGGAGATATCTAACATTCAGCCATCTTGCCCTATTAAAAAAAGCAAATTTCTATATGATTTGACATAATGCATTCACATTATATATGAAGTTTTATTGCCTATTCTGCATATACTGCAAAGCCATCAACATTTTCCAATGCCATTAAATTTCTTTTGAAGGTGTGGCTTTTAATGGCTGTCTTCTAGTAAGTTGGATGTGTGGCTATAATTCACTTAAGCATTTTTTCTGTAGGCTATTTGAATTTCTCTCCCTCCTCTCTCCATTTATTCTTTTGATTTCTATCTTTTTCCCTATTATAAATAAGGCTGAAGTAAACATTCTTGTAATATTAATATTTTTGTGCTTATTTCTGATTATTTTCTTAGGGCACAGACTTAGGAGATGAATTATACAGATTTAGATGGTGAAAGAATTTGAACAATTTAAAAAATCCTGATGTATTATTGCCAACACGCTTTCCCCAAACTGTATTAATTTACCTTTCTAAATAGCAATTTATGAAAGTGCAGATTTCTTGTAAAGCTTTCAACGTTAAATATTGCCTTTTGTTCAATTTTTGTTGTTGCTGTTGTTGCTTTTTTTACTCCCCAAGCACATTGGCAAAAAGTGGTCACTTTTGAGTGACTTGGTTTTGCAACGGAGAGAGCCACAGTATGAACACAGAGACAGAAAGGGGAGGGAGGCTACTCTGGAGCTTTTTTATGACCCACTGCTCCATGCTTATTTCCAAAAGATAGGACAGACACAACGTTGTGGCTCCATGGCCTATAGCCACTTGGTGCCATCCCTCTACCCACAGCTTCTCATTTATCCACCTACCTGCTGTGACCTTTTATACCCGAAGGAAGTCAATGGGTGTCCCTAATAGGTGAGTAAGCCTGTGGCCAGATGGCTGCACAATTTTGATTTTTGACATGATTGAGCCGAATTACTATCATTTGGGATAAGGTGACTCAGCTATGCAATCATAGCACATTGTTGGGAGCAGGCAGAACTGGTGTGGGTGGCTTGTCAGGCCTTGGGCACAGGGCCCTGTTATGTTGCTGCAGCTTGCTCATTTCAATTTATTTCTAGCTTCAATATATGACTTCCAGCACTGCCAAACCTTGCCTTGGATTTCCACCTGTGTGTTGGGGGAGTGGGAGAGGGAGGAAAGGCAGGCAGAACAAGAGGAACAGGACAGCAATGTCATTATGGGTTGGCAGGAACAGAGTGAGAATATGATTGAGGTTGGGTGGGGGGAGGGGGGGATGTGCAATGAGATAAAAATGCCTCCAGTTGGGTTCCAATTGTCAAAGCCCCAAACTCAAATGTGTGGGAGAATAGTGTTGTCTTTGTTCTACCAGCAGTGAAGAACGCCAATAGCTGATTGTACATTCAAGCCCAAAATTGGGTAGGACTGTGGGCGGTTAGAGAAGAAAGTGGTCATTTCAACCAGATTTCTCAACCCTGAGTGGTCCATAGACCAGGAGAGGAGTGCTTCCCTCTTGGTGATGGGCACAGTAGCTTACTGTAGCTCCCTCTTTCTCTGCAGTCTCTTGTAGGGATGGTGAGTGCTTGTTGTTTCATGCCATGCTGTAGACTGGCACAGTCAGGTGAGTGTTTTTGTGAAGTATTCACAGACCGGAAGGGTTGTTCATACCAGTTGGCACGAGAAGCTATAGCTAAGTAAATGCCTCCGTATAGGTTGAGCATGGCAGTTATCTTATGTTTCCTCAGTGAGAACTGATGTGCTTCTTTCCCACCACAAAGAGCTGATAAATAAATGAAGTGGCAGATATGTTAAATACCTTGAATTGATTATTGGACAGTGTTTATGCTGAAACATCACATATGCATAATTATCGCACGTAAGATAAGTGAAAAAGTAAAGAGAAATTAAATAAAAATAAATTTTCAGAAATCAGATCTATGAAATACGTAATGCAAAGTTTACCACTATAACTATTTTTTTTTTGTAGGTGGGTTTTTATATGTTTGTATGTGTGTGTGTATATGCATATGTGTGAACATGCGCATATGTGTATGTGCATATGCCAGAGGACCACCTCAGATGTAGTTCCTCTGATGTCATCCACTTTGTATTTTTTGAGGCAGGGTCTTTCATTGGCTTAGGACTTGCAAAATGAGCTATGCTGCCCAGCCAATGAGCCTCATCAATCTGTTCACTTCCACCACCCCAGAGCTGAGCTAGGATTACAAACTTACACCACCACTCTCATCTTTTTCCCCCTTGTACTCTTGGGGATTAAACTCAGGTCCTCATGGTTATGTGGCAAAGTATATTCTGATTGAACTATTATTCCAGTCCCAAGATAATCAGTTTAAAGCACATAGCTATATAGCATTAAGTAATTTGTGTTGTAGCCAGTCATCACCAGCATCCGTCTAAGGAGCTTTCTCATTTTCACAACTGAAATTACTTCCATGTTAAATAGTAAAATGTAGCCCTTGTATCCTCTATTCTATGCTTTGTCTGTATTAATTTCTCTATTTTAGGTACTTCATGTAAGGGAACTCATACACGGACTGGTAGATGCTTAACTGTTTTCATATTTTGACTTTTGGGGATAATGTTGTCATGAGCATGAGTATGCAGATTGTGAGAAAGAAGCGATTTTCAGAGAGAAAAATATTTACTTTGGCTCACGGTTTAAGGGGATACAGTTTGTAACGATGGGAAGGAAGAACAGCTGGCACTGGCTTAGCCTGGGGGCAGTGGAACCTTTCATCATCATCGTGGGTCAGGAAACAGAGAGTCAGGACAGAAGTTGAGATGACCTATAAGCGTCAGGACTCAACCTTTAACGATCTGGTTCCTTTATCTAGGGCCCACCCTTCTCCAGGCTGTATAACCTCCCCAAACAGTGCCACCAGCTGAGGACAAAGTGCTCAGAGCACACGAGCCTATGGTGTACATTTAGACCCAAGCCATAGCAATATTTTCTTTAAATTGTCTTGGATGGAAGTATAGTGCTTAGAAGCTTATATGTTAAAAATGAGTGTTTCTGTGAGAGTATTCTGTACGGTACTGTCATTGTAATGGGGGAACACACGCAGTCAAATGTCTGTCAAAGCCCATTGAAATGTGGCACGAGTAGTAAAAGTGGACGTAAACCATAGGCCTTGGGCCATAATAACATCTTAAAATCCATTTATCAGCTATAACAAATGCGTCACACCAAACAAGACGTTAATAATAGAGGAGGAAAACACATACTTTAGGCTCAACTTTTCTATAAACCAAAAAAACTGCTCTAAATAAAAACATAGCAGGGGGGATGGCTCAGTCAGTGATTTTTAGATAAGCATGGAAACCTGGGTTTTGATCCTCACCACCCATGTACAGTCCAGATGTGATAGTGCACATCTGTAATAATAGCTCTGGGGAGGCAGAGACCAGCTGATCTCCACAGCTCTCTGGTTAGCAAGCCTCCGTGAATGAGTTCGCTCCAGATTCAGGGACTGACTCAGTCTCAGAGGATAAAGTGGAAAATGAGTAAAAGAAGACACCTAGCATCAATCTCTGGCCTCCACAGGCATAAGAACACATGTACATGTATAACTGCACATACATATACACATATGGGCACACATGCACAAATCTGAGCAGGGAATTATAGCACATTTCTGTAATCTTAGAACTTGGGAGGGCAAGACAGGAGGATTGTTTTGATTTCAAGGTCACCCTGGGGTACTAGTAAATTCAAGGGGGCTATAAAGTGAGCCCCTCTCTCTCTGTACCCATCCTCCAAAGGAAACACACACACACATGCACACACACACACACACACACACACACACACACACACACACACACACAAACCCTTACAACAAAACATCAAAAAAGGTGTCTTAATATACAGAAAAATACAGTCCTTCATGGAGAACTCTCCTGAGTCACTCTTCTCCATCTACCTTTCCTTTGCAAATTTTCACCGTGACAGTCAGTGGATGTCATGGTGTGGACAAGGCAGTGTTCCTGTTCATTCATTATCCTTGTAATCTGTCCCTGGTCTTGGCACATCACTCTTCTTGTCCCGCCCTCATTCTGTTTCCTGAGGCACCGGTGCCCTTCCTTACTTGTTCTCCTAGTCCATGATAGAAGATGCTGTCTATCGAGCAGAATAGAGAATCTTTTGAAGAATCTGCACAGAGGTGCCTTCAAAGCAACATCAAAAGCTGCCTGACTCAGTGACATCAGGTGGACACTGGTATGTCGCAGGCATTTCTAAGTTCATAGCATTGTCAGTGAAGGAAGTTGCTGTGGAGCCTCATAGGGCCCCCTGCTGTTTTATAAAAAAGACAATAATAAAACTTCTTTACTGTGGTTTTTGGCTGGGATTTCTGGCAACATGGTGACAGTTTGTTCACCACAAGATACAGATATTCTGTCAAACAATAAAAGTCCTTGTACTTGGAAGAAAGAAAAGGGAAGCCCTTAGGCACTATGAACATTCGGGGTAGAGGAGGGGCAGTCTGAGAATCATAAAGGGATTTTACTGCTGGCCACTGGCTGGGGATTCAGACTGAGAGAGATTGGGATTTTGTTCTTAGTCATCAAAGGCCTAGGAAGAACAGAAAGGGAAAAGGTAGGAACATCTCACTCTTCATAAAAACTGGAGCCCCTTAGCCTTGGGGACTAGGAATCCTCTATCCATAAACATTAAATTTATTAAGGGGAAATGAGGAAAATAAGGGGTCCAGATTCACCAAAATCAAAGGATTAATATTAGTGTGGTTCTAGTCTTTGACGCTCCAGAATATACATTCTAGGCACGTGAAGTATATAACAGTGCTACAGGGTACCAAGGCTGCTGCAGATGATGCTTAAGAAATAAACCGCACAGAAAAGCAGTCACTGGGAACATGTATTCAAGCTACAAGCATAGATGAGCTAATGAAAATGAAATTCTTAAAATCAGATGAAAAAGTTCCCAATTCCATAGAATAAATTTGGAATAAGGAGAGGTAAAGGATTAACACAAGGAAGATAATTTTAATGAAAGAATGAGAAAATTACATTTATTTACCTTATAATATTTTAAACATGTTGAGACAAGGATTCTGTTCTGCCAGAACTCAGGTCCTATAAAGACTCAAAAGACGTTTGCTGAATGAGTGGTGCCTCCTCAATACTGAATTTGAAGCAGCTTGCATACCCCTGATATATGTCCACTTCCTGCCTTTACTGTTCTGCCTCTGTCAAGGTAGAAGACTAAGTGGTTTGGACAGAGATGGAGGGAAGGAGAGGGAAGGAGGAACAGACAGACAGACAGACAGACAGGCACACACACACACACACACAGAGGGAGATAGGTAGGCAGACACATAGAGGTAGATACAGAGACTGAGAGATAGATGAGAGATAAACAGAAAGACAGGAACAGAGAAGAAAGAGGGAGAGAGACAGAGACAGAGAGACAGAAAAACAGACAGACAATGGAATCCTAAGACCAACCCCAGGTGCTTTCTACCTTCATTTTTGAGACAAAGTCTCTCGGTCACTTGGATCTTGCCAAGTTGGGTAGGCTGTCTGGACAGTAAGACCTGGGAATCTGCCTGTCTCTCCTTCCTCAGTGTTGGGATTGTAAGCATATATCACTATGCCTGGATTTTTTCATGTGGTCTGGGGATTAAGTTTAGGTCCTGTTGCTTGCTCAGCAAGCACTTTAGCAACTAGACCATTCCCCCAGCTTTGTGAAAGGCAAGAACATTTTTTGGGTCTTCTACCTGTAAATGTTTGTATTTCCTCAGATGAGGTCATGAGATGAGAGCTGTACCCAAGCTCTTGGGTGGAGCCCAGAGCATTTCTATTCAAATAGGTCTAGGTCTAGCCTTCACACATTCTAATCTATCTGCCTAGACTTTGGAGGTTTCAGCTTACAGCCTCTGCCTGCTGACCTAGGCCTAGAAGATTTTCAGACTTACTGCTGAATAAACCCACCCTTTCTAGCTCTTCCTGAACTCTGGTTGGCTGGTTCAACTCAGCTATTCTGGTTTAAACTCATCTCCAAGCTGACTGGTTCAAAATGGCTTCTCTTGGATTCTGACTAAATTGATCTGCTTGGAAAAACTTCCTCTGAACTCCACAAACCGAACTGCACTCAAGTGAACTGCACCTAATTACTGAACTGTACTTAACTGTACTATACTGACTACATGAAATGAACTGAACCCTACTCTACTGTACTTTCTCCCTATATTCCTGTACTGTACTCTTCTCCTTTACTCAACAAACTCTCCGAACTGTGTCTGTGTTGCTCTTAAGTAGCTTCACCTTCCTGTCTGTACTCGTTAGAGTTGTGTGTATCCTATCTCTGACTCATTCTGTCAAATCTTTCTCTGGGATGTCACTTTGTCTGTCCCTCAATTAGACATTGTTGCTTGGGACTGAAGGTGTGTAGTAAAGGCGTATCTGTATTCTAGCTGGATCACACAGATTTAATTTCTTGCTAGAATAGCCATATTGTTGGATTAAAAATTCCTCTACACATACAAAGATACCTTTTATCTTTCTTTATACTAAGTATATTATAGGGTAAATAAAAAGTCTAGCATATGCCTGTTGGCCTACTTTTAAAATGTATTTTTTGTAGGGGCCCAAATAAAATTGGGAAAATGGTTATAAACCGATAGGAATAGCATTTGTGGTCCAGTTTCTGAATGTTGAGAAATTCCAGGCTTAATTAAAGTCCTCTGTGGGACAGTCTTAATTGCTGGGCCAATTGGGATTTGAAGCTTTATTCAATACAGGCGGTAAACCTTAAACCCCTACCCAGATCTAGCCAATGGACAGAACACTCTCCACAGTAGAGTGGAGAGTGGGATATGACTTTCTCACATACTCTGGTGCCTCACCTTTGACCATGTCCCCTGGAGGGGGAGACCTGGTGGCACTCAGAGGAAGGACAGCAGGTTACCAAAAAGAGACTTGATACCCTATGAGCATATACAGGGGGAGGTAATCCCCCTCAGGAACAGTCATAGGGGAGGGGAATAAAGGGAAAATGGGAGGGAGGGAAGAATGGGAGGATACAAGAGATGGGATAACCATTGAGATGTAATAAGAATAAATTAATAAAGGAGAAAAAAAAACAAAAACAAAAACAAAAAACCCAAAAAACAAACAAACAAACAAACAAACAAACAAAAAACAAAGCTGTCCTGGGAGCTGTCTTGTTCTGATGAGGAAGAGCAAATGAAGCACTTGGTGCTGGAATATGAAGGATGCAGGATGTCAGTGTTCAGCATGCTGAGAGGAACGAATTCTATCAGGTCTGATCCAGCATCAGTGTCTGTTTCCTTTGTTCTGAAAACATATGATTTCTCACAAACATTATACAGCCCTAAATTTATAAATATATGAGGTATGTGTGATGCACAGAACAATTAAAGCTGGTTCTCTGCTCTTTGTATGAGCAGAAGAAAGACATCTGTAAATCTTCATTCATGCCCTATGAAGAATGGCATCTAATAATAAGTCACAGGGATTCTGTAGCCAACAAGAAACAATGTTTATGCATAGACATTCATATCTCAGCCAGTCTCAGAGCTATTCCCATATAGTGGGATTAGCACATAAGTTACCTGCTTGTTCTGTAGCTTGTGTTCTTCACATCCCAATTGTAGTTCTCTCCCTCATCACCTCCCGGTCCATACAAAAGTATTATTCACCCCAAATCTGCTGGGAGAAACCTTAAATGAACAATGCCCCATTTCCCATAAGAGGGGTTGGGAAGATTTTTGGTTGCTTTCTTGGGCTATGGATGTTTATTTTCATTGGGAGTTGGTTTTAAGTTATTTATTAGTCTTATTCAGAGGGAAAACAAGGTTGGATTCAGGGTTGTCTCTCTTTTCCTTTATCTTTATTTCATGAGTTTGGAGATAGGGGTTGAAAAGAAAGAAGGGGGATTATAGAAATATATAGGGATGATAGGACAAAAAGTAGATTATTGAGTCTACTCCTCAACTTAATGCCTTAATTGTTACTCTCAAGGTTATTTTTAATTCACTGGTATAGAATTTTGTATATTGGTGCAAAATAAGTTTAGTTTTGATGCATTGGTATAGTATTTAAGTTTAAGATTATTCTTCACACATGATGTATATGTATATATACATATATATTCCTACTCTAATATGAAGTATTATACCCATACAACCCAATTATAATATAAGCCCCACATGAGGTAGTTCAGAGCTGACAAACATCATGTGCCCTCTCAGGAGGCAACTATCAGCTGTGGACAAACTGGAGCAGCCCCCATATCCCACACCTAGGATTAGAACAAAAACATGTTTACATATAACCCAAACTTCCTCAACATTCCCCCATTTTTGTTTTTTAAAATAGCTTTTCTTTTACTTAAAAAAAACTTGCCAATATCTCAGTATTTCTAGAAATGGCTCCTTTGTTTCTCTGGCGGTCCATCACACCATATTTCTCATACTTAAAACACTGGCCATTTTGAGCTTTGAGGCTTTTAGTGGTTCCTGGGAAAGTTAATGGTGGTAATCTCTTAACCTGAGGCTGCTCCTCTGGCAGCACAGTTTGCTCAAGATTAACCTTATTTCTTGAAGCGAACTCTTTTCTCTTTAACACCTTTACTCTGTATGGCTTTCTGCTCCTTCTGGCTTCCCAGCCCACCGAGGGGCTGTGGGAGAACTTAACCCAATAAGCACATGGAGCAGGGCAGGGCAGGAAGTGTGGGAAACTTTGGCTCTCAGTTAGCAGGTGTTTTCCCTTTACCAATGACACTTTCTGCTTTCCAAGAGCTTCTACCTCTACTTGCAAACACTCTAGCTGTACATCCAACTCTGCAATCCTTTCTAAAAGGAAAACAAATGCAGGAAGATGATAAAGCAAAATCAGAGAATCCCCTCTGGGAGGGATGCAACAGAGAACCCAGCGGCAGAAGCCACAATAAACCTTTTGCTCATGTCCTGAGACACCATATTCATTTCTCAGTACCCTGCTGTCTCTTCTAAGGCAGACTGAGAACCCACTTTTCCTTATTCCAAGCTCTATGTCTGGGTGCCAATTGTTGGTATACTTTTAGATGTATTTTTATTTTGGGTTCCTTAAATCTCTTTTTCCCTACTCCACCTTATTTCCTCCCAACACCCCAACACCAGCTAGGGGAGAAAGAAGTTTAGTGGGGAGAAGGGCTGTAGTTTTCCTTAGCTGTTTCCTACTGGTTAGAGTCATTGGGTTCCTTGGGGCAAGCCCTATCCTTGGTTCAGGATATTTCTGACTTCTTGTAGTAACACTGCATCAACAGCACCCAGGAACAGCAGAAGGAAGCATCAGCAGCCTCCTTCTTTCTCTCAGAGCCCTCAGTCTCTCTTTGGGCCTGGCTTTTATCACCACTGACAAAGACTACAGCCCCGCATGTGGCAGTTCAGAGCTGACAAACATCTCGTGCCCTTTTAGGAGGCAATTTATCAGCTGTGGACGAACTGGAGCAGCCCCCACATCCCACACCTGGGATTAGAACAAAAACATGTTTACATATGAACCAAAACGTTTACAACATGTGCCCATTATATAATTTGGCAGAAAGTGAAATAAGTAGAGGAAAAGTAACTTTTCTACTCACAGTGACCATCAATATAAAGACTATGACAAATTACCTCGAAGAACTCCACGTCCCTGGGCCTGTGGAACTCCCAGCTGTACACACAGACTCTCTCCTGGCACTTGGTAAAGAGGGAAAACGAGGCTCTTATACTGAAAGATGTGGGTTAGTGATATTCCAAATACTAAGGATCTGGTCCTTGTGTGAATCTCAGTTTTGCCCTTCGTTTTCTACTGTGGCTTGACTGGGTGGACCAGTGGAAGGCTGACTCTCAGAATGAGCATGTGTTGTAAAAGTTGTAGGACAAAATAAGGGAGGCAGAGCCCTGATTTAGAGCAAAACTCGACACTACAATTTATATAATAAATGACAGTGTAACACTGGAGGTGAGGAGGGACCCATGATTTGTAGGTTGTCTCTGCAGAAGAGAAAAATACAACGTATCAATGTAATAATGGCCAGAACTAGCCAAGAAAATAAGGAAGGGGCAGAAAGACCTTTTTGGTAGAGAAACAGCAGGCCCAGCATCCAGAGAGGAAATCACAGGGCATTTTGGAAAGACAGGCATGGCAGAAGCGCATTCTCAGCTTCCTTAGTTGAACCTCAGAAGGATGTGCCCTTTACCTTCCTAGGTCTTATCCACGTGAACTGGGGATGGGTGAGAACTCCATCCCAGTGGTCTGCTCTGGCACACTACACTCCCTTCTCTCAGACTGACTCTGTAACTGCACTTCAACTGATTCAAATATCCTTTCCATTAAATCCAGGCTTTTCCAGACCCCAGGGCTATGCCCCTCCAGGCTTGGCCCAGCCTCTGCTCCACCAGATGCTCAAATCTTCTTCTCTATTTCTAGCTCAGTGTATGATCAGCGTCCCTACGCAGTCTTCTCCCCAGCTGCCATTTTATTTTAAATGTGGGTGAGCTGATATTCAAGGTTAATTTCATAGCCAATCACCATGGCTCATGTGACACACATCTGTGAAAACATGCATCTTAGGAAAGCTAAATAAATCACAAAGAAGGGCTTTCTAATATCAGATTTAGAAGCAATGGATTTAGAAGGAGACAGACAGTGAAGCAAAGAAGGACAAAAAAAAAAAAAAGAAATAAATAAAAAAGGAAGGTCTTGTATTATTTGTTCATCATGTTTTCTTTTGCATAAGATACAGTGTTGGAGGTGGAGGGAAACTTGCAAATATTGAAGATGTAGTCCTTGTCAGAAAGATATTAGAGTCCATTTTAGTGATATCACACACACACACACACACACACACACACACACACACATTAGCTCGCATTGTAGACAGCGAATTGAGTTTTGTTTTTTTTTTTTTCATGTGCTGGACTTTTAAAATAGATTGTTTTCTTCAAACTCAGTACTGAACCTTGTTCAGGACATTGGATGGGCAGTGTCATGGGTGCATTTAGAGGGCATGTTCATATTTTAGGACGCTCCTACTGTATCCATGCATTTATTTTCAGCCCTCCTCCCCCTCCAGGAGGCCAGCACTGAAAGTTCTAACTCTCTAATACTTCGTCTGTCTGGTGGTGATGCCTGTTCTGAAGTCATCTAGGGGCCAAGCCTCACTCAGTCGTGATCCAAAGAAATGAACTGTGAATACCATGACACCCTTACAAGTCAGAACTTCCAAGGCCTTGAACAGCTTTGTACCAGGAATCAGAGTCTGAGGCCAAGTAATTTTCTATTATACCATAGAGTTTTATTATGATAAGGGGCTTGAGGAACTTGGGGCTCGTTTAGTTGAAGTAGCCTGGGGTAGTTCTACTCAGAGACTGGCCATTTTTGAAACCATTTTGTCCTGTTTCTCAGGTTCAGAATCTTATTGTGTTGGTTGGCTGAATACTTAGGCAATTTCTCCACAAAAGAATGAAAACTGATTACTTTTGTGATATAAGCTGATCAAACTCTATGATGAATGGCTTATTGTTATCAATAGTTTCTTTATAAAAAGAAATCCCAGGATTTATCTTTTGTTTGGTGGAGGCCACTTCTTCATGCCTGATCTGTTCCTGTGGCCAGAGGATGGAGCTCTCTCTTTGGCTGCATTTAGGTCATGTTTTAATCCTTGGATTACAAACCACAGAGACCCAGGTAGGGGAGTAAGAAAGTCCTTAAAGAGAATGAAGTTTTCTCTAGAAGGAAGGGGAATGGTGGCTGTCAGGTTTTTTTTTCTTCTTATTTGTAAGATAGAGGTCACCAGTTTTCTGCAGATCAGCCTCCTCTACAGTCAGGACCTTTGGGTCATTGTTGAAGGTATGTGCTGTGAAGGTATGTGATAGAACCGTCAGCAATGGGATATAAAACTAGACTTTCACAATTTCCTACTGGGTCATGTTCCTCATTCCTTCCCAGGCTTGTACTTATGTTACTCACCCTGAATATACTCTGGGATTTTACAATGTACAATATTCTAATCTGGCCCACATCATCTCAATACTTTATATGTTTTTCATTTGAGCCCGTCTTTCATTTGAAAAAGTCAAAACACTGCCCAAACATGGCTAGAACCCAGCTAGAAGATAGAGTCATTTTATGAGACCTGCCAAATGGGTTCAGTGCTTATCTGGTCGTGAATCATGAAAAGTTTTTTTTTTTTTTAGGACAGATGGTGAAATCATATCCAAGAATCAAATGCCCTTTCAAGAGTGATACTAATTGGGTAACATAGTATCAAAGTTTCACATCTGTCACATGGCAGCGACTAAGTTTCCTTAAGCTGTAGTTTGTTTCCATTTCCAGGAGTGCCTCAAGCTGAGTTTAGTGTGTTCAGTAAATACATGCAGGGTGCTAAGTCTGTGGATTCACTCAATCACTCAGCCAGCACATATGTCCTCCGCTCCTTCCATATGCCAGACACTCTTCTGCATGTTTTCACTTCCATGAAACTTCCTTTCTAATTGGAGAAAGGTGACCAAAAAATAAGCGAGCCAATAAATAAATGAGTACAGATAATAATAAGCAGGATACAGGCCTACAATAGGTGGAGGGTAGAGGAAGAATCCTGTGTAATATAGGTTGTATTTCTACCTGTGACTGAATGAGCACAGGGAGACAGCCATGTGTGCAGAATAGAGTCTGACAGGGCAACAACACAGAACACTTTAAATGCTTGTGACCTTAGTTTGTCTAAAGATTAATAGGTCATTTCACCTATTATCTGCTGTGTGAAAGTCAATGTGGATCAGAGTCAAGCCCAAGATATAGGCAGAGACCATGGTAAAGAAACTGGATGTTAGTTTAGTAAAAACACAGTGATGATGACTGCTGCTTAGAGAAGATGATTTAATCCTCCATCAGATAGTATGGGGTAGTGCTGGTTGCATAGAGCCTAAAGGCTCGTGCATTAAAGGACTGGCACCATTTGGAGGTGGAACCTTTAAGAAGCAGGGTCTCATGAGAAGTTGTTCTTAAGTATTTGGTGTGTACCCTGCTGAAGGTGATATTGGGAATATAGCTCCTTCTGAACTTTCCTTTGTTTGTCCGTGCAGTAAGTGGGGTGTTTTACTCTAAGCCCATGCTGTGGTATGTATGTTGTATGACCCCAGGCCAAAGCAACAGGGTCATGTACAGGAATACCTGAAACCATGGGTCAGAATAGCTTCTTCACGCTTCCAAGTTAATTTAGCTCAGACATCTTGCTATATAAGACGGAAAGCCAATACAGATTTTTATAACCATCAATTCTATTTTACAGCATAGGACCCTGAGGCAGAGGGAACTTGGGCTGGGAAGTCAGTGCTGCCTCTAGGACTTGGTTCTAGAGTTGTTCTCTCAGGTACTGTGGATAAAAATGTAATCCCCTGAGGAGTTTTAAAACAGGGGCTAGATAATCTACCTTCCATCTTCCGGAGGTTTCCCTGGCTCAGATGGAACATAGCAGAGCTAGAGTGAAATCATGTGACTTCCTCAGTCTCGGTGAGAGCTGATGTGGGTGCATGCATTGGACCTGGGGAAACAGAAGGGCCTTGGTGTCACCAGTCTGATTGAGTTGACATTTTGGTGAAGTCAGAATGAATGAGGCATAAGTTGAATTTGAGCAGAAATGGGGGTCTTCTGCGGTAACAGACTTCTAACAGAGCAGACAAATTCATACTTCATTTGTGGCTAAGAGTATGCTGTGTATGTGTGTGCATGTGCATATATGTAGGCATGCATATGTGTGCACATGTGTTTTAGCTGCAGATGAGAATTTGTATATATGTGCATGTGATTATGCTTATATCTACTTGAAAGCATTTGTGTATTTATGTGTACACCTTTATATGTCTGTGTCTATATTTTGTTCTCCATAGCTGTGAATTCTGTATCTGGAGACTCAATGAACTATAGACTGAAATAAAAAATTTTTTTTCTCTTATATACTACATTCCAACTGCAGTTCCCAGCCTCCCCCTTTTCTCCTGTCAGAAAAGAGCCAGCTTCTCAAAGACATCAGCCAAATATAGCATACCAAGCTACACAAAGACTAGGCACATGCCATCATGTCAAGGCTGGACAAAGTGACACAGGAGAAGGAAAATGGTCGCATAAGTAGGAAAAAGAGTCAGGGATAGGCCCAGCTCCCACTGTTAGGATTCTCACAAGAACACCAAGCTACTCAGCCACAACATATATGCAGAGGACCTAGGTCAGACCGCTACAGGCTTCCTGATCTCTGCAAGTTCCCATGAGTCCCTGTCAGTTGATTCTGTGGGCTGTTTTCATGGTGTGTTCATGACCCCCTGGTTCCTCAAATCCTTCCTTCCCCCACACTGTAGGACTCCCCAGGCTCTGCCTAATGTTGGGTGATGGGACTGTTCCCATCAGTTACTGGATGAAATATCTCTGATCTCTTTGATGATGATTTTGTAGGCAGGACAATCTGTAGGTCAAAGATTTTGTGCTTGGGTTGGTGTCCTATTCCCTCCACTCTAGGTCTTACTTGGTTACAGAGGATGGCTGGTTTAGGCTCCATGTCCCTAATTACTAGGAACTCTTTGCTATGGTTACTCTCATAGATGCCAGGGAGTTTCCATTGCACTAGGTTTCCACCTTGTCCCTGAAATGCCTCCCTGTTCCCAACCCTATCTGTGCCCATTCCTCCTGTGAAATCTATTCCATTTCCCCTTCCCTTGTAGATCTTTATGTTTCCCCCTTAAGCCCACCTTGTTATTTACCCTGTCTGGGTCTATGGACTGTAGCATGTTCATCTTTTACTTTATAGCTGATATCTGCTTATAAGTGAGTACATGCCATGTTTGTCTTTCTGGGTCTCGGTTACCTTACTCAGGATCATCTTTTTTTTTCTAGTTCCAACAATTTGCCTACAAATTTCATGATGATTAATATTCCATTGCATAAATGTACCACATTTTCTTTATTCATTCTCTAGTTTAGGGACATCTAGGTTGCTTCCAGTTTCTGGCTATTATGAATAAAGGTTCTATGAACATAGCTGAGCTAGTGTCCTTGTGATAGGATGGAGCACCCATTGGGTGTATGCCAAGGAGTGGTATAGCTAGGTGTTGAGATAGATCAATTTCTGATTTTCTGAGAAACTGTCACATTGATTTCCAAAGTGGCTGTACAAGTTTGCACTCCCAGCAGCCGTGGAGGAGTGTTCCCTTTGCTCCATATCCTTGCCAGCACAGGACATCACTTGTTTTGATCTTAGCCATTCTGACAGGTGTGAGATGTAATCTCAGTCATTTTGATTTGCATTTCTCTGATGGCTAAGGATGTTGAACAATTCTTTAAGTGTTAATTGGCCATTTGCTATTCCTCTGTTGAGAATTCTCTATTTAGATCTGTACCTCATTTTTAAAGATTTAATTATTTATTACATATACAGTGCTCTGCCTGCATGTATACTTGCACACCAGAAGAGGGAACCAGATCTCTCGATAGATGGTTATGAGCCACCATGTGGTTGCCGGGAATTGAACTCAGGACCTCTGGAAGAGCAGACGGTGCTCTTAATTGCTGAGCCATCTCTCCAGCCCACTGTACCCCATTTTAAATTGGATTATTTGGTTTGCTGATGTCTAGTTTCTTGAGTTCTTTATATATTTTGGATATTAGCCCTTCGTCAGATGTGCAGTTGGTGAAGATCTTTTCCCATTCTGCAGGTGGCTGTTTTGTCCTTTTTCCCTTTGCCTTACAGAAGCTTTTCAGTTTCACAGGGTCCTATTTGTTAATTGTTTATCTTAATGCCTGAGCTGTTGGTGTTCTGCTCAGGAAGTTGTCTCCTATGCCAATACATACAATACATCCTATCAGGTTCAGTGTATCTGGTTTTATGTTGAGGTCTTTGATCCACTTAGACTTAAGTTTTGTGCAGGGTGATAGGTATGGGTCTATTTGCATTTATTTGCATACTGACATTCAGTTAGACCAGCACCATTTGTTGTTGTTGTTTTTTCCATTGTATATTTCTGGCTTTATCATAAGAAACAGGTACCTATTGGTGTGTGGATTTATGTCTGGGTCTATGATTCAATTCCACTGATCAATGTATCTGTTCTTATGCCAATACTATGCGGTTTTTATTACTATAGCTATGTAGTACATGTAGAAATCAGGGATGGTGATACCTCTGGAAGTTCTTTTATTGAATAGGATTGTTTTATCTATCTTGTTTTTTTTTCATATGAAGTTTTGCATATTTTCCTTTCCAGGGCTATAAAGAATTCTGTTGGAATGTTGATGGGATTGCATTGAATTGGTAGATTGCTTTTGCTAGTGACATTTTAACTATGTTAACCCTACTGAACCATGAATATGGGAGATCTTTCAATATTCTGAATTCTTTAATTTCCTTCTTCAAAGACTTAATGTTTTTTATCATACAGGTCTTTCACTTGCTTGGTTAGAGTTACACCAAGATATTTTATGTTATTTGTGGCTATTGTGACGGGTATTGTTTCCTGATTTCTTTCTGAGCCCATTTGTCACTTGTCTATAGAAAAGCTACTGAATTTTTTTTTAGTTTCTTTTGTATCCAGCTACTTCACTGAAGTTTATCAGCTGTAAGAGTTCCCTGGGGGTAATTTTTGAGGTTGTTTATGTATACCATCATATCATTTACAAATAGTGATATTTTGACTTCTTCCTTTCTAATTTGTATCTCTTATTATTTTCTTTAATTACTTATTTTTTTCTTTTTAAAAAATTTAAACAATTTATTCACATTACATCTCGACTGTTGTTCCCTCACTTGTATCTTCCTGTTCCTCTCTCCTTCTTTCATTCTTTTCCCTCCCCTAGGTCTGTGTCAGAAGGGAACTTCCTCCCCCACCATATGATCACAGCCTATCAGGTCTCATCTGGGTAGTCTGCTTCCCCTTCCTCTGAGTGCCACCAGGCCTTCCCACCAAGGGGAAGTGATCAAATAGGGGCACCAGAGTTCATGTTAATTGTTTAATTGCTCTATCTAGAACTTCAAGCACTATATTGAATAGATATGGAGAGAGTGGGCAACCTTGTCTTGTTCCTGATTTTAGTGAATTGCTTTGAGTTTCTCATCATTTAATTTAATGTTGGCTATAGGCTTTCTGTAACTTGCCTTTATTGTGTTTAGGTATGTCCCTTGTATCCCTGATCTCTCCAAGACTGTTACCATGAAATGTGTTGGATTTGTTAAATGCTTTTTCAGCTTCTGATGAAAAAAATCATGTTTTTTTTTTCTTTTGGTTTGATTATATTGACAGATTTCCATATATTGAACCATGTCTGCATCTCTGGGAAAAAGCCTACTTGATCATGGTGAATGATATTTTTGATGTATTCTTGGATTTGGTTTGCAAGTATTTTATTGAATATTTTTGCATCAATGTTCATGAAGGAAGTTGCTGTGTAATTCTTTTTCTTTGTTAAATCTTTGTGTGATTTGGGTATCATGATGACTTGGCCTTATACAATGAGTTTGGCAATGTTCCTTCTGTTTCTATTTTGTGGAATAATTTGAGGAGTATTGGTAGTAGGTCTTTTTTGAAAGTCTGGTAAAATTCTGTACTAAAACTGTCTGGCTCCAGGCTCATTTTGGCTGGGAGGGTTTTAATGACTGCTTCTGTTTCCCTATAGGTTATAGGTCTATTTAAATTGTTTATCTTATCTTGATTTAATGTTGGCAAGTGATATCTAATCAGAAAACTGTCCATTTATTTTACATTTTCCAAATTTGTAGAGTACAAAGTTTTGAAGTATGAATTAATAATTCTTTGGATTTTCTTGGTATCTGTTGTTGTGTCCTCCTTTTACTTTTTAAATTAATTTTTAATTTTTATAATTTATTTACATTATATTCTGATTGCTACCACTTCACTTGTTTCCTCCTGTTCCCACCGTTTGTTCCTCTGACACCCTATTCCCATCTCCTACCATCTGACCACAGTTTGTCATGTCTCTTTAGGATAGCCTGCATCCTCTTCCTCTGTGGCCTTGCAAAGCTGCCTTGCCAAGGAGAAGTGATCAAATCTTGGGCACCAGTGTCCATGTTTGAGCTAGTCCCTGCTTCTGTGGAGAATGGCTATATCTGAACAGGGGATCTAGACTCTCTGCATGCATTGTCCTTGGTGCATCAGTTTCTGCAGGTCCCCCGGATCCAGATTTGTTGGCTTTGATGGTCTCCTTTAGGAGCTCCTGTCCCCTCTGAGTCCTTCTATCCTCACACTCTCACATACGACTCTCAGTGCTCTGCCCAGAGTTTGGCTGTGAGTCTTAGCATCTTTTTTGATCCTCTGGTGAGTGTAGTCTTAAGAGGACATCAATGTTTGGCTAATATCCACTTATAAGTGAGTGTATACCATGTGAGTCTTTCTTGGTTTGAATTACCCTACTCAGGATGATCTTTTCTAGTTCCATACTTTTGCCTAAAAATTTCATGATTTTCTTGTTTTTAATAACTGAGTAGTATTCCATTGTGGCTATGTACCATAATTTCTGTATCCATTCTTTAGTTGAGAAACATTTAGGTTGTTTCTGGATTCTGGCTATTACAAATAAAGCCACTATGAACATAGTTGAGCAAATGTCCTTGTTGTATGGTGGAACATCTTTTGGGTATATACCCAGGAGTGGTATAGCTGTGTCTTGAGTTAAAAGTATTCCCAGTTTTCAGAGAAAGTGTCAGATTGATTTACAAACTTGTTGTACAAATTTACACTCCCGCCAGTTATGTCCTCTTTTTTTTTAAATTTCTGATTTTGTTGATTTGGATAGTGTCTCATTGTCTTTTAGTTAGATTGGCTAAGGGTTTGTCTATCTTATTGATTTTCTCAAGGAACCAATTCTTTGTTTCATTGATTCTTTATATTGTTCTCTTTGTTTTTATTTATCAGTTTTATTCCATCTTATCTAATTCTGTTGGGCTTCTCCTCTTCCCCTTCCTCCTCCTCCCCCTTCTCCTTCTCTTCTTCCTCCTCCTCCTCTTCCTTCTTGTAGAGCTTTTAGGTATGCTGGTAAGTCACTAGTTTGGGATCTCTCTAATTTTTTATGAAGGTACTTAGTGCTATGAAGTTTCCTCTTAGCATTGCTTTCATTGTGTCCCATTATGGGTATGTTGTGCATTCATTTTCATTGAATTCTAGGAAATCTTTAATTTCTTTCTTTATTTCTTCTTTGACCTAGTGGTCATTGAGTAGAGAGTTGTTAACTTTCCATGAGTTTTTATGCTTCCTGTTGTTGTTGAAGTCCAGCTTGAATCCATTGTGGTATGCTAAGATGCAGGGGGTTATTTCAATTTTCTTGTATCTCTTGAGACCTGTCTTATAACCAAGTATATAGTCAGTTTTGGAGGTTCCATGTGTTGCTGAGAAGAAGGTATATTCTTTTGGATTTGGATAATATGTTCTATAGATATCTTTTAGGTCCATTTGATTCATACTTAAATTGAAAATATTAACAGGCAACCTATCTGTACTGTACTATATGTGTATTGAGTTCTTTCCTTGTTATTACTCCCTGAATAATATTCCATAGCAAATGTTTACATTGCATTTATAATATACATGGAATTATGAATAATCTAGAGATTACTTGAAAGTATATGAGAGGGAGCTGTGGAGGCTATAGGTACATAATCATTTTATGTAAGGCCTTTGAATTTGAGCATCTGCAGGGAACAGGGAACAATACTTTGAAGATACAGAGGGATGATTTTATTTCATCTCAGAATCCCCAGTGTCTAGCAGAATGCCTGTTATACAGGAAGAATGACTACAGAAAGAGCTTTTAGCTTTTGAAATAAAGTCATGGGAGAACAGTAAAGGAATAGAAGGAGAAAGATACATAGAGCTCTGCCACTGGGTCTCAGATGGCTTCTTTGTGGCCTTTGTTCTCTCATGGGTGTGGAAAATTGAAGTGAAGACATTAAGCCTGATGAATCTAGATCTACCTCTGGGTGAAATTCTGGAGCCTGCTGGCTAGTCAACTCATGCCTTCCTTCCACAATAGCTCAAGGTGAACGGGCTTTTCCACAGAAATATTCATTCATTTCTATTCCATTATATTTCTTCCCCTAGGCAAATTTACCTTCACACAATAATTACCTTATTCAGATTCCTCCAAAATGTCACTGAGTTTGATAGCTCCTCAGATTGAATTTGCATTTCTTGTTATGGGCATCACCAAACTCTTTCACCTGGGCAAACTCAGGGACTGTGACAACATTTACTTTCTTTTATGAGTGGGTAGAGCAGAGCAAAGGATGGGAACAAAGACAACTTGGAGAAAACTGGCAGCTTTGAAGGACAGACATTATATATATATATTTTTTTTCCTTTCCAAAAACCTTCCCATTTTTAGGTTTGGTTCATTTGTTCATTCAGCTGTCCTTCATTGTTTCACTGGACATTTATCATGAATTGTTGGTAGGAGAAAAGTCCAGAGATTCAGAATTCAAAAATAAGATGGCCTTTTTAGAAAGGATGGGAATTGTGCCTACAAGTTAATACTTCATGTTCTAAAATGTCAGTCTTCTTTTTACACCTTGGTAAACATCTAAGACACAATTCCAAGATTTGCTTAGAAATCTACCCAGCAAGGGGAGGCTATAGCCTCCACTAGCAGAGAAGAACTCAGGACCAAACTTCATACAGATAATTTGAAAGAGGCAATAATATTTGTACTAAAATAAAAAGAACATTTATTTACTTTCTGATTATTTTGCCTCCCTGTGTGTCTATGTACATCATGTGTGCTGAATGATTATGGAGTTCAGTAGAGGGTGTTGGATCCCCTGGACCTGTAGTTATAGGTGGTTTTAAGTGCAGGGAATTGAGCCTGGGTCTCTTAATCACAGAGCCATATCTCTAGCTCTTGCTCTGTAACATTTTTCTGCATTACAAGGGGAGGCAGTATTTGTGTCAGAGAATACAGAGGAAAGAGTACATATAGCAGACTCTAGTTAGGATTTTCAGTATCTATTTGATGGGTGAGATTAAAATACATCTTTTATAATCATTTACAGTAGGGATTATTTCTGTGTCACACGATCTAGGTAGCATGGTGTGCTCGAGATGATTTCAATGTGCTCTCACTTCTCAGGCTGTTCCTTTTCTAGTGGAAGAAATGAAAGAACACATTGGTGAATTATGTGTAATGATGATGGCATTAATCAAATCAGCAGACATGAGAGAAGACTTCAGGGGATCTATCTATCTATCTATCTATCTATCTATCTATCTATCTGTCTATCTATCTATGGGGTGTTTATATAGAGGAGAACTATATGTCTGTCGGGTTAAGTAAATCTTTTTTAAGTGTGTTGACAAGAGATGGCCCTCCCCAAAATGCCCCAGCACAGAAGAGTAAAGTACTATAGCTAGTATTTCCACTGGTGCTTCAATGGGGTCTTGGGAAATGTTTTAGGAGATAGCTATTGCAGCCAGAAAACATTACTGAAAGCTACAACCAATCAAAAGGCATAGATGTATAACCCAGTACCAATGGAAATATCTACAATTACAAATACTGCACCCAAGGCTTAGGGAATGTTGAGGCCAAGGAGGAGAAAGAGACTAAGAGCCTGGGGAGCAAGGAGTTTGGTGTGAGGCCATGTGTCCTAGACATGTCAGAAGCTACATCCATAAACTCCCACAAGCATGGCTGCCTAAGCAGGACCTGAGCAAGAATTCCTAACTTGGATGGGGAAAGCTCATGAGGCCTCAACCCTAGACAAAGACTACAGACAACCAAGGAATGCTGAGAGTGGGAGGAAGAGTCTTTCCTCAGGAAAGTGCACACTGATTGCTTATCCACCACTATTTGTTCAGTCCTAAGAACATACATATAAGTAATATTAAACAGACTTAGCAGGTTGTATTTGTGAATTTAGAAATAGAGATGTATAAACACACACACACACACATATATACAAATGGCAAAACAAAAAAAATAGGTACACACACACATATACGTGTGTATAACAAAGAAAAAAGAGGTCATGAATTTAAAAGAGAGCAAGGGGAGAGTACATGGGAGGTTCTGTAGGGAAGAAATGGAAGGGAATGATGTAATTATATTAACATCTTAAAAATATAAAAGAAATACATTTAAAAAGAGATAATGGTTGCTGGAGGAGGTAAAAAAACTGTGGAGGCCAAGATAAGGTACCTTGACTTGTCTTGCTGACATTTTTGTTACAGTGAAGGTCTAGGAGGCTGCCCTTTCTTCCTACCCTATAGACAACGGAGGAAGCACAGAAGCTCTTTCAAGGGACCTTTCAGGTACTTCCTGTTATACGTTAAATCTGAACTACCTCCTGAAGGCTCGTGTGTTAAGGGGTTGGTTGACAGTAGATGGACCTCGGGATCTTCTAATGTATTAATCCAATGGCAGGAAAATAATTTGGTAGCATTCCTGGTGAGGGAAACTAGGAGGTGGGGGCTTAACTTGAAGTAGTAGGCTCTTGGGGGGCATGCCCTGGAAGGGCATATTCATTGTTTCCCACTCATTTTCCATCTTCTTCTGCGTCTTGGCTGCGTCAATGTGAGCGGCTTCCATCACATGCTTCTACCATAGTGCTTCTGCCACAGAGCAGTGGATCCAGTTGACTCTAATTGAAATCTGTGAAACTGTGAGCCAAATAAAAGTATTTCCTCACTTAAGTTGATTTCCCTCTGGTCATAACAAAGGAAAGTAGCACTCCTTTCCTAGTAGCCATCGAATTTGCTGCCAAGCTAGAGCCTTTCATCCTGGTTTACGTCTGCTATATAACACACTGCCACAAAAACCAGTGGCTTTGTTGTGATCTTAGCCCACTGGATGCAGAAGTCAGACTAAAGTGTTGGTACTTGGCTTCTGTCTGAGGGTGCAAGGGAAAAAGTCTTAGCTGGCATCTGGGAGATTTCTGGCAAGCTTGGGCATTCTTAGCTTCTAGACATGCCACATTAGCTTTGTCTTTACTCTCACATGATATTTGCCCTTTTGTAAGGACACCAGTCACTTTGTATTAGGGGACATTATACCCTCATTGTCACTTACTGAGCTATATATATTTAAAGAATTTTTTTTATTAATTTATTCTTGTTATATCTCAATGGTTGTCCCATCCCTTGTATCCTCCCATTCTTCCCTCCCTCCCATTTTCCCCTTATTCCTGTCCCCTATGACTGTTCCTGAGGGGGATTTCCTCCCCCTCTATATGCTGAGCTATAGCTTTAACTAACCTAGTTACCCGTAAGGTCATGTTCTAAGGTTTTAGGTTCTCAACATAGAGTCTAGAAGAAGAGAGAGAACAAGGAAGATGGGAGAACAGTGCTGACTGTTGTATTTAACCATTTAGCTCCACTGCGTACATTTCAAAGACCCTTCCTAACTAACTCTGAGCTCCACTCAATCCTCTCCTGAGGGTCCATGGCTCCATGTTGCTCTGAAGGCTTATATGGTTGCCTTTGCACCTGCTGTGATATTATCTGCAACGGACTAAAGGAGTCCTAGAGAAAAGGGGTATAGTGGATGTTTCTTTGACTCCCCAAAGTAGACTATCTAGCTAGAGGTTGATGTCATTTTCCCTTCTACTGTGTCAATAACTGATCTGTGGTTACGTACTTCCAACAATGGGACAACATAGGCAAGGCTTTTAGTTAGACAAGGTGAGCAAGGTGGTCTTTTGGAGACAGGTATTGAATTAGAGCAACTGTGTATGCCTCTTGAAGTCTAGGTTACTTCCAGGAGGAAGGGGGAAATATTTAAAAAGTGGTACTCCTCATGTTTCAATTATCCAAAGACTCTAATTTTGTAAATCTCACGTGTAACCCCCATAATTAGCTCATAACCCCGACCGGGAATTGCATAAGAGACTAGAGTCTTGAGGTTCTGCAGATGATCCTGGCTTCTGCTTCAATCACTAGATCTGAAAAGTGGCACAGGTTAGAGAGTGGAGTTCAGAGATCATGTTCCTAGCCCATCTCAAAGTGTGTGTGCAGCCCAAGTGGCTGCCAGGGCTGATGTAAGCGGCATGAGGAAGTTAGGACCGGCTCTTCATGGTTGCTGTGGCATCTGGATTTCAGACACTTTAGCAGTGATTTCACAGGCTCGAGGTGAAGTTTCTGAAGCAAGAGTGACTGGTGGCTTGGGGTCTCAGGTCATAAGGGGCAGCATCTCCAAGGTCAAGTTCTTGCTGTGTTATTAGAGGCAGTGATCAATATAAGTTATCATCTCTACTCAAAACACCTGAAATCCGATTTCAGAGAATTTTCATTTTGGGATTTTTTTTAGATTAGGAATGCTAAGCTGTTCCAGCCCCTGAAAAACCCCAAAGCCTAAAAAATGAAGATGCTCGCAGTACTCCTAGTCCCAGGCATTTCAAATAATAGCACTCCACCTGTAGCTATAGAGACATCAGGCCACAGTTCCCAGAGAACTGACTGGTACCTTTTAAATACTTTTTATTCCATGCTTAAAGTCAAGAATGTAAACTTTGCTGCTTGCAGGTAAGAATCACAATTACAGTTTGCATTTAAAAAATCTTTGGTCTAAAAATATGGAAGAGAAACAGATAGATATGATTCTATAGATATATAAGGTAAAATAGTTAAATAAGGTCTTCAAAAGCCTCAGAGACCTACAGAATATGGCATTTAAAGATGTTTTTATTATTCTAAAGATTCTTTGAGAACAAGACAAGTTACCTCCTGACAATACCCAGCCAACCTCAAAGAAGATGATGAGCATCAAAGAGAGTTGCCTTCAAATGTGGCAAAGCAGCCATTGGGCAAAATGTCCTTGTTTCTACCACAGACAGAATTCTGCCTAAAAATGGGCAGGCTTGGATGCCGGCATTCTGCCAAGACAGGGTAAGCAAGTCTTCAATAGTTCCTGCCTCACAAATATGTCTGTCAGATATATTGGGCTAGAAGGCCAAAGCACTACGAATGTAACATTTATGTAATTCCTGATTGTCTCATGGTTCTTCCTGCTGTGTGTAGTTTATTTTACCCATGTGTAATAATATAACTATATATGTTAAAAAATAAACATAGTAAAAATGTAAAAATGTAAAAGAGAGAAGAGTGGGTGGATGGGAGGTGGGGGACAGCATGCTGAATGGTGGTTTGGAATTTGGAAGCTAGATAGTCTTAGAACTCTCTGGAAAGGCAAGTTAGTACCCATCCCTGATCCATGGAGAATTTGTAGTATGAGTAGCCAGGGAAATTCTTCTCTCAAAATAATGAAGTAATTTAATATCCATATGATATTTCCTTCCTTGAGTTTTTGTTTTGGCCACCAGAATAGTGGAATGAACCACAGTCACTGGTTTAGGTCAACACGATACAAAGAAAGTTCTTCTTGCTTTATAGACTGCAGTAGGTAGCTTTCTACTTTGCCCCCTTGTCTGAGTGAGGCTCAGGCTGTGAGCCTGTCAGCAAGCAGAGCTGCAGCAGAGTTCACACAGTACCTCCACCCTCATACCCGCAAGGCATCTCCTTGGCTCACAGCTTTGCATCACGGAGAGGCACATTCCTAACTTTCATTGTCTGATGTAAAAAAAAAATCTATCAAGTAAAAATATAAAGGAGCCATTTATCAAGATCCTCAGCATTAAATCGGTGAACTGTACCTCAGCACATTTGTTCTTCTTAAGCGCTGAAATGTCAGAAACTGGTGATTGTCACTGTATCAGCTCTGGAGACCCAGCTCCAGTATGATGGAAATACAGTTAAGTTTCCTTGATGGAGACCTAGCTGTGCTTGGTAGCGTGGCATGTGTGTCCAGCCTGTTGGCACCATCTTCCAGGTGGTGGATTTCACTCTGTCATTTTAGGAAAGGAGGAGACCCTAGAGACTGGCGCTTTGATTCCACAAAAACACTGTGGCTTCTTTCAAGCATGCCTCAGGTAAGTCTCCGTGAAAAAGGAGGGCTGCAGATGGGGTTCTGGCCGTGAAGTTTTACAGAATGCCAAATTATGCTTTAAAGAACAGACTTCTAAAAGAGCAGCTTGCACTCTGCTCTACATTAGTGGGTCTCATTCAATCAATGGAAGGCCCAAAGACTAAAACTGGGTAGGTGTCTGTAAAGATGAGTCCTTAGACAGGACCATGGAGAAGTGCCTGGGTTTTGAGACTGCTTGTACGACTTCAGACACGAGGCTGAAACATCAGCTCCGACGTGGTGAATTTCTAGGCAGCCCTGGAGAGTGTGGATCTCTGGCCTCCACAGCCATGAGTCAAATTCTTAAAACTAAATCTGTCCTCCACGTTTCATCTGTTCATCTCTCTGTCTGTTTTATGTCTACAGCTACATTCATTTCCTTTGGTTTTCTTCTTCTGCACAGCCCTACTATGCCTTTCAGGCCCCATACTACCTCTTCTAGCTGTTTTTTTGTGAAAAGTTTTTCTGTCTGTAAAGTGAGGATAGAATAACGTCCCTGTTAAATCCATTAAGAGCTTGAGAATATATGGGCTGGAGAGATGGCTCAGTGGACAAGAGCATTTGAGCTTTTGGTGCTCTTCAAGGCTCCAGGTTCAATTCGAAGTGTCTACATGGTGGTTCACAACAATCTCTAATTTCAGTTCCAGGGATCTGGCACCGTCTCTGACCTCTGCAGGCATCAGAAATGCACATGGTATAATATGGACATGCACTCATATACAATAAATAAATACAAAACCATAGATTGAAATTATGCCTCTTTCATTTCCTGAGTTAGATCTTTTCCCAGACTGTATCTGGAACCAATTCTGCTACCATCCGGTAATCCTAGTTCCTGGGCCACAGAGGAGATCCTGGCTGAGAAGGCTCATGGCATTTAAAGACAATGAGTGTGCTCTTTAGAGCAGTCTTATAGTATACACCTGGTAAGTCTAAAAAAAAAAATGTTGAGTACCATAAGCTCTGGAATAGCATCTGTCTCCCTTAGCACCAAAACAGTACCACGACCATGATGCGGCACTGCTCATGTCTTATTCCAATCCTGACATGTTGAGCCTTCACACCTTTCTGCTTAGCAATAGAGTGAAAGCTACCACACCTAGTACATTTTTCACCCCTACTTAGCAGCCTCCCATTAAGCCTTGAAGGTCTAGTAGAAAGTAATGCTTTCCTAAAGCTCTAAGGGCCCTTCCATATGTTTATTATTTTTTTCTCCTTCACTACCTTCTTTCTTCTCCTTATTTCTTGTGCTGGGGATGGGATAGGGAATCCAAGGTCTTGTGCGTTCTATGTCAGCAGCACCACCAAGCTATAGCCATAGCCCTCTCTCTCTAACATTTCTGTTATATTGATGACCACACCAAATTACCACCTAGCCACATCCCTCTGGATGCAAGCACTTTAAAGTTGGGATCATATCTTTGTTTCCTCATTTCTTAGCACAATGCCTGATGAAGGATGCTCAGTACATTTTCCCCCTGAAGTTAAATTACTTGAGCAAGCTCTTCTTATACTGATTCCATGCTCGCCAAGCAACCTTTTGATAATTTGAGTTCCCCAGGAGCTGCTGCTGATGGAGTGAATGTGCATTCTATCAGACAGATGTGAATGTCTGGGCCACATGGCAGTACATTTATTTCTAGCTGTAAATTAATAAATTGGAGTCCTGGTTTACACACACGCGGCTTGTGGAATAAATGACTTGCCTATGGTCATAGCTCAATTATCCAAATACATGTGATCCTCCTAGCCCATTATTTGAAGACTGGTTTTTATTTATGACTTCGAATTTGTTTTCCACATTGGCCCTACTAAGTCTTTCCCTCTCCTTGTGAATAACTGAAAGCTGGCATCAAGTGTGTTCCCATCAAAAAGGCAATACTGCGGAGCATGGTGCTGTGTTGCTAATGTTTCTGATGGTTTGGCCACACATCTAGACCAGAGGCTGGTATGCTGGAAACTTTCCATATGTCTGTCAGATATATTGGGCTAAAAGGCTGAAGATGATGCTCCTTTGTTATAGAGAGTGTTGGGTGACTGTCCAGGCAGTAAATTGTCTCAGTCACTTTTTCATTTTGGAAGCTGCTAACCCACACTTCTGGTTCACTCAGGTATTTAAGTTTTATTCCTTTTCAAGTTTCTGATGGGGTTAAAGACCAGATAGTTTAGTCTTACAATTAAGCTTAGTTGGTTAGGAGTTAAGATGCTTTACGATTAAGATATATGTTTTAAGTGAATAAAGATGAGATATGACAGATATTTTCATCAGAAATGTAGACCCAACAAGATAGGAAAGATGTTTACTTCAAGTTTGCCAAATACAAATAGCCAAGTCACTATGAATATAACATTTATATAATTCCTGAAAAGAAGAAAGCAGGCTGAGCAAGCCACAGGGCACAAATCAGTAAGTAGCATTCCTACAGGGCCTTTGCATCAGCTCTTGCTTCCAGGTTTCTGCCCTGTTTGGGTTCCTGTCCTGATTTTCTTTCAATGATGGACTACAATGTGGAAATATAACCCCCCTAAATCCTTTCCTCCCCTACTTGCTTTTTTGGTCATGGTGTTTTGTCATAGGAACAGGAACCCTAACTAAGACTATGAATAACCCAGACTATGGGTACATATGACTAGAGGGTTGGTTTTTGTTTTTTTGTTTTTTTTTTTTTACCAAATTGGGGAGGAGTAGAGGCAGAAATCAATTACCAATTGCCACTGATTGTCTCTTGTATTTTTTAGTTGTGAGCCTAACCATTCAAAGCTAAACCATCTCTCCAGCCCTAGAGATATTTTCTCAGTTGAAGTTTTCTCTTTGAAGGGAGAAGCAGCATAGCACACTGCGAGGCGATATCTCTAGGGACAAGAACCACTATAGGCCATTTTACAGAACAACATTCTCCCTTGTCAAGGTCTTGTATCCTATTGTGCCACCATCCTTTCCCTATTATTTGGTTTTGATATTTGATAATTTCTTTTGATATATTATAATCTTTGTGGTACACAATAGGAATTTGTATACATTCACTCACTGTTGATTTCATATAAGAGAGCTCATTGATTTGTCACTTTCTAGCTGTGTATCTACTGTGTGTGTGTGAGAGAGAGAGAGAGAGAGAGAGAGAGAGAGAGAGAGAGAGAGAGAGAGAGAGAGAGAGAGAGTTAACATCCTTATATGTCTGTTTATTCAGATGCAAAACAGAGACAAAAATACAGATCATAGGAATTAATATGAACATCAAGTAGATACAAAATATGAAAATATTAGCTACCATTGGTCATTAAGATAAATTCCTAGTAGTGAAATGATTAGATCAAGGGTTATAGAGATAGTTAATATGTTTTCTATGAATTAATAATTTAAACGGATCATTCCTCTGCCTTTGCAGTTCTGGGATTATATTCAAGGTGTTGAACCTGCTGGGTTTGTACTTTATACCTTAGCTAAATTCCCAGTTTTTTCCCCTCAGTTCTTTTGTGATCTTGACCTCACTCTGTAGTGTGGGTAGGCCTTGAACTTTTGATTCTCTTGTCTGTTCCCACCTCCAAGTGTCTGGGCTTATAGGCTTGTGTCATCAGATGTGGCAGGACCACGGCTGAATTTAGAAACATCAAGCCTACCTTGCACAGTTTAGTGGCTGAACCAAGACAACATAGCACAGCTTTAGAAAGGCCTGGCCTGCAGCCTTCTTTGGTAGGTAAGGTTTTACTGGAATGCAGCTGTGGTAGTAACCAAATGGCCCCCAAGCTCACAATCTTTATTATGTAATCCCTCTTTGAAACTTTGCTTTATCTTTGACTTGGGGAGAGATCTGCACTAAAATTCATGCCCTGACAAGTGTCTTCTCCAAGGGCGACACAATTTCTTGGTAAAAAGTGTGTTCTTGATGCTGTGTCTCAACTCTCCTACCAAGGATCAAGAAGGCAAGAAAAATGGTTACTTCAATGTCAAGTGAAAGGACCCTAAAGAGCAGTAGCTACCAAAATATCACGTACTAAGGGTGCTTCAATGAATGTGCGTGTGTGTGTGTGTGTGTGTGTGTGTGTGTGTGTGTGTGTGAGAGAGAGAGAGAGAGAGAGAGAGAGAGAGACAGAGACAGAGACAGAGAGAGACAGAGACAGAGACAGAGACAGAAGGACAGAGAGACAGAGAGACAGAGAGACAGAGAGAGATATGCAGAGAGAGAATGTTGGGTAAAATCTAGTGGGTAGATGACATTGTCTGTTAAAGAGAAGGACCTAAGGAAGATAGAAGGGATGGGTTTAGCATGGGCTTGCTATAGGTCACTGTTCTGGAGGAACTTCGATATGAGGTGCTTTTTTCTTAAATGATTGGTTAATTTTTAAAAATTATATGTGCATTGATGTTTGACTGTACATATGTTTGTGAGAAGGTGTGGGATCCTCTGGAACTGAAGTTACATACAATTGTAAGCTGCGCTGTGGGTGCTGGGAATTGAACTTGCATCCTCTAGAAGAGCAGAGAGTGCTCTTGAGCACGGAGCCATCTCTCCAGCCCCCAGATGTGAGTTTTTAAGTATTGACTTTAGAGAGGCATCTACGTTGGACTCAAGAACAGGCTTATGGCAAACCCATCATTGCATCCTTTCTGTTTTGTTCTGGATTGAGTATGAAATGTTTCTCACAGGTATTCATGTTTTGAGTACCCTTCCCCCAGCTAGAAAGTATTGCCTAGCTCGAGAAAGCAGGTTGTTGGAGGTGGGTCCTTGGGAAATATTCTGGTCACTTCCTGTCATGCTCCCTGATTCCTGATTAGCCATGAACTGCGTAACTTTCCACCACCACACACTCTGCCATGATGTATCTGTGCGCGTGGATCCAAGTGATCATGAACTAAGGCTCCAAAAGTCATGGGCCCAAATAAATCCCTTCTCTCTTGTTTCTGTCAAGTATCCCATCATAGTGACGAGAAAGCTCATCGACATAGGTTCTTAGAATTAGCTCACCTCTTTTGTGTTTGCCGAGGGTGGGGTTAGTCAGAGGCTAGGGCTAGATTGTGATCATGTCTCTCTCTCTCCCCAGCATGTACCAGCACAATCATGGAAGGAAAGAATTATTATTCTGTATCAATCTTTAAAGCAACCATGAGCCCAGAGAGATGAAAAGTGGCACTGCTTTATCTGAGGACAGCAGTTTCTTTACCCCAGCACCTGCTATCTGAGGCCTCCAGACAGTTCTTTTCTGGTGTAAATGAATGATAACGGGGGAGGGGGCGTGTTTCTCATGGAAGCATGGTGATCCTATAAGACATATATACTTACAGGCCCAGCCTAGCACACAGACCACAGAAGAGTTTGGGAAAAGCCTGTTGAACAAAGGAAGGAAAGAATGTGTGAACACAGGCAGACTGTCTCTACAATCAGTTGATGGCCTCACAGCTATGAGGACTTCAGACATTTTATTTTCAACATAATTCCCTGCTTGAGTGTTCGAGCTGGAATTAGATGAGATTAAAGGGCATTCAGCTGGGCCCTGGATCGTATAATTTAATTGGTCTGGGAAGGAACTTGGCAATGGTGTTTTTCTAAAACATTCTCCCCAGTGCCTCTGATATGCTCTTAGCGCTCAGAATCATCTGTACGCAGTCTAGGCTGGATCCTTTCCAGTTACAGGTGAGGAGAATGAGGCATGCCATGAAATCAGAGGCAAGAATAACCCTAAAACCTGCCTGGCTCCCTCTAGGCCATCTTCCACACGGTGTCCTTCTCTCTTCTTCCATCCACACATGTTGGGAATAATGAAACTGAACTCGGGTTCATTGTCATGACCAAACATCCTTACTGTACTTTCTCTTTCTTTTTGTGGGCTCTCTACCACCCTGTGGCTATCTCCTGCTCACTTTTTGTTTGTTTGTTTGCCTCCTAAGTGACTTGGGTTCAATTTTTGTTTTAACTGATAAAATGTCCCTTCTGGAATGTCACGTCTATTGTCTTGTTCTTTCTCCTGGAAGTAAACGAAAGAGATTTATAGCTCCTTGTAAAGTCCCAGCCTTGTTTAGAAATGGCTTGTGATTGATTAAGTAATAAAAATGCTTTTAAGACAGGGAGGTAAATCTCCCTGCTAATTGCTCTGTGCTTTACATTAGAACCTTGTTACACTGCCCGATGCTCTCCAGGCCTGGACATCTTTGTAATTTCCATCACCTTGGAAAGTCACATTGGAATCATTGTCTGAAGCTTTCTTCCAGGACTGAGACTGTTAAAAGATATAGAAAGATAATTAATGGGGCAATGAACACAACCAGCAAGGCATTGGAAACAGGATGGTAAATCCCATCTTCTCTCTGAGTGTGATTTCTGGCGCTCATCTGGATTATGTGGGTGGGAGCCAAGTCCTGGTGGAAGGGTGGTCCTGATGGGATATAGAGGGAGTTTTTCAGCCTCCATTGACTCTATTTTACTTTCCATCACATTGGTCTGTATACTATAAAAGATGATAGAGTGTAAGTTTGACTCAAGGGTTTGGAGCTAGAAGGAAGTATGATGTATATTCTAATGGGAAGGGCATATTTCTGTATGGAAGTGTCAGAAGAACGGTGAGCAGACTAAAGAATATATCTGGTACCTGGACTCTGAATGTATAAAATAAGAAAGCAAGCATCACATTCAGTTTCAGTCTTCATCAATAGTCATTGTACTTGTAGATAACCCTTCAGAGTTTTCAAATCTCTAAGTCAGACCTATAACTCAGTGGCCACACCCTAGTTAAACACTGATCTTCTGTTCCTGATAGAGAGCTTGGTCCCAATAGATGGGGAAGTTTTTAACCAGTCTGAGGCCAGGTAAATGTCCTATGGGAAAAGTGAAAAGGCAGGACACAGGCCTACGAGGTGCTTCTGGTGCTAGGGATAAACAATCCAGGAGCTCCCTAGCTTAGGAGAAACTTGGTCTCAGCTAGAACGAGTCAGTTAATTACCTTTTACCCTCCTTGTACGGCAGCTGCTGAGACAAATATGCCTTGAAGGAAATCTGATTATCCAGAATATTCTTCCTGGTATAAATGTTGGTGATAGAAAAAGTAACATAAGGGTATAACAATAAATAAAAGTTTATAATCAGTCTTCAGATGATCTCAGGAAGGTCTTCTGTGCTCCTACATAGGGGTTGTTGCAAGAATCTTCCTCATAAGGGTCTACTTTCTTCATAAAATTGTAAGGGAGTCATTTATAATCAATGGTGATTCTTTAAATAGCATTCAAACCATTGGGAGGGTGGCAGGAGAACTAACGCAGATAAAGGAGGGCCCTATGGAGGAAATGACATTTGGACTTGGACTTGAAGAACTACATCTCTACAGGAGGAGATGGGGAGGAACATTTCAGCAAAAGAATGTCCCTGAAGAAGTTCAGAGCTCTGGAAGAGCATGCTGTTCCTTCAGAGCAAGGGAGAGAGGGGCTGACGGAGAAGGCATAGAACAGAATGTGCCTGGGAAGGGGAGTCCAGGCCCTACCACTCCTGAGTGTGTCCACATGCAAGCTATGGGATTTGAGCTTCAGCCTCAAGTCCCACCTCAGACACTCCCTCCCTCCTGCATCCACTGTGTCAGGGTTCTGTTTGGAAAATGGTCACAACCAGCTCAGAGGAGGACATTAAAGCATAGACTTTATATAGTTGTCATGGTAGCAAAGCATCTTGATGGTCAGTAGAGCCAGAAGAAATGTATGTGATCAGGAGTTGATCCCAGCCTCAAGCATAAGGCATGGATAGCTTTTCTTTTCTTTTCCTTTTTTAAAATTTTATTTTATTAATTTATTCAGATTACAACTCAATTATTATTCCATCACTTATATCCTCCCATTCCTTCCTCTCTCTCTAACTTTCACCCTATTCCCCTCCTCTAGGTCTATGACCAAAGGGGACCTCTTCCCCCAGTATATGGTCATAGACTATCAAGTCTCATCTTGGTAGCCTGCTTATTCTTTCTTTGAGTGCCACCAGGCCTCTCCACCAAGGGGAGGTGATCAAATGTGGAGCACCAGAGTTCATGTCAAAGTCAGTTCCTCTTCTCCACATAACTATGGAGAATGTCCTGTCCATTGGGTAGATCAGAATAGGGGTTTGATGTTTACTATTGCATTGTCCTTGGTTAGTGCAATAGTTTTAGCAGACCCCTCTGGGCCCCTATCCACCCATCATGATGTTCTTCTTGTAGGTTTCTAGGACCCTCTGGGTCCTTCTATTTTCCATCTCCTATATTTCTCTTACCTAGAGTGTCTATAGGATGTCCTCACATCTATCCCAATCTCCTGGTAAGTGAAGACTTTCGTGGGACATGCCTTTGGGGCTAGTGTCCAATTATAAGTGAGTATATACCATGCGAGTCTTTCTGCTTCTGGGTTAACTCACTCAATATGATCACTTCTAGTTCCATCCATTTGTCCACAAATTTTGGGATTTCCTTGTTTTTAATAGCTGAGTAGTATTCCCTTGTGTAAATGTACCACAGTTTCTTTATCCATTCTTCTACTGATGGACACTTAGGCTGTTTCTAGGTTCTGGCTATTATGAATAAGTCTGCTATGAATATGGTTGAGCATATATCCTTGTTGCGTGGTGGAGCATCTTCTAGGTATATTCCAAGGAGTAGAATAGCTGGGTCTTGAGGAAGCCCTATTCCTGGAGAGATCGGGAATACAAGGCACATACCTAAACATAATAAAGGCTATAAACAGCAAGCCAATAGCTAACATCAAATTAAATGGAGAGATACTCAAGAAAATTATTCTAAAATCGGGGACCCGACAAGGCTGCCCACTTTCTCCATATCTCTTCAATATTGTTCTTGAAGTTCTAGCCAGAGCAATAAGACATCAAAAGGAGATCAAGGGGATCCAAATGGGAAAGGAGGAAGTCAAATTATCCCTATTTGCAGATGATATGATAGTGTACATAAGTGATCCCCAAAATTCCACCAGAGAACTCCTACAGCTAATAAATACCTTCAGCAAATTGGCTGGATACAAAATTAACTCTAAAAAGTCAGTAGTCTTCCTATATACAAATGACAAACATACAGAGGAAGAAGTTAGGAAAACTACACCCTGCACGATAGCCACAAGCAATATAAAATATCTAGGAGTAACTTTAACCAAGCAAGTGAAGGACTTGTTTGAAAAAAATTTTAAATCTCTAAAGAAAGAGATTGAAGATGACATCAGAAGATGGAGGGATCTCCCTTGTTCGTGGATCAGAGGAATTAACATAGTAAAAATGGCCATCTTACCAAAAGCAATTTACAGATTCAATGAAATCCCTATCAAAATACCTACAAAATATTTTAAAGACATTGAAAGATCAATTCTCAACTTCATACGAAAAAACAAAAGACCCAGAATAGCAAAAACAATCCTAAACAATAAAAGATCCTCCAGAGAAATTTCCATACCTGATCTCAAGCTGTACTATAGAACAACAGTAATTAAAACAGTATGGTACTGGCATAGCAATAGGCTGGTTGATCAGTGGAATCGAATCGAAGACCCAGATATGAATCCACACACATATGGTCACTTGATTTTTAACAAAGAAGCCAAATCTATTCAATGGAAAAAGGATAGCATATTCAACAAATGGTGCTGGTCTAACTGGATGCCTACATGTAGAAAAATGCAGTTGGACCCATATTTGTCACCTGGCACAAAACTCAAGTCCAAGTGGATTGAAGACCTCAACATAAAAACAGAGACACTAAATTGGTTAGAAGAAAAAGTAGGGAAGAGCCTGGAACACATTGGCACAGGAGACAACTTCCTGAACAGAACACCAACAGCCCAGGCCTTAAGGTCAACAATTAATGAATGGGACCTCATGAGGCTGAGAAGCTTCTGTAAGGCAGGAGACACTGTCAAGAGAACAAAGCGACAGCCTACAGACTGGGAAAAGATCTCCACCAACCCTACATCTGACAAAGGTCTAATATCCAAAATATATAAAGAACTCGAGAAATTAAACACCACCAAACCAAATAACCCGATGGAGAAATGGGGCTCAGAACTAAACAGAGAATTTTCAACAGAAGAATATTGAATGGCTGAGAAACACTTAAAGAAATGCTAAACCTCCTTAGTCATCAGAGAAATGCAAATCAAAACAACTCTGAGATTCCATCTTACACCCATTAGAATGGCTGAGATAAAAAATTCAAGTGACACCACATGCTGGCAAGGATGTGGGGAAAGAGGAACACTCCTTCATTGCTGGTGGGAATGCAAACTTGTACAACCACTTTGGAAATCTATCTGGCGCTTTCTTGGATAACTTTTCTTAACATACTCTGAACTTATCCTTTCCGTCTTTCGGATTTTCTGGGCCAGTTTCTGTGGCCAGGCATTCTATTCTCACTAATAACTTTGGGGTGACGTGTTTTCCAGAGAAGGGTTTTGGGTTTTGACTCTGGTCAACTGGCAACTTTCAAGCTTGTCTTAAAGGACCTGTGTAGGGAAAGTGGCAGGGGCATGGCATTGGTATAAAGATCTCGTTAAGTTCTTATCACAGCTTAATTTATTTATTCCACTTCACAAGGCTGCAGAGATATTGGTTTGTATTTGGTTTCTGTTTCTGTAATAAACACTATGGCAAAAGGGCAAAAAAAACAAAACTTGAGGCGGGGGAGGGTTTTTGGCTTACAGGTATAGCCCATCACCGAGGGAAGCCAGAGCAGGAAAACTCAAGGCAGAAACTGGAGCGAAGGACAAGGAGGGATGCAGTTACTGGTTTGTGGCACCCGGCATGCTGAGCTATCAACCAGAGATGGCTCTGGGCTTTTCCATATCAATTAAGAAAAGGCCCACAGACATATTCACAGAGCAGTGTGATGGAGGCATTTCCTTAGCCGAGGCTCCCTCTTCCCAGCTGTCTCTAGCTTGTGTCAGGCTGGGGAAAAAAAAGCTACCATGGTACCCAAACTGAATAAGAGAGAAAAGTTCTTCACTTGGGAGAGGAGATTCCATCCCTAGCCCCCTGAGAAGCCATGTCTCCTCTACTGCTCAGTATGAGAAAAGGGTAATGCCAAGAAGGCTTCTTCAGTACAGGAGAAACAGCAATGATTTAGTCTTGGGGTAGAAGCAGAAGACCCCCATTTTAGGTCACAGTTGCTATGAGGCAAGGAGCTCTGCCTCTTTTTGCCAGCCCATTATCTTCTCTTAGTTTTATTGAGTCTTAGTGGATGACAGTTCTTTCTGGAGAATGAATCAGACACACACCTGAAGTAGATAAAAACTGACTAAGAAAGTCATAGCCTAGCTTATCTGGTTCCTGTCACCAAGCCCAGCAGAAGAAGAAAGTCCAGGCTCATAAAAAAAAAAAAAAAAAAAAGAAGCAATAAATTAAGCGTGGCTCAGGAACTGGGCATTGTGTTATATGTTGGGATTACTGTCTGAATTTTTAAATTTAATCCTTCCTAAATCCTTATAGATTGGGTACCATAATGTCCCCGATTTACCAGTGAAAAAACTGAAGGTTTTAGAATCAGGTTAAATATATCCTATAGTGGTGATGGACTCATGGTTCAAGGCCAAGCTGTCTGGTTTTTTGGATGGTGGAGGTGGGACAATTCTTAACAACTATGAGGGTTGTTACTGCCATGGCCCATTGGAAGCTGGCTTCAGTCCTTTCGGTTTTTATCCATTGGTAGGGTGTTGTAAACTTCTAAATCTAAGTAAATACATAATAGGTACACCTAGGAGTTCCAAAGTGATGCATAGGATGCTACTAATGCTCCATAACCCATGGATGAGTGATCTGGGCAGGGACCAGGTAGGATTTCAAGGGGCTTGAAGCATAGAGGTTGCTAGATACTGTTCACTTAGTGGGATGCATCCATTAGAGGCATTCATTTTAGAGACTTGGGAGAGATAAATGCTTGATTTTCCTGAGGTGGGCAAAATGCAGGTTGATGCAGATTGGTGATGAGTGGGGCTGGAGCCAACAAAGCCTAGTGTTATTGAGGTCATTTTTAATGCCAAACAGATCAGTACTCACACAGGCATATAACAGTAACTGCCACTGCTGTCTTCATCATAGCCTACTGTCGTCATGCCCTACTGTCATCATACACTGCTGTCCTCACACACTGCTGTCATCATACACTGCTGTCACCATACACTGCTGTCGTCATACCCTACTGTCATCATACACTGCTGTCATCATACACCGTTGTCATCATACACCACTGTCATCATACACTGCTGTCATCGTACACCCCTGTCATCATACACTGCTGTCATCATACACTGCTGTCATCATACACTGCTGTCGTCACACACTGCTGTCACCATACACTGCTGTCGTCACACACTGTTGTCGTCACACACTGTTGTCATCATACACTGCTGTCACCATACACTGCTGTCGTCATACACTGCTATCGTCATACACTGCTGTCATCATACACTACTGTCATCATACACTGCTGTCGTCATACACTGCTGTCATCATACACTGCTGTCGTCACACACTGCTGTCATCATACACCGCTGTCACCATACACTGCTGTCGCCATACACTGCTGTCGTCATACACTGCTGTCGTCATACACCGCTGTCATCATACACTGCTGTCGTCATACACTGCTGTCATCATACACTGCTGCCATCATACACTGCTGCCATCATACACTGCTGCCATCATACACTGCTGTCGTCATACACCGCTGTCGTCATACACCGCTGTCGTCATACACCGCTGTCGTCATTCATACACTGCTGTCGTCATTCATGCACTGCTGTCGTCACACACCGCTGTCGTCACACACCACTGTCGTCACACACCGCTGTCGTCACACACCGCTGTCGTCACACACCGCTGTCGTCATACACCGTTGTCGTCATACACTGCTGTCGTCATTCATACACCGCTGTTGTCATACACCGCTGTCGTCATACACCACTGTCGTCATACACCGCTGTCATCATACACCGCTGTCATCATACACCGCTGTCGTCATACACCGCTGTCGTCATACACTGCTGTCATCATCATACACTGCTGTTGTCATACACTGCTGTTATCATAGAAAAGAGCCTATTAAGAATGAACTTTCACTTGCTGGGGTGAGTAGTCTTGGCTCTTTCTCTACCCTTTTTCTCTGCTAAGATATAGTTTGGCAATTAGATAGGGCAGCTTACTAGGCTGTAAATGAATAGCAGAGATTTACAGCCCCAAATGACCTTTCGATTCACAAAGTGGCACAAGCATTTAGTTTGCCCTAATGCTCTGAGGCCTTTATAGGAAGAATTTCACATCTCTTCATTCCAAATTATGTCCTTTGCCATCAAATTATTTATAAGGAGGCAGATGCATTTCTCAAGCTTTAAGAATTTAGGAAATTGTGATGTTAATTTTAGATAGGGAAGTGTATGAATTACTGTATTATTCCTCAATTCTGAAGTATAGGAAGGTTAGTTCCTGGAACTGTATACATACATAGAATAATTTAAAGCAAATATTGTTTTAGCATTTTCTTTGGGAAATATTGCTATATTGAAGGTGCTTAAGCAAGAAACACAATGATTTTACTTGTGAATTCTCATTCAATAACCAAGCATTGTAATTAGTGTTCACTACTTGATTGACTGTGATGCACTTGAGGATGAGGAATGGAGCCTTCTTTGCCTTTGCCTTTGCCTTTGCACCCCTGCTACTTAGAAAGCAAGGGGATGGATAGGTGGGAAGGAAAGTAGCAGCCAGCACAGTTAAGAATGGAATGGGCATGGGAATTTGTAAGCTGGAGGCTGGAAGGTGGAAGCTGGAAACTGGAAAATGGCTAGAGTCAGGGAAAGAGGCTACAGGACTTCAAACCTAAGACCAGAAAAAAATGAGCTGGTTTAGTACAACCAGTATGTTTGATTGTTTCTAAATTCTTGATGGCACCTATAGTCTATAATAATGTAGTTGAATATAATTCTGTGCAAAGATGGATTGGTCTATTTGTTTCTACCACCCAATACAATAGACTGCAGGCATGTGTGTCTCTTGGTACAGTAGATTGCAAACATATATGTCTCTTGGGCATTTGAAACATGGATGTTTCACCCGAGGAATTGGATTTTTAACAAAATATTTTTAAATAAATTTAAATAGCCACAGATGCATGTGGCTACCACACTAAATAGTGCCAAATATTCGTTTATCTCTCTCTTAAAAACAACAGAAATGGTAGCACAGGCTAACCTCAAATTCAAGACCCTCTCCCCCAACCTCCCCTACAGTATCAGGTTCTTGAGTACAGACACGCATTAAAGAACCTGGACCAATGTTTAGGTCTTTCAGGAAAGGTTTCATGTGTCCAGGAAAAGGGCCGGGGAGAGACCAGAAGGAAGAGTATCGGAGATGCCAAATGGTGGCTAGGAAGCCCATCTGCAGCGGTAGGAGATTCCCAGGTGCAGGCTGTTCACGGAGATAAAAAGTGAAGTAGAAGTGCAATTCCAGTGTCTAGAAGACTGTGTCTCTCATGCTCATGACAAATTAGCTGACACAGAGCTGAAGTCATGTATTCATTAGTTTTTATGGTCAAAACTGAAAGAAAGCATCACAAATTCTATTTATTTCCTTGGCACTCACCCTGTTCCAGGTGAACTCGATCTGTCTCCCCTTCCGATCGTACATGAGTGAGGAATGCCACTGGGGGAAGCACAACCCAGGCCAGCCAGATTGGGCTTGGTTTTTCTGTATCGCCTATAGTGAACAAACCCACATTTTTCTCTTGGGGTTTATGGGAGGGATTTCTCTGGCATAGTGTACTTACAATAAAAGTGCCCCCTTTCATAAAAATCAACGATAACTTAAAATATACAATAAATGTTGCAGCGTTCATAAAACATGCTACGCATTAAATCTAACTTTATTATGTAATGCACACTATTTACAGCTTGCATTTCAGGCCAGATCATGCTTCCAATGATGAGTGAAATGGGCTAAAACAGCAGCTGTCAGATGGTGTGAAGTGAATATAGACACAGGGTAAATCAAACGCAAATGAACCCTGAGTGTTCTCTCTCAGCGCTGAGACCGTTGCTGTGTGACTGAGGATGGGTGGATTGCCTGCAGCCATGTGTACTATATCATCCTCCGCTTTCTCCATCTCCTCATTTTTCTTCTTTTCTTCCTGCATGGGCACATAAAGATGTAGAAGAAAGCAACACCATCTCTGGCTTCCTAGGTGCTTACAGAATCATTATGGAGATTAAAGCTCAGTGGTATGTATGATACGGCTCTTCATTGGTCCCCTGATGTTTAAAGGATATGTATTTTTGGTCCACTGAATGTGCTATTTTTCTCTACCTGAATTGTCCTTCCTGCCCTTCACCATGTAGAGAACTCCCATTCATCGTTCACAGTCCAAATCAGATACTTTCTCCCCTTTGAACGCTGCTTTAAGCGCTAGGCAGAGTCCATGAATACATTTTTTAAAAAAATTCTTATTCTATTTTTCCTTTCTCCATTTATAGTGATTATGACACATACTCTGTACTGATGTTCCTTGTCTGCAAGAGAGTCTTGGAAATAAAGTTTACTCAGCTGGGTGCTCAGAGGGAAAAAAGTTTAGTGGTCACAGATCCAGTTTGGAGAGCTAGCGGGGGGCGGGGGGAACCTCAAGTTCTTGTCCGTGCATTCTCTTATTACGATGCCAACACACGGCAGCTTTCTTACGTCAAACAAATTTTTGCTCTGTTCAGAGAAGGATCCTTGCTTTATCTTAAGTGATGCTGACCATTCTCCACCCAACCAATTATTTATCAGCCACTATTCTTTGTTTTCTTGTAACACCTACCCTCAATGTCGTTAGATCATCACTATTACTAGGTGGTACCGTCTATTGGAACACGCCCTGTCTTTTTCATCAGCATGTGGCACCTACCTGGCAAAGAATTTTCTATACATATTTCTTAGGTGAATGAGTCAAAGATGGAGGTGAAATTTTGGGCCCTTGATAATGTGTCCCTTTTTGTAGCAAACCACAGGTCTAGTTGCATCCTGAAGTTCAGCTCCTGGGGACACGTTCCTCAGGTCCTAGGAGAGAGACAGCCCGACAGTACCATTCTCTTTAACTCAATGAATCCTATAGTAGCTATCTTGTTTTGGTTGCTGTGACCAGACACCTGACATGAAGTAACTTAGCAGAGGAATGGTTTACTTTGGCTTATATAGCTTGAGGAGATGCAGCCTGCCATAACGGGGGAGGCGTAGCCATAGGGGACTGCACATAGTGTCTGCAGTCAGGAACAGAGTAGTAGAAGTAGGGCTGAAGTAATCAAACCTTAAGGCCACACCCTTCCCCCCAACCCCCATGAGTCACTTCCTCAGTGAGACTCCACCTACTAAAGTTTCAGCAACCCTCCGATAAAGCGCTATTATCTGGGGACGGTATACTCAGAAATATGAGCCTATGGGTGTTGGGAGGCATTTTGCATTCAAGTCACCACAGACCCCCAAAGAGAACTCTTCTATCTTATCCTGGTTTTAAAGAACAATCAGTGCAGGGTGGGGCAAGGCAGTTAAGCTGTTTGAGAATGAGCCTCATCTGTATGGAAGAGTGACGCTTCAGGTGCTCTAAAATGTTCTTTAATAATCTCTGCCTCTCCATGGCCACATTGAGAATTAAAGAGACTACGGAGCCCGGTTGTTTCCTCGTTTATGCGGTGGGTAATACTTGCCCTCAGCAGGTGTATCTGCTGTCATGATATCTTTGTAAGACTAGAGACGGTGTGGTGGTTTGAGTGAGACTGTACCCCACAGGCTCAGGTACTACTCAGGTGGTTGTTTCGAAGGTGTGACATGACTGGAGGAACTACGCTTTTCAGGGTGGGATGTAAGGTTTCAGAGTGATGTTGCATTTTCTGTTGTCTATTCCTGCTTTTCGTTTGCAGTGCAAGATGAGGCCCCGGCCCATGCTTCTCCTGCTATGCTTGCTGCCTGTAGCCTCTGCTCTGTCATCATGGACTTTAACCCTCTGAAACTAAAGGCCCAAAGAAAACTTTTCTTCTATACGTTGCTTTGGTCATGGTGTTTTATTACATCTATAGAACGGCAACTAATACAGATAGTATCATGTATCTAGAACAAGACATGCGGCAGACACTCAGTGCATGCTTTTTCCTTCCCCTCCTTTTATTCTTCTTCCCATTTTCTTTTACCCCTCCCAACTTTTTCTTTCTTTCTCTTCTTTCCCTTGTCCTCATTTTCTTATATTCAGGCTTTTGCATACATATATGAAAAATGTTTTTATTTGCTTTGTCTACCACACCCACCAGCATATACAGGCTTTTCCCTACTTACAAGACTCATACTATGATCCTGGCTGTGCTATTTCACTTCTTAACTTACACTGTACACTACCTTACCTGAAGACTATGTGATAGCAAACTTCTAGTATATGTAGTTAATAGGTTAATAGGCTTCAGGGGGCACAACTTGGCCCATATTTAGAATGCAATAGTGAATTGTGCTTTAATTGGTTTTTCTTTTTATCATTTGAGGGCTATGAGAACATAATTTCCTCAAATTCTCAGTGGGACCTATGGTTGGAGTAATCATTGACTTTTGCTTCAGCAAAAGTTTGCTCCAGACCAAACATAGAAGCCCCTTCTAGGATCAAAGAAGTGGCTGCTTTTGATTTTCTTTTTCCTCACAAATGAAGGTGAGATGGGGTTGAGAATGTAGTTAAGTTAGTAGAATGCTTGTCTAACATGCAAGAAGCCCTGAGTTCACCCCCAGCACTACATAAAACGGGATGTTGCGGTGCATATCTGTAATATCAGCACTTGGGATGTGAGGGAAGAGGAATCAGAAGTCCAAGGCCATCCTTGGCTACGTAGTGAGTTCAAGGCCAGCCTGGGCTACTTGAGACCATATCGTGTGTGTGTGTGTGTGTGTGTGTGTGTGTGTGTGTGTGTGTGTGTGTGTGTGTTGCTTTGTACTAGTCTACTAGAGTGATGAATCTAGTCTCAAGAGTGATACTACCAAGTGAATAGCTAACCAAATTTGCTACATTGGTTAGACTTCCTCGACCAGGCGACACTTTAAAAAATTATACATTAATTGTATAATACAGTGGCCTTTTATCAGGATAGCTTTGTACATGGAGAAGGTACTTGGATTGTACTTAACTCCCTCCCATTACCCACACTTATACCCCCTGTCAAAAATGGCTTTTTCAGTACTGTATTGACTATAAGATCAAAATAAAACTTAAAAGATATCTGTTTCACTTGGATTTTATGAATAGTAATAAGATGGTAATATATAGCTCTCTGAGGGGAATGTGTACATGAAAGATCTGATACAAAGTTCCATTGAATGAGTAAAAAGGACATAAGCTTTACATATCAGTTCTTGCCTGAGCACCCTGGGAGCCTGGCTGGCATCACTTTTCAATCTCCATGTCCCATGGATCATTATCTACTAGGTTCTTGGTTGATATTTGTTGAAATAAAGTTTAAAAATTCCCAGGGCTTATTGACGCAGGTATGACTTGGGCGATGTGATTTGTCTACGCCTCCGTGTGGCTTATGTTCCCATCTCTTCTTTGTCTTATGCTCATTATGCACAGATTTGTTTGCCTGAGAGAAACGAAGACAGAGACAGGGGAAGGGTAAGAGGGCTCTTGTTTGTTTTATAGGCACTTCCCTAAATCCTGCTTTTATTATTTTCATTTACAGATGCAAACAATTAAGCAATTAAGAAACAGTTCTGAGATCATGCGGTTGTGAGCCAGCATTGAAACTGTGTTTTCTTTTTAAAGCTTTCAAAATAAAACCCTGGATCTGTAATACATCAAGGTAGGGATGGCAGGAAATGAGAGATAAGCGATGAGAGATGAGTGGGGGAACCTCCTACACAGATCATGCATGTCAGCTGGCCTGGAGGCTTTTGGAAACCCCTTAGGGGCTGTCTTCAAATAAAATGTTATCTTTTCACTCTTTGCCATCTTTTGTCAGAGGATGACTCATGCGTAGGTTATCTTGGAGATGTCTAGGTGGACTTCAGTTCTGCAAATCCCCTAAGGGACTTTGATAACACTGGTAATGCTGGGTCTAGGGACATGCTGCCCATAGAAACCCAGGTCTTCCGGCTTCAATGCACTTTTCATATGGAAGTGAAAGTAACTCTATTTGATAGACTAGGGGGAGAGGTTTAAATTCCTCTCTTCTGAGATGATTGCTCAAGGATGGTGATGATAAATGAAAGACAACCCCTACTTGCTTGCAGGTTTCCTTCTGCTGCTTTCCTTGGGTGGCTTGAGGGTGCTCTTGTGTCCTCTTGGGTTCCTTCAAATCTCCAGGCCAGTGGTTCTGAGAGTTCAGACCGCAGGAGCTCAGATAACCTGCAATTGACTTCCTTCCTCCCGTACGTACGTCTCTGTCTTCCTTCCTTCCTTGTTAGAGTCTCCTGCAGTCCAGGGTGCTTGCACCTCACCGGATGGGACTGCACATGAGAAAACACCCCATGATCCTCTTAGAGGTCTCTGGTAACATTAGGCTGTACGGTACACAGCCTCAGCCTTTAGTTCTGGAATGTAATTTTCTTAGAAGAGGCAGTGTGGCTATCAGGGGGAGTGCAAGGACTTTGGCATCTGATGGTTCTGAGTCTGAATGCAATCTAGACCACGCTCTACAATGACCTGAAATTTGTGAGCCTCGATTCCTCACCTGGGAAACAGGAGCCCGAAGTCCTACACAGCAAATGGAGTTCTCAGGGCTTGTCTGTGTGGAGTCTGTCACGACGTGGTAGGCTTTGCGCAAATATGAATATTTTTGGAAGAGTATCCTACTACCTTAGAATATTATAACGCATTAGAAGGTTTAATGCATCTTCTTAAAATTCTAAATCTGTTTTTGAGCAGAACTCAAGGTAGAATTATACTTTCCCCACTTATAATTTATAGAGGAGAAGCATCTTTTAAGGCCAGTGTGAAGATGAGGTGAAATCATGAATGAGGGATTAGCAGAACACTTGTTCCATAGGAGGCAGCCAGGAAATGCTGATTCATTATATTATCAATCACTGTCGTTATTTCTATTATAAGTATTGGTGAGGTCATGGAGCCTCCAACAATGATGCGGTGTCACACTGCCCAGATGCCTATTCTGGAAGGATGAGCTCAGCCCCCAGCTGCCAGGAATATCAGCTACCATGGATCATAGCTGAGTCCTGTGGCTCAGATGCCCAAGGTTACACTCTGTTCATAAGGCAGCTGAACCCAGGGACTAGTCCGTGTGCACACATAAGTGTCTAGCTCCCCTCTCTTCGTTGAGACGGGTTTCCAGGTCTTCCTTACTCCAGAGCTCTCGATGCACAGGCTGAAGCCTCTCTCGCAACAGCAGTAACTCAACAGTTGCTGCTGCTCAACTCTTTACTGTGCCCAGCGGGATCCCTCATTGCTTCCAGATGCTGTTCTTCATGGCACCCTTTAAAGCTCTTGACCAAATCTTACAACCTCAGGCTCCTTAAACCAGGAAACCCAATGTTTACCCTGTTCCATATTGAAATGGTCATCACAGTAGAGGAACAGACCCATAGTCCCAATTAATTAGACAGCTAACTCCTATATAATGCCTCAAATCTTTAAAAAACTGTTTATCTATAGTAAAGTTATTACAGATGGTATACAGCATTTGTATAGCTGTTTATTTGTTACACGCAGTCTTTCTGTATATATCTTGTTGCCTCTTGCCTTTGCTGACTGAGCTCTGCAGACACTTGCTAAAGCAAACCATATCAATATCCCAGTGTCACAGAACAACTTTAGGAAAACAAAGAAATTAAGAAATTTGTTAGAGATTAAGTTAAAGGATTGCCATTAGAGGCCCAGGAGCCAAATGGGCCCAAGATTTTTTTTTCTAATATGTGTTTTTTAAAAACTAGTTGAAATAATATGTTTGCATTGCTATAACATGAGACTTGATATTAAGCCACTTAAAAGGACAGAAATTTGGTTCTTACAGTTCTGAAGGCTGCGAAGTCAAAGGTCAAACTGCCCCACACCTTTGAGCCCTTCCTGTTCTGTCCTCATAGGGCAGATGAGATGAATACATTCCAAGAACTCCTTTCACTGAAGACATTAATCTGTTTGTGAGGGTTCTGCACTTAGGACCTCAACACCTCTCATCAGGCCCCAACTCTTTATACTGTTGCCATGGCAATTGAATTTCACTAGGAGTTTGGCAGGGAATAGACATTCAAACCACAGTAGATAACTTCAGTCTTCTCCATCATGTCAGTGCTACACCCCTCACCATTTATTATCTTCATCACATGTGTGTTACATGACTCTGTGTGTGTGTGTGTGTGTGTGTGTGTGTGTGTGTGTGTGTGTATGAGTAAACCCATGAATATGTATTTGAAGGCCAGAGAAGGGCATCTGGTGTCTTTCTCTCATATTTCCTAGAGACAGGGTCTTTCACTGAAACCGACGCTTACTGATTAGGTTTGCCTGAGTGGCCCGTGAGGTCTCAATATCCACCTATCTTTGTACCCCAGTGCTGGCCTCATATTCAAGCTAGCCAGACATAGGAATCCCAGAGTACTGGGATTCAAACTCAGGTCTTCATGCTTGGCCAGCGAGTGATCTTACCCGCTGAGCCGTCTCTTCAGACTCTCCTTATCACTGTAATGTATAATTTAAAACATTTCTGTTTCCTACCTGGCCTTGATATCCAAACTGAATTAAGATCCTTGTATTTGTAGACAGTGGAAACAAAATGCAACCATACTCTACCCCATGAATCCTCACTTTGAGGTTATAGGTACTTTAGTACACTGTGCCATCTGTGTCTTTCTTCCTATATATGTCCAATTTCTCAGTTACCTTAGAAAAGCACAAAAATTTATCTTTGTGTGACAATCTTTAAAATACATATTGAAAATTTTAAATTAAAAATGTTTAATTTTAAATATGTGTATATGTGGGTGGTACCTTGAATGAGAATTGCCCCCATAGACACACACACACACACACACACACACACACACACACACATATATGGATGCTTAGTCACTAGTTGGTAGAACTGTTTGGGAACAATTAGAAGTGTGGCCTTGTTGGAAGAGGTATGGCACTGGAGATGGGCTTTGAGGTTTTGAAAGCCCACACTATTCCCAATTAGCTGTCTGTTTCATGCTTATGGGTCAAGATGTACGTTCTTAGCTTCTACCCCAGCACTATGCCTGCCTGCCAGCTGCTATACTCTCCACTACAATGATCATGGACTCTAAGTCCCTGGAATCGTGAGTCTCAATAAATTCTATCTTTTATAAGTTACCTTAGTATTGGTATCTCTTCAGAGCACTAGAAATAGAACTAAGACAATGTGTATGTCTGAGTGTGGGTTTGTACACATGAGTGGTGTGACAGAGGAGACCAGAAAGGAATGTCAGATATTCTGGATCTGAAGTTACGTGGTGTTGGGAACCACTGACCTTGGACACTGGGAGCTGAATATAGGTCTTCTGTAGGAGGAGCAAGTATTCTTACCTGCTGTGCCATCTCTCCAGCCCTGACAACCTTTTAATATCTCTTTTTAATTTTATAAAAACTTAAGACTAAAAAAAAAATATATATATATATATGTGCATTTTTGTCGCAAGTATGTATGAACACCATGTGTGAGCAGTGCCCTTCAGAGGCCAGAAGACAGTGTTTGGATCCTCTGGAACTGGAACTGCAGATGGTTGCTGGCCAGCATGTAGTTGTTTAGGAACCAAACCACTGTCCTCTAGAAGGGCAGTCAGTGCTCTTAACTATTGGGTCATCTCTCTGCCTCAAATCCTATCTCGTGATTCATCTTTCTTATGTCACACTCTCAGCCTCTCTATCACCTATCAGGGGCTAGAGGGACATGTCTGCATAATATGCTGATGCCACTTATCAGAAGGACTCTACTAACGACAGTCTCTTTTCTTCCCTCTGGTCGGGCATACAACTTGTTATGTAGACCAGGCTGGCCTTAAGCTTACAGACATCAGCCTGCTTCTGCCTCCAAGAGCTGGTATTAAAGGTGTACACCACTATAGACTGCTAGTGATACTCTTAATAACAGCCCTAGAACTTGGGGTAGAGTGTGAGACAGTCCATGTGTGATTGGATCAGTGCAGAGAAGCACGGCTGGAGCCCAGTGACCTGTAAATCACCACAATACAGGTTTTCTTTCAAGTCACATAACTTCATAGATTTCTTAGTGTTTGAGTATTCTGCTCCACTAGGAGAAATGAGGCTTATGTGAGAATGTGCCTCTCTTTTATTATCTCTCAAGAAGTTTATGTGTTCAAATATGGTTTGGTTATGAGTTAACAATACAAGAACAATCAATACAAGACTCAGAAAAGCAGAACTCGCAACATGTCTATAAAAGTGAAATTAGTATCATAAAACAATTATAGATTCCAATTTTTCTTCTCTTTTTCATGGGGGGATGCTTTGGCAAGAGGTTGGTTACCTCTGTGTTTCTAAATTAGAATTTGAATACTTTCAACAAACCATGTGACTTTTTAGAGATTACATGTGCAGAATTCTGCTGCTGTTTTGGCTCCAGATGCACTGTTTTAGTTGACTCCATTTGGAAGAAGATAATACCAGGAGCTATGAAGTGTGCTGTGCTAGCAACTGTGCAAAGCCTGTCACAGATATTTTCTTATTCTTCCCTCATAACCTTGGGGATGAAGTCAGAATGTTGAGTGAGTTTTCCCAGGGAGTGATGAAGAAGTGTCTATTTACCCCAGATAGGGCACTGATGAAAGACCAAAGAAACCATTTCCACAAAAGTCAGACACGACCAAACAATTTTATTGGCATTTGCTTAAAGTATAGGTGAACTGTTACTTACAACCACATGAAATTCTCAAAGACAGCTGCATCACTGAAAAGTCTACCCTAGTGTGACTCATGAAAGCTACAGTCATAGAGCTGTTTGCACAACTTGCAGGCAACTCAACAGTCCAGAGAGTTCTTTCTAAGTATCTTGGCTAATTGGAGAGTTCTCTTTCCTAGCAGTTGTTTACTGTTTTTGAAACCTTGCTGTGGGAACTTGTGAATTTTGTTGGTTTTGGGAATGTTCTCATACTTGGGAATTGTTTATTTCCAAGTCATCTGAGCTTTACCCCTTCTGCCTGGAGTGGATGTTTCAATCTGATAGAAATTTCTACAAAACACATGGTTATTGAGTAGCTTATACAGGGTCACATAGCTTTGTGTGTGGTGTGCATGTGTCTCTGTGGCAGGCACATGATGGTTGCAGATGTTCACATGTGCAATGTATGTATGGAGGTCAGAAGGCAGTCTCCAGTATCAATAATCAGGATATCTTCTATTCTTTTTTCTCCAGAAATAATGCCCTTCATTGGCCTAGAGTTTTACCCCATATGCCAGGATAGATGGACCAGGAGCTTCCTAGGGGTCCTCTCAAAGTTCCGGGATAGGTACATGTTGTTATGCTTTTACTTTTGTTTTTTAATTTTTTGGGATCTCATGGATCCAAATTCTAATCTTCACACTTGCAGGGTAGGTAACTAGGCAACTGACTCATCTTCTTAGCCCCTCACATAGCCATTAAGAGGGACTAAGGATAGGAGCCCTGAAAGTTATACTAAATAATTGGTGAAATTTTGATTTCCCCTGCCTGTTGGCTGATGTCCTCACTTGCCTGTTTTAGCTCAAGCAAGGAACATGGAGAAAAGTTTTAGGATGCTGCAAACTTATTCTCCCATCCTAGTAGCTGTGGTGAGAGATCCGTCTCTCCTGTCACCTGCACCATGTCTTTATGGTTCCTGTCTAAGATATGCTGTGAGTCCCAAACAACTACAATGTCCCCTATATTTAATTCCCAGGTTTGTCATTATTATATATATTAAAAAATAGGAAAAAAAAAGAGAAATAGGGAGGCAAACTGAGGAAAACATGTGCAACAGATGCTACAAAGATTATTTTGTTGTTTGATTAAAAAACTAAGGACTATGCATGGACTGGACCCAGGCCCTCTACACATATAAACCCCTAGTAAGGAAAGCAGGGACTGTTTCTGACATGGACTCTTTCGCATGCTTTTCGATCACTTCCTCCTGGAGGGATTACCTTGCCAGGCCACTGTGGAAGAGGGTGTGCTCAGTCCCGATGTGACTTAATGTGCTGAGGTACGTTAGTGGAGGGTGGGCTTTCTTGAGGGGTCAGGTAGGAGGGAAAAAAGGGAGGGTTGGACCAGGAGGAGAGGAGGATGGAGTCTACAGCTGCGATGTAAAGTGAACAACTAAATAAATAAAGTTAAAAGTTTAAAATAAATTCCTCTAGAGGCACAAATTCACCATTCAAAGCAATGACTCCATCTGACATAAATGGCAATGTCTGTGCCATTGGTTTTTAATGTCCTGAGTATGTTACCTCGAGAGGATAATGACTGATTTTGAAAGTTGCTTTTAGATGATGTGGTATGTTTAGTTAAGCACAGTGTGATTCATTGTGAAATCTACTCTAGGCATTTAAGAAGTAAACTCCCTCCAGTGGCTTCAAGGGGGCTTGTCAACTGTAAATTCTTATAGTGCGGTGGTCATGAGATCTGCCTTTTCACTGTGTGGTCATCCTAAGGAAGAACAATTTTGAGTGTGGCTTTTCCACAGTGATATTAGGTTCAAAGCCCCCATAGCACTTCCTTGGTCTGTGGTGCACTTCCTTTGGGCCAAGTTACTTTCAGAGTTCTTAGACAGCTGTCTTACTCATTACTTCCCTTTGTAAAGTATGAGTGTGTGTGTGTGTGTGGGGGGGGGGGGAGGCTCGCCATACATAGACCCGAACACCTCTCAACTTTAACTTTATTGCAGTCTTGTTCCTTGTGTGGGAATTGGTGTTCCTTGCAGAAAAGCAGAGGATGTCCTTGTCTCCCAAGGAGAGTGGGAATGAGAGTTGGTGATGGAGAGAAATGGAAGCGTGTTCCCAAAATACTGATTGGGCCTCATTATGACTCTGCAGGAGAAGCATGACATCCTGTTTCTCTCCCGAGATGCTGATTTCTCCCTTGACATCTGCTGCTGATTTCTATAGTGAAAATAATTGAGAACAAATAGCCTCTGGATCCCCTTCCAGCCGTGTGGCTATGAGGGAAGCTCTTGATTGCCTGCCCTCAAATTGGTGCAGAGAGCACGTTCTTGGATTCTGGATCTTGGTGGTTCGGAGTTTAGTTTTACTTCCTTCTTAGGCATGGTGGGAAAGGTGACCTCTATGCTGTGCTTTCCTGATTTCAAAGTGAGAATTAATAATAACAGTATGAATTCTAGAAATCCCTCAAGAGGTTGGGTGTGGTGGGCACACAAGGGTAACTCCCTCTGCTTGGGAAGCTGAGTCAGAAGGCTTGAGAATGTAAGGACTATCTGAGCTGCATAGCAAGTAACAGGCTAGCCTGAGCTACTTAGTGAGACATTGTCACCAACCCAAACCAACCCAAACCAGCCCAAACCAAATCACATGAAACCAATCCAAACAAAATTACAAATAAGCAAACAACAACAACAACAACAACAACAACAACAACAACAACAAAAACCAAACTTCTCAGAAACACAGAATTTAGATTCTGTCCTTGCAAGTTACTTTCTAGTCTTAAACATTATTTTATCTGTAATATAGTAATAATAGCAATACCTGCATCACAGGGCCTGATAAAGATAATTCATGATTGTTCTTGGGATAGTGTCTGATGTACCAGATAAGACTGAATACACTTAGGGTAGTGTGGTTAGAGACCTGACATATTAATACTGTTCATTAATATCACCGTAATTTTCACTTTGTTTCTTTAAACTTTAGTGGCATCTAACATTGAAACCAAGAGATGATTGCAACATCCCAGGAGCCTAGTAAGGGGAAACTCTCCTTAGTCCAAGTCAAATCTAGGAGCTGTTGTAGGCCAGGAGGGAGAAAACGGCACAATTTCATGAGGAGGGAGAGGAAAGGCATTTGCTGTGGAGGCCAGGCATCTCTGCTGGATGTTGCCCCTGGCTGATTGAAAATGAGTTGCCATGAGTGTCACCTGACCAAGTGGCTTCTTATGATTTCCACCTTCAGGCTCTATGTTGGAATGAGGGCATGTTGGTGATCAGGGAACGCCCATTAAGTCCCAAGGTGATAGTGGTGGCTAGTTTTATGTCGACTTGGAAGAAGCTAGAGCTATCTGAAAGGTGGAAACGCCAATTGAGAAAATACCGCTATAATGTTGGGCTATTGGGCGTTGTCTTAATTAGTGATTTATGGGGAGGGCCCAGCCCATTGTGGGTGGTGCCATCCTTACACTAGTGGTTTTGGCTTTTATAAGGAAGCAGGCCCAGCAAGCCATGAAAAGCAGGCCAGTTAGCAGCACCCTTCATGGCTTCTATCTCAGCTTCTGCTTCCAGGTCCTACCCTCTTTGAGTTCCTGCTCTTCCTTCCCTCAATGGTGGACTGTTATGTCAAAGTCTAAGCAGAAAGAAAACCCTTTCCTCCCCAAGTTGCTTTGGTTATAGAATTTCATCACAACAACAGGAACTCTAATTCCCTGGGCACAGTAGCACATGCCTGCCCCAGGGAGGCAGAGGTGGCCTGATCAACATCAGTTCAAGGCCTACAGGGAAAAGAGAGAGAGAGAGAGAGAGAGAGAGAGAGAGAGAGAGAGAGAGAGAGAGAGAGAGAGAGAGAGACAGAGACAGAGACAGAGACAGAGACAGAGACAGAGACACAGAGAGAGAGAGAGACAGAGAGAGAGACAGAGAGAGAGAGAGAGAGAGAGAGAGAGAGAGAGAGAGAGAGAGAGAGAAAGAGAGAGAGACGGAGAGAGGGAGAGAGCCTAACTCAGCCAGTCACAAAACTATTTGGGCTAAAGTTGAGAGTAAGGCTCTTCAAACCTATTTCAAATCTTTTGTGTGCTTAGTTCAGTTTTAGCAAGAATCTTGTTTAATCAATGTAGTAGAAATATTCCATCCCAGTTGCCTAGATAACCTGCTTAAAAATTTCACCCTCACTTTCCATATCTCATCATCCTGGTCTAACTTTACTAGAGTGCTGTTCATTTGAGCTACCAAAACCCCTACTAGCCTTGATGTTTTCTCTTAGTAGTTTCTCATCTACTGACCCTCATTTGTCTTATTGGACTACATTTCCCACATCTCCTGGGTTGAGTGGTGAGCCCAGTCAGTGCTCCTTATTGCAAAGCTCTAATTGCAGGATGGTTTAGTGTTCCATTGCAGTGAAGAGACACCATGACTAAAGCAGTTCTTACAAAGGCAAACTTTGTAAGGCTTACTGCTTCAGAGGCTGAGTCCATGGTCACTGTGATGGGAAGCACGGTGGCACACAGGCCTGGTGTTGAGGTAGTAGCTGAGAGCTACATGCTGATCTACAGGCAGCAAGCAGAGTGACACTGGGGCTGGCTTGGGATTACGAAATTTCAGAGCCCACTCCCAGTGACACACCTCCTCCAACAAGACCACACCTCCTCCAACAAGACCACACCTCCTCCAACAAGGCCACACCTCCTCCAACAAGGCCACACCTCCTCCAACAAGACCACATCTCCTCCAACAAGGCCACATCTCCTAATCCTCCCAAACAATTCATCAACTGGGGAACTAAGCATATGAGCCTATGGGGCCATTCTCATCCAAACCACCACAAAGTGGTTCCACTTGAATAGATTATACCTCCCCTTGTAACTGTCCTAGCAGGAGTGACTATATTCTAAGGAGAGACACTTGTATCCCCACCCATCAGATTATTGAAACAATGGTCCCCAAGAAACTGGAATTTCTCCAGTCATGTCATGCTGGAAGAAGATGAAGTCTGGTGTCAGCCAAAGGAGGCATTAGTCTCCCAGGAAGTGATTTCACACAGTCCTGACAACTTGTCAGATCACCCTGCAGGAGAGATTGGGGCCTAGACATTGATGGGCTAGTGATGGGCAGGACCACATCTTGATGAAGACTGCTTAGTTATGCATACTTCTTATCTTCTATTTAACTCTAACACTCATGTCAAGATCCCCTAAGAAAGACTTGAAGGTCACTTTATCTCCCTGTTTCTCTGTCCAGTGTGACCATACTGTACACATCTCCTTTCTCTCCTTTTCACTATGACTTGTTTCTAATTAGCCTATTGACCAAGATAGCTTGTTAGGGCTGTCAGGGCCCAGGCTCTGACCCCTTCCCCTAGGTGATATTGATTGTCTGTCTTGGGCTGGAATGCTGTCCAGTTAGTGAATATCTCTCAGGGTATTCCCACTAAGTAATTTTCCATCCACTGACTTCACCCTGCTCATTGAGTATAAATGTATACTTCTTTGTGTGGAGCAAGACCTCTCCCCTTGATGGCAAAACTCCAATTGTCATGGTGTCTACTTACACCTATTATAGTGGACCTGAGTAAAATCTTCCTTATTGTGTTTTAGCATGTTTAGCTTAATACTTGCCTAGCATATGTAGGACCTGCATTCTAGAAATGTGATTTAAAAACAAGTCAAGTGTAATTGAATAATTTTTGCTATAAGAAAGCCCAGAGTTAACATATACTGGGCTCCCTCTTTGGCAGTAGTACAATAATACCTATTTAGGGTCTTCTCTCTCTCTCTCTCTCTCTCTCTCTCTCTCTCTCTCTCTCTCTCTGTCTCTGTCTCTCTCTCTCTCTGTCTCTCTCTCTTTCTGTCTCTCTCTCTGTCTCTCTGTCTCTCTCTCTCTCTCTCTTTCTGTCTCTCTCTCTCTCTCTCTGTCTCTCTCTCTCTCTCTCTCTCTCTCTCTCTCTCTCTGTGTGCACGCTCACATATTTGGATACACCAGCTTGTCTCATGCTCATAATTTGTCATTGCCTATCTTTCCAAGAAGAATAAACTGATAATCTACATGAAACATTTAGTTAAAACTGTGCCATCACCTCACTAAGGCCTCCTCAGTGATTACATCATCATTTTCTCTTGGCACAGAAATGATGTGCTAGTGAGGGCATGCTTGCCTGCAGTGGCAGGTGCAGCAAAAGGAGGGTGAGATGGAAAGCAGATGGTGCAGGCCAGGGGAGTGGCCTTGACAGCATCACTGGAGAGCATCACCTTCTAGACCCTGTGTCTTTCTGTGTTCAGTACACTCAGGCAGGGAGGTATATATCCTGCAGGAAAGCAAGCACTTAAGGGTATGGCTGCCTCCCAAGGTCTCCAGCCCTCCTGGGATTGCTCTTCTCCTTAGAGATCAAGAGAGAATGAGGTGCTCACAGCACGATAGTCCCCAACCTACATTTCTTTTCAAGTGTAAGCACAGATAGCAGACGGGAACAGAGAGAAACCTAGAAGAAACGTTGTGAATTATTCATCTCGTACTCTGGGCTTGGTGTGCCTCCTCCTTCCCATCCCAACATGCAGCCAATGAGAAAGGCCCCTTCTTCACTGGGTGAATTACTGCTTGTGAATGGTGAGAGGATCCATTTCAAAGCTGCACTTAGAATTAGCCTATTAAAAACAGCAGCCCGATTTGTTTCGGGAGCTGCGGTGGAAATGAATGAGGGCTCTCCCCTCTCTACTAGCTATTAAAAATGCTTTGCTTCTCACACAGAAGCTATTTTAATTAAATCAATAATTATGTTTTATTGAATTGAATGCTCTTCAGGAAAAAAAAATCAGCACAGGGCCTTTCAAAAACTTAATTTAGGCCAACAGTGGGTGGGGGAGGAAGGGAAACCCAAAGGGAGATGGAGAAAAATCAGAGTGATGTGGCTATTTAATAACACCAGTTATGATGTCTGCAGCTTCATTACCACAGAGTGAAGCTGCATCCCAAATCCACTGTCAGTTTCCTGGAAAGCAGAGGAGTTGGTTTTTGAGGTGTGGTGGGGAGACACAGTGGTGATATTCTCCCCTCTGCACCGTTGTGTCTTTTTGCCTCAAGGCAACTGCCATGTATGCCTGTATATTGGTCCTTGCTGGCTGCCTCTGCAGTGTTCTCAGTTGTTCCCTGGGTGAACACGGGCAGGCATAGCCTTTCCTGTCTCTTTTTGTAAATCACATGCTGTGCTGGATTATGGGAGTGACCTTTCTACTGGTGTTCTGGTTCCTTTCTATGCTTCCGTTCAATGTTAAACTTTCAAATTGAGGCAGAACAGATCAGCATGAGGGCTGGGGGTGGGGACCAAAAGAGACAAGCTGCATGATGGCTGATCATAGTAGGACATCATAGGAAGGCTCAAACATGAGTCCATTCCAAATAAGCCGGGACCAACAAGGGTGATGCCAACAACTGCTAAATACCCTTTGTTTTATTCTAATCCATTTGCATATTACTAGCCTTGCAAATCTGTCTGCTCCCATCATGTGTCAGATGCCATATCATACCAATAAAACTGCAGTCTGACAGGAAAGGGGACTAAAGCCTGAGCATTGTGGGAGAAATCCAGACCTGGTCTCAGGGCCCTTTCCCTCATGAATAATGTTTCCCCACATGGGGGAAAAAGTTGAATTGTCCCACAAGAATTGCGATTGAGCCAGGTGTGGTGTTGGGTGTCTGTAATCCCCTCTCTCTGGAGCCTGAAGCAGGAGGACTGTCGTTGAGTTTGAGTCTACCCCGAGACACATAGTGATGAGCAGACCAACCAGAAATAGATAAGAAGACCCTGCTGAATAAAAACAATCAACCCTTCCAAACATCAGATCTAAGCAAACAACACCCAAAATGCCCCAGACAGAACAAAACTATTATGAGCACAACCACAACCCAGCAAGGACAACATCCAGACCCCAGGGGGATGCCCCTGGCCCCTCGCCCCCCACCTCGGTGCCCTCCTCCCTCAGTCCCTTTGCTCTGTAAGAAACCTCCTTCCAGTTTTCTCTTTGGCCTTCTCTCATTTTTTCCCCCTTTGATAATAGCAAGAATCTGGAAACAGTGGGCAGATGTCTCAATTTGGTCTCTATTTTTGAGACCTCCTCAGCCTTTGCCAGTGGCAACAAAACTGTAAAACCGAACTGAACCAGCCTCTTTCCTCCTTTATCTCCCGGTGACTGTCCATTGCTTCAGGGGCAGAGGCTCATGGGCTGTTAGAATCATAGAAGAGTGGGCAGCCAGGGTCGGGCCAGGGGCAAACTAGGAAGAACAGGCTTTAATCTGAAAGGCATGGCTGAAGGCCAAGGCCACTGACTGTTGTCATACAGAAGCAGAACACCATGGGGCCAACATATATTTTCTTTTCTTTTTCAAGAAAACCCTGAAATACTTGCTTTCTGTGAGTATTGGGTTATAAAATATTGACTACTCTGTAGATGAAGTAATTTGTTTCAAATATTTATCCTCTCTTCTCACTGGGCCTCATGTGGTGGAGGGTTTATATTACCAGGCCCGTTGGCATGGCCATACATGGTATGCTCTGGTCAGTGATGTGCCAGTAGCATCGATGTACACTATTTCCATCTGTTGCAAATATGTGTTAAAAAGAGTCTTTCTTCTTTCTACCTGAGGCTGAAATGCTCAGAGGAATGACAAGTTTACGGAAACAAAACTGCCAGGAACAAAGACACACGTTGATTTGCACAGGTAGACAGGAGGTCCCACTTGTGGAAGACCTTGAGGAAGAGCTCCGTGTAGAAACTATTATGAAAGTTAATGAAGAGAGCCAGGCCTGGTGGTGCACACCTATAATCCCATCCCGCAGGGAGGCAGAGGCAGGTGGATCTTGGTGAGTTCGAGGTCAGCCTGGTGTAGAAAGTGAATTCAGGACACTCAAGACTACACAGAGAAAAACCCTGTTTTGAAAAAGAAAAAAAAAAGTTGAGGAGGTGGTTAGTGCTATAATGGGCATCGGAGAGTCTACTGGGCTCTTTATCATCACATATTAATTGCACAAAGCATGGTGGACAGCAGTAAATATTGGGATGCAGGTATCTCTATGGTAAACTTGGCTTCTAGTTTTTGAGGAATATGTCCAGATTCTGAATATAAAGTAGATTTCTCTTCACTTCTTTATGAACATCTGCTCTGCTTTCAGCAGAAGCTGGACTAATCTGCATTCCCACCAGCAGTGTATAAGTGTTTGTTTGTTTTCTCCCATATCCTCTCCACTATTTGTTTTTTTGATGATGACCATTCTGCCTAGGGTAAAGTGGAATCTCAGTGCAGTTTTGATTTGCAAAGATATTGAACATTTTCTTCATTTATTTATAGACCAATTGTACTTTTTTGAGAACAGTGTGTTCAGCCCATTTGCTCACTTATTGATTGGCTTACTAACTTTTTTTATTGTATCAGTTTTTGAGTTTTTCATGTAATCTGGAAATTAATGCCCTGCTGGATTGATAATTGGCACAGATCCTCCTCCTCCTGGCCCCTCATCTGTGGGCTGTGTATTTACTCAGTTGATGGTTTCACTGTACAGAAGCCTTTTAATTTAAGGCAATCCTTTTGGGCATTTTGATGCTAGTCTGGCTCCTTTCTGGCTGGAAGTTTTCCTGTAGGGAGAGTTTATGGCAGCTAAATTCATATTCATCGGTGCTAAGGGCTGGCCTTTTGCAAGTAGGAAAATGTCTGGGATGATTCAATGGCAACTGAAATGTTGTAATGTTTTCCTCAAGTCTGGGCAATGGTTCTGCCTGTGGCTGCTTTTGACTCAACTACTGCTCACTTAAAAGACTCTCCATACCATGCCAAGGGCCCATGAGTCCTTCAAAAGTGTATTACAAGCAATTCTTGCTTCCTCTGCTATCGTCTTAGAATCATGTGGGCTCAGCCCACAATGGGTGTGAACGTGAGCAAGAAGAAAGCAGTGCTGTGTGATGCCACTGAGGTGTGGGTAGCTCAGACTAAGTGGGCTGGCATCTGCCACTTAAAAACTTAGTTTTGAAATGTAGTGGAAACTAAAAATGTATACCCACAAGTTATCAGTTGTCTACCTGTGTGTTTTACAGGATGAGGCCACCTATCTTTAGCATTTTCAAGTCCTCAGCCGTACCGCCTACATCATATTCCTTGAAGGTCGTTCCACACAATGGCTATTTTTGGATGTCTATATTGTAGCCTCTGCTTGGATTGTACCAGAGAGGAGTTAGAAGAGGAAGCTCTTGTACTTTTGCATGTAAAGCTGGTGCCTTCTAAAAGACGATTCCATCTTCAAAGTTGTCTTCTCTTTGTTTATTTCAGGCAATGTCTTTGAGAGAAATTTACAAAGAATTTGTCAAAAATCTCCTAGTTACCCTGATTCATTTTTTTAAAAAGATAAGTTAGAGTATGTGCTGCTTATTATAATTCTAAACCCACCTCCAGGTGTTCCTGCCTGCCATTCTTCTGAGCATATGCTTGTGACCTCAAGCTAAGCATGCCCCGGAGCATGCTCATCCGTACATGTGCAGGCGAGTCTTTCGTGCGTAAATATCTACAAATTTCCTCCGTACAGCCTTTAGTTTCTTAGTGGGATGGACTACCACTTTGAAAAAATGATCTTGAGTGCTCTCACTAACTCCAAGCGATAAACTTTCTTCACTCTTACCTCTGCTTTTCTACTCACCAGGAGGTGTACTCACTGCACCTCCTCTCTAGGGCTAACACCTTTATCATGTAGCACACACAGTCTGTCGTTTGTAAATCAATGCTCCCAATCCTCAGTCCTTCCCATCACTGGCAAAGTGATATTTCAGAACACGCCACTGGGATTTTGTCCTCCTGGGGCTCCTATATTCCATCACTGCTATTGGGTTATCTTTCCCTACTAGAACCACGAGTTCCCAAAGGGCAGCTTCTGTGTTTATGTTATTTACTTTTGCTGATCAACAGTGTTAAGGGAATGAATGAAAGCTTGATAATGGACCAGTGCGGTGGTTTGAATGACAATGGCTCCTATAGGTTTATATGTTTAAATACCTGGTTCCCAGCATTAGGAGGTGTCTTGTTGGAAAAGGCACCTCCTGGGGCACAGGGTTTGAGGTCTTAAAAGACTGTGCTTTCTGGCTCCACCTTGCAGATGAAGATGTGAGCTTTCAGCTGTTCCTTTTTACCATGCTTTTGTTCTACCACAATGGACTTTAACCTCCTGAAACCATAAGCCCAATTAAATGTTTCCTCTTATAAGTTGTCTTGGTCATGGCATCTTATTACAGCAACAGAGCCAGTGAGTATCTTGGGGGGGGTGTCTAATCATAATCTTATGTTTTGTGATTGTGAAGAGATGAAATATTGGAGGGTAAAGGGCAAAATTATCTTGGGCTATCTTTAGCCCCTTTCAATAGCCACTTAGTATCTCTCTCTGTATTTGTCTTGACATCATTTAACTTTTGACGTGTCTTCCAAACACACCTAAATGATTAAGATGTTATGGTCCAAATTATACTTTTTTAGATTTATAAAACATCTGATGACTTCAATAGCCTCAGAATGTGTAAGCGTGACGCAGTTAGCTATCATCAGTGCTAAAGCTAAGATTTTGATAAAGGCAATACCTAAATCCTATAGCTTTTCCCATACGGCTCTAGCCTCCTGTCAGATGACTCTACTGTATATTTTAGAAAGACGTTTATTCTTGACTATTTTTCTTCTGTGACTGTAAATTCCATGTAACCTTTTCATGATGAGACATGTACAATCATAGTAACCTGAATCTGTTTTCTCAGGAAACGGATACTCATCTATGGCTCAGGATGAACTATTTTATCATTTTGTTAAATCAGAGTTGTTATTTTAAAGCCAACATAGGTATATACATGCCACCCACATAGGTGGGTGGCACAACATGCTCAAAAGATGTCTCAGATGTTCTTAGATATTCCAAGAATATAACTTTATGCACATCTTAGTAGGATGAACGATGAAATGAAGTTGTTTAATTTAAATAGGGGCACAGGTAGTACATAAAGTCTTGGAATTAGGTGGATTAATATGATAGGGTCTTGTGATGCTGTAGCAGCTCACACAATGATTTTTTAAAGGTAAAGATAAGTTAACATTATGTGTACATGTATGTCTATGTATACACTTGAGTGCATGTGCCCATAGAAGTCAGAAAGGGGGCACTGGATCTGCTTGAGTACAGTTCTGGGCAGTTGTGAGCTACTCAACAGAGGTTTTGGGAACAAGACTTGGATCTTTTGTAAGAGCAGTGGATGCTTTTAACCACTGAGCCTTCTCACTAGTTGTCCCAGTCAAGTGCTTTTTTTGGGGGGGGGTTGGGAGAAATATTCCAATCCCATAAAAATGCATTACTTTTCAAAGAGAAATAAAAGTAATTAATGGCCAATGAGGCAGAATTAAAAATAATTTAGACTGAGGAAGCCGATATGCTCCCAAGAGCAATTTAAACCTCTTCTCCAATTTGGTGTTTCTCTTTGGCTTTCAATCTGAATTCTTAAGTGGCCTTGCATGACTGGCACATGAGACCAGCTCACGGCCTGATAAAGGTTTTTTTCCCCTCTGCTAATATTTTCAATAAACAGCTAGTCCTGGTAGGGAAGGGCCAAATGTGGGTAGAATCTCGGTTCTGTAGGAAGAACAGGGAGAAAGCGATATATGACTCTTCCCTCTTGAGCTTAAACACGGAACAGTCCTACTGTTCTGAGAGTACCTATAGGGATTTCTGGCGAAGTGAGACTAGCAGCACAGAATTTTTATCAAGGACAAATCTCTTGATAGGTAGTCTCTGATTACCAAAAGGGTGTGTTACTGAGACTTAAAGCTCTTCTGGACTTTGCCATCCTGATAGGTGATGTTTTGCGTCCATTGAATGAACAATACTTAAAAAACCAAACCAAACCAAACCAAACCCCAAAACCAAAGAAACAAACAGACTAAAACCCCCTGTTCATTTGCAACCATGGGCTGAAAAGTCTGAGATTACTACAGAATCTCTCTCTCTCTCTCTCTCTCTCTCTCTCTCTCTCTCTCTCTCTCTCTCTCTCAAATGCTATACATCTATGTGTGTGTGTGTGTGTGTGTGTGTGTGTGTGTGTGTGTGTATGTGTGTGTGCAGGTGCACATGCCAGTGTGTGTATGCAGAGACCAGAAGAAGGAAGTGTTCTCTTCTATTACTTTGTTTTTTTTCCTTCGAGCCAGGGTCTCTTCCTGAACCAGAGACACATGTTCTCTTGACTAGAGTGGAAGTTAGCCGGCCCTAGTGATATGCCTGCTTGGAGCTGGAGTTACAGGTGTGTGCTGGACAGTGGGTGCTGGTGTCTGAACTTTGTACCTCATGATTGTACAGCAAGTACTCCTCCTAACTACTGAAGCATCCCCGAAGCCCTAGAATTTCTCAAATGGATCAAACTAACCACAATATTACTATAACAATGGCTAAGAGGACATATTCTAATACAAAACCAATTTTCAATGTGGAACTCATCAGAAGCCATAGGGGAAAAAATCACCATCCAAATAGACACATATAGTGCAGTGGCAACCGACTGTAACAGTAGTTGTTTCTTCAGGAGGTGTTCATTGCAAAGTTACTTCCCCTGACCTTGTCAGGAAACCCAAAATCATAAAGAGAAACCCACCTAAATGATTAAGATGCTATGGGCTCAGTTATTCTCTTTTAGATTGATAGACCATCTGGTGAGTTCAATAGCCTCAGAATGTATAAGGCTGCTTATTCTTTAGTTTTATACACATACCAACATAAAGTATGTAAATGGGTCTGAGAGGTTTAACTTGTAGAAACGTCATGTGTTTAGTTAAAGCAGCACATTTCAACCTGTGGGTCATGAGCCCTGGAGCAAATGATAGTTTCACAGGGGTAGCATATCAGACATCCTGCATATCATATATTTATATTACTAGTCAACAGTAGCAAAATTACAGTAATAGAAATGAAAATAATTTTATGGTTTGGGGTCACTTCAACATGATGAACTGTATTAAAGGGTCACAGCATTGGGAGGCTTGAGAACCATTGCCATAAGGAATCACTGGAAGTAGTCCTAGGAGGTCAAAGTCAGTTGTATTGTTTAAGTGGGGCAGAGGGACATGCCACCTACATAAACAATTCAGGCTGCATCTGTTCCTTCTGACTATAGTCTTCCTTACCTTGCTTTCTCTACAAAGCCCTTTTGTGAATCTTAATCTTAATTTCCTGTTTATGTTTTAATTTTTTAAAAATTTTTATATTTTTTAAAAATTTATTTTTATTTTTTAATTAGTTAATTAATTTAATTTTTTTTCTGTTTATTTTTTAAAACTATTTGTGGGGAGGAATAATAGGTTTCCCTCATTTTCCCCAGAAGACAGCCTTTGAGTATACAAATGAGTCTTACTTCTATTGAGACAGGAGGCATAAGGTTGGGGCTCATGGTGAACCATCAGCCAGTCATGTAGCACATGTGACCAGTCCCTTGACTGGCCGAATAACTAATGGTAGCTTCTCTGTTGGGCAGAGGAAATGTACATATAGACTGTGTAAACATCATGAGTTTGGAGCTGATGTGCTAAAAAACGGCCAGTCTCAATGAGAAATACCTTAGTCTCAGTCTAGTGTATCCATATTTAAGATGCTCTAAATAAAATCTCACTATATCTTTAAAACTGTAATTCTTATTGTTTCTATCTGGCAGTTTAGCATGTAAATTTATTGAAAGTTAATCAACTATTCTGAGTTCACGGCAATCACAAAGCTAGGAAGACTAAAGATTAAATGAAGCATTCATTAGCAGAGTAAAAGTGACCATATTTGTCCTGGGGGCTGCCTGGGGTCAGGTGGGTTGCATTAGGCATGATGTATAACTCAATTTAGTGGAGTCAAGCTCAATCCAACAAACAAATCTGTGCTGACCATGTACTCTCTTTACTCCTGTAATTATTACCTGAATCCGAGAAGCTCAAGGGAAAAGCCCCACCTTTCCTCGAGGAGCTTTTGGTATGAAGTGACTCCATGCCTTGTTTCCGTTTAGACTGAGACTGGCAGGAGACTGCCTCCTTAATGGAAACAGCTCTGAAAAGTAGAAAAAAAAAGCAGTGTTTTGTGGAGGCCTCCCGTGTAGGAAAACAAATGAAAACCCTTAATGCTGATAAGCACCTGCTTGGCAGACAAGAAGCACCTGACAGGACCAGGGCAAGAGGCCCCAGAGAAGAGGTGGGCACTCTGCAAGGGATGCTTAAAAGCTTGTTTCATTAAGGTGTTTTCAAACTATGACCACTGGTGAGAGCTCTCCTGCAGTTCAGACACTTCCGTTGATGCTAAGTGGGTGCTCTGGCAAATCACTCTGATTTGCCCTCTCTGCAGAGGACTATGTATGTGTGTGTGTGTGTGTGTGTGTGTGTGTGTGTGTGTGTGTGTGTGTGTGTGAGAGAGAGAGAGAGAGAGGGGGGGGGAGGGGGTGGAGAGAAAGAATACGCAGTAGTGCACTCTAGACAGCCATTTGGGGAGAGACGGGACAAGGGTCAGCTTCATAGGGCAGTGCCCCACTGGGGAAGAAGTTTTCATATGCAGAGGATGGTGAAGAAAACTTTTTTTCTGTGAGGGATTCGAAAGTGAATGTTTTAGGCTATGTGCTGGCTAGATTTGTATCAACTTGACACCAACAATAGTCATCAGAGGGGAGGAAACATCGATTAAGAAAATGCCTCCATAAGATCCAGCTGTGGGCCAGCCTGTAGAGCAGTCTCTTAATTAGTGATTGATGGGTGAAGGTCCAGCCCATTGTGGGTGGTGCCATCCCTGGTTTGGTAGTCCTGAGTTCTATAAGAAAGTAGGCTGATAAAAATGGGCAAGTCTTAGATGCAGGCAGAGTCGACAGCTGAACTCTGCCAAGACAGGAGAAGCAAGTCCTCAATAGTGCCTTCCTTGCAAATATGTCTGTCAGATATACTGGGCTGGAAGGCTGAAGATGATGCTCCCAACGTTATACAGAGTGTTGGGTGACTGCTCAGGCAGTAAACTGTCTCAGGCATTTTGGAAGCTGCTAACCTGCACTTTTGGTTCACTCAGGTAATTAAGTTTTATTCCTTCTCAAGTCTCTGATGGGGTTGAAGACCAGGTAGTTTATTTAGTCTTTGAATTGAGCTTAGTTGGTTAGGGGTTAAGATGTTTTTAGATCAAGAGAGATGTTTTAAGTTAATAGAGATCAGATATGGTAGATATTGATTTTCATTCAGAAATTTATACCCCAAAAGACAGAAGAGATGTTTAATTCAAGTTTGCCAAATACAAATAGCCAAATCACTATGAATGTAACATTTATATAATTCCTGAAAGGAGGGAAGCAGGCTGAGCAAGCCACGGGGAGCAAGCCAATAAGCAGTATTCCCCCAGGGCCTTTGTATCAGCTCTTGCCTCCAGGTTTCTGCCCTGTTTGGGTTCCTGTCCTGATTTCTTTCAGTGATGGACTACACTGTGGAAATATAACCCCCCTAAATCCTTTCCTCCCGTATTTGCTTTTTGGTCATGGTGTTTTGTCATAGGAACAGGAACCCTAACTAAAACTATGAATAACCCAGACTATGGATACATATGACTACAGGGTTTTGTTTTGTTTTGTTTTGTTTTTTACCAAATGAGGGAGGAGTAGAGGCAGAAATCAATCATCAGTTTCCACTGATTTAACCAGACATGTTTAGATAATTAAATTTCAACACAAACTTTTGGACAAAATTCAGAACCTCTGTGCTCCCTATTTCCTACCCCATTACTCTCTCACCTGCCTGGGAAGCCTTTCTATTTGGATGTCCCTCTATGTAAATTTGGAAATAAACTGAGTATCCAGATAAATCTTTTCCTGTGTTCTGGAAACCACTTGAGTGAATGAATTATAAAACCTGAGGAGGGGCTGTAGAGATCGCTTAGCGGAAGTGTGTAGGTGGCCTGGCCATCCCCATTGTGGCTGGAGTCTAGAGCTGGGCCAGCTGTGCATTCGGTGTTTCTGAGTGCTGTGTCATTCTCAGTGAGTAGCTCTGACATCACAGCGGGAGGCCTCCATGTTCCCTGTGGAGGGAAGAGGCAAAGTGGGAATTACAGAGATACCTTTTCCTGCCTAAGTCCTGAGGACTGCGTGTCACTTGCCACCTCATCTTGATCACAATTAGCCCTGCTGCCTTGCCTCATAGCAAGGACCAGAGGAGTATGAGCACTGTGCACCGAGAAACAGACATGTAAACTTATTAGTGACTCTTACCTCTGACATCTTTCCTCCAGCTTGTATTGCCATGGCTACGAGGCTGAGACAGCTCTGAATATGGAGGAAACTTAGCTTAAGAAGTAGGAGACATTAGGTTTCAGCGATAGAATTTTGCGTAAAATAAGGACCTTGGGTACTTCCCTGAAACCCCACGTTCATGTGGGTCCTGTTATGTAACAGGTTCTGTTAATTCCAGATCATACTGATATGTCTCCAACAGGTTTTCCCTGGTCATTTCCCATCCTGTGCCTTAGTAAGCAAGTTTACAATAGAAACATCTACTTGACTTATTCTAGTGAGAAAGCTCACAGAGTGGGGATCGGCTAAGCAAAATCATATGTAAAGACAGAGCCCGAAGAGTAATTCTGATCTCATATGTGCTCCCTGAAACACTGAAGGAAGGTCCAACACATGGTCCATAACAGCTCCTGGGCCAGTGTCCCCATTCTTTCACTTCTTTGAAATGCACAAAGTCCCGGGAAGCACTCAAGGCTTATATTGAAGAACTCTCTGTTATTAAAAATATAATGGCACACAACAGATATGATACAGAGAGTTTTGCTGTAGAAGTGTGGAGAGAGAAAGAAGGGGAGAAGGGCACCCCAGGGGACAGAGAGAAAGACAGACAGACAAAGAAAGTGCAAGGGGGAGGAGGGAGAAAGACAAGGTGTCAGGTTGGTACCTTTATAGTCTGACCCACACATGGCAGCGGTGGGCGATGACATCATAGGTTGCTAAGCAACCCAGAGGCAGCCACCTATATGCTAACACTCTCCATCTACTTTCCTGTGTCCATTGTTTGAGGCTTTGACACTCCATACCTCCACCCCCCCCACCCCCCAACCCCCAACCCCCACAGACTATTCCCTGAGTACCGCTGCATGGGGGACAACTCCAGCCTTCATGTTCCCGCTCCATCCAGTTCTTAGATGATTTGATAGCTTTGGTTTTTCTTTAAAAAAAAAAAAAAGACAAATTCTGTGTGTCTGCATGTGAATTCTATGTTTGTTTGTTTGTGTGTATGTGTGTGTGTATTTACATGTAGATATGCCACATGGTAAATATATGGAGGTCAGGGAACAATCTCCGGTGCTAGTTCTACCTTCTGCCTTATTTGAGAGTCTCTTGTTCCTTGCTGGATTTCCCAGGCCACCTAATGACCTGGTTTGTGAAAGGTAGAGGAAGCCAGGCTGGTGTGTGTGTGTGTGTGTGTGTGTGTGTGTGTGTGTGTGTGTGTGTGTGTAGGTTCCAAGTGCCTTATAGGTAGCAGTTTTCTTGAGGTGGTTTGCATAGCACATCATACTTAGAGTGACTCACTATCACATTTGTTGGTCTACAACCTGTCTTCAACATGAGAATTTGGAATTATGCCAGCCCTCACCTAGAACACAGACTTGGGCTTTGGCTTGCCACTCAAAAGATTTCCTATTCACAGAGGCTATAGCCACATTCTCAAGAGGCTAGAGAATATGCCACAGGTGTTTGGTGGCAGTGGGGACATGGCATGGTTAGGTGCACTAGCAGAAGTTTGGGGTAAGTGAAATGGAATGATCTTTCTTGAGCACGCCTTGGAACAGGTAACAGTAGAGAGAGAGGTCAAGAATTCATGCAGAATACAATGTTTACTCCTACTGGGGATGAGAGTGAGAAGCAGTATCTGCCTAGGGTGTGCAACATGTGTTCATGCAGGCACATTTGTAGGCATGCATGCATGCACACAAAACAGATTTCAACATTTGCCTGGCAGCCTATGGCATTATTTTGTGCAGTGTCTCAGAGGACGACTTCTACTTTGGAAAATGCTCATCTGGTAAGTATTAAGCAACCATAAAATAATTGTTTTAAAAAATACCCAATTCTATGTTAGCAGGTTTTAGACAAAGTTTTTCTCTCTTCTGTTGATTACTTCTCTTGTTGCTGTGTCCAAATAGCTGTCAAGAAGTGACTATGGGAGGAAGGGTTTATTTGGCTTGTAATTTGAAGTCAGTCCATCATGGCAAGGAACACATGGTCAGATTGCACCTAGTCAGAAAGCAAGGAAGGAGGAGGGGGGGGGGAGTGGAAACAGCTTGTAAAATCTGAAGGCCCAACCATAGGGAGACACTTTCCATAGCGAAGCTTACCTGCAAAAGATCCCACTTCCCAAAATAGCACCACCAACTTGGGGCCAAGTGTTCAAACATACAAGTTTATGGTGACTGTTCACATTCAAACCGCAATGTCCTAGAGGTAAGTAATAACTGCTGTTTAGGAGCTTACACAAAGCTTCTCCATATGCATTAGCCAATTAAATTAGTTCATGTTAAATTTCGTGTTTGAACTGGTACTACGTCTTCCTGGTTGAAAATGAAAAGGGATTGGGACGGTGGCTCAGTTGATAAAATGCTTACTTTGCAACCGTGAGGGCTCTATTTTGATCTCCAGAACTCATTAGAGAAAATAATCTAAGTGCGGTGATGCATGATTATAATCCCAGTGCCGAGGAGGCAGAGATAGGGCGACCCTTGGGATTGTTGGCTAGCCTAATTGAATCAGGAAGTTCCAGGTAAGAGTGAGACACGGTGTCTTATAGAGCAAGCTGCACAGTGCCTGAGACACCTGAAGCTAATCATAGTCACATATAGCTATATACCTACCTACCTACCTCTACACACACACACACTCACACACACACACACACACACACTCACACACACACACACTCACACACACACACACACACACACTCACACACACACACTCACACACACACTCACACTCATACACACTCACACACACACACTCACACTCATACACACTCTCACACACACACACACTCACACACACACACTCACACACACACACTCACACACACACACACACTCACACACACACTCACACTCATACACACTCACACACACACACTCACACACACACACTCATACACACTCTCACACACACACTCACACAACACACTCACACACACTCACACTCACACACACTCACACACGCACTCACACACACACACTCACTCATATACACTCACACACACACACTCACACACACACTCACACATACACACACACTCACACACACTCACACACTCACACACACTCACACACATATCATCTCAATCTCTAATTTCTTTTTAACAGAAAATAAATATCTTATAGTGTTTTTCTAATAAGCTTGATTGCGGTACAATTTACACAAAATAAAATATGCCCTTTGCTAGAGTTCAACTCAGTGAATTTTAACAGGGAATCATGGCCACACCCATCAAGCAGTGCCTTGTTCACACTGTGGACAGACAAACCTCTCTATGCACTTTCAGCACCTGGCAAGCGTTGATTTGTTCCCTGAGTTCTGCCTTTTCTGTACTGCCACACAGACTGAATCCGTAATGAGTCATCTATTCAGCCTTGCTTCTTTGACTTGCCATAATGCTTTTAAGATGTGTGTATAAGAAGTTCATTTATTTTTCTTGCTTTGTATTTTGTTTGTTTGGAGGAAAAGATTTTCTTCTGTCTACATAAGTTCACGTGGTCAAGGGTATGAGCATTAATTGACAGACAGATTAACAGAAGAAAGGATTTATAATACTTGCATGAGAGAACACTATAAAAGAAACTGCTCTCTCAGTAGCTGCATGTAAGGCTTAGTATTTGTTTAACAAGATGGGGGAATGGGACTCTCAAGCTGGGGGATAGAAGGTTCTGATTAGGTTTGTTTCTATATTTCCTTACGACATCCCAATGGCAAAAGACAGTCTTCTTCCTCAAAGCTTCTGCTGTATGGGAAACCATGGATGGTGTATCCTATAGACAATAGAAATTTATGTCTCAGAATTCTAGGGCCTGGAGAGGCCAAGATCAGGGTGTTGGCAGTTTGATGGCTGGTTGAGGGTCACTTCTTGTCCTGTATCCTCTTCCTGTGTGCTCCAGTGGCAGGAGGGAGGGAATTTATTTAGGCTTCTTGTAAAGGGGCTGTAAGCTGGGGAGAGGGCTTAGTGGGAGAAGTGCTTGCCTTGACATATCAGAGACCCAAGTTCAATCCTTGTTAAAATGTTGGGCATGGTGGCATTTACTTATAATCCCAGGTCTTGGAAGGCAAAATTAGGCAGATCCATGGCTCTACCTATTATAGGTAAAATAGGTAGCTCCCTGACTAGCCAGATAGCCTACTTGGTGAGATCTGGGTCAGAGAGAGATTGTGTCTCAACAGGCAAAGAGGACAGTGTTTCTGATGAATAACAACTTAGCCTGACATCATGTGCTCATTTATCTTTGCACACATGTGAACATACATACATACACACATATACAAAGGCATACACATGGGCACTAACTCAATTATGAGGTATGTACACTTGTGACCTATTCATTCTCAACGGTCTGACCATTTAATAATATTGACTTGGAGGTCAGGATTTCAATATATGCTTTTTTGTTGTTGTGGGGGTGGAGACAGATTCTAGCACTCTAGTACCAAATGATGTAATAGTATATGGAGATAAGGCCTATTAAGATGTGATTTTTATAACATAAGATACATGGGTCTTGTCTGATATGACTGGGGTCCTTTCAAGAAGGGAGTAAGACACAAATGGCCCAGGCAGGTGAGTGACAGTATAGAGATACCTGGAGAAGCTGGCCATTTTCAAGTCAAGGAAAAAGGGAGTAGAAAAGACTTAATCTTCTGACACCCTGCTCTTGGACTTTTAGCCTCTATAAATGAAGAACTAAGTGTTTGTGGGCTAATCTACGCACTCTCATGGTACTTATTTATGCTAGGACTGAAAGCTAACATACACAGTCAGATGAATTTTTCCATCACTTTTTTCCCATCTTAAGCTATGTGTTTTGAAGATGATTCCTGTTGGAGGGAGGTCCAACTGTGTTTTCAAATGCTACTTTCAATGTTTTGAGATCTGGTTGCTGCTCTGCCATGGACATTGCCATGAATGTTGAACTATCTCCTGTAACCATGTGATGATAAGGAATACCCCCCAATTATACCTGATTGGCTAAATAAAACTACTAATGCCTATGACTGGGTAGAAGAGAGATAGGTGGAGTTTTAGATTCTCAGGCTTGGGTTCAAGAGATGAAAGGAGAGAGGAGAAAGCAGCAGATAGCAGGAGGGGAGGAAGGCAGAGAAAGAGATAGAGATAGAGATAGAGATAGAGATAGAGATAGAGATAGAGATAGAGATAGATAGAGATAGAGAGAGAGAGAGAGAGAGAGAGAGAGAGAGAGAGAGAGAGAGAGAGAGAGAGAGAGAGGAGAGAGAGAGAAGTCACCATAAGGCAAGATGGCGGTAAGCCTTGGCTATAAGGACAGAATGATGGAGCAGAAGCTACCCCTGGACTCATCAGATTGGCAGTGTTTGGCTTTTATGTGGGGTTTTAAGGTAGTAGCATTAGAGAAGTTTAGAACCTGCGCACACAGTGCTTAACAGCTGTGTGATACATCATAGTATCTCTGTGTCAGTCATTGGGAAACTAGCTGGTTAAAGAAAACTATTGCCATAATAATTTACTGCATTATTTAATATAGAAAGGGCAATGCTACTTTCTAAAACAAATTCCAAAGTACATAAAGTTCTTCTTTGTATTTTTTTTTGAGCTATGAAGAATTCTGCTATACAAATTTGATTCTTACAACTCTATAAGGAAAGTAATCATAATTATCCCTAGACTAAACCTGAATGACTCACAAAGGTAAGTGATTTGTCCTACCTACTAAGTAGAAGAAATGATAATTGGTCTCAGGTCTGTTGAACTTTGTATTAGTCACTGGTCTTGTTGCTGAGAAAAAGTGTTGAAAAAACTTATCAACATCAGGGAGGAAGAGCTTATCTTGGTTCACAGCTTGAGACCATCCATCATGGCAGGGAAAGCGTGATCGTGAAGATTGAGACCACTGAGCCATTGTGCTGGGATGCAGAGATGAATGCTAGTGTTTATCTCACTGTTTTCTTTTTACTCAGTCCATGACCTCAGCCCATGGGATGGCACTGGCCATGTTTAAGGTGGGTCTTTCTTCTTCAGACAAACCATTCTAGAAACACTTTGACAGACACACTATAGGTATAGCTCCTGGGTGATTCTAACCAATCCAGTTGACAATGGGGAGTAGCCATCATAAACTCCCAGTCTATATAATCAAGCCCGATGTTCCTTATCTTGGCTTTCAGCACTGCCGTAACCTATTATTTCTCCTTGGCTGCAACAGTCCCTCCAGCAAATCCACTAGTCCCTTCACTTCTCTTTACGTTGCTTTGTTATAGGAATGCCTTATTTGAAATAATTTTGTATGGATGTCCACACCCTGCCAACTTTGCAGCATGAGGACTTTCAAACATGAAAGCAACGAGTTTTAGTGTCTCAGAGGGGAGCAGGTAACCCCTAGAACAATGAAGAACTTGTTCAGCTTTGATTGTCACATTAGATCTTGTTCTATTAAGAACAGAGAAAATGCTCTTCTGCCAGTGTTAACAAGCCAGGGCCAGCCATGGCTGCAGGGAGTTAAATCTGATGGGGGGTGGGGTCCTAGTCTGCTCTGGAAAGGTTATCAGTGAATTTTCCAGTGAATAGGATCTGGGAAAGAAAGAAATAGTAGAAACCAGCAGGGCTGAATTTAAGTTTGTATTGACAGCATGCCATGTGTGTTTGTGGCACCCCATTGGGGGATGAATGTGTTTGTATAGGAAGGAGGGTTCTAAGAATAGGATGTTTGCTGTACTTCCCATTTGGGTGTCTGGCCAGACAGGACATTCCTTTCATCTTTTCCTGCTTGACCCTGTAAAATAAATGTTCCAGTCTAGTGTAGCTTGAGTTTCTTAAACTGTCCTAAATTGGTTGTGTGCTAATGATGGAGCCTGGCAATTGCCACAGTACCTTGAGAAATGGTTGTTTCAGAAAACAATTACATTGGAGGTACCTGTTGTAGCTCTTTAAGGGATCCCGTTATGGCAAAGGGCCGACAAAGCTTCCTGGGAGAACGCTGAGGACATGTGGAGAATGTGGAAGAGACCCAGGAATTTGGGCAAGTATGGAGGGCACTGCTAGCTATTGCTCAAAACTTGTTAGCAAGTGCACAAAGATTGAGAAGAAGATTGGATGATGGATGTATGAAATAAACCATGTTTTCTCTACCTAGCTGAGTTTTGTACACAACAAGCCAACATGTGAGAGGCAAAGCCTAAGGTTGTAGCTCAGGGCAGAACACACAGTGAGTGTACACTGAAGGCCTGTGCTTAATTCTTTTGTTTGTTTGTTTGTTTTGTTTTTCAAGACAGGGTTTATCTGTGTAGCCTTGGCTGTCCTAGACTTGCTTTGTAGACCAGGCTGACCTTGAACTCACAACAATCCGCCTGCCTCTGCCTCCCGAGTGCTGGGATCAAAGGCTTGTGCCACCATGCCGGGCTCTTTGTTTAATTCTTGGCAATCCCCTCCAACAACAGCAACAGCCTAGCCAGAGTCAATGTATGCAAAATACTCACCCTTAAATGGGACAGTGTTTCTTGCCTTGGTTTAAAGGCCAGTTCAGCTTTTTGCTTCACTAATGTATAACATAGTGTGAGTTTCTTTCCACTGATATCCATCAACCTGATGCATGAGAGTTACCCATTCAGATACTAGTCTGTGTCTAGAAATCTTGGCAGGTCTCTCCCCTTTTGATAGCACTGAAGAAGAGCCCCTACCTGCCCCATCCCATAGTTAACTATCTTTGAAAGTAGCACTCTAAGGTTGAGATGACTGTACTACGTTTCCCAGAGCCCCTTGCACCCAGGTATAACCACAAGGGAAATAATGATGAGGATCAGAAGTGATATATGCCTGCTCTCATTGTGGAAGCTGCTTTCTCTTTTGTTATCTGTGGAAGATTCTTATGCCCTGGAAACTAGAACAACTTGGACTTCCAAATCATTACATCAAGGGCAGTGTGCTGGGTTATGACCCAACTCAGTAAGAAATGGACTTCTGTTATGTAAGGCTGTCTTACTGATAGCAGCTGTCAGCAGTCCCTTAATTAATTCCTCCCCCAAAGGACTGGAGAAACTGACATCCAAAAGGGTGGAGCTAGTGCAGAAGGGCGCTTGGGAGGAGCTGGTGGTGATAAAATGAACTTAGGACAACTTATGAATCTCCTACAATGCTCAGAAGATTGAATTAGTTACCAAAACAAAACAAAACAACAGAAGGTAGCAGAAGACCTGGTTGGCTGCCTTCTACTGTTTGAAAATGCTTCTTTATTTGGTATTCTCATCTGATCTTGAACCAAAGCCAGGAAGACTCACTTTCGAAGATAGAGCAATTGGGAGTCAATTAAAGAGTTGTCACAAAATAAAATAGTAATTGACTCCTTTATTTGACTTAAATATATATGCTGTATATATAGCTTTTTATGTGAGTGTATGCCTTCTGGCCAGAGTTATGTTTTGTTTTTATTTGTGTGTGTATACATGTGTGATATGTTTATATGTGTATGCCCAAAATGTGGTTTCATCGATACATACATGCTTGTTTGTGTACATATGTGTAGGAAACAGTGTTTGACATCAGGATTCTACCTTGTTTAATTGTTCTCTATGTCGTCATCATCATCATCATCATCATCATTATTTATTTTGCTATAGATAGGGCTTCTCAATGAAGCTGGAGCTCACCAATTTGGCTAGACTGGCTGACCATGAGCTCTGGGAATCCTACTACCTCTACATCGTCAGAGCTGAGATTATAGCCAATGCCACCACACCCAGATTTTTTTTTAACCTGAGTTCTGAGAATCCAAATTTAAGCCATCATGTCTACATAGGGGCAATCTCCCCAGCTCAAAGGTTTTCTTTTACAAGCCTCAGACATCATGAATGAGATATGACGTCCAGGCTTAGTTTCTTTGAAATGAAATCAAATAATAAGAGATTTCTAAAGCTTTTGGAGTTCAGACTCCATCTATGCAGTTTTAGTTTTACATTTCTTTTTAAATTTAAATTTATTTAGTGTGTGTGTGTGTGTGTGTGTGTGTGTGTGTGTGTGTGTGTGTACAGGTCAGAGCACAACTTGTCAGATAGATTCTTTCCTTCTACCATGAAGCCCCCAGGAATAGAACACAGGTGTCATTCTTGGATGTGAGCAGCTCCTTTACCTGCTGAGCCATCTCACCCACCCTCATATATGTCTTTTACCATAGCTATTTGGAAAGCAAAGTAATCTTTAAAGTTTATTGTCTTTGTGTTGACTTTCCTAGGTATTCAACTTAGTTTCCACAGGAATGAAATCCTTCTGCCCTTGCCTTTCCTTAGTTTAGATACTATTTAATACGATTATACAATTTCAATAATTGGCAAACCAGATTTGTGAACAAATGAAGCTGATATTAGATTAAAGCAAAAGTGTAGACATGTCACCTGTCCTGTTCAGTGGCATTGTCTTGGTGTTAATATAGTAGACAGTGACTCAAAACTGATTAGTCCCTGACAGCTAGCCTGTGAGACCCTCCTTCCCTGGGCAGTGCTGTACTCTGTATGTCCTGTCCTTAATGGTTGGGTCTTAAGCATGATTTCAACCCTCATTTTGTCCCTAAGCCAAAATTCCCACACAGAGCCTGATGAAGATGGACATCCTTAGATAGTGGCACACCCTTTTGTGTTGGTAAAATGTAAATATGGTATTGAGACAGAAACAAACGACCCAAAATGTCCAAGCTGCCGACTGGAAGAAGCAGGACAGGAACCTTGGCTATCAGATCCCACAATGGACCCAGGAGATGTCTAATTAAGACTCAGCATTACCTTTCTCTGCCTTTTGGCAGCCCTGAGTGTGTAAGACAGGTCTTGTCATAGGACAAGAACTTCTCTACCCCGGCCCCTGGCTGTTCTCCAGGCTACCCTGGTCTATGCCTTTGCAGGGCCAGGCTCCTCTCCTTGCTTCTTTTTCCTTAAGGTATGAGAAAAGCTTTACCCTTGCCTCCTTTGGAACTATTGCAGCATTACATTCTGGGCGCTTAAAAGTCACATTAAAAGTGTTCAAAATCACTATTCTGCTCACATTCTTATTCCTCCCGCTGATCCCCTCTCCTTATTTTGGCCTCGTTTTCTTCTAATGGACTGTATATCTGACTCATGTTGTTAACTCTGCTTCTTTTGCCACAGTATCATCTCTAAGTTGGCCGAGAGTTTTGTCCCCACAGCCCATGGCTTCATTCTCAGTGCTTGACATACATTAACCCCGCAATAAATGTTTCTTGAGTGAAGAAGTATGCGTGTTCTCTTCTTGCAGCTGGTGCTTGAGAGATACTTGTGTTTTCATGGCAAGTTTCCTTTAACTCAAGTTAGAGGGCTACCCTCTAACTTTCAATTGCTTACTCGGGACAAGGTCCATGCTCCAGATGTCTTCTTTTTCTTTGTAATACCCATGATACTTTGTATCTCCTAGGGATCCTGGCATTCTTTGCAACAGTGTTGTTTTGTCCTGTTGCCTGCTTCCAGACAAGACTTGGAAGCACACCAGGGCTTAGAAGTAGAATTTATTTACATGCCTACCACAGTGCATAAGTCATTAGCATGAACAGCAGTCATTTGCAGAACGAAATGATTTTAAGCTAAATTAATTTCTCTCTCATTATAAAGGTGAGACAAATTGTAAGAGCAAAACTCACTTGTGTCTTAGGAAAGCTTTGCTTTGCAGACGGGAAATCTAATTTACTCTTAAAAGTCAACTGCAGCAGAGGATGAGTATTTAGCTATGTGTGGCATATTTAACTAAAACTGGGCCAAAGGGGGTGGGGAGCAGGAAGCATTTGCACGTACTTGTTAGGAACCACTCTGAAAAATTTAAGTACACGAACTCATTGAACGTTTATACCAACCTTTAATTGTGGATATGATCATGTCCACACAAGAAGGAAACCAAGAGACCCAACTCAATCAATTTTATAAGGGCTAGTAGAGGCAAATCCAGGATGGATCTCAGGCAGCTTGGCTCCATGGCACACCTTCTGGCTGAACAGAGTGGGGGAAGTGTATAGTTAAACAGCCTTCCAAGGATGCAGGCAGAGTGGAAGGTCAAACCTGCCAAGAGAGGGTAAGCAAGTCCTCAACAGTTCCTGCCTCACAAATATGTCTGTCAGATATATTGGGCCAGAAGCCTGAGGATGATGCTCCAACGGTATAGAGAGTTTTGGATGACTGCTCAGGCAGCAAACTGTCTTTGCCATATTTTCATTTTGGAAGCTGCTAACCTGCACTTCCTGTCTACTCATATAATTAATTTTATTCCTTCTCAAGTCTCTGATGGGGTGAAGACTAGATAGTTAGTTTTACAATTAAGCTTAGTTGTTTAGGAGTTAAGGTCTCGATAGATATTTTAAGTTGATAATGATAAACTATAATAGATAGTGATTTATAGTCAGAATTTTAGATGCACCAAGATAGGAAAGATGTTTTCTTCAAAGTTGAAAAACACAAATAGCCAAAACACTATGAATGAAACGTTTATATAATTCCTGATTGTTTTGCTGTTCTGCTTGCTGTAGGTAGTTTATTGTACATATGTGTAATAATATAAATATATATGTAAAAAAGAAACAGCCTTCCAAGGTATCAGTGAAAGTGGCAGCATGAGTCAGTAGGGACAATGGGGATAGCCTCTATCTTTTGATTGTTTCCTTTCACCTAAAGCTCAAAGCATCAGATTATCATAAGCACAGCTTGTCGCCTGAAGTGATGATGGACAGGCAGGTTGGGCTATGCTTCAGAGCTGGTTCTTGAACTAGTTTTCAGCAGATGCAGCTTCACTCACTGTTCATTGGTTGGTTCTGTGCCTGATCTGCCTGCTTCTCCATCACCCTCCATGCATCCTCTCCTGGATGTCAACTGTCCATTGACTCCTTCTTAGTCCTATGCTGCCACAGTCCAAGTGTGGCCTGAGCAGTGTGGACATTAGGGTATGTCCAGTCTTTGTGGGGATCCAGTCTGGCATCTATCCTGATTGGATTCTGAAATGGCCAGCTTGAACCTTCTTCTGCAAGCCTTCCTCTTCTATCCTTCTGGGAGGCGATCATATTATGATCAAGGTGGGTCCTGCCAGAACACCACCAGCACATTCCTTCTCAGATAGCTTTCAGACACCCTCTGTCTCCTCATGCTTCTGTGAACTTCTGGAGAGAAGGAACAAGAAGCATTAGCCTTGATTCCTGCCTTTAAGCAGCAACATATTAAAGAAGCGAGACTCTCTGTGGGAGGCATGGAAGAGATGACTGTGTGTAAGGAATGACCACATTGCACAACGATGTTGTGAAGCATGGGAGATCAGAAGTTGTCCTGAAGAAAACCACAAAATGTCACAGTGAGGGGACACAATGGTCACCCTACTACAGAGAATATAAGCCATGCTGGCAATAATAGGGATACAGGGAAGTGACAGGAGAAATGCTGAGGTTAATGCCAGAAGGTGGGAAGAATGAGTTCCTAGCTCTATCTTGCACCTGCCAGCTGACCTGAAGCAAGTAGCTTAATCTCTCTGGCCCTCAGATGGTTCAGGTGAGATTATTGTTATGGTCCATTTTGATCCAAATGTTTTTATGAGTTTAAGAAGACAACTTGTAAGATAACACTACAGGGTTTATTCAGATGGGCCAGAGGTTAGAATTTCCAGCTCCAAGCCTCAGTTTCCATACACAGACATGCACATGTACATGCACACACACATGTTCAAATATACATGAATATAATATATTCAAATAAATATATTAAAATATATATGGAAATAAAAGTACTTATATTGAAATGAAGTGATTGGAAATACGCCAGATACAATACATTTGCTGCATGCTTGTTGCTTTACTTTTTCCTTTATCTCTGGTGACCAAGAAAACCAACTAACCATACAAAGTAAGTGTTTTCTCCTTCCCATTTTTCCATTTAATGCCATTTCCTAGCATCTCTGGACATCCAGGTCTGGAGTTCGGCACGGGGTTTTTTTGGGTGGTCATGGTTTATTAGGGGACATGGTTGATTTCAGAAGCCTCTAGGATGCTTTGTGAAGGAGTTATTTTGGCTAAGATACCTCCCTCTCTCTCCCTCTTCCTCTCTGTCTCTGTTTCTATTTCTGTCTCTCTGTCTCTGTCTCTCTCTGTATGAAGGAGATAGATAGATAGATAGATAGATAGATAGATAGATAGATAGGGCATCATTGGATGCCATCCTTAGAGACACTGTTTGCTTCCTTTGAGACAAAGTCTTTCACTATCCGGGAGCACACAAATTTGACTAGATTGATTGATTGGCCAGCAAGCCTCAAGCATGCCTGTATCTCTGCTAGAAGGGCAGATGGTCCAGGTAGCCTCCAGAGAATAGCAAGCACTGTTAATATGCCTCCTTAGTGCTGGGATTAAAAGCATAAGCCACACACCTGGCTTTTTCACCTGGATGCTAGGGAGCAAACCAAGGTCCTTGTGTCTGCACAGGAGGCACTTTGCCTACTGAATCATCACCCCCTTAGCTCCAAGATGTAAAGATCTTAATACCTGACTAACTTGTATGTGTCCTCCAAGGGCTTTGGAGACTACAGCATCAGGACTATCTTTCTAGTCTGGTGAATCTGGGAGCTATATAGCTAAAGCAGACAACAGCATCCATGGAACTCTGTTTTACTGGAAAACACCCATTGTTTCCAGAAGAGTAATTCATGGGTTCACAGAACTCTCCTATTGGCTTCAAGGCTGTCTCTATCTGACTCTGCCTCCCTGGTATAGCCTTGAACTCTTGGAAAGGTGAACTGATGGATGTTTGTCCCACAAGTTGACAGGCATCACAACAAACTTGTAACCGTACCCAAGCTGAGCCACAGAACCTGAGCCACAGGCTGAGCCAGCCATTTTGCTTGGGTATGACATCTGAGCCACTGGCAGCCACTAGCTTACCTCTGAGGAGCACTGACCTATGGAGCCACCTGGACCAAGCCTGAGAGTGTTTCCTTTCCGTGGAGGCAGCCTGGATCATCTGCCCTTCTTCGGGTTCAGTGCTGGGAACTGTTCCTTTTCCCAGGCTAACTTTGTCTTCAGTGATTTATACTGGGGTAGACTGCTCTCGTTTTCAAAGAGGAGCATTAAATGTAAGGGCTCCAGGTTTGTTTTCCTACTAAAAAATAACTTTACTACCCTCTTCAATGCAAATAAGTTGAATGAGAGGGTCAAGCAATTCATGCTGGATGAAGCCACTGATCTATTTTCATTTATTTATTAATTTCTTGTATGCACCTGTGTACATGCAAGTGTATGTCCTCTGATGCACGTGAATGTATGCATGCATTTTTTTTGAGGCCAGAGGTCAGTGTCAAGTACTTTCCTTTGTTGCTTTCCAACTTATGTTTTGATACAGGGTTTCTCAATGAAACTGGAGTGTATGGATTTTGTTACACGGACAGATCAGCAAGCCCCAGGGATTCCCCCAGTCCCTCTCTCCCAAGCTCTAGAATTACAGGTGCACGTATTGGACCTGGCTTTTATGTAGGTGCTGGGAGTCAAACTTGGCTCCTCATGCTTTTTATAGTGAGCACTTTAGTGACCGAGCCATCTGTTGTCTTAAATTGGAAAATAACTTGATCTAGGATATAGGAACTTCTTTTTTTTCCTCTTTCTGACCCTTTCGTCTCTTCCTTCTCCTCCTTTCCTGCTTCCTTGTGATCCAAGCTTTCCCGCTGGGATGGAGTGCATTTGTCTTGCTTGAATTTAGACTTGGGTGTGCTTATCCTCTTGTACTTCAGGACAGAAGGAGATGGGGGCAAAGAAGAGGCCAGCCCAGCAGTCAGTGCTCCTGGAACTGGAAAGCACTCAACCAGCTGCAAAGTCCCCACTTTGGCATGAAAGCCACTGGCTGCAAGGGGGCTCATTTGGGCATGAAGATTTTCACCCCGAGAAGGACAGTTGCTCTCTCCCAGGGCCCTGGTTCTTGTTTTCCTGTGAAAATTCGTGCTGCCAAAATTGATAGTTTCCTCACAGCTTGCCTGACAGGTACAATTGTCGCCTGGAACGGAATAAAGAGACAATGCAAAGTAGCTCCTCTAAGCTGCCTCTAATTGGCTCTTAAAGTCACTTTTCTGGGATGGATTAATCACACTGTCAGCGCAGCTCATAAAACCTGCTTTCCCAGATCAGTTTCCAGGGCCCAGAGATAGGTGGTGTTGCTTTTGGTCCTTAATGTAAAGTCCTATTATAAGATTTTTACAGAGACTGGCTGGTGGCCACACCCACCCAGGTCTAGGCACACTGAGTCCAGTGGACAGGTATAAAGGAGCTCTAGGGGAAGTGCACATGAAGAAGCAGCAGGACCCCTCCCCCTCCCAAACCCACATTCTGCTGGCAGGAGGCTGTATTATGCAAACTCTTGCCTGGAGCTCTGCAGAGATTCCTATTAAAATTCTATTTCCTATTTAAGGACACTTCTGTGTGAGTATTGATCACTGGACCAGGGCCATTTCTGTGCTGAAGAGCTTTCCAAGTGCACCAGGGCTGTCCTTCCCCAAAGCAAATGTGCACATTTGAAGAAAGTCATTGGCTGTGGCAGTTTTAATTTTTGGTGTAAAGCTCGGTTACTTGGAAGGAGAAAGCCACGGAGGCTCAGAATCCATGAAGAATTTAAGGCCAAAATCAAATCAAATCAAATCAAATGTGCACAAGTTAATCTTAAACACTTGATGGTATGCAAATTTGCGCCCCTGTTCATGTAAATCACTATAATAAGAATTGGTTTCAAACAGCCAGATGAGAACAGCTCTTCTCCATTTACTTCCGAGTTTGAGAGTGTGAGAGAAGTACAGACACTTGGAAGACTTTCCCAGGACGTCTTTGGGAGGCCTGGATGGCTGTAGGGTGGGTGAGAGGAGGGAAAGGATGGAGGGCAGAAGAGAGGGGCATCTTCCCTTCACTCATTCTCCCGCTGACAGAGGCAGGCTGAGGTTGCATGTGGGAGGCTGACAGCTCTTTGCTGTCTGTCCTCTATGGATCACCAGTAGCTTCCTGATGAATGGATCCTTTCGACTTGACTGCTTCCTTTTAGGCAGCTAGGACAGTCTCTTCGGTGCTGCTGACAAAAGAATAGAGTTGAATACAATGTACCATAGTCACTCATTGACAGGTTTTGCTAGCTAGAGGCAGGTCCTTCCCACACTCAAGAAGTCACGTGCAGTCATGCGGAGATAGGAAGTGAAGATGCAGAGTGGGAAGCTCTCTCTCTTCATGTATATACATATGTATGTATGTATGTGTGCATACATGTATGTATCACATGTGTAAATAGTTGCATGTACATGTATGTGCATGCACATGAAAGCCAGAGGTCAAACTTGGCTTGTGTTCTTCATCTGTTGTCTAATTCCTGGTTGTGACAAAGGCTATGACTAGGTTTCACTGAGTAGGTTAAAATGGTTGCCTTGTGAATTCTATGGATCTGTCTGCCTCTGCCTCCCCAAAGCTGGGATTACAAATACATGCCACCATGCTCAGCATTTCTTTTTAAAAAATTAATGTATGTTCAAGGGTCAAACTTGGGTCTTCCTACTTACAAAGCATGTACTTCATTACCTTAGTCATTGGCCCTGCCCAATCCTACCATTTCGTTTGCATCCAACTGTCCTAAAAAGGTTAAGCGATGTCAACTCTCATGTCACCTTGGTAGCATATGCCAAGGTTACTGAGCACTGGTCTTTTTTGCCTTTCAAGTCTCCCCATTTGCTTTTAGCTATTTTGCACCCTTTTAAATGAACTGATGCTTTTTGTTAAGCTATGTTGATAGGAGACAGGATTTTAATTTCAAACGTTTCTCTGGTGTTATTTTTAGTCGTTTAGTTGTATGGATGGGTCATCTACTGCTCACACTGGATCATCTCGTGTTTGTTGAGAAAGGATATGAGAAGAAATCCCACTTGAATTAGATGTGTGACACAGACTAAGAAGGGGATGAAGAACTCTGCCTATTTCTTAGACCTTGGCCTTGGATAGAAATCGGCTTGTGAGCTAGTGTGGGGGTTTTGATTCTGAACTGCTGTAAAAAGAGACAACTCTGTGAAAGTATTTAGTTGTCATATCATAGAAGTGAAATGCAGAACACCAGGTATGGTATACAAGTTCTAGGCTTCCCACGGCAGCTCTATCAGAAGTTTTAATCAGTTGTTCAGTCAGATCAGCACCAGAACCACTGAGGGTGGGAAGGGAAGATTTCACCTTGACCATTAGATACCACTCCAACACTTGAGGATGGTGACTGCTAACATCCATTGGGAATTTGTCTGTGCCTGACCTGGGATACATATTTTTATTGCATTGTCCACTTATATCCTTACAGTTTTTTTTAGAAGCATTTTTTTTGGCTTCAGATCTGAAAAATTGAGGCATATAGAATCTATATAATTGGCTAAGTTATGCAACTAGGATTGGAAATGCCTGAAGTAAACTGAGGTTGTGGCCTTAGAGAAATTCTTGGATGTCACGCTACAGAATCACTCATACTTCCTGCTGTAGAGCAAGTGATCAATGCATGCACATGAGGAGAGTGACTGAATGGGCCTGCCGCAAGCCGGAGTGTGGCCTTAGCCTCATAGCTCTTTTCCAGTAAATCCATGGCCCTGTCCAGGCTGGTGTTTGGTTCCTGTTGTCCTGGCTAGCAATCTCTCAGCCTTTGCTGAGGGAGGAGGAAGTGTCTGGGCAGGATGGCCCTGATGGCTGATATCTTTATTCCTCCTCCATTTCATTCTGGGCAGCCTGGCCTGAGGAGCCCTTGTTTCTAACTTGTTTGTGATCTGATATTTCATCTTCGGGGGGTTCAGAAGCTGTGAGCCCCTGAGCTGGCTAAGCTGCAAGAGCTGATGGACATTCCTCACCTGTCAGCACTGTAGGCCTGGCTCCTGATGAGACTGGCTTGGAGAGAGGTTTTTCTTGGCTTTCCTTGAAGAAGTCTGTCAGATGTCCATGAAGTCTTGAGTAGATGCTGAGTAGAGCTGGCCTTCTGCCTCATAGGGCCAAGGGTATGGTGACCTTTGTGCTGCCTCTTGCTGACAAGGCTGTGGACATTGGCATATATACTACCTAGCCCAGAGGTGGGACGTTTCACTTTTCATTGGAGGCCACTGGAACTCAATATACATGTCTAGTGCTACTCTAGGCATTATGAACCCAGAGGGCTCCAATGGCCTTTAAAAGACTTAGGGTCTAGTGAGAGAATACCTGCATTAAGTGTGATAACATACAATCACTTCTTCGTTATTTGCATGTATTCTGGAGATATATGGAAAGGAGCATTTAATTCTTCCATTTGATACACCAATATTACGGCAAGATGCCAAAGAAAGAAAGGCATGACTTAATGAGAGGTAAAGTCAGTTTAACTCCTGCATGGGAGCATCATCAAGCAGTCTGAAAATGGCAGTGGGTGTGCAGTGGGTGCTCAATGATCTGGATGTGGAAATGGTGATCTTGCCTCGTTGCCCTCACTGTTAAATTTCAAGTTTGTTTTCTTCTGAGAGGACAAAGTCTTTGGTGTTGATTGTCCCCAAACCCCTGGAGGTGGGCTTCCCTTTAGCTCCTCATACTGGCCTACAGCCCTGTAAGACCACCCAGCCCTGTAAGGATGAGCATGTTTGCCTCATTTGCAATCTGTAGCTATGAACAAACATTGTGTTATCATAGAAGGTCATCACAGAGATATCCAGGAGTACCCAGAGTGCCCAATGTCACTCCTTTTTGGGAATAAAAAGGGATGTTGTGTCACTTCCTCCACACAGAACCCTCAGAGGGATGAGGAATCCCAGATCACACTGTTCAGACATTTTCTATCACCTTCCACGAATCCCTTCCACGTGTGGTGTTGAGTCTGTGTCCCAGTGTTCTGCATTTGTGCATTCAACCAAGTACAGGTTGAAAAACTTTCAAAAATTATGTCCATATTGAGCATGTGTAGACTGTTGATATCACCACCCTCTAAGCAACACACAGTAACAACTATTTCTTTTGTGTTAGTAGATACATGTAATCTAGGTAGGATTTAAAGTCTGTGTGAAGATGTGCATGGGGCACATGTCAGTTATGAGGGTCATGAGTATCATTGGCTTGGAATCTGCAGTGTCCTGGAAAAAGATTCCTCTGGCTACCACTTTTAATCCTCTCATCAGTTATTTGAGGAAGGTTTTATTGACCCCACAACAGTAGCAATAACATTAGCAATACCCACATTTATCAAGCTCCGTGCTGAGAACACTGAAGGTGTTAACTCCCATTCATATCCTTAGAGTCTTGTGAGCTAGGCACTATCACTCCTCATTGAAAAGATGAGAAAATTGGGCCACAGAGAACTTGGTATCATTCTTAAAGTTCTACAGGTAGTAGACAAGGGGACAAGAGTTTGAACACAGACATTCTGTATTTAGAGAAGAGAGAACAGTCCAGAGGGAACTCTGTTTACACACACACACACACACACACACACACACACACACACACACACACACACATACACACACACACACACACACACACACACACACACACACATACACCACTCCATGGAGGAGACCTGCTTTCATGAGCATCTGAAGTCACTGCTTTCTCTGAGAAGCCTGCACTCCTGGCCTCACTGTGGGCGTGTTCTCCTGTAACCTATGTTGCCCTCTAATCCTAGCAAAACAAACCCCATTTGCCAATTGAGAGTTCAAATCCACTGAGAATTTTCTTGCCTGAGGCTTCTACACATTCAGTGTTTCTGCTCAATGAAAAACTGGACTTTGGGAGGGTGTCCATCTTAGAGGGCGTGTGCGAAGACCAAATTAGATACCATACACAGATAACACTCTTGCAGATAGATTTCCTTTTAAATGTACCATCCACTCTTGGTATGATTGAAATTTTTGACTGGTCTTCCTCCTCCAAGCTCATGTGTTGTAGGCTTGATCCCCAAAGTAGCCATGTCCATAGGTGAAGCCTTTGAGAGGTGATCGTATCTTGAGGATTCTGACATCGAGAATTTATTATTCAAACTATGGAGTCAGCTTTTGGGGTTATTGGGAGGCGGTAGAATTAAATATTAGGAGGTGGGGCCTAGTTACAAGTAGGTCACTGATGTGTTTATGTTTTCTTTTAATTAAGTTTTTAATCATATGTGTATGGATATCTTGTCTGAGTGTATGTCTGTATGATACATGCATGCATGCAGTGCCTAAGAAGGACAGAAGAGAGCACCAGATTCTATGTGCCTGGAATTTCAGATAGTTGTGCTCTACCATGTGGGTGCTATTGATTGAACCCTGGTCCTGTGGAAGAGCAGCCTGGTGACACCCCTTTAAGAGGTATATCTTGTCCCCACCCGCTTCTTCTCCTTACCTCCTCTTTGGCTTCCGTCAGGAGGGTGGCCTTGTTTAACCACCTACTCCCTGCCACAGGCTCATAGCAGTGGGGTCAGGAGATTGCACCAAAATAATCCTTTCTTCTCTAGAAGTTGATTGTCTTCGGGATTCTGTAACGGTGGCACAAAGCTGAATAATACCTCTGCCTCACAACCAGGAACTTCACCCAGAAAGAAAAGGTGGAAAAAGGCTTTTGAGGAGAAAGAGTTAGCCAACTCTTGACACACATTGCAAGGCAGCCTCATGGTGACTGGTAGAAAGTCACGGAGCACGTCTATATCAGTATGCACACAAGATGCACCTGAGCAAGAGAGATGTTGGGTATTATTTGAGTGCAAATTAGTCTCGTTGTTAAACTAGGGAGAAAACTATTACTGTCAAGTACTGGAGAACTCAGAACAATGTGAATTTTTCATAAGTGTAGCTGTTAACTGCCTTCCCTGGGTTGTTGGCTGTGCATGGGTGCCAGGTATATGTCACTGTTCACTTAGTACTCTCTAACCATTGACTCCTTTCTAATCTTTCATTTTTATTACATTTAGTGTGTGTGTGTGTGTGTGTGTGTGTATGTGTGTGTGTGTGTGTGTGTGTACACATGTGCAAGCAGGCACTCATGTGTGTGTATATTAGGTTAGAGAAAAAATTCAGGTCTCTGTTTTCCTTTTCCACATGGATCTAAAGGATCAAATTTGGGCTGTAAGGCTCGGTGGCTAGTGCCATCGCCCACTGAGCTCTTTTATAAGCCTTCATTTCTAATCTTTAATGCTCAACATGGGAGTTACTATCTCAGAAAACACAGGTTTGTCGTGACACTTACAGGGAGGTTGAAATAAAATCCATTCAAATGCCAAGAATTCATTGAGTTGTGCCTTCATTCCAATTGTCACTTCTTGGCTTCCTGGCCTGGGGTGAGTGAACATTGCTTTTTCTCCTCACCTGACTAAAAGTCTGAATGTGGAGCCTTGTCTTTGGTCACTCGGTCTTGGAATCCCTTGCTACCTTTGGAACCAACGTCTTCCAAGCCATGCTAGGCATTAGTGTTAGGAAACAGTCGTCTACTGGTTGCGTGGAAAAGGGCAGTGTAGTTCTTCCCTTGCGTCTCTGGCTTTACCCACCCCTCCTCCACATGCCTTTGCTGTATTCTTGTGGCTACTGACATGCCTTAGTTGAGAACAGATGCTCAACTTGTGGGTTGTACACTTTCAGTGGAGTTGTCTGAGGCTATGGGAAACACAAATGTTTATATTCTGATTTATGATAGTGGATAAATTACAATTATAAGGAGCAACAAAAATTTTTTATGCTTGGGGGGTCACCACAACATGAGGAACTATATTAAAGGGTCACAGCGTTGGAAAGGTTTTGTACCACTGGACTAGAGCTGGGCCTGCTTGGGCAGCCTGGGACTTTCTTCTGTCAGTTAGGAGGCCTTTTGTTGCCATCCAGGATGCTAACACCCAGTGTCACTGACACGCCTCCTCAATGTTGGACACCACATTGAGCCTCTTCTCAGATGAGATCTCCAGCTTTACTTCCTCTCGGTAACAGATACAGCATTTATCCCCCCTTTCAAATGTGATGATTTTGGATTGCAATGACATGTTGGGAACACAGGGCTGTGCTGACAACCCTCTCTCGCCTCTGGCTAATCCCCAAACAGTTCACTGAGTTGTCCAACTTTAGTTTTGCACCGCTGGTGTGGACGATCCAGGGGAGGAGCTTCCGCTGAGCTTTGTCCTGTTTCCTCCTGTAGGATCTGGTTCATCACTCAAGGCTGCTGACATCTTTTTGGAGCCTAGCTATGTCATCTGATGGATTTCTACCTTTCTCAGCTGGTGTCATCAGAAAACTGATAAGCGTATAACATTTATTTTCATCCAAGTCATTGATAAAAATGATGAATAGAAAAACCCAATGGGATTCAAAATGCTGTTAGAAAACCCATTCTACTTCAGTGAAATTTATTAATTATCACTATTTGAGCAATAGCATGCTGCCAGCTATTGACTTATATAGGCCTGTACTTATTTCTTCATTTTATTAGCAAGATGCAAGAGTCTCAAGCCTGATATTATGGGATAAGAAAACATATGCTCAGTAGAAGATTTATTTTTGCCCAAATAAAATTTTGATCCTTATTTCCAGCTCCTAGGAGATAAGCTCTGAGCTCTGGGAATGATCTGGGATCTTGGGCCAAGCCAGACTATTTATGCAAACAGTAGGATTTATGCTAGGATCTTGGCCTGTAAAGTATCAATGATTTTGGAGTTGTTGGAGACTATGTGTCTGGGGCTGGCTTACAGTTTCAGAGGTTTAGTCCGTTATTGTCATGGCGGGAAGCATGGTGGTGTGCGGGTAGACAGAGGGCTGGGGAAGGAGCTTAGAGTACTACATACATCTGGATGGTCAGGCAGCAGGAAGTGAATGCTACACACTTCCTCTAACAAGGCCTCATCTGCTAGTAGTGCCACTCTCTCTGAGCCTATGGGAGCCACTTTCATTCAATCTATTACACTAAAGTTGGTTACAGCTATATGACCAATGGCAAGGAAAGGCCTGGACCCTAAGATATGGGCAAGCTTTCTTGGTTAGCTAAGTGCACTCTCCCACCCCCCCCATGCGTGTGTGTGTGTGTGTGTGTGTGTGTGTGTGTGTGTGTGTGTGTGTGTGTTTCACATGCTGCTGTGGGGATACATTTGATTCCATGCCTCTACCGATAGAAACTGCTAGCTCAAACCTGTGCTCACCTTTCTTTTCACTGTGATCGACCATCCCTAGTCACTGAGTCAGCAGGTGATCTTAGGGACTGCAGAACTGCAGCAGGAATCTCTGGACAGCATTGTGTCTTTCTTTGGATCCAGACTGTAGTTCTTTCTGGGCTTCTAGAATCTTCTGTCCCTCTTCCCCAACCTTCTTGAGAATGCAGGCAAGCAGGCAGCCTCCTCAGAGGCCCACCCAAGGGAGGGAGGACCCTTCTTTTCACAGCTGCCCCATGTGTTTTAGTGGGACTTATTTAAGTCTACAGGAGGATTCCAAGTTTGGGTTTACCTCCTGCCCTTAGGAAAATCCTTACTCAGATGCAAACAGCAGAAGCATGTACTACCCAACTACTAGGCATTTAAACTTTAGTCTAAATGAATGAGAGGTCTTCACAAAGTCACTAAAAATGCTATCCTTTCCCTTCCCTTCCCTTCCCTTCCCTTCCCTTCCCTTCCCTTCCCTTCCCTTCCCTTCCCTTCCCTTCCCTTCCCTTCCCTTCTGTTCCCCTACTCACAAATTAGTCTGACCTTGACCTCACAATGTAGCTTAGGCTGGCCTTGAACTTATGAGCCTCTTCCTTCCTCAGCTGAGAGTATTATAGTGCACCAGGATACTTGGCAATTGTCATGGAAATTTCTTAAGGTCAATAACCTTAAGAATTCACCCTTGAATTTAGACATTGGCCAAGCCTGACCTCTGACTCAGAGTTGACACTCAGGCCAAGTAGGACCTGCAAGCTTAAACACTCCTTCCACAGTTGTGCTCCCGGTCACTTCCGCAGCCACAAGGTACATGTCTGGGGTGCTCTTGAGAGCTCTCAGCTCCACAGGAAGTGCCTCCTTGGAGGTGGGTCCTTTCCCTGCCACCCCCCACCCCCCCACCCCCACCCCAGGCAGAACCCTTTCTGACTTGGCTTTGTTGCTTTCAAGAATGGGCTTCCCACAGGAGGCCTACTGACTTAGTGTTCCCACTTTCCTGCAGGCTTGGCTGTTTGCTTTCAGACATAAGCTCCTAACTCTATGCTCCTGATATTTCGTATCTCTTTCCCCTGGTTTCTTCTTCTTATTCAGTAAAACAAAGGTAGTGATAAGAACACTTACCTCTCTACAGTTACAGTGAAAATGAAAGGATTATAGAAAGGACTTGGTCCATAAAAAATGTCCAGGGTAGTTCTTTTCCTTCTTTCTCTGCTGGAGCTTCTGTTCCTAAGCCTGGGACCTCAGGGGGCCCTGGGCTTCTGTGCCCTGAACAGCCACAGTTGTGCAAGCACTCTTGGGTCTCCTGTTACAACTGGGAGCCGGCAATAGACCAAAATAAGTGTGTGCGTGGGGTGGGGGTGGGGGTGGGGCAGCTGGGTGAACCTCTGCAGGGAGTCTGACCAGGTCAGCTAGGAATGCTTGTCAACCAGCCAGGGTGGCTTTTCCTGTAGGCTCCTGTATGGGTCCCCGAGGTGGGTGAGTGACTCATGAGGGTGCCCTCCCCACCCCCACCCCTACATCCAAATGCTCAGCCCTTCCCAGAGCCAGGGCTCACCTAATCCCCACAGTGGGAGTCAGGGGGCATCCACGCCTGTGCAGAAGGCTAAGGTTGCACAGTGGTAACTCCACACTCTGCAGCATGTGTAGCTGAGGCCTTTCTGCACAGCAGTCTCCTGCAAAGGCGGGCAGCGAGGTCAGCTTGGCAGGCATCACCTCTGCAGCCAGGATCCAGCCTCAGGCAGTGGTGCTCCAGGACCTGAGCAGAGATGGCTGAACAAGAAGGCAGTGGCCTGCAGGTGCTGCTGCACACGCTTCAGGTAGGAAGTGCACAAGCCAGTGGGCTTTGCCTTTGCCCTGCTGGCCTGTGTTGGTGCATGAACACTGAGTTCCCCCTGGCAGCCAGTGGTCTAGTTTGCTAACCAAGCAGTAGCATAGGTACCAACTCTCACCTTGAAGCTGCCCTAAGTGATGCTATGGTGTTTAAATATTAAATACAACAATGCTGATGGTTGTTCTGCTTAAATTATTGAACCTGGTGGGATCAAAGGCTCTGGCTAAAAGATATAGATTTGCTAGATATGGGAAACAGAGAGAGAGAGAGAGAGAGAGAGAGAGAGAGAGAGAGAGAGAGAGAGAGAGAGAGAGAGAGAGAGAGAAGCCTGTCTGGCAAATGAAGGATATGTAGTAAAGCTATTGAACGGGGCTAAAAATCTTGATGGGGGCTTGGAGAATGGTGTGGGAGGAATGGGTGGCTAGGGAGAGGGCTTCTCTGGGCTTCTCTTGCTAAATGGTTCTTTCAATAAGCTCCCAAATTGCATTCTGCATCAGACTGGCCCGGGATGCTAACTGTATATTCTCAGGCTAGATGTGGCCTGAAGGCATTGGAACCAATCAGGGGCTGGAGCCTCCTCGGTACCAGCTTTCCCCTGGTGATGTTATTCTCTAGTCATTTTGAGAAGCCTTTTTCAGGGGGCAGTGGTTTGTGACAGCATTTGCACTGTGGAGTCACCTAGAGAATGCTGAAAATACTGATGTCTGGGATGCCAGCCCCAAACAAAGACCTGGGTTCATTGTTATGGGGAGAAACCTCACTGAAAGTTTGCAAGCTCCCGCGTGGGTCTTAGCACACAGCTCAGGTTGAGGCTGCTTGGAACAATGCTTATGTTTTGTGGGACCCAGAGGACGTCAGTGCTCATGGAGGCCTCAGGGTTTTTTTTTTTTTAACCCCTGGGAGGCTTGAAGCCAGATGCTATGAAAAGACGTCATACAGGGCAGGAAGAGCGCAGCACTTTGTCATCATTCTGTATATGAGCCTTTCTTCCTGCTGTAGAGTGTTGGCTTATTCTTCCTGCAACTTGAAGGAAGTTGGCATCCCTAAAATGTTTAAGAAACCCACCTTTCGGGTATACAGAGGAGACTAAATCCTAGAAGGGAATGGAGTGAGTTTTCAATACCACATGACTGTTGAAAAGGAGAGCCTGGGCCAACATCCCTCAAGAACATCACAATTCATGTCTGTGGATATGCTTATCTTCGCCTCTGTATGTTTTTAATGTGCATGTGTCCACATGTACATATTTATGTGGATGTCAGAGGAAAATCTTGGGTACCTACCATTCCTCACCTTGCCTTTTAAGGAAACATTTCTCTCTAAATCTGAAGCTCGCTGATTTGTTAAGGCTGGCTGGCCGCAAATCCCAACAACCTGCCTGTCTCCACCTCCTGTGCTAGGATTACAAGCACATGCCGGCTTGCCTAGCTTTTGTATGAATCACACCTGGGTCCTTACACTTGTACGACGAGCACTTTACAACAGAGCCATTTCCCCAAACCCCAAATCCAGTTATTTAGTGTTCTTTGTCTCATTGTATGTGGTGTATACAAGGCAAAGACATATCTGGATTAGGGTGTGGGAGATGGGAGTGGACCTCAAACCAAGCTGGTGACGTCTGTCTAAGAACTTTTATGTGGCGAGATGCTTTCATAGTCAGATGTCATAGGCTGAGGCTTTGTTGGTAGCTTCTGAAGTTACACAGAATTTTTGATTACCTGTTGTCCGTAGGAGTGAAAACCTTGCCTGGTTAGTTTTCTGCTCTAGCTGTCTGGGAGAAAAAAGGTGCTTATAGACAGGAATCAAGAGCTCAGGGAAAAACGAATGTCCTGCCGTTGGCTGGAAGTCACTGCAGGTTCAGCCTAATCTTCTGCCTTCCTCCCAGAAGGGATTTATAATTGATATTTAGAATGAGCACTCTGGGGCACCACAAGATTCTCAATTATCAAAGACAGATTTAATTATTTTCACTAGGCCCTGCTTAGTTTCCAATTAACTAGCACATTAAAATGACACCAGCGTGTCCCGTGCTGGTTAGTTTGGTTGTGGCGTACTTGACTTGGACCAGTTTGACCCCTACTAAGTGCTTCCGAGAATGCTGTGTCTATCTCCATTGTAGAGGTAAGAACTATAAAATGCTTTTAAAAAGTGAACTCAGAGAGAGTAATCTTGGATAGTGATTTTGATGTCCTGTTCCAATGCCTGTTTTCCTCTTGGCTTAACCTTGAGCAGTGATTCTCAAGCGTCCTAATGTTGAGACCCTTTAATAGAGTTTGCTCATGTTGTGGTGGCCCCAACCAGAGAAATTACTTCATTGCTACTTCAAAACTGTTATGAATCATAATACAGATATTTGATATGTAGGATATCTGGTAGGTGGCTCCCAAAGGGATCACGGCCCTGATCCCAGAGAGTTCCACAAAGGCTTCTGGAAGAGGTGAGGCAGAAATATTCCTAATTAGGAATTTTCAGGATCTTGCCAGTCCAAACCACGTCTTTGTCATCATGCACAAAAGTGACAAACAGAAGCCTTTGTGCGGCCTCCCAAACCTCTGGAGAAGATGGACAGAAGAGGAACATAGTTTCCAAGTTTCCTTGTTTTTGAATAGTAGCGCACAACTTTACCAGGCAAAGATAAAAGAAAGTAGGGCTAGAAAGAATGCAGCCAACATGACAGAGGTCCTCATTATGCCCCCCTAATCCTAGATGCCTCCCTCCTTGAGAACACCACCTCCTTGGAACCACAACATATACTCGACCACCAGGAAATATTCCTTTGGCAGGTTACCTTTCTCTGTGTGAATGAGGATGGGACAGTTGGGTTGTTTTTCCTACTTTAGTTTTAACACAGCCTTACATCTGGCCACAGTACGAGAATCCATGTTCTACCGAGATATTTTCCAAGTTCCTGGCCTTGACAGCTTGAGTTTTAGGTAGAAAATTAGATAGGCTGATGGGGATCTTCAGGGTGAAGGGGAGACATCTACAGCCCAGGTTTAGAGAGGCAGAAAGGACTGTGGCCTAGCTCCGGCTCTCACACTTCCCAGCTGTTTATCCTTATTCAAGTCCCTTGACATCCCTAGACCCTCCTCTATGGATCTGTGCCAGAGAGGCAATAAACCCAGGTTCCTAAGCACGTAGTGAGAAGCTTAAAAGAACGCATTTGAGAAGGCACCTGTAAACTACGTGTGGCTGTCCAGTGACGGTGGTGTTGGTGATTTCCCTGGAGGGATATGTAATCCTGAGATGCTGAGTGCACTTCTCTACAGCCTTCATAAACCTGCCCTTTCCTGGGTGGACTCCAATATACTTGAAAAAAAAAAAAAAAAGGTAGGTGTCTCCTTCTGTGCCGCTCTCGCCTCTCTGTGTGGTTTAAGTTAATGGGGAAGATGGGGAGCTGCCAGGGTTGCAGGATGTAGACTGTGTGCCAGCCCTGATGTCACGGAGCCCTCATCCAGCAGTGTCACATGAAATGCCAGTTAAGAACCTTATTGAATCATAAAAGATGTATAACGGTTAGGTCAGCTTTGGCACACTCTGAGCTGCGATGTGGGCACATATTTGCTGTTTGCATTCATACTTTTTTTTTTTTTTTAATTTTTTATGTTATAGCTGTTCAAACCGAATCCCAGGTCTGCAGCCTTGCCAAAATGTGTATTGCTGACTGCTTTTCTCAAGTGAGGTTCCAAGAGCATCATTTATTATGGATTGTGAATGAATGGGGTTTCAGGATGTAGGGTTTCCTGTCTTGAGTAAACATTGACCTTTGCTAATAGGAAACCTGGGCTGAGGCATCCAGTCTGCTTTTTTTTTTTTTTTCTTTGAACTTGATCCTCCAAGGATTATTTTCAAGATAACAGGTGATTCAGGGCCTGGACTGCGATGAGGGGCTGTGTGGGAAAATGATGACCGATATGTCTCGTTCACGGAACTTGGTAGTTTTTGTTTCCGCATGTGCTTGATAATTTCCCGTGTAGACCTCTCCGTGGAGGATGAGGAGAGGCCATGAACTACCCATCTCCGTTATCATGGAACCAGGTTGGGAAAAAACCAAAGCTTTCCCCTTAGACAGAAGCAGAAAGGCTTGGACTAATCTAGGCAAGCATTTCGCCCTTAGATAGAGAACACTGTGTCTTGGCTTCCTAGAATTTCCTAAGCTTGTTCTCTTGGGATGCTGGAGGCTTTATATGAGTTTGTTGGAGACTTTTAAACCTCAACCATGGCATAAATATGGATACAGAATGAAGTGTCTTAATTTTGATCACCAGTAGGAAAAAGAAAAAAAAAATCACCCTCATGTCATGCACAAGGGAAAGAGTGTAAACTGTCAAGAAGTAAGATCAGTCAGTCCCTAAGGGGCAACCGTGCTGGTCAAACTGGACCCTGAAGGGAATGGCGGCTGCATGCAGGTGTGCAGGGTGTTCGAAGCAGAAAACAACCTTCACTTGGTCCAAAACATAGCTTCTTAAAGTCTTCTGAGATCAGAGAAAATGGACAAGTCCTCGTTTGGGCCAAACTGATACCTTCATCACCTCATATCACTCTGCCACCAGTGAAGAAGACATGTCTATCCTGCCTTTGGGGTGAGACTGGCACTGGCCAGATGAAGTTGAAGCCGGTCAAGGCTCAGAAACATAAATCTAGGAAGTACTCAGAAGGGGTGTGTGAAGCAGATCTTGCCACCACAAACTTAGTCTGAGTTTTTCTTAGGCTGAGTTTTTCTTAGGTGATGCTGGGGCCGCCTATTTATTCTTCCCTTTGGGGAGAATTATTTGTCTTGATGGAATTGAAGGTTGAAGGAGTGTGAATTTCCCATACTAGAGGGAGGCTTATCCTACATCTTAACTCAGTGTGGAGGAAAATAAGTGCACATAAAGGATGGTAATGCTTTGGATATGGGCCAGTTGGATATTCTCAATACTGTCCACATGCTACCCATTGTTTACCCACTCTTTATCTATCATGTTTTTTTCTATGACATGGAGGTCTAGAGGACCATTGGGTGGGTGGCACGTGAGAAGAAGCACACAACACTTTGTTTAAAACTTGTGTGTCTCTGTGCAACCAACCAAGGCTCTCTTGTTTGAAATCTCTTCATCTTCAAGATGAGATTTATAATACTTAATAATACGCTGACCATAAATTAAGAACAAATGCATGCAAAGGCATAACCACAGTGGCTGTGTTTGTCAATCATCATAGTTAAATCAGTTCCTGTCTTCGTGAAAACCTGGTCCAGAGTGAAAAGGTAGGAAGACAAATATTTGAAAAATAAATTCACATGTGATGAAAGCTGTGGTAAAAGTGAATACCCAAAGAAAGTTTCATGGAATTTGGGATGGGAACAGTTTTGGATAGGCCTCGGAAGATGACCCCAGTTTCAGCTGGGCTGACCGGAGTGAGCAAAGGATGTGAGGTCATCTCTACCTAGCAATAATATACAGGGGATTTGGGATTTGGTATGATATTGAAATTGATTAAAATAAAATGCTTAAGGGAAAAGGCAGATGGAAACAGATGTTTGCTTAGATTATGATGGGTCTAGAGTGATAAGCTTCAGGTCTGATATACTTGTGAACATAGCTGGTAATTCCTGAATGTGGCCTCAGCTGAAATGACATCCATAGAGCTGTTTGAATGAGTTGATACTTGATTCGATGCAACACGGTTTCATGTTGTGATCAAATTTAATATCCTTGCCATATTTTGCTTTTCCTCTTAAATTTAATTATTATTTTTAGTGTGCCTTTATGTGGTACATGTAAATGTTCATGTGGGTGTGTGCCTGTGTACTATGAATGTACATAGACATGTTTATATATAGATGTATTAATGTGCAGAGAACAGTGACACCCAGTGTTTGTGTGTGTGCGTATGTATGTGTGTCACATACACACACACACATATACACACACACAGACAGACAAAGAGACAGAGACAGAAAGATAGACAGAAAGAGAGAGAGAGAGAGAGAGAGAGAGAGAGAGAGAGAGAGAGAGAGAGAGAGAGAGAGAGAGGCAGGTGATGGCTTACATGAACATGGATGCAAGGCTAGTAATCACTGGATTTGTTGGATTTGGGTGTTTTGCTAGTCCTGACACCACTGAGGAAAACGATCACCCTCTTGTTTTTTGTTTGTTTGTTTTTGGTTCTGCTTTGATTGGCCTCAACCTGGAGTTCTTCTTTACTTTCCTTCCTCTTTGCATCTCACCTACTTTTGATCTTTCTTGCAACTCTAACCCCCACCTCACAAAGAAGGGCTAGAGTAAGTCTAGGCATAGACCTAGGGAGGAGACATAGTGGTTTTGTGTGTATGTGTGTGTGTGTGTGTGTGTGTGTGTGTGTGTGTGTGCTTGGTTGTCACTTCAATTTTGAAGAAACACAGTTATTTTACGGGTAGTATCCAAATGTTCTGGCATCAATGTTCTTCTGGCTGCATGGTTAAATTAAAGCAGCTAGAGGTGGGTCAAAAATTCCTGTCCCCACTTGAGAACCAGGAATAGTTAATTTTTTTTTTTACCTCCAGATCCCTGGTTCTGGGTCTGGCTGTGTCCTAAATAGCCGCATCCATACAGCAAAGGGTGAAACATGGAGGTCAGCATGGCTTTGAGGTATGATTGGGAATTGGGGAGAGGCGGAGGCAAATGGCCAGCAGCAAGACTCATGCCCGCAACAGAAACTACCATTGACAACATTTTTTCTACAATCTACCCAGTCTCTAAAGGTGGACTGCATCTTAGGAGAGCCAATCCAGGTTCAGTCTGAACTCTGGGTCAGGGGGAAGTGTGCTCACTAAGGGAGATGTTTGGTACTTGGTACTGTATCATACTCATTGGACAGGCAGCAATGAATCAAATAGACTGAGCGCATCTTCATATTTCAGAAACGGGTGAATGGAAATTCATCCTCCTGGGTGTGACCTTTGACTCCTTTTGCCAGATCTGGAGTAAAGGAAGTAGAGGGTTTACTGGATCTGTGCCTTTTTGCTGCATGGTGTCCTCAAAAGTCACCTGTAAGCTGCAGGTGTAAGACAAGGGCGGTCACGAGCACTGATGCTGGGGATGACGGAGGGACCTAGGAGATGAACAGAGCGGAAGAGTGGCCCCAAGCCTGTCCTGAGCATGCGTTCTTTCCCCTCCTTTCTCTCTTTTCTCCATTTTTAAGTTTTCGTGTGGTTTAATTTAAAATTTTTAACTGTTAGACAAGACAGGAAGCCATACACCTGTAATCCTAGCGCGTGGGCGCCTGAGGCAGGTGGATCATGAACGAGGTTGGACTATGGGTTACGTAATAAGATTTTGTCTCATTTAAACAAATTGAAATGAAATACAGATAACACATAATGTGTCACTCAAGCCAGCTTTACGTGTTCCGCTCATTAGAGTGCGTTCATTCTCACTGTTGATGCGATCCACAAGTCATTTCATCTAAAACAGCTCCCCATGCCTCCCCATTGGCCCCTGACAGTCACGATTCTACTTCTGTCCATATGAGACTGACACTTTTATGAACCTTGTGTAATCAGAATCATACATTTGCCATTTTGACACTGGCTTATGTTCCCTAATATAATGTTCTTAGGGCTCATTCTTTTTTTTTTTGTTTAGGCGAATAAGTGTATTTTAATTTTTTATTGGGAATTTCATACATGCACATAATACATTTTGTTCAAACCCGCCATCCGTTCCCTCCCCCCACCCCTCCCCTATCCTCCTCACCACCTTCGCCTAGCTCTGAGTCCACTCAATGCTACCCGTATCACAGGCACTTGTGGAGAACCTAATAGTACCTCTATGTCTACTCTGCTAAAAGGAAATGGCCATAAGCTGCACCCTAAGTTCGTATCACCATCCCCATAGATTAGCGCGCCTCTCAGCCCTCACCGGAGAAGCTGCTTTTTGCAGTGGAGGGTGATTATTACAGAAACCAACACTGCTGAGTGAAGAGAGAACAAAAGACCGTGACATGCTCAAGGCTCATTCTTCTTGTTGTATGTGCCAGAGTTTATTTTGTCTTTAATATGTTGAATAAATATTTCACCCAAATGCTGCATATCCCCCTCCATCCATCAGTGTTTGCTTTTACCTTTTGAGGTATGTGAACAATGTTGCTGTGGACATGGGGATGCAAATACTTGTTTAGCTTTCAATTCTTTTGAGCAGACCTTGTTCCTATGCCGGCACATGGACATCTTTGTGTACTCCTTATTAAAAAACCACCAATTACAAACAGAACAGGAATGAACATGGATAAGTACGTGTCTCTGTTGTAGGGAGTTAAGTCCTTTAGGTACATGCCCGGGAGTGGCATCACTGAATCATGTGTAGATCTGATTCTAATTTCTTGATAAGCTATCACACCGATTTCCACAGTGGAACCACCAGTTTGTACTTATACCAACAATACACGAAGGTACCCTGTTTCCCTGAATTCTCGCCAACACTTATCATCTCTTGTTTTACTTCTTTCACAAATTGTTTCTTTTATTTTTTTGAGATTATAATTACACCACTTCCTCTTTCCTCTCCTCTCTCCAAATCTTCCCACGTCTCTCATCCCCTTGCTCTCATTCGAATTTATGGCCTCTTCTCTTCAAAAATTGTATATCTATGTATTTCTGAATAGATAAATACAGCATGGTACACCTATATAATGTTACCTGTATGTATATTTTCAGGGCTGACCATTTGGTATTGGATAACCCATTAGTATGCTTTTAATCTTAGCCATCCCGATTGGAATAAGCTGACATGGAAAAGTAGTTTTCATTTGTGTTTTTCCAATGGCTAAGGATAGTGAACACATTTAAGAATAATTCTTAGTTATTTTTATTTTTCTAAGAACTCTGTTCAGTTTCATACCACACATTATAACTGGTTTGTTTGCTTCCTTGTTATGTACTTTTTGAGTTCATCAGGTATGTACTCTAGATGCTGAGCCTTGGTTGCACATATAGCTACCATTTTGTTCCTATTCTGCAGGCTGCCTCGTCAGTCCGTTAACAGTTTTCTTTGCAGTAAAGACATGTTTTAATTTCCTTTGCAGGATAGATGGTTGGTCTTGGGCGACTGGAATCCTATTCAAAAAGTCCTTACCTGAGCCTACAAAAAGAATTAATGAAAAATTGAATCTTTGAAAAAAACTTAACACAGAAAAATCAATTTCAAAGAAAAAAGCAAACCCTAAAATTGAAGTAAAAGCTGACTTGAATGCAAACAAGCCAACTAAAACTATCATAACCATACAGAGAATCATATGTATTCATGTAACAAGCACCTAGATAAAGCAGCAGTGGATTTCCAGTGCCCCAGAGGGATGCTGCCATGCCTACTGCTCCCAAGATTCACCTCTGCTCTGATTTCTGACATCACAGATTGTGTCTGAAGATTTTAATTTGATACAAATAGGACCCTACAGCAAGTCTTCTCTTGTGTCTGTCTCTTTTGACTTAACACTGTGATCTCTCCAAGTTTTGCATATAGTTGAAGATACTGACTCTCTTGGCTAATAGAATACCATTATGTGAGCATGCTGTGATTTCTTTCTACATTCTGGGGTGGGTAATAGTTGTGGCAATTTCCAGTTTGGGACAGAACAAAATAGTGCTGTTAAGAACATTCTAGGAAAGCCTTTGTGAACATATGTATACATGTCTGTTGGACGTATACTTACTACTGGAATAGTGTTTTAGAGTATCCATATGTTTAGCTTTCATAGATAACAGCAATTAATTTTCAGAAACTGGTTATTTTTTTTTTTAAAGCACCTATTATCCACATAGATATCATTAGCTTGAGAAAGCTTTGGCTATTACATACCCTGGCCAGAAGTTGCTTCATATATATATATCAGCTGAAAATGGCTTGAGATATTTTCTCTTGGACTTTGTAGAAGGCTTTAGTATATGTTGCAGTTTCCTTCCTTCTTTCCTTTCTTCCTTCCTTGTATGTGCACAGGCACAACTGGGTGCTGAGGCAGAGCACTTAAACAGCCTAAACCACACCCTGAGCCCTCTTATACTTTCATAATGACAGTTAAAGAATGACTCACCTTTACTAAGCAGTTTATATGCATCAGAAGCTGTGTAAATTTCTTCATGGGTGTTGTCTCATTTAGTCTTTGGAACAGTCCTTTGAGGAAGAGAATGTTATTTTCCTCTATCCAAAAGCCTGAAATGGAAGAACTGGGGAGGCTAACAAATCTCGCACCATCTCAAAGCTAGCACATGCCATTGCTGGAATTTGAGTGGAGGGAACATTATTCCAGAAGGTGCACCTTGGACAGGTGTACTAGGTCTCTTAAAGAAAAGGTGAGCCTTTATAAATGCTCCAAATGGAGACTTCTTTGTGTAGAGTGCTTGCTTGGGGAGACAGACACTCCTGCTTGCAAATTTGGGAAGGGTGTCAGCTGACCACATGGCTAGAATCACTGGTATAGGAAGAAGAGAACTATGCCACACGATGGACATAAAATGTCCCTGCCAGTGCTCTATCTCTAGCTGGTGGCCATGCTTTAGAAGGTTCTGGAAACTTAAGGAAGTTAGGCCTTATTGAAGGAAGTAGGTCACCAGGTAGGAAGAGTGATCTCTGAAAGTTAGGCTGGTCCCTGATGCCTTCCTTGCTCTCTGCTTCCTGCCCATCATGTGGCAATGACGTTCTTCTACCACAGCAACGTTCTACCCAACTACACAGGACAAAACAACCGAAGACTGGGCCTTTCAGAACTGTAAGGCCAAGCAAATATTTTCTCCCTTAAGTTATTACATCAGACATTCTGTCAGACTACTATTGTCTGTAAGGGGTGACAGTACAATTCTTAGGCTTCCTTTGCTGTAGCATTGGTCTTACTCCTACTAAGTCTTGTCACTACGTGCTGTACATTATCCCCTTATAAAACTGCGACTGTGTGCCGGCCAAACTGCATGTCAAAAATTAAGGTTGTATTTGGCCCATGATCTGTAGTTTGCTGATCCCGGCCTGCAGTCACAGACCAGGAACAAAGGTGGCACCTGAGGTTGACAGGTAGTGATGGTGCGAGTTGCCGGTGGCCACTTGCTGCTGCAAAAGCCAGGTGCACAACCTCATTCTCAGGCTGCCCTTCTTCTTCTTCTTCTTCTTCTTCTTCTTCTTCTTCTTCTTCTTCTTCTTCTTCTTCTTCTTCTTTGTGGTCATGATTTTTTTTATTTTTTAATTTTTTTATTAATTTATTAATTAATTACATCTCAATGGTTATCCCATCCCTTGTTTCCTCCCATTCTTCCCTCCTTCCCATTTTCCCCTTATTCCCCTCCCCATGACTGTTCCTAAGGGGGATTTCCTCCCCCTGTATATGCTCATAGGGTATCAAGTCTCTTCTTCGTAACCTGCTGCCCTTCTTACAAAGGGTGAGACAACACTACATCCCTTCAGGTGTGGGTGGTCCTGGGAGAGCCTTGCAGACCCTGAGATGCACAGCTCAGAGTGGATCTACAGAGGCTTCTGCTGTCCCAGTGTTCTGGGTATTTGTAGAAATAGCATGTGCGCTTCTTAGATGAACTTTCAGCAGCATGGATGAGTGTGGTGGGCGCTGCAGTGAAGATGGTATCTACATTCCCCATCATGACCGGCATGAGGTCCGTGTTCAAACCAGCACTTCTCAAGTTGGATTCTGAGGAACTCTCGTGCTTACTAAATGCCAGTGTCGGCTTAATAAATGAACAATGGCATGTATGGATCTGAAATGTTAGTACAGGCTCATTTCTTAGACATCCTTACAAAAGAACCTTTAAAAATATTTTCAGTTTAAATGTGTATTTTTCCCTAAGTAAGCTTTCCTGAGAGCATTATTGGCTACCCTGTCACTGTATGTTCCCCTGTCATTTTCCACATATTCCCTGATATTTTCTTTGGTGTTTCTCTCTCCTCTTCCACCAGGATTAGGATCTACTCTGTCTTGTTCAGTCTTTGTTTTTTTTTTTTTTTTTTTTTTTAATTTTATAATTAAATCTTTTTTAAAAATTTTTTCTCCTTTATTAATTTATTCTTGTTACATCTCAATGGTTATCCCATCCCTTGTATCCTCCCATTCTTCCCTCCCTCCCATTTTCCCCTTATTCCCCTCCCCTATGACTGTGCCTGAGGGGGATTACCTCCCCCTGTATATGTTCATAGGGTATCAAGTCTCTTCTTGGTAACCTGCTGTCCTTCCTCTGAGTGCCACCAGGTCTCCCCCTCCAGGGGACATGGTCAAAGGTGAGGCACCAGAGTATGTGAGAAAGTAATGTCCCACTCTCCACTCTACTGTGGAGAATGTTCTGTCCATTGTCTAGATCTGGGTAGGGGTTTGAAGTATACCGCCTGTATTGTCCTTGGCTGGTGCCTTAGTTTGAGCGGGACCCCTGGGCCCAAATCTGCCTATCATAATGTTCTACTTGTAGGTTTCTAGGACCCTCTGGATCCTTCTACTTTGCCATTCTCCCATGCTTCTCTCATCTAGAGTCTCAATAGGATGTCCTCCCCTCTGTCTCAGTTTCCTGGTAAGTGAAGGCTTTCGTGGGACATGCCCCTTGGGCTAATATGCAGATATAAGTGAGTATATACCATTTGAGTCTTTCTGCTTCTGGGTTAACTCACTCATTATGATCATTTCTAGCTCAATCCATTTATCCACAGATTTCGGGAATTCCTTGTTTTTAATAGCTGAATAGTATTAATATTGCTATTTCCTAAAACAGTATCTGGTAGCAAATCCAGTGGTCTATAAATGTGTGCTGTTGAACTCATAACATATGCATGGCATATTGATAAATTAAAGATACAATTTAATAGCATTCCCAGGCCATCTTGGAACGGGGTAATTTTGAGGGGCAAAAATCTTACAGATTTTAAAAGGAATACATTTGGAAAACAATGATTTTAGACCAATGTTGTATTTCATCTCTGCTGCTTGGTGGGAGTTAACTTTCTTTCGGTGTGGGAATTGATCTCAGAATGTTGAAGAGATCCTGGATTGTAAGTCAGTTCTCTTGGAAACCTGGTGTCATTTCTCTGCTTGGTGAGTTTCACCAGCAGAAAAATCCGTAAGCTTCAGAGTCGGAGCTGCTAAAGATGCTTCTTGGACACTCAGGAGTGACGCTGATATGATCAGGAAGCCTTCGAGACTCCAGAGCTTTGGCCTAGGGTTTCAGATCAAAAGCAGGGTCATGTTTCAGGGCCAGGCTACCTGATGAAGCTCTTCCTAAGGGACTTGGAAAAAAGCGGCTTTGTCAATAAAGGGCCAGTAATGAAGAATTCTCTCTCACCGTTCCCTAGCTGCATCACAAGCAAAGAGTGCCAGCATCTCTGATCCCCCAGTCCCTTCAGGCTGTATAAGGCCAGTGTCCTACCCTCCCTACTCTGGAGCATCTTTATCCCAGCCCTTTAAAGGCACAGCTAATCCGAGAAGCTCCTAGGCCAATGTAGATATCTTTTAGTTTTCATAATGACTAGACAGGAGCTATAAGCAAATTTCATTTTCTCTTTGATATTCATTATTGAATCATAAAATATATATATAATATATCCTGAAGGAAAAAAAATTCTGAATGTCAGCTAAATTTTAGAGAGAAGAAGAGGCTAAGATGATAATGTTTGAAGGAATATGGCTATTAAAATTCAGGGAGTGGGGCTGGACAGTTGGCTCAGTGGTTAAGAGCACTGTCTGCTCTTCCAAAGGTCCTGGGTTCAATTCCCAGCACCCACATGGCAGCTCACAACTGTCTGTAACTCCAAGATCTGACACCCTCACACCAATGCACATAAATTAAATTTAAATAAAAAAATTCAGGGAGTATTTTTACTGTGAGCCCCTTATCATTGCTGAGCACTTATGATGTGGTAAGAAATAGTCGAGGCACCTTTCATGTCCTTGTCTCATGTAGCCACTGCTCCGAGGCCTATTTTACATATGAGAAACCCAAACCTCTTGATTAAGGTCATGAAGCCCACTAAGTGTCAGAGTGAAGATCTGAACCCTGCTAGACTCTGACTCCAAATTTTACTGCTTTCTACTCATTAGGCCATAGCATCTCCTTCTCAGTTACCCATTTCTTGACTAGTATCCATTTCTTGACATAAAAGCAATTCTTTTCTATTCTTAAAAAAATTAATCGATACATAGTTAAAATTAAAGGAAGTAAAAACTTCCCATGTCAAATCCTATTCGCTAAAACAATTGCTTAAGTGTCTACTGAATATTTTTAGATGTTTGTACATATATTTCCATGATTATATACTTATATTTCTATCCCTTTTACATATCATTTCTCTATGTATCAATATAATTGAATACTTTTCAATCTAGAGCTATAGACTCAGTTCTCTCTGATATGTTACAGTGCATATTTTTGAATACACAATGCACAATAATTTAAATAGACACATTTTTGTAGTGCTTAATTGAAATCTCACTTTATGGTCATTATTTTTTATGATATATGCTAAATTTTAATAGATTTACTAGACATTTCTTTCATGGATTAATTTTGGCTATAAGACTTTCTTCCAATATTCTAAGTCTTGTAGTTAATGATACTTCTACCCTGTGCCACTCTGTTTTCTTGCCTTGTTGCTCTCATGGAGCACTATGCCATATTATTTTTATTTGTGCCAACAGTAATGAAGTTTTGTATATGTACTTTTTTTTTTTAATGGAAGGCTTGTCCCTGTATCACACACTAGAGCCCTGCCTATTAGCATATGGAAGGCTACATTTTATCTAAAATGAGCATATGCAGGTTTCCTGGCTGAGTTTCAGGCTGATTTTGGACACTGTCATTACCTTTCTGTTTGATCTGAATTTCTGGGTCAGTATTCTTCATGTACTGATAGCTTCCAGACTTCAGGGCTAGATTTGTCCAGCCGTGATAGTGAGGTGATGAGCACTTCCTCAATATTTTATAAACCTCTCATTTTTTTGTTCTTTGATATATTGAGTGGATAACTGGGCCCAATATCAGTAGACCAGATAGTGGGTAGTGTATGATAAGGTTCTCAGAGGGTTATAGCCACACACATTTAGGATGCAACGATCTTATGTCAGGAAGAAAGAGCTCTTGAGAATATGACAATCGCTCTCATGCCTTTGCTCCACAGACCACTGTACACAATGGGGCCCAGATGAAAACGTGGTGCCATTGTTTTTCTCAGCGTAGGGGAAGAACTGAGACCCCGGCAGCTACATAGTCTGTTACATCCATGCACCTATGCTAGCTAATGTGGGTCTTTTCATTTTTTTGATTCTTTCCCCTGGGGTGGGATGTTGCAAAATTTCCTTGAAAGGTAAAGAAACTTTCTTCAGTTATAAACACACATAGACAGACACACACAGACACGCACACACACAGACAAACACAGATACACACACACACACACACACACACACACACACACACACACTGTGAAAAATTTGACTGCTTTCTCCAAGTCTTTACATAGGGTTTTCTAATGGAGTTTCATAAAGACAAACATAGTAAGTAGAGCTGGTTCGATTCAAATAAGAGCTAGCTTAACTTTTGATCCAGTCAGGATAAATATCTCATACTTTTAGACTTGACACAATATTCCTTTTCAAAAATATTTTTCTTTATTTTTGAGAATTAGATATATGTGTATGATGAAATATGATCATATCCACGACCCTCGGAAAGCCCACACTTCCTCTCAGAATATTTTCCTCCAATCTTCTTGTCTTTTTTTTTTTTTTTCTATTTGTGTCAACTCACCTAGTCCAATTAGTCATGGCCATCTGTGTGTGGGTACGGGATCATGCACTGTGCATGGGAAAACTACCAGTGGCCATGTTATTTAAAAAGGGTGTTTCTTCTGTAGCAACTGTTAACTGTCAATAGCTCCTTAGTAAGGGGTGAGGCAGACATGAGAGTTATCAGCCTCATCTATACTAGAGTTTCAGGTGGTCTAGGATGGTGCAAGTAACCTGGCTGCTGCAAGTTCATGCTTGCTTTAGCTGTGCCATGCCCAGAACTCAGCATCTCTCCCATTTGCTGTCTCTTATATCCTAATAGTTTTATCTCTGCATCCTAATTTAGACTTGAATATCTTACGTACTTCATCTATCCTTATGAAAATCAAAAGTCCCTTTGGTTCTTTTGTGTGGATCCTAGATTTTAAATAGATTTATAAATCCATGAATTATATAACATAAAAGTAGAAGTGAAAACTGTGCAGGAGATTGTTGGGGATTAACAGTAGTGGGCAGACGGAGAAGAGGTGAGCGAGGGCAGCACAGAGAAATATGTTCAGTGTGTTTTACTTACTTATATGAAAATATCCTTATGAAACCAAGTATTATGCACAAGGAATATAAACTAATAAAAACAACAAAGTAAACATAAAATTAAACAATTCTTTTGTTGTATCTTTTTTTTTTTCAAAAAAGGAAAAAAAAACCCAGCCTCCCCCAATAACTCAGATATACAGTTCTTCAAAAGCACCCAAGGATTTGTACCTCTGAACACACCTATACTTTGCTTGGTTACAGATAAACTCATTCTTGATAAACTCACACCTCCCTTCATGAAAATCTCAAAATAAAAATGACATTGTCTTTGCCTTTTCAGAGACATAGAACCAGTGAAAATGTAAAAAAAAAAAAAAAAAAAAAAAAAAAAAAAAAAAGCCTCCGTTTTCCTCTTTACCTCAGCACATATATTCACTTACAGCATTAAGGTCTTAGAAGATTTCCCTCTAGTTTGAATCTTTGCGTTGGGAATGCTTGTGACGATCCATAACTACATAGTTACTAAGTGTTATTATCAATGGAGAGGGGATAGCAAGTTCAGCGTCCTTTTGGATGGAGAGATCCTTAATCAACCTTCAACCTTGTGTGAACTGATGCTTCTGAGTAATGGTGGATTAGGTAATTCAGTCCAACGCTTTCATGGGAGATGATTTAAAAACATGGATAAAATGTAAGCACCCTTTCTGAAAAGCGTTGCTGTTCTAATGAGATAATGATCTTACAATGGGCTGAGGTCAGAAGATGCGACAGATCCAGAGAAAAGAGCAATGCTCTGGTGTCTTTGTCTTTGTTTCTGGTTGTTTTGTGCAGCTATAGCAGAATACCAAGGCCTGAGTTTTTATTTTTTTTTTCTTTTAAAAGTATGCAATTTAATGGCTTTAGTTAGTGTATTCACAGAACAATGCATATATTGCCACAATTTAATTCCAAGACATCTTGATCACCCTCCAAATAAATCATCAGTGTTCCTTCCTACCAAATCTCCTTCTTAGTCTTTGATTGGTCACCTTTCTGTCTCTATAAATTAACTGTTCTTTTTTTCTTTTTTTTAAATGTATTTTTTAATTAATTTATTCTTATTACATCTCAGTTGTTAGCCCATCCCTTGTATCCTCCCATTCCTCCCTTCCTCCCACTTCCCCCCTACTCCCCTCCCCTATGTCTGTGTCTGAGGGGGACCTCCTCCCCCTGTATATGCTCATAGGGTATCAAGTCTCTCCTTGGTGACCTATTATCCTTCCTCTGAGTGCCACCAGGCCTCTCCATCCAAGGGGCCTGAGTTTTTATAATGAACAGAAATGGATGGGCTCAGAGCATTGGAAGGTGGGCAGTACAAGACTGAGGAGCCAGTACCTGGCATTAACTTTTTTTCTATGTCATAACATGGCAGAAGGCATCATTTGGTATACAGGTAAAGATAGACAGAAAAGATTTCTTCCTTTCAGGTGGAAAATGGAAGTGAGGAAGAGAAGAGAAATTAGGGAGGGAAGAGATGAGAGAGAGAAAAGGGGGGTGGGCAGGAGAGAGATTAGGGACTCAATTCTTCGATGAAGGAATTCATTTCTGGTGGCCTAATCATTCTTGGGGAGTCCATCTCTTAACATGGATGCATTGGGGAATATACTTCCAACACCTGCCTTTTGGGAAACACATCCAGACCATAGAAGCAATGGAGGAATTTACAGTTGGGGGAAGAGGGCTGGAAAGAGTGCTGACACATTTGATGGCCTTGCATATCTATGCAAACAAGGGTTAGAACATAGGCTTGCCTAGAGTGGGACCCCATTCACCACACCAGACTGAAGCTGACAGACACTCTTCCAGATGTAAAGGTGAACTGCATGCAAGCCAGTCTTCATGGAAGCCATTCTTCAACTTACCTGAGTGGTCTAGAAATCTTTAAGACTAGACAATTTTCCAAGCCCTTGTTAGTAGCAAATTTAAATCCTTGTAGACTATAAAGGTATCCACCCATTTGGAGGCTCCTTGAATGCTATTATTTAGTTTTTGGGTAGGTTACATTATGTAGGCATGGCTATTGGTGATGAACTCAATCCTTGATCCCTTTCCTCTTTCCAGGAATTAGAGGACGGGCCTGAAAAAATGCCCAGCCCTTATTTCCACCTTAGCCTATTTTGGTAACTAGCCTCCATCTTAAGCTATTTGTGGAATTCTACTCACCAGACATCCCATAGATAGACATTGAAACACTCATTCTGAATATCTCAAGGACTTAAGCAGGAACCAAGGAAGGAAACCAAACATTGATTTAAAGAGGTTCTCCCACTGCTCTGATCTATAAGGAGATTATGAGGGTTTTTAGGCATTGTGTACCAAGATCTTGAGTGATAAGCAAATATTCCTATTTTATTATGTCACAATATCTTATGACATTGAAGACAAGATGAAAAGCGACATTTTATTGAGAGCTGTCGGTCACTGCCTTGCCTCTGGCTGGAAGACTTTGGAAGCCCATTAGAGGATACACTACATGTTGACTGGTAAGTGTGGGCATCATGTGACCTCAGTTTAAATCCTGGATTTGCTACTAAGTGACCTCACATAAAGTATACAACCCTATGGGTCATAATTTATCTATAAAATAAAGTATGGATATGAAATCAGTTTTTCTGAAATATTTGTCATTTGCGTGTTATGATCATAGTTTTTTTATATTTTAGCTCTACCATGCTACTGTTTATTTACCATTTTCCCAGTAAGTTTATAATTGTAACTTATTTAAGGTGAACCTTTATATACAGTCACAAGTACCATTGTAGAGCTTTACAAAAATAGGAAGTAGTCACAAAAATAAATGTAATACAAACAACATAATGTTATTAAAGTCCAACTGGATAATGTTTCTCTGGAGTTTATGAGCCTTGGGCCTGCTATTTGTTTTCTAAAAAGATCAACCAATATTATAGCGGTATTGAAAATGTACTAATAACCAGGACTTGAATGATATTTCCCAGAAGAAGAATAAATACTTTACTAAGAATAAACATTTCTCTCCATGCGATTCCATGATATTTAATGCTATGTCTCCAGTGGCATCTAAATTCAAGTCATATACTCTCTGTAGGAGGTTTGTGACCTTTCAAGAACATACTGGATTAGGGAGTCTTTAGGGTAAAATTATATTATTCCATGATTCTCTCCTTGTGAGAGAGGAGTGTTGGGGAAAAGGTATGAGTCATATTATTTTTGAGCTCATACGTCTATTAGATTGAGTACTTATTGGCCAGCAGCTTGAAGAATTAAACTGATTAGATGGGGCTCCATATCTGCAATGTAGCCATGACAACCACTAGGGAGAAGTCAACACTTCAGTTCTTCCAGCATTCCTGGAAGAAGGCACCTTTCATAGCAGACACACTTGGTCCTTGAGATCTGCACTGTGGTCTTGTTCTTTGCCTGGTTTTCTCTCCACTGAGTGGCTGGTTTGAGCTAGCATGTCCTGATTTCCCTCATGGCAAGATCACCAGATTTCATCAGTTAAACTCATGTTCCATGCTGACCAGAGGCTAGCTAATGAATGTGGAGGCATCTAGGATATCAGAAAATTCTCCTTTCCTAGTATCTTTCTGGAAGATATAAGATCCTGAAATGAGCTGCTCAAACCTGCTGGATGGCTTCCAGAATTTTGTCACTCTGTATAGGTGGGTCACAATCAGGAGTAGAGTTTTTTTTGTTTGCCATTACAATGTATTATTATTAAAATTTTAAGGTTAACATTGTACAGATGCTTTGAAACATGAGAATACTGTGGGATGTTTAAATCTAGTTAATTAACAGATGCAGAGCCCTGTCTAGTCTTTTTTTGTGTGTGTATGTGACAAGAAGATACATTCTCCATATTTTTCAAGGATACAATATGTTATTATTATAAATAGACACCGTGCTGTGCAGTAGATTTATGCAACTGTATTGCTCATTATTGTAATTGTGCATTTTCTGGCCAGTTTTTCTTCTTCCTCCACTTATGCCAATCTTTGATAGCCTTCATTATACTCTATGCTTCTATGAGATCTACTCTTATATTTTAAATCTATTTCTCATCTATCTATCTATCTATCTATCTATCTATCTATCTATGTATATATGTACATATGTACATATGTATATATGTATATATGTACATATGTATGTTATGTATGTACCAATCATCTATCTATATACTTGTTTGTTATTGTTATTTATTTATTCTCTAAGTGTGCCATGACACCTATCCACACACGAGTCAAAGGACAACTTGGTTTTCCTCTGTCACCATGTGGGTTCTGGGGATTGAACTCAGGTCCTCACACTTGGTAGCAAGTGCTTTTACCTGCTGAGCCATCTCAACAGCACTCAACAGCATTCTTTGAGGAATGCCCATTTAGGTTTTTTGTCCATAAAAATTAGGTTATTTGGTTCCTTTTTATTGACTTTAAAAAATAATATTTTAGTTATTCTTTGAAACTTACATTTATGTGTGCAACGCATCTTGACTCTATCCATTCCCCACTCTTTGAGTGCTTTGTGCAGTTTGGATATTAGCGCCTTGCCAAATGTACATGGCCTGGGGTTCTGAGCTCAGAATTTCATCTCCATTTTTAGATTTACTAAAATTACTGTTCCCAGTATTTACTTTTGTTTCGTTGTCTTCTGAGGCAAGAAGGCTAGGCTAGGCTCCATTCACCATGCATCCTAGGCTGCCCTTGAACTTGCAGTTTCACTGTCATAGTCTTCTTAGTCTTGGTATTGTATATTTGTACCTGTAATCTGTTCTGTGTAGTGTACTCAATAGTAACAACACTTGCTTCTTCTCAGAGTTGGCATCTTTAAATCTCCCACTGTTAGGACTCTTGGCATCTCTTGAAGAACTCACCAAAGTTCAACTCAGGTCACTGAAGCTAGATAGCAGGAAGCTGTCAGTAAGGAATTTTTCTCAGGGCTGGAGAGATGGCTCAGAGGTTAAGAGCACTGTCTATTCTTCCAGAGGTCCTGAGTTCAGTTCCCAACAACCACATGGTGGCTCACAGCCATCTATAATGTGATCTGATGCCCTCTTCTGGACTGCAGGTATACATGCAGGCAGAGCACTGTATACATAATAATAAATAAATAAATAATTTTTTTCTCATAAGTAAATTGGGAGCACTTCTATTTGGGATGGTAAAAGTACTTATCCATGTGTGTGAGGTGACTACTCCTAATATAGATCTATAACTTGAATATTTCTTGGGAGTTGAGATTATGGGGCATAAAACTAATTCATGGTGATATAGAAATAGAGCGGCAATGATAATTTTCAGCCTGGTAACAGAGAAGGGAGACTGTGAGGAGAACGAAGAAGAGGGAGAAAAGGGAAGCAATAGGAAAAGGGGGGCTTTAATGAGCATTTACGGCATCCTAGGTCTTGTGCAGCTTTTCATGGGGACAGGGCCAATAGTCTTTAAACACATCCTTTCTGTGATATCCCTATTCTCCAGTTTTAAAGCTCTCTTTAGATGGAATCAGCTTCTTGTTTTCTTTCAGAACAGTCCAATTTTGGCTCCTTTTATGGTGCTTTGCATCTTTCAGCATGTGTAAGTTTTGAGACCAATTCAACAAGGTCTGAGGAAAGTGAGTCAGTGTTATATGTTTAATTTTATTTGGTGTGCCTTACAGGAACATGTGCTATCTGAAATTTCACTAGTATTTATAGAGTGACCTGCTATCTCATCAAACCTCACTTGGGAATCACTTTTGTCCTTGGAACCAAATGTCCCACTGCCCATGTTGTTATTCAGTTCTCTATGGCTCAGGGACAGATATTATGTGAACAATAATGTTCAAATAAATGTGATAGGCCTGATGTGTGGTTAGCTTTTCTGGTTCATTATAACCTGGTGTTCTATTGTGTTTGTCAACATCTTGGAAGTACATTAAATAGTGTAGTTCAACAACTAGTGAATACATTGCTTATTCTAGAAGTACTAGGTCTTTGTAAGAATTGATTCACAAAATTGCTTAAGAAAAGCTAAATTCTCTATTATTCAGAACAGAAACGCATTTGTGTGTCTCCAGGTACCTATGGTTAATGCAGTTTTCACGTATGATTTGCTGAGGGTCCATGAAGGGTGACAGACATAGTGCAGAAGGTCTTTGAAGCAAGCATGATTTTCACTTGATTCCGATAGTTGTCCGCCAGGGGCAATATTATCCTGCAGGGACATCTGGCAATGTCTAGAGATAATTCAGGTTAACATAGTTGTGGGAGCTACCGGCTGAACATTCCATTGCTTATCATTACAGGGCTGCTAAGTGGGGTATAATGCACATCCTTCTCCCAAGTAATGAGTGCTCTATTGCAAAGTATCAAAAGTGCCAAGAATGAGAACATTGATGCTATTGTTCAGGCATCATTTGTCTCAGAAAATTCATGTGCTAGAAGTTTCTTTCCTGAAATAATGATATTGAATGGTGGAAGGACCTTAATAGGTGGGGCCTGGTGGATGGTGGATGGATCTTGACCACCTGGCCATGCCGGTGCCATACTTTTGTATTTCTAGAACTGTGAGCTAAATAAACATTTTTCTTAATATGGCCTCAGGGATTTTGTTATGCAAGACTGATTAAGATACTTGCCCTATTCAATCAACCTTTTACTTGTTTTATTAACCTAGGCTGAAATTTTTAATGGTAGAATATGTGATGTGATAGCAGAGTACAATTTGTCTGTTTAAACAGTGCTTTCAGAGAGAGAGAGAGAGAGAGAGAGAGAGAGAGAGGGAGGGAGAGAGAGAGGGAGAGGGAGGTGGGTGGGGCCAGGGAGAGGGACTATAATTGCTAAGCCGTGTTGCTGCTCATGGAAGGATCAGGCTAGTGCCTCTGAGGACAGCATTTCCTCACCAGAGCCTCCTCCTCCTTCTCACTTCCCGCTGGTAGTGTGCCGTTGAGTCCTGAGAGCCAATTGGCAGTGATCAATGCGACTTGCTTTGATGCATTCCTGAGGCTAGAGGAATTTTGAACTATGTGAATGACACATGCCCGGAGGCAAGGGATATTATAATTCACAAAGGGGAGAAGGAAACCAATTAGAGTTGATTAAAAACCAAACACATGGTGGGATGCATTTAGGCCCCAAATCATTCAGCAAGCTGATGTAGGCACACCAAGATCCAGGCATGCTAAAAATAAAGATGGATAAGACTCCCTGTGGTTTACAAGTACACAGGAGAACACGGGGCAAGGTGAAATAGGAGATTTTTACAGGCAACTCTCTTCCTCCGTGCTTTCTATCCTGCTCTTGTTTTCCCCCCCTGTAACACAGTTGAAGACAGTGGAGCTTAATTTTGATCTGTAGTGGCTAGACATTGCTTTAGCACCAGGGAGAGCTCAATTTTAATCCTAGCTGTACCGCACACAAGCGAGTGGTCTTATCTAAGCTCTAGCTTCTTTCAATTTCAGGCTCTTCGTATATAAAAAAGGGAAATGATACATACCTATTTTGGAGACAGGAGGTATGATTCTGAATATGTTAGTGTAGTCACAGTACACATTAGATGTTTGGTGAATATTCATTCACCCTGTTATTCTCCGCAGCTGAGGTATATCTCCCCAGTCAGACTCAGCTACTTTTCTATTGCTGTGAAGTGACACCATGACCAAGACAATTGACAAAAGAAAGCATTTGATAGAGTCCATGACTATCATGGTGGAAAGCATGGCAGTAGGTGGGCTGGCATGGCACTAGAGCAGTAGCTCAGGGTTTACATCTGGTCTACAGGCATTAGGCAGAGCAAGAGGGTAAGGAAAAAGAAGGAGAAAGAGGAGAGGGGAGAGAGAGAGAGAGAGAGAGAGAGAGAGAGAGAGAGAGAGAGAGAGAGAGAGAGAGAGAGAGAGAGAGACAGAGACAGAGACAGAGACAAGACACACAGAGAGACAGAGAGACAGAGACAGAGAGACAGAGACAGAGAGACATGAAGACAGAAAGAGACAGAGACACAGAGAGAGAGAGACAGACACACACAGAGAGACAGATAGATAGAGGCAGAGATAAAGAGAGACAGAGATGGAGATAGTGTGGGGTTTTGAAACCTCAATGCCCACCCCCAGGAACATAGCTTCTCCAAAAAGAAAATACCTCTTAATGTCGCTCAAGCAGTTCCTCTAACTGGGAGTGAAACATTCAAAGACATGAGCTCATGAGGATTATTCTCATCCACCACCAACACCATCCTAGCAAAACAGTGAGACTCTCAGAAGAGCTCTCTTGCCAACATGGACGGTGACCCCCAGAGTGCAAGACATACTCCAGAATTCCCCAGCAAGGACAGGGGAACGAACTGTTTATGAATTCACTACCCACATCCAATGGTATTGTCCTTTTTCTTCACAGTAGGGGCAGTGATGGAGGGGAAGAAAGGAGAATCACAAACCCTGGATCCAAGTCCTCTGAGAACAAAGGCATCTCCAGGACCAGATGTACTTTTTTTTTTCCTTTCTCCCTCTATTTTTCTGCTTCCCAACACCTTGGCTGTCCACATGTGTTCCAGTCCCAGTGTCACATAGAATGGTACCTCACTTTTTGTTACTTAATTATCCGGGAGCATTAGCTCTCTTGAAACAGAATTGAGAACCAAGAAAATGACCAAGTGATGTATGAAGCTGATGGTGTGATATGAATCTTTATCCACGTGAGGACAGCCCTATGCCAGGAACCCACAGCCTGCCTCATCCTTATTGCGATGCAGTTAAAAAAGACCCTGGGTCTAATTTGCAAGCCAGTTAACTCACTGACACCAGCAGACTGAAGCAGAATATGTTAGAGACAACACTTTTTAGCAAAAACTAGAGTGGCTCAGTAGAGACTGAAGTTTACACAGTTTAATTTTCACACTGGTAATCATTCATTCTTACCAAGACAGGTACTTACTTTTGAGTGTCTTCTGTTTAAAGAGGTGAAGAATTTGTGATGTGTGTGTGTGTGTGTGTGTGTGTGTGTGTGTGTGTGTGTGTGTGCATGTCATTGCTAAAAGTCATCAAATATCCTCATCTTTGAGGAATGCCATTGCTCCAGGATATAGGAAATTAGAACAGATCCTCTAAACACTCCCTGCCATCCTAGGATGTGGATGTATTCTCAATATAGCAAATTAGGGGCTCTGAAGCTCACAATTAATTTGCTTGATGCTGAGCCATCTAGGTCCTTCAGTTTATCTTCTGACATGGAAATAGATGGGAGTTTAAAAAGATGGTTACAAACGGATTTGGGAGCTTTCCTTAGCAAGGATCAGGGCATACTGAAGTGAGAATACCGTAGATGAGACTTTCATTTTACATGCACATATGTGTGTTATATGTGCATGCCTGTTCATATATGTGTGTACACGTGTGAGTGTGATAGCCAGAGGCTGACAATGGAAGCCTTCCTTGATCACTCTTCATCTTCTATATTGAGGCAAGAGCTCTCGTTTGACTCCTCAGTTAGCTAGCCAGTTTTCTCTGGGCATCCTCCGTGTGTGCTGTAGTATCCCATAGCAGGCTGGATGGGCTTTGACAATTCCTAAGGGATACCTGCCAAGTGCTGAGATTACAGGTGGGCTGCTCTGCCCATCCAGTGTGTATGTCGGTGCTGGGGATCTGAACTCAGGGCCTCACACTTGCATGGCCAGCAGTTTACCTACTTAGACAGCTCCCAGGCCCTCTTATTCCTTTTGAGTAAAGGCCTTTCAGTTGTAAAATGGGCACTTGTTCCCCATGAGAGGAGAAAATAAAATGAGAAGGGAGAGTTTACACATTGCAGCCTCTAGGTGTACTTAGTATGTACACAGGAAATATTATCAAAATGATAATCATATTTTGTAGAGGTTGAAGCTTGTAGAGCGTTGGATCCTTCTTTAAGGAAAAGGATACCAAACAAATATAAAATTAGGCATGAATGAAGATGTTTATCTAGACTAAGAACCTTTAGAAAGTAATGTTTTTTTAAAAAGCCGACAAATGCCACAAGCTTGAGAAAATCAGAAAAATAACATTTTTAAATTGACTTCTTGGCATTTCTTTATAATGCCTTTTCATATCTTTTTTTTTTGGCTGAATATACTTTGATTACCTTATTCATGTGACATTTTATAATACCATTTTCTATAGAGAATATAAAGATAATTCAAATCTCTTCCCCAGCATAGTTCATCAAAATGTATTTTTTTACTATTGATAATTAAAGACAAGTTTCTTTTGGGTTCACAACTTGATTTCAGGCAGTGTCAGGTAAACATCTAGGATTATTTTCAAATTTAAGGGAAAAAAAAACTCCTCTCAAGTTTCTTTCAAAAGAACTTTGAAGAATAATACTATATTACTTTTTTTTTTTCTTGTTGCTCTGATCAAACCCTTGACAATAAGCAACTTAAAGGGAGGGAGCAAGGTTATTTGCCTCGTAGTTTGGGAAGGATGTGGCCCACTGTGGAGAAGTGGACGTGACAACAGGACTGTGAGGCAGCTGGTCACATTCTGTGTTCAGGAAGCAGAGAAGAAACAGGAAGTGCCGTCAAGCTAAATAACCTCAAGCCTACCCCTAGTGACTCGCTTTCTCCAGTATGGCTCTACGTCCTAAAGGTTTCACCATGTGGGAAAAAGGCACCACCATCTGGGGGTCACATGAGCCTACCTATTGGGGGGGGTGTATTTCACATTCAAGCCACAATTACTTCTACCAGCTTCTGTCTCTTTTCACTGCATGGCTCGTTTCTTCTTTTCTACCAACATTCCATGCTGGGCACTGTAGACAAACTGTTCATCAGATAGGCCATTCATGCTGAATCCTGTGGTTCTGCACAAGCTGGTGCACTCCTGGTAGCCACTGTTATGAGCGACTTAATTGTTTTAGAAGTTGATGCAAATTATAGAAATAAATCCAGTTATACTCGGGGCTTAGTAGATCTTCAAGTCAAGGTGAATGTCACTTGAAGATGGATTTTTACTTGTGCTTAAAATAACTTCTTTGTGTAAGATGCTCCCCCCCCCACACACCCCAAATCCAGATGCCTATGCAAACACACGGCCAAGACCCCTTTGGATTTTAGAGGAAACCCCATGCAAGTCAGGGAGCCTGAACTGAAGCTATGTAAGATTCATGGTAAATCTGCCTCTGATGATGACAAAGCACCCCAAGATGAGAATTTGGAAGTGTGGACCACATCCACATTGGTCTTGGTAACCTAAGGTTAGTCTTTTCTTCTTTATGGAGCTAGATTTCTCACCTTCCTCAAAGAGAAGCTTGTGCTTAGGGGTGTGCCAGGGCTCCTGATACCTACAGCAGTGTGCACTTCTGAGAACTGATTGTGAGCCAGCCCAGCAGGGTCAGTGAGCATGGGGGAGAGCGAGAAGTCATGATTACTATATTTAGGACTACTCTCCTGCTCTGTTCCTCTAGCAGAGATTCCCTTAAGGAACTCATCCCAGGGCTTCCCAACAGAACCAAGTGATGTAACCACACCACTGCATATAGCCACAGTTGCCTGTTGTGACAGTCCCCTGATCCTGGAGGGAGACTAGGAGAGTGAACTGAGAAGTTGGGATTGACTTCTTCAGGCATTTCTCTTTGGGAAGCCATCAGCCCCGATGCAGAATTGTCCTGAAGGCATCAGGGCTCAGGCATATTTTGGAGTGGTCCTGTGCTGCTCTGGGTTTTGAGGATTTAGAAATTAAATAACCCTGTATGTTTTGGGGAGGGGATTCTATTACCTTCTCTAATAGTATATTGGTTTTTAATTCTCTTCTTCTTTGGGTATACCACTAGGGAGAAAGGTGCATAGAGTTGAGTCCCAATACGTTCTTGAATGCTGTGTGCTGTGGGCACATGAATACTATTGTATAATCCTATGTAATCAAGAATAAACATATCTTCTTGCAACAGTCTCCAGAGAAGAATTTCTTCTTTTGAATATCTGTATGTATTTTCAAACATGAGTGTCAAGGTAGTAACATGAAAATTATCTATCATCTACCTCTATCTATCTATCTATCTATCTATCTATCTATCTATCATCTGCCTTTCCAAGCTCAGGGATTGAGTATGAAGATTCACGGATGTCCTTGACCTGCTAATAATTGAGCCTTTTATATGGGAGAGTTATAAGTATTCATAGCAGAAGTGATATGTGAGTTGCATTTTGAAGACCTAGTAGAGGTTTGCTGTGGGATCAGACGTGGGGAGGTACATGTGTAAGAGGAAAATCACATAGTGCATTGCCTTTATGAAGCTGCAGGCAAACAGACACTGCTCACTGATGGAGAGGTTGACAATGATGATGGGTATCCTTAATGTTCAGGTCCTGTTCTTTATGCTTAGACACACACACACACACACACACACACACACACACACACACACACACACACACATACCAGGACATGTTATAAACATCTTTTATACACCTAAAACACAAAATGAATATTCACACTAATAAAGATGTCTTACAACAGCATCATCTTTAATGAGACTTTCATTTCATTGTGCTTGGGCAATTTATTTAATGTTAGACATTTAGAGTGTTTTCAATTTCTTTGGATTAGCAACAGGGATGAAGTGATGAAGATCCTTGCAAATAGATATTTGTCTCCATCTCTTGGAAATAATTGCAGTGGAACCGTTGGGTCAGAGGGTCTGTACATTTTAAAGGCTTTTGATTAAGTATTCCTTAATTGCCCATCTAAAAAAGTTGCAGCAATTTACGCTGTCTTCAGCATTGTAGGCGAGTGCCTGGTTCTTCTCACCCTCACCAGGGCTGGATTTTATCATGCTTTCAAATCTTTGCCCATCTGAGAGGGGGAAAGATGGTAATTCATTTTAATTTGCATTTCTTTGATTGCTAATGTGATTGAACATTTTTATAAGCCTGTTATCACTTGCATTTTGTTTTTGTAAATTGCCTGTTTTATTTCTTTCAGGCAAGGAAATCTTTTACCTTAGGAAATTTTCTCTGAAGACACCAGGATCAGATGAAAAACAAAAATCATCTATTCTCAAAATTTAAAAACATGGAAAATGAAAGATATGGTCTAAAAGGAAGAAATGTGGGTCCTGTGAGGCAGTACTGTATCTGCAGCAGTGGGGTTAGAGGCGGATTTTGAGACTATTGACTTTATTCCTAAATCAGACTCCAGATTGCCCTTCTGGCTCTTCAAATTCTGTTAATGGCTCTCCGGACCTTACTGCCACTCTTTTAGAGGGCTTGCCAACAGCTGGCTCTTTGTCTAGAGCATTTGAGGCTGCATTTCTGTGTCTTACTCTAGGTTTTAAGCTTCTGAGGGAGAAGAGGCAGTTTCTTCTTTACCTTATAATGCTGCCTATAATGGTGCTCACTAATGTGAGTGACAGGTTATACCATCTTGTTATTAACATTTTTTCCTCTTCTTCAGACTTGCTGGATAGTTTTAGATAAACAGCCTGACTTGCCTTTCTATCTCATCCTCTAAGCCTGGAAGGAAAATCAGATATGTGTTATAAAGTGTGCATTGTTAACTAGTTCTTTGAGGCTATTGGGAGTTATTCCAAAGCCAGACAAACAAATAACAGCAACAGCAACAAAAGAACAACAGGAGAGAGCATTCTACGCACAACTCATTAACCTCATCTGAAATAAAACGTGAGTTACCATTGACATTTCAAGGGCCATGTTTCCTAACACCCCAGCCTTAACAAATTGTAATTATTTACATACTTGGCTGCAGTGGGAATCCAATAACTATTTCTAGCCTTGTTCAACAATCCAATTAAAGAGCTCTTTATACAGAGCATGTATGCCATGTTTCCCTTTGAAATACTAAGATGATGTTATGCTTTGAACCTTCAACTGGTTATTGGGTTGTATGTAATTCTGTGTCTTTAGCCTTGGACTCTCTGGGGAAGTGCCTGTGCAGTCTGTGTGGTCAAAGTTCCAGAAGAAAGAGCTAGAAGACCTCATTCCCAGGAAATTTGAGTTTCTGACTGTGTATCTGTTTGCAGGAAATGTTTTCCATGGAGTCTCACAATTGTGAAAAGCAATGGGAATTTATTTCACTATGACCCCAGTGTTGACTCAATCCTAATACAATAGGGCATCTTACTTCCTGTGGGTATTCTGTCCAAAGAACCTCATCTCTAAAACAAAGAGAGGTATGGCAGAGTCCAGGAAAGATCTTTTCACTGGTGCCACAGACAGCCTTGTGCATCTAAAGTTTTCTGGAGTCCTAGCCCTTGCTTTGCTGGCTTAGGGATTGTGCATCCTCTAGTGTGGCCAGCAAAGCAACTGTGTGCTTGCTGAGCTTGGTGAAAAAGGCTGTTCACACCATGGCTTGTCACTTCAGAAAGCTTGCAGTGCGTGCTGGTTGGTATTCAGTCACCTATGCATATCCGTGCTAAAGGGCTTTGAGTGAGTCTGTTCAAGTGAATTCCCTCGGAACCTAGTTCTGCTGGAAGCCAAACTCCGGAGTGAGCTAAGCTTTGGGTCTCTTCTGGGATGTCTGTATGGGATTTGGGTCTTTCCTGGAATGTCTTTATTGAGCTCCATGTTATACTTTATGGTAAAAGGGCGGGGAACTTGTTACTATTTCAGAGCAACTGTTTGTCACAGAGCAATAGATAAGCAGCCACCAAGCATATCAGATAAGGAAGACTCCAGGCTATGTCTTAACTGCTTTAAGAAAAAAGAAAAAAGCTACTGCGAGTGCAACAAAGTGACACAGTATGATACTGTGAGAATTCTAAAAATACCCTCCTTGGAGAATGTTTATGCCTTTCTCTAGGTGGTGTTGTGACAGCCATCATGCTGCTAATCCCATGGTCCTGGTGAGCACCGTGAAGTCACAGTGGTGGATTGAAACTGCTAAGATATAATTTTAACAGTGGTGTTTCTTCGCTTCTTCATTCCTGTCTCGGCCTGTCTGTTGAGCGCGGGACCACTAGGTTGTGCTAGAGTATAAACACAGAATACGTGCTTTCCTGCTAACTCTTCTCACTGCTGACTGTATCTTTCATTCTTTCCTGTTTTTAAAAAACATATTAATCTCTCCCGTTGTCTGTAGCTTGGAAGAATATACCAGAAACATCCTTGCGAATACTGTTCTCTGATGAGAAGGACCTTTGAGTGACACTGTTTAATTCTGTAAAAAGTCTGGGGAAGTGGTATATTGAGAATTATTTACAGTTCTGTTCGGGGAGAATGCTTAGGCATCTCCCAATATCTGGTGTCCTGGTGTGAGAACCAAATCATGGCTTTTCCTTGGTGGGCTCATTCCTTGCTTGACTACAGGCTCTGGAAAGCCATGAGCTGTATCTTGGGTTCTTTGAGGTTTCTCTCTTTTCCCTCCTCTCCCCTTCCCGCCTCACTTCTCCTCTCCTTCTCTCACTTCTCTTCTTTTCCTCCCCTCTTTTCTCCTTTTCTCCCTTTCCCTTTTCTCTTCCTCACCCTTCTTTCCCCTCCTCTATTTTTTTCTCCCACGCCCTTCTTTTTTCTCCCCCCTTCTCCCTTTCTAGGGCATCATTCTGTCTCCCATACCGTCCTCCTGTCACAGGACAATGATACCTGAAATATACGTTGTCTCCACCTTTTCAAAAAAACTCCACAATCATGAATGTACAGTGAGCAAACTGTCCATCTTTCTGTGGAAATTCTGATTTATAACTATTGTCCTATTAGTAACACTCAATTTCTCTCCCATAAGGTTCCAGCTTTGCCACTGTATGAATATGCCTCTGACAGTTTGGCATCTTCACTGGAATATTTTATAGGCACCACAATTATTATGTTGAAAACTAGGTACCCCAACCCCAAGTTTTATCTTTATTGAAACTTTTTAAAAATATATAACACATTTTGATCATGGTTTTCCCCTTCCTCATTTCCTCCCAGATCTTCCTTATTTCCATACCTATCCAACTTTACACTTTCTTTTTTTTGTCTTTTTAGAAAACAAACAGGCAAATTAAAAAAAATACAAAAAAAATGTAAAAAAAATACAAACTAGAATTTTAAAAGGAAAAAAGTACAAGAAACACAAACACACATACCATAAAAACACAAAATTGTAAATAATAATATAAAAGCAAAAGACTAATAAATAAAAAATTGCCCAAATAGAGACAAAATATCTAAAAACAACAACAACAACAACAACAACAACAACAACAACAACACAGTTGAGTTCATTTTGAACTGCTGGGCATGGGGTGCCCTTACATACACCCATTAGGACTCCACTGGGGAAAACTAATTTTGCCTTTGCAAGCAGCTGTCAATTAAAGATAGCTTATTGATTAGGGGTGGAGGTTTGTGTCCACTCCTTCCCTCAACAGTGGACCACAATGAGCTTGGATCTGTGCAGACCTTGTATATGCTGCCACAATCTCTGTGAGTTCATATGCGCATCAGTCCTCTTGCGTCTGGAAAATAGTTTCCTTGGTGTCATATAGTCCCCCTGGTTCTTAAATCTTTTCTAAGCCCCAAATTTTATTCCCAATACCCTTATGTCCTCTCAGTTCACAGCGTGAGCATGTACAGGTAGCCCATCTCAGCTGTCTGAGATATTCACTACAACTCTAGGTCAGGCTCAGGCCATTTTTCACTTAGCTAGACCTTGAAATTCATTATCTACATGAGGATCAAGTCAGCCTTGAAGTCAGATCATGTTTTTTTTTCTTACGGAAAATTCTAAGAGTGTTGGGGCTGGATCCTCTTTAGTGCTGAAATCCAAGCTCATCTTTTCCAGTCACTTGTTGGGGTGATGGCTAATGTGTGACAACTCAACCTGGTGAAAGGATGAGCAGCCAGTTGGGAAAGCAATGATTTCTGAATGTGGCTGTTGAGGGTGGGTCTGGGCAGCATTAACATCCGAATTAGTAGCCTGACTAAAGCAGATCCATCAGTGTGTATGGGTGTCAGATAACCCTTCCAATGGCCTGAATTCAACAAGAAAGGGCCGCAGAGGGCATAGTGAATCCACTCTTCCTGATCTGGGCACCGAGCCCTGTGTTCTTTGGCTTATGAGCTCTGGAGCTTGCATCTGAGTGGCAGCCCCATACTCCTAGTTCTCAGACCTTCAGAAACAACGGAGTTAGAGCGTCCGTTGCCCTGATTCTCAGGCCTTTATTCTTCCACGAAATTGGGCTACTGATGTTATTAGCTAAATAGCTCAAAGAAGTCGTGAGACATCCCAGGTTCCATAGAGTCATAGTGAATTCCTAAGGCAAGTCTTTTCATATATATCGCCCCCACTCCCACCGCTGGTTCTCCTTTGCCCTCTTCCTATTGGTTCCTTGCTTCCCATTCTCTGGAATATAGTTGGCAGCTAGTCATTTTTCTTCATCTGGCCTCAAGAATGCTTTCTTGTAGGTTTCTGTGTTACTCAGACCATTTGCTTAATGACTCATCAATTCTCACCATCATAGTCTTCTTGAAGATTTCCTCTTCTGATTGTATTGATTAGAATTAGCGGTGGCTATGGATATCAGAGAATGAAATGTCAGTCTTTTCTGTTTCTCATATATGGAAATACGGAGGTAAGCCATGCCCGAGGCTTATGTTTATCTCAGGGATCTGGCTTCTCCGTCCATGCTAACGTTGTGATATATGGCAGCCTATTCAAAGTGCATTCTACATACAAATGTGGCTTTTAGAAATCTATACTAAAGCTGACCTTTCTCTAGGAAAAAAGAGAAGTAGTCTCATAGTCATAGTAGTCATAGTAGCTGGGTTTGCCCCCCTTCTCCTCCATTAAGTTAGAGTATATTTACAAGAAAGAGTCTGATTATGGAAAAGATAAATAATAGAATGAGACCAATTTGACATCAGATTAACCTGGCTCTAATTTTCTTCCTTTCTTTTCTTCTGTGAAAAAAAAATCTTTGTTTTCTCTGGCAATGTGTTGGATTCTTTACACAATAATCTTATTTGATTCTTTCTCAAGTCCGTAATGTGAGCACCTTTACAGATGGGCTAACCTAAGCTCACACATGCTTGGTGCACGTAAAATGTGCATGGCCAAGACTTCACATGGCCCACAAGAGGTCTTCAAAATTCACTTAGCTTAAATTGAAACATTCCTTTCTGACCATCACCTGGAACACATTTTTTATTTTCTTCTATCATGGTTTTGAAAGAAAAGACAAACTCAATGAGACTGGAGATGACAGGAGAATATCTCAGGGCTTTAAAGAGTCAAACACCAAATTTTAATCTCTCCTGTATCCAGGGAGTAGAAAGATTGGGAGGATTTCTGGTTTAGAAAGTTGATGTGTGTCACCATGTGTGAGCTTCTGGCATAAGAAGTCGAGTTTTCCAGGCACGCTCGGTGGGTCTTAATTGGTATCCTCTTCTTGGATTGAGAAATCTATGTTTATTGCAATGTTTGCACTTGCCCGCCTCTCTGAATTTGTTATCACACTGATACCATCACACCCTCCCAGGGCGTGTCAATTCAGCTTTTCGTCTCAAGAAGTCGCCTGAATGCACTTTCTCATTGGTGTCTCACATCTCTTTCCCCAGTGAGCTTGGTTGTATTTTTTTAAGGTTGTCACTTGGGGCCTGTTAGAGTCCTATCCTTGGAGGTTCTGGCCTTGCTCATCTTCCTCTTTCTTCTGTGTAGAGCAGAGGCTGTCAGGGGTCACGAATAGAAAAGTATAGAGTCTCAAGGAGCAGGTTGGGTTTCAAAACACAAAAATAATATTCGAAGCAGAACTCCCTGTTTATGCTCACAATAGGCTGTCTCTGCAAGAACCCTGCAGTTCCTTGTACACTGTTGGCCCTCTGCAAATCAGCACCGACGACAACATTATAATTATGCTTCAAAAACAAAGGCAGCCAGAAGTTGCATCTTAAATATCCATTATTTGGTTCTTCTAGTAGTGCATGTGTATGCTCAACAGAAAAAGCTTAAACATACACTCCTTAAACGTCTAGAACTTGGAGTCTAGCTTTCTATCATGCCCCTCGGAAATGGTAATGTTTTCCTGGAGGCTCAAGCATTTTGGGGGATGGAGCATGGAGGAGAAAACATGAATTCTCTGCCTTATTTCTGCTCACAGGACAGTTGAGCAAAGTAATGGAGGTCTACCAAAAGCTTTTGGGAGGGGCTCTCAGTGAGGTAAGGTGTAGACAGTAGAATTTGATCTGTAGAATTTACGCTAGTTACTGTACATGCCTCAATTTCTCACATATCTAGTATTCATCAGCTATGCTTATAAGAGGGTGTCTTAGTGTAGGCATGATAATGGCACCATTTATTCAAAGAGGGTACCCGGAAGTTGTAGGCACGATGACTGGTTTCTACAATGAGATTTGAGATTGTGGGATGAGGCCATATGATACTCTGTGTGTATGGATGTATGTAAATAGTTTGGCACAAGTAAAATCCATGCTTACATATTCTGGAGTCCTGGCTGATCACAGAGTGCCCAGGAAACTCATCTTTAGGATGTTAATAGGCAGTAGGGTACCTGTGTGATAACGAGAAAGAGGTGTAGTTTTCTGGAAAGATGTTGTCAACTGCCGAAAAATTGCTGTAAATACATAAATCCTTGCTAGTTTTGATGACATATATGTCCTATTGAATAGAAGAAAAGTTGACTAACTGGTTTCAGTGTCCAGGAACACTCCCCCTGGCCTCCCATGCCTTTCATTTAGTCTTACATATCTGTCACTGTGCTGTAAGTTCAAATTATGTCCCCCCCAATAGAATATAACTAGTGTCTAGCAGAATTCTTAGTACATATGTTTTGGTTGTCAATAAGTGTATGTTGAATAGATGCAAAAATGTTCAAAATATTTGGTAAGAATATTAATTGCTATAGGTTTGTCTTTAATAAGTAAATATATCTCTAGATCAAGAATATTAGAAACTTTTGGTTTTATGTATCTGTTACTACCTACTTCCCTCTCCCTCTTTGTTCTCATCTGTTCGTCTCAGCTACTCCCTTTAACGATTTATTCATTGATTTTTATGTGTATCTATGTGTGCTTTTGTGAGTTTATACATACCACTTATGTGCAGTTGTCCCAGAGGCCAGAGAACATTGGATCCCCTGAAACTGTAGTTACAGGTAGTTGTGAGCCACCTGATGTAGTTATTTTACAAGAACAGTAAGTGTTCTTAGATTCTGGAACCATTTCTCCAGACCTCCTTTCTCAGTTTCTATTATAAGAGAGGTCCATGGTCATTTGAGATAATTCTAAATTTGAATAAGCAAAAATTATTTGTAAATCTACTACTCAGAACTGCTAATGTCTATTTTCTTAGGTATTCTTTCTATGCAAGAACACATTGATGTAGACTATTTTTAAAAATAAATTTATCATTATCCTCTCATAGAGAGTAGGCTGATGTATAAATCTATAAACCACAAAGAAATATGCAGGCCTCAGGAGGATCTTCTTTAAAATGAGTCTAAAACAGGTTGCAAGCTACTTTAGAAGATGCCCAATTTTCTACCACTCAGTGAAATAAAAGATAAAAGAAATCAAAGAAGTCAGGATTGGTGGGTAGAACATGCTTGTAATCCTAACACTTGGGCAGTTGAGGCAGCAGGATCATGCATTGCAGGCCAGCTTGGGTCATATTCTGAATAGACAAAGAAAACAAGCAACCCAAGCAAACAATGCCGCTCACCCTCCCAGAATAAAACCCATTATTTGTGCATTTATACATTTATATGTGCACTGGATGACAGACTCTGGAACTAGGGTCTGAGATTCTTATCTACTTGGAGAGTTCTGAAGGGTTCTGTGGGGAAGGCATGTTTCTAGAAGTGTCAGAAGTGTTGAGGGCCAAGGACACATACTGTCTACATGCCCCCTACTCTCTGGAGTCCCGTCTCAACCAGCATAAAGCCCCAAAGCACCTCTCTGAGATCGGCCTTTGAATCATCTCTTAGGCTTACTTACATCTTTCAGGTTGACAGATGAGTTTTCCTACCACAATATGCCACAGTCCAACAATGCCTAATGTAGTCATTGTGCAATTAGCATTAAATTAGTTATAGGATAAAAGGAAACAAATTTGGCTTTTGAAAATTGGGACTTTTATACAAGGCCAAACTTGAGTGAAAGAAAGCCAGAGAACATTTCAACTCAAAAAGCAATTTTGCTTTGCAAAAGGAAGTCAGGAAAATTACAGCCCATCATACCTAATTAGCGTTCACATTTGCGTTTAAATGTATGCTCTTCCTGCAAGGAACCTTCTCCAAGTTCCTTCCCCCTTCACCTCCCTGCAGCCAGGACTCACTGTTGATGCTGATGGTGAAATAGGCAGCAGAACAGCATGATCTTGGCCATTTCCTGACATAGTTGCAGGATGTTCTGACAGATTGAGCGTTCTGTTCAAGCAGTGTTAACAGTCATTTGATTATGAAGGATTGTATGGAAACTCCCACAAAAACCCAATGCACTCAATGTATTTATCCCATATACTTCAAGGATATAATAAAGACTTTAGCCAGATGTCTATGCAATGGGGACTGAATTTACCTCTGTGTAATGGGGCTGAATTCTACCCCATCTCTCCATTAGTAGGCTAGATTTAGTGAGTTGATGGTTTTTAAAAAATGCCATAGAAAGGGGAAAATAGTAATTTCATAGTGTGGAAGCATGGCTAACCATTACTTTATCCAGGTGGTTAGCTGAGTGATAGCATCATCAGTGATGTCACGTGGCTATCACATGCCATTGGTGTGGGATGGGTGGAAACATCCATCACTGAAAACCAATATTGCAGTGTGGTAATGGGAAGAAGGGAAAAAAAAAACACAACTCAGATTGAGGACCATTCTCTAGGGTATCTTCAGCATCTCTCAAGATGCTTGCCTCTTAAGTGAGATGTAATTGCCTGAATGGGATAGTGGAACAGAGGAAGAACAAGATGATCAAGTCAGAGAAGTCTGGAGCTCATATAATAATAATGTATGAATGTTAGTTTCTTTTCCTTCCCTGTCTTTCTCCTTCTCCTTCTTCCACCTTCTCTTTCTGGTGCTGAGGATGGAGCACTGGACCCCACATGCACTCCAGGCAAATGCTCTACTACTGGGCTGCCTGCTCTGTATTTTAGTATTGACAAATGTAACACACCATTGTGTGTGCTTAACAAGGAGGAATGGGGGCCTTCTGTACTGTCTTTGAAATGTTTCTGTCAATCTGAATTATTAAGAATTAAAAAATTCAGGGTTTTTCTGTACAACTTTTTTTTCAGTACAATTAGCTCTCTATGAATGTCTTTCTTGTTCTATTTTTTTCTCTCCCATCTTTATCCCAGGTTGGCTTTGAGCTCCGTATGTTGCCAAGGATGACCCTGCACTTCTGACTTTACCTCCTGAGTGCCATGATTACAGGCATACACCACCATAATGATATGAATGGTGCTGAGACTCAAACCCAAGGCCTTGTGCATGCCAGGCAAGCACTCTACCAACAGAAACACATCCCTTGCTCACTCCCAGCTTTTTCATGGACTTAGCCATGCCTCTAATGTTGACCTTCCATGTGGTTTTAAAGAAATCAGTGTGTTCTTCACAGAGTGTCTGTACTTCTAATATTATGGCTCAGACATAAAGCTTCAGAATGTTATTTCCTAAGAGGAAATGGTTCTGATGGCAGTTCATCACCAAATTCTTGACAACTGACCCTGGAGACTGAAAATTAGAAGGTCAAAATATTTAACCTAATTAGGGACAAGCATCCATAAGGGCAAGTGGACATTATAATTATAGACAAAACCGATGGATGTTAAAACAGCAGAGTTGATTTTGTAGAGGAATGAATGAAAGGGGCTTGAAAAGTAGTTTTACTAAACATCCCTCAAAGTGAGGCCGTGTGTCTTTGTAGTGCCCCTGACAGACTTCAAGCTGTCTGCTCTTCCTTATTCAGCTGATTCTCTTTGCTCTGCGTAGTTTTCATTCCTGGCCAATCTGTGCTTGTTTCACACAGGAATAAGAAAAGGAATACACAGCTTTGGCCTTCTAGGCTTGGGGTACCTTACTTGGTGTGGCACAGTGGTTCTCAACCTTCCTAATGCTGTGACCCTTTAAGACAGGTCCTCATGTTGTGCTGACCCCAGCCATAAAATTATTGCCATTGCTGTTTCATAACTGTAATTTTATAGCTATTGTGGGTCTTAGAATATCTGTGTGTTCTGATGGTCTTACACCCTCACTGAACATGTGGCAGCTCCTCTCATACACTGCGTTCAGTTTAGACAGGCGTGTGATGAAGTGTCAGAACTTTGAGCCTTTAGGTGCTTATTTTGTATCTGTGTTGAGAATTGTCACACCGATCATGTCCTTGATGTCACCTTCTCCTCTGGATCAATTATTTAAACAATATCGAATAGTTTCAAGTAAACAACTGCTTGAGTAGGTCAATAGAAAAACAGGTAAATGGGCATTTTGTCATAAAGTCATGACTCTATAATGGACTTAGTGACTTTCTCATCTTGTCCTTCTTCTGGTTAAGCAAAAAGATGCTTCTGGGTCTCTAAGTGTTCCCATCCAATCTCCATTTTCAGATTCCTTGAAAGACAGGCAAAAGCAGATTCTGTTCATGACTCATGCTTAGTAATTCAACACAAACAAGAATTACAGGTAGGAGAAATGAGACAAATTTGTCTTTCATACATGAGACTATTGAACGTGGAGCATATTGAGTGTCTCCTTCATGCTTGGAGTTTTGCTATGACAACCAGATGAAAGAATTTCCTGGTGCCTTCAGTGTGTTTTGCGATCCTACAAACCTGTACACATTTCTAGATAAATAAAATTGTGACTTTATTGGTTGATTTCCATATATGCAGACCATATTCCCCACTGCCTTGTCACAACTTTGACCTTGAAGCCTTGACCCATAGTGGAAGGATAATCCTGCCTCCACTTTTTGATGTTTTTTTTTCTCCATCACAATTCTTATTTATTTTAACTGTGCATTTTTATTAGTTGTATAGCCTACTGTGCTGACATTGATTTTGTGAAATCCCCTGGTTTTCTTTGGTATGGTTTATAAAGAGGGCAAAAAAAAAAAAATCACATCTCTTGGGAAACCATAAGTGAAATATGTATTCAGCATTATCATATAAAAAGCATTTGTTCTTGTCTGAGCCCTCAGGAGATACCACGTGGATGCTTGAAGCCTTGGGTAAGATTATCGACAATCAAGAGAGTCCATGAAGTGTCCCTGGCAGAGTTTTAATGTGGAATCTGTGGGTTCTGTGGCTCTAGGATGGGTTGTTTGCACGACAAAGAGATAACTAGCATATTTATACATTAATGGCAATATCTATGCAAACTTATTAGTTAGAGATGAGACTTCTCTGGAGGACTGGAGAATTTTTTTTTAACAAAATACACTTACCCACACGTTCACATAGACATTGTCATGATTAACTTCTGGACATCTTATTCAGTAAAGGAACCCACAGGACACATAATAGATAAACAGATGACATACATACTAACTAATTTTTTAGTCTTGGGATGATCTGGAATCGAAGTTTTTAGGCATTTGGAAAGAAAGATTGATATGTTGCTTAATTTATTTCCTGAACTGCTTTCAGTTTAGCTGCTTCTTTGTAGTTATACTTACCATAACAAATCTTGCAATAACCTTTCATTGTGTCCAACCATGTCACTATCCTGGGTATGCTAGCTAAGGAAGGATTTGCTTTGATGATGATAATTGGATGGAAACCACAGTTGAGGTCTTTCAGAGGCACTTGGAATGAACCAGTTACTTCCAGAAGCTCATGATCTGGCTTACACTATTTCCAAGATGACCCTCATGAGATGCAGAGGTTATGCTATTCTCTCAGGTGGGCTGTGCAGTCTCTCTTGAAGAAGGTAAATATTGACAAGTTATTTTTCTTCCTGATATGCTGCCCAGCAATCTGGCTTTCAAAGAAGGGAGTTTCTAATGTCTGGCCTTTCCATATTTAACCTTTGCTATTGTAACTACACAGTATATGTGTATATATATATATATATATATATATATATATATATATATATATATATATATATATATCAGTGTATATGAACTCATTTATTCAGAAATATGTGGGTTTTGTTTTCAACCTTTTCTATTGTTGGTATCATTGATAACTCCTTATTACTGCTGGAAACTCTGTCATGTATGATTTTTCCCTCTGTCATTGATGTTGAGGATTTTTCTTTTCTAAAAGCTATGATCAATACCAGAGTTAATCTTTGATGAATGAGGTGCTGCTTCATATAGGAAATAACTTGGGAAATTACTTACATGGTAGGATGGGAAGCCCAGTGTCTGCTGATCTTGCTTTATGTTGATCTATAGTTTTGTGGTGTAGACATGAAAGGTGATCAAGGATGGAAAGGTATCATTGTAGTCCCTCTAGAGAGGTAGTCTGCTCAAGAGTACATGAGAAACCATAAGTGGAAATTTTATTATGGCAGAGCCAAGCTCACAGTCTGCAAAAACTATTTGTGCCTCTTTCAGCAGAGCATCTGGGATGCCTGTTCGTCTTCCCCGATAGTTATGCGTGAACATGTGACAGCATTAGTCAAAGAAATGAAATTATAAATATTGACCATTTCTAGGCCCAATGCACAAAGCCTCCTGAGAAAGAACTTTGTATTTCTTTTCTATTTACTTGATGCAGCTGAATATATTGACTTCTTACAGCACATGGGCAAAGAGCAGCCATGGGAACATGGAACCTGGGTTCCTGAATCAGTCCTTGTGGAAGGAATACCAGTCAGTAACCAATCAGTTAAATTTTTTTCTTTTGGGCTTTTTGTGAATGAAAAAAAAAAAAAAAAAAAAAAGAGAAAACCTTCTTTTTACAATTGGGCTACTTACACATTTGAGGGTTATTTATTATAGTGATCAATATAACAAATATACTTGATCCTTTGCTTCCTTGTAGTGTCGAAAATGTAAAATCTGGAGCTTTTTGTAGCACTGATGTTCTGGCCCGGTAAGCTACTAACTAAGGGGCTCAGAAGATGCCCCGTGAACAGAGTCAGTGTCTGAACACCAGTTTCCTCCTCATCTGTGACGTTTCCAATCTCTACATCTTCACCCAATGTTAGTGCTCTGCTAGTATCAATGGAGACAGGAGGGATGAATGCAAGTTATGCTCATTCACCCATATTCTTTATCTTCTCTTTCCTTTGCCAAAAGATAAACTGGATACAAGGAAACAAAATATTATATCATAGACAGCAGTAGATATTTGTTACTGATTGAGAATTTCATACGTTCATATTATGTGTCTTGACCAAGTCTACCAACCATCCTTTTCCTCCAATTCTTTCCATATGCTCCTCAATTTCCCCTCCTAGCTTCCTGTTCTGTGTTTTTCAAGCCACTGAACTCACCTAGTGCTGTTAGTTTTCTGCTAGATCATGGGTAGCTTCTAATGGGAGTGATTCCCTTTTGTCCACACCCAAACTAGCATTTATTATCGTGTTTTACTTTTTAGAACTTAGTCATGCTTACTAGGATCAGATGAAATCTCCAGGTAGTTTTAATTTGCCTTTCCTTGGTCGCTCAGGATATTTCTTAGTTATTTGAATTTCCTCAACCCATTCCCTGCCCTTTTTTTTTCCTTTAAAGAAAACCCAAGATGTATTTTGTTTTACATGTATGGGTGTTTTGATTATATGTACGTATACCATAAGAAGGACAGAGGAAGAGATTGTCTCCCCTTGGACTATTGTGATTCATCACATGGTGGCTGGGAATTGAACCCAAGTTCTCTGGAAGAGCAGCCAGTACTCTTAACTCCTGAGACATTTCTCAGGCCCCTGTATCTGTTCTTTTTTTTTTTTTTGTGAACTCTATGTATAGTACTATGCTGCAATTTTTAATTAGGTTGATTGTTTTCTTGATGCTTAGCTTTGCATGGTTTTGTTATATATAGTAGATACTAGCCCTCTGTCAGATGTATAACAATTAAACATCTGTCCTCATTCTATAGGCTGCCTCTTCACTTGAATGATGTTATCCTTTGATATATAAAAACTTTAGTTTCATCTCTTTAGGCAGGGTTAAGACTAATGCTAGTTTAGTATTAATGCTAAGATTTTCTCAGAAAGTCTTTTCCTGTGTCTACGATGTTCAAGCATCTTTCTTTTTTAATTTTAATTTTACTAATTTCTTCAGATTACAACTCAATTGTTATCCCATCGCTTATATCCTCCCGTTCCTCCCTCCCTCCTGTTTTCACCCTATTCCCCTCCTCTAGATCTAACACTGAGGGGGACCTCCTCCCCCACTATATGGTCATAGGCTATCAAATGTCATCTCGGTAGCCTGCTTTTATTCCCTTGTCATAGTCAGAATATCAAGGCATATGGTATATCATTGGTCCAATCAGAGTTGAGCTTTGTGATGGGTTAGAAACGAGGATGCAGTTTCATTCTTTTGTATATAACTATCTAGTCTGACCAGTAAGTAGCCTTTCTTGAAGATGCTGTCATTTCTCCAATATGTATTGTTGGCCTCTTCACAAAAAAAAAATAAGTTGGCTCTAGGTGCATTATCTTATGTAGAGGTCTGTAATTCTATTTCATTGGTCAATATGTCTGTTTTTATGCCAGTACCATGCTGTTTGCATTATTGTATCTCTGTAGTATCACTTGAAATCTAGGACAATGATACTTCTGGCAGTGTTTTTATTGCCCGGAATTGTTTGTGGCTACCCTGGATCTTTTGTGTGAACATGGAGACATTTATTCCTTTCATTTGTTTCATTATGTTCATTAGTTACATTGGGAGGGACATGGTATTACACAGGTTTTTGTCACAGCATTATATAGTGTTTTCAAGGGAAGCCAAGTTGCATTTTGCAGTACTTATGTATGCTTTGCTGTCACAGGTCAGGCTGGGGGTGGGAGATGGTTTTGCCCTTGAGTAGAATAGAAGCCAGTGATATTCCTAAATAGCTTATCTTCCACTCCTCCACCTCAACATATTCTCAGTTGCCTCAAATATAAATATTAGGTTGAGGAACTCTGAATTAACCTGTGTTAGTGGAGGTTAATTCACTGAGGTACACTTTAAAGTATAATCAGCAGAGTAGGCATTTTTCGAGGGAATATGTGCAGATTGAAGAGAAAGACGTGAATAACAAATTCTGAAGGTTGAAGGGTGTATAATGGACCAGAGGCTGCAGGCCAACAAACATGGACTGAGGGAAAAGAGTTATCCCTTCCTGGAAATATGCAAATTGTCCGCTGTCTTTTGAAATGGCAGGATACCTTCTTAAATTAGTAAAGGTCAGCAGAGGCTGTGGTGGGGAGAGGGCAGGGTCCGCTGTGCTGAGGCTAGAGTCGTCTCTGTCCCAGGAGTCCTCTGTCTGGTCTGGAAGCTGGGAGATGTTTTAATAGTGCCTCACACTCTTGCCTGAGCAGGTTCCTGTCCTCTGAGGTCCTTGGCACACTTCCAGCAGATGGGACCCATTACTATTTTCTCTTCAACTTTTCATTTTCAGAGTCTGGCATTAAAATGTGACTGCTGGTTCTCAATACCAAAACCACAGGTCTTTTTAGCATCAAGATCTATAAGCACAGACTGACATCATAGAACAGTCTAGTTTGTCAGTGGGTCATGAAACTGGAAGGGTTCTGTGGAGTTCTCTTTAACTGTTGCCATAACCGATGGGGAAGGAGAACACATGGGGTCCAGAGAAGGTACATAATTAATCTGAGATCATAGTGGAAATGTCAGGGTTAGGACTAGGTTTACCTTCCCCAGGTCTGATGTGTTTCTATATTCTATCATGGTAGCACTTAAAAAAATAATTCAGAGAAAATCTCAGTAAAATCTTTGTTGGATTTTCAATTTAAATACCAATCTAGCTGGCTCTGCCCTGATCTCTTCAGCACCTCTGTTATATTTGCTGGCTCCCCTCTTTGAACTGGTTGCATTCCAAATTCAGGAATACATTTCAGAAGTCAGAATTCCAATGCTCTTTTATTGATCGGCTGCTGAGATATGTTCACTATTGTTCTGCTTGGTATCTTAACTTCTTTTTTTTATGTGGGTTAAATTTTTTCCATCACAATTTGAGAAGTCAGGTATTTGGGAAATACTCCCCAGGGTAGTTTTACTTGGTGTGTTCTTGAGGTTGCTATCAGAAGTTGCCTTCTAAGGTTCCCACTGCTCTGAGTATCTGAGGCTGTGTACCTTCGTGGCTAACAGTTGATGGCAGCAGTACCCAGGTCAGTGGGTTTCTTTCCTGGCTGCCCATGGGAACACCATCTAGACCTTTCTATAGAGCCTAAGATTTATTACCGTATGGCCACTTCAGGGTTCTCTATAGTCTTACGTGGAGATTCTGGATTTAAATGTCAATGTCCTACTGTCAGGATACTTATTCCTTAACCTTCAAATCGCATTGCTTTTTATGATCTAGCCTCGAAAGGGACCCAGTTTTACTTCTATTTCATTCTAGCTGGTAATAAGAAAGTTCCTAAGACGGTCACACTATAAGGTAGGAGACATAGCTCTTGCTTATTGGTGATCAGTCTGCCAAAGTATTTGAGGACATGTTAAAATTCTCTCAGTTTGTTGAATGTTTGATTTTTCTCTTTTAGGCTTCCCAGGCTTCCAAACTCAATTCACAGAATATGGAGAAAGTTGGTTTTATTTATGAGCAAATTATTCAGTTTCTATTGTCCTCAGTTTTCTCATCATTACAAGTGGAGTAGACACAGGTAAATGGAAGATGAAGATTTTGTTTTGAGGGGTAAAAAGTAAATGATCCCTGAACTAGTAGATATACAAATGTTTCTATAATAGAGTAGAATGTATGGCATACCAATTCATACCTGGATCTCTGTCTCTCTGTCTCTGTCTGTCTGTCTGTCTGTCTGTCTGTCTGTCTGTCTGTCTCTGTCTCTCTGTGTCTCTGTCTCTGTCTCTGTCTCTGTCTCTGTCTCTCTCTCTCTCTCTCTCTCTCTCTCTCTCTCTCTCACACACACACACACACACACACACACACACACACACACACACACACCCCACCATCTCTCTACATGTGAGTATGATATGAGTGCATGCGTGTGTTAATGCTTCTGCCTCTGTGTACGTTTTCAGAGGCCAGAGGAGGATACATCTTGGAGTACTGTGGTATCAGTCTCCACCATTTTCTTTTAATACAGGGTCTCTCACTGAACCTGGAGCTAAGCTGGTGGCTACCAAGTGTTAGCAATCTCCTTAACTCTGTTTCCTACAGCACTGAGATTACAAGCATGTATGAGGTCACACCTGGCCTTTTACATAGGTGCTGGGATCTGAACTCATGTCCTCTTGCTTGCACAAGAGCATTTGCCCACTGAAGCATGTATCCACTACTGGATGCCTATATAACGTCTCTGAAAATAGCTCTTTAGATTAGGAGTTAAGGATGGCAATTTCCAATATATTTAGAGAGTACTCATGTTGGTCCAATGTCCACAAAATAACAGGCGTCTCTGCAATGCATACACCAAGAAGCTGAGTCTATGCTTGTATTGGCTATTTTCTTTTTGCCATGACAATACACCTAACAAAAGCTTATTAAGGCAGGAAGACTGTCACAGAAGCCTTCTCTGTCTTCCATTCTCAACACCCTCCTCCCTGAAAATAAGGCATTTAGATGGGAAGCCATTGAATAGAACACTTAAAATTTGTGGTAGCGATCCAGAAGAGTAGCTCTTCAGAGTTGATGATATCTGGGAGGGCTGGGGGTCGGGAAGAACTCAGTTTTCTCTAAGGGGCTGGCTACTAAGAGTTTGACCATGATCCAGTGAGTATATGGGCAACACACATTAGATGTATTCTTTTCTTTCCTTTTCTTTTCTTTTCTTTTCTTTTCTTTTCTTTTCTTCTTCTTTTCTTTTGGGAAAGTCACAAGGGAGCTGGGGTGAACCTGAAAATACTGAAAAATGAACGTGATAAGGGTATATTATGTGAAACTCCCAAATAATCAATAAAAATATGTCGGAAAAAAGGAAGAAAGATTATACTTTGACTCATAATTTAAGAGTACACAGTCCATCATGGTGAAGACATTATGAAGGCAGAAGTGTAAGATACCTTATCACATTGTATCTGCAATTAGGAAACAGAGAGAGAAGGGGGAGGGAAGAAGTCAGGGGAGAGACAGATAGAGAGGGGGAGGGAATGGTTCTCAGCATTCTTTCTCTTTCTCTCTTTTTCCTCTTTAACTGTAGCCTCAGATCCTATCCCATAGGGTGATGTTGCCCACATTCAAATGGGGTCTTTCTGCCCTGCTTACCTCTCTCTTGATACAGCCTCATAGATACACTGAGAGTTGTGTCACCTAGAGAATCAAGTTGACCTCAAAGGATCAACTTTGAATCTTGTTTCTTTTTTTTTTGTTTGTTTGTTTGTTTTTTTTTGTTTTTTTATTTTTTTATTTTTTGCTTTTTTAAGACAGGGTTCTTCTCTGTATAGCCCTGGCTGTCCTGGAATCACTTTGTAGATGAAGCTGGCCTCAAACTCACAGTGATCCACTTGCCTCTGCCTTCTGAGTGTTGGGATTAAAGGCATGAGCCTCCATACCCAGCTCTCAACTTTGGATCTTGATAAAGCCTGGCAATTGACTTTATATCATAACCACCAAGACTACACATTCCTGGGTCATAACTGTGCTTTGGATCATCTGGGCTGGAAGGATGGTAGGCAGCAACTGGAGCTTGCACAGATTCTATCCCTAAACATGCCACCTAGGTCCTCAGTCACCCTGACTCTGAGCAACAAGAAGATACTCAAGATGAAGAATGGTTCAGTTTCTGGATAAATTATCCTCCAAAGACCTCTATGGTCTGTGCTGCTGCTGGAGGCCGTGGTGGTATCTGTGGTCCATGCTGGGCCTAAGGCCATGCTCATATCCGTGATCCCTGTTGCCACTGCAGCTGTGGTAATGACCATGGTCCACGTTGTCACTGGAGGCCATGTTGATATCTGTGGTCTGTGCAGCCACCTGAGAGCGTGCTGATGTCTGTGATCACAGCTACTGTGGAAGACCATGATGACATCTATGGTCTGTGCTGCCTCCAGAGGCCATGTTGATGTCAGTGATCCATGCTGTATCCAGAAGCCATTTTGACGTCAGTTGTCCATGCTGCCATTAGGGATCACGTTGAAGTCTGTGTTCCATGTTACTGCTGGAAGATATCTGTGGTCCATGTGGCCACAAGAAACCATGTAGAAGTCCATGATCTGTGCTGCTACCAGCTGGTATGAGCAAGGAAGCTTCTTTTGCAGTGGTATTGATGATTGCAGACTCATAAGTGAGAATGAGAAACACTGAAGGCTTCTCTGATACACCCTCTGTAAACGCCCCCAGCCCCCCAAAAAGAGAAATTCTAGGCAAGAAGCTGAGAGGAATGGGAAACTACTGTAATTGAGTACACTGTAATAATAATAATAATAATAATAATAATAATAATAATGGTAGTAGTAATAATAATAATAGTAGTAGTAGTAGTAATAGTAATAATAATACAATAATAATAATCATAAATTATGAAAAAAGGTAACTGGGCATAGGACTCAGAAAGGGTGCATGTTCTCAGTGCTTTTGGGACAAAAGTTCCTGAGGAGTGCTTGATTCAATGGCTTCTCAGGGGTACTGTTGAGTCTCCTGTCTTGGATGCTTTTGGCATGTATTTTATATGTAGTAGGCCCAGAGAACATCAAAGTGATGAATGACAGCTTCTGGCTGAGCAAGGTGGTGATGACTCCCTTCCTCAGTGTTGGTGTTGAGGCCTGGGCTGAAGCACCAGAAGCTATTATTTAATTGCCGTGTTTAGAATCCATCTAAAAGAGCTAAAATTTGTTTGGCACTACTTTTCAGTCATCTTGAATTCTAACCTGCACATTGTGTGCTGTTATTTGTCAACTGTGTCTTGGTGAGACATCACAGCCTGCCTAGAATAGAGAGAGAGAGAGCTGGCTTTCCAGTGAGTGCCAGTTAAAAGAAATCAGAACCTTTCACGGATATGATGCTGTTGATTACTGTTTTGATTAGCAATAGGACTGGGAGCTTTTACCATCCACCAAGTGGCAACAAGTGTGCTGGGCGTAGTTGACAAAGCTCAGGATTCCAGATTGTTTTTGCCAGAGGAGGTGACCCCACCCTCTCCAGACCCACGTTCATTTCCCCTTTGTTCTCCTTTTGAGTATTTTGCTAAGTTGGAAACATCATGACTTAGATGGAAAACTGATTCAAGAGGCTGTATCTCTAATGACCCTACAGCTTATTTATAGAGCATTCATCTTTTCTCCATCATGTGTGCCCATACATGTGTTTATTTACTTATCCTTCATTGAATATTTATTGTAACCAGGCCTTTTTTACATCTAATATGCTACATCTAACCCAATAACACCTATGAGTTAGGAATAATTATTAGGGAAATTTTGGGAATGTGTAATTGAATTTTGCAGAGGTAATGGAATCTGGCCTAAAGTGAACCTGCATTATAAGTAAGTGTATCTTTGGGCTAGGGGTGTGACTCAGTGGTAGAGTATACTTGGTATATTTCTGTAAAAATGCTCACACTGCAACAGGCATTAAGGAGAATTCTAGAATTGAGGAGAACATGGCAGCAAGGCATAGCAGATTTCATATTGTGTGTTTCATCTGTACTGCTCAGTCCCATCACATCCGTGTCATTCCACTTCTCTCTAACCCATCCTGTTCCAGCTCACACCACCCCATACATTTTTATGTCTGCTCATTTTATTCAATACCATTCCTCCTATTTCATCCTATTCCATAGCTACCCAAATGCATCTCTGTACAAGATCCCATAATACATCCTATGGATGCTAAAAGAGTGATGCATAATTCTTAGTCTTGAGGAGTTCACCACTCAGATGAAGTGTGGATAATTGAAAATGGCTGAGAAAAGTTCCACTCTGTTACTTCAGGAGTCATTTAGGACCATCCACTTGAATATGGGGCAGCATCATAGCCCAATTAACTGATAGAATGTAGTGTGTGTGTGTGAGACACATTTGGTTTCTGAGACGATGTGAAAAGAAGCCTTGAGACTTTGAGCTAATTCTCCTTGAATGCTATCCCTGGGGGAAATCAAATGATATGTCAGATATTCAAGATACTTAAGCTGCTGCTAAAAAGAACATATGTGGCCAACGGCCCCAGCTGAGCACAGATCTCCCAATCTTCTTGCCACAGTTTAAGGAATCTGGCTAGCGTATGTAGCAGCATGGGGACTCTTTCCTGACCTGAGTTGCCAACAAAGAAAGCCTAAGAACTCCCAACCAAGTCCTGTCTCAGTTTCTCAATCCCCAAATCAAAAGGTCTGGTAAAAGACTGTTGTTTGAAGCCATTGAGTTTTAGAGTTGTTTATTACCCTACTGTACACAACCAGACTGGAGGTAAGAACATAACCAGGCTTAAGTAAGCATTCCAAGGGAGGGTATGTATACAGTGTTGTTGAAGAACAAAAGCACAGAAAATAAGATTGTTTCCTGTGAGGCCAAGCACTGCCCCACTTAAGTGGGCACCAATTGTACCATAATCTTTATAAACAGCACATTCTCATCCACTGGAATACTGCAGTACCCTGGGTGTTCAGACATTTGGCAGTTGTGGATAATGGGTGCTGAGGAGGCAAGATAGCCGAGGACATTATGTAATGTCCTCAGGGAACTGGAGCTGGAAAGTGAAATATGATTGGAAGAGGGAGGACAAATGATGCTCAACCAGTGGCATCAAGATAAATAAATAAATCCCTGAAGGCATAGGTACCCATGAGGCTCTTGGGCACATTCGCTGGCTATGTGTAGCTGACATGTTCTGCCCTGTGGTCTGGGAAAGGACTGGAAATGTTCCTTCATGGCAGTGATGTCAAGGGTCTCATTTTCATACTATGGTTCTGAGGCAGGAGAAGGGAGGTAACAGGGAGACATAGATAATTTGAAGGCAACGAAGAGACAAATTCAAAACAGTCTATGAGAAAATTACAGTTCAAAACTACAGTCTCTGAAAGACATTGTTTGTTCTTCCAACTGTTTTTCTCTCCCTGAAAGCTTGGCAGACCCATTTTTTTTATTGGAAAGTCTTAACCAACAGGGGATTACTCAGTAATTCATTTAAAAGGAATCATTAAAGGAAAATCGAGGCACATCACATCCTGCCTTCTTTAATTGCTCACTTATTATTACTGTGGGTGAGATAACAGCCTTGTGCTATTCTTCTAAATAGTGTAAAATATTTATTGGTAAATATAGCAATGCATAAACTAATGCCAGTCGAGATTTTGTGGCACAGTCCCCCCTCCACTGATAGACATAGTTTTTAAAGAAAAGCAGCACCGATGATGTATTTCGGCTGAGCGATGAGTGGGAAAGTAGTGAGCTCAACATCTGTAGGAAGGAATTGTCTTCTTTGTTTCTTTGTTATAACAGGATTCTCTGGGTAGACCTATAGCATGTCTGTAAAATCAATTTCTTTTCTATTAAGACTACTGTGCTCGGGAGGAGGGCAAATAGAAGTGTAAAGTTTTTTTCTTTTGGGGTCACAGCTGAATTCAGTAGCAAACTCTCTAACTTTAAGAGACTTTTACAAGTGAGGGTATTTGTTGCATTTCTCATTTGAAAGTTCACAGGTAAGTGGTTCAGTGGAGCTGATTTGGTGGCTTTAACAATGTCACCTAGGATTCCCGATAATGTCTTCATACAACATCCAAAAATAGGGAGATTTTTTTCTGCCGAGAATCATTTTGAGACTTCCACTAAGGTGTTCTTTTCCCAGATTTAAGGATGGTATCAATTTCTAAACTAATCATACTAACTCCGGAAAGGCTTGGAAGAGTTTCCCAGGGTTCCATCTTGGAGCTGGAGAAAAGGGACCAGCAACCTCCACCAGCACTACATTTCTTCTTTGAAGCAAATGAGTTTTTAAAATATTTATTTATTTTTATGTGCATGGTGTTTTGCCTGCATGGATATATGTACCTTATATGCATGAAGTGCTGATGGAGAGCAGAAGAGGGTGTTAGATCCCCTGGGGCTGGGATTATAGATGGTTGTCAAACGCTGTGTGGGTGCTGGGAATCAAACCTGGGACCTCTACAGGAGTGTCCAGTACTCTTAACCACAGGGCATCTCTCTAGTCCCACAAATAGGGTTTTCATGAAGGGAAGTACAGAGAGGATGGCTGGTTTGTGTGTAGCCTGCATTGTTGGTCACAGGTCAAAGTAATTTGGGGGCCGGTGATTTAATATATAATATATGACCAGTTATACACCAAGGAGAGACTTGATACCGTATGAGCATATTCAGGGGGAGGAGGTCCCCCTCAGACACAGACTTAGGGGAGGGGAGGGGAGTAGGGGGGAAGTGGGAGGAAGGGAGGAATGGGAGGATACATGGGGATGAGCTAACAACTGAGATGTAATATGAATAAATTAATAAAAATGTATTAAAAAATAATATATGACCAGTTATATACTTTCAGGAAAATACAACAGAAACATGCAAGACAAGGATGGTCTCAGGGGGTAGTAGTGAACCCTGTATCAAAGCAGGCAGTCCTTTAGCTGGAGAAATTAATTCAATAAAACATACAGATTGCCTATTACGCCTCAGGGGATGGGAATGCAGACACGAATAAGACCTAGCTTTTGCCCACAAGGAACTTAGAATCCCCTTCACCATCTTCTCTATTCAATTCCACTGGTCACATCGGATGCAGATTCACACACCAGTGTCTGCATGCTGCTGTACTTCTTTTCCTTTGGGAACAAGAGGCTACAGCATGGCTAGAATGTCCCACGGCCACCTCTTTACTAGACTTCTTTGACTTTTCAGTTATGGACATGGCTAGGTTAAAACTCCCTTCCTTTGATTCTCCTGGCACCAGTATTTACCTTTGCCACAGGCCATAGCATCTCCAGGTCTGACTGTCTGACTGCCAGCTGTTATCTCAGCCAAGCCCAGAGCCTGTGATGGCAGACTGCGTTTTGATCAATATGTATCCTCACCGCTTCGTTGGTGACTAGAACATAGATGACAGACAATGAATGTCTGTGGAATGAATGTATGAATAATTGAACAAAAGGAAATGAACGGTGGGCCCTTTATTTCCCTTCCGTCAGTTTCTACCTTATTAGTTTTTCTCTTTTTCCCTCACCTCCTCATTTCCTCCTTTATTTTCCCTTTCCTTGTAATCAAGTAATGAGTCTAGCATTTTAAATTATACATCATTTGCACAGTCTCACAAAAAGCTTACACATTCTCTCTTAACAGAAAGATTGAGGATGACCCATAAATGTCAATATTAACCAGAGAAAGAATCCAATGAACATCTTTCATTCTTCTGCAAAGAATCTTTGGGTCTCGTTGCAAAGGTTTGGACTTCTGCAAACCCCTAAATGATAGGTCTATGTCAGAAAAGATCATTGCTTCTTGTTTCCAGCTTTGAATAAAGGAAGGCTCTGACATTGTGTGTATACATAACTGGCAGTTGCTGCAGGGTGATATGGACTTGCAGTTTGGAGTATGATACCTTCCGTTAATATGATGAGAGCCATGTGGAGATGTCTCCTTTAGGTCAATGTTCCCAGAAAAAAATATCAAAGTATATCTAGTATTTTTCCTGATAGGTCTATATATCAAATACTGGAGATCCCAGAGGCTTCATCCACCCAGGAATGGAGTTAGTAAACTCGATTTTGATATTTTTTTCATGTTGATTTTTTTGTATATACTATGCTTTCCTATGCAGTGGTTTTGTATTTTTTTAATTATATTTCTTTTTTAGATATACATTTATATTATTACACATGAATAAAAACTACATATAGCAGAAAGAACAATGAAACAATCAGGAATTATATAAATGTTGCATTCATAGTGATTTGGCTATTTGTATTTGGCAAGCTTGAAGAAAAAAATCTTTCCTATCTTGGTGAGTCTAAAATTCTAAATGAAAATCAATATCCAACATATCTCATCTCTATTAACTTAAAACATCTATCTTGATCTAAAAATATCTTAATCCCTAACCAACTAAGCTTAATTGTAAGACTAAACTATGTGGTCTTCAACTCTATCAGAGACTTGAGAAGGAATAAAAACTACCTGAGTGAACCAGAAGTGCAGGTTAGCAGCTTCCAAAAATGAAATAATGAGACAGTTTACTGTCTGAACAGTCACCCAAAACGCTATAGTGTTGGAGCATCATTTTCAGCCTTTTAGTCCAATATATCTGATGGACATATTTGTGAGGCAGGAACTATTGAGCACTTGATTATTCTGTCTTGGCAGAATTTGGCCATTGACTCTGCCTGCACCTAAAGCTTGCCCATTTTTTAGGCAGAATTCTTTCTGTGGTAGAAACTAAGACATTTTGTCCAGTGGCTTTTTTTTTTGCCACATTTGAAGCCAATTCCATAAGGAGGTTCTTTGATGCTCATCATCTTCTTTGAGGCAGGCTAGGTGTTTCCAGGAGTTAACTTGTCTTGTATTTAAAGAACCTTTAAAATAATAAAAACATCTTTAAATGCCATATTCTGTATGTCTCTGAGGCTTTTGAAGACCTTATCTAACTATTTTACCTCATATATCTATAGAATCATATCTATCTGTTAAATGTATGATATGTATTTTTGTGATAAAAATAGACTAGTAATTGACATGACCCATGATTTGATCAACTAACAATTAGCTTGTATTACTTAATTATCTTTTTTTTACTTAATTATCTTAAACAATGTAAAATACCACTTTCAAGGTATTGGAAGTAAACCTTGTATTATAATTGAGTTGGATGTTTATAATACATAATGTGTATGAAGAATAACCTTAAATTTGAATTTATACCAATGTATCAAAATTAAACTTTTTTGCAGTAATATACAAATTTCTATACTAATGAATTAAAAATAACCTTATTTGTGAGGAACATTAAGGCCTTAAGTTGAGGAGTAGATTCAATAATTTACTTTTTGTTCTAACATCCCTATATATTCCTATATCCCTCCTCCTTTCTTTTCAACTCCTATCTCCATACCTACTAAAGAAAGATAAAGGAAAAGAGAGACATCCCTGAGTCCAACCTCATTTTCTCTCTGAATAAGACCAATTATAAGTTATAACCAACTCCCAATGAAAAGAAGCATCTGTAGCACAAGAGATCAGTCAAAAACCCGCCCAACCTCCCCTTATAGGAAATGGGACGTCATTCTTTTAAGGTTTCTTCTGGCTGATTTGGGGCGAATAATACTTTTGTAGGGGCCCAAATAAAATTGGAGAATATGCTTTAAGAAGCCAGGAATAGCATTTGTGATCCAGTTTCTAAATGTTGAGAAATTCCAGGCAACTCAAAAAAAAAATCAGTAGCCCTTCTGTATACACAGTCAAATGAGCTGAGAAAGAAATTAGGGAAACTACACCCTTCACAATAGCCACAAACAATATAAAGTATCTTGGTGTAACTCTAACCAAACAAGTTGAAGACATATGAAAAACCTTCAAGTCTCTAAAGAAAGAAATTGAAGAAGATATCAGGAGATGGAAAGACCTCCCATGTTTGTGGATCGGGAGAATCAACATAGTAAAAATTGCCCATCTTGCCAAAGGTAACTTACAGATTCAATGCAATTTCCATCAAAATTTCAAGACAATTCTTTACAGACCTTGAAAGATAATTGTCAACTTCATATGGAAAAAAAACCCAGGATAGATAAAACAATCCTGTACAGTAAAAGATCTTCTGGTGGAATCTTCATCCCAGATCTCAAGCTGTACTATAGAGCAATAGTAATAAAAACAGCATGGTGCTGGCATAGAAATAGGCTGGCTGATCAATGGAATCAAATAGAAGACCCGAAAATAAACCCACACACTTATGGGCATTTAATTTTTGACAAAGAACCCAAATCCATACAATGGAAAAAATATAGCATTTTCAACAAATGGTGTTGGTCTAACCAGATTGTTACATGTAGAAAAGTGCAAATAGACTCGTATTTATCACCATGCACAAAACTAAAGTCCAAGTGGATTAAAGACCTCTACTTAAAACCGATACCCTAAATCTGTTAGAAGAAAAAGTGGTGAAGAGCCTTGAACTCATTGGCACAAGAGAAAACTTCCTGAACAGAACATCAACAGCTCAGGCTCTAAGATCAACAATTAATGAATGGGACCTTATGAGACTGAAAAGCTGCTGTAAGGCATATTGATTTTTTGCATTCGTTTTTATTTGTAAAAATATAGTATTATGATATCTACCTTAATGTCTCTTAATAGCCTTTGGAATTTTACGGTGGGGTAAATATTCCTGTTTGGAGTTTTGAAATATGACTTTCTTGAAGGCATTTGGTGCTAGCTGACTTTGCAGATTCCCTGGAGTTCTTTTGGTTTCCATTATTTATTTTTCATTTTCTCTGGAGAAACTCCTCTGCTGGGTGTTGTCTATGGAGGTGGGATGGGAAGCAGAACTGCACATCAGTGTCAGAGTTAAGTGCTCTGTCAAGAGCTGAGAGCTGAACAACAGAGGTAAAAGGCATTCCAGACCTGGATTGTGAGGAGGTAGAGATGTCACAGGGCCCACCTGAGGCAGCATTGGCCAGGCTGGAAGTCAGGGAGAGAGCTGCTGGAAGAGGGAACAGTCTGGTCAAACTTGCAGGCTAAGCTATAACATTTCTCAGGCAAGAATCTAGAAGTGAGAGGTTCCCGACTGTGGAAATACCTATTTGGGTAGGAGAATTGACATTAATAATGGACTTGGAGATATCAGTAGAAAATCATGAGGAATTTTGGTTTCCTTTGTCTTATGTATAATGGAGAGTTACTGAGGTCTTTAAAGCCAATTAGAAACACAAGTCTTACTGATGGGAATGGGAAGACTCCTAATGATGTACCAACCCAACTACACAAAGACAAGAACAACCACCCTTCATCTTACATACAGTGCAAAGACCAAGGCCTAGCTTTCGGGAACTGAGACTGGCTTGTATTTCTGGAACTATGATATGGTTACTTCAGGCAATTCTGTGTACTCTCCCACCTTCTGAATGAAGACTTCTTTTCTGAGGAACAAGTGACAATGTCAAGAATTACAAGGATTTCTAAGATCATCCCTGCAATAAGAGCTGCTGCCATGCTGCACTTTTCTTAAGCTTCTCTTTGTCTGACAAGGCAGTATTTTCACCAGAACATTTTGATGGCTTCTGCTCTTTTCTTGTTACTACCATTAAAAACAATCTAATGCTACTTAAATATATGGCGTTCTTGGGACCGAGTCCCACAAACCCCCTTTAGTTTGCTGTTTCTGGATCAATCCTCAATACCTGTGTTTGTGCCTACCTTCATAATGCTTTTCTTAAGCTGGTCCCCGAAGAGGGATCTTGACTATTATAGGGCACAGCGAAGCCCAGGCATTGCTTCTTAAGGAGAACTCCTTAGCCCATTTTTTTTTCACTTCACAGAGTCTTTCTCAGTGCAATGAAGCCTAACTCTGCCTATTCTTTGCACCCCTAACCAGGATACCTCTATCCTCTTTCACCCATTGTCAAGATGTCTGTCTGTGTTATTATTGCAGAACTCCTCTGATAAAGAGTCCGTTCTGGCAATCCTCAAGGTCATCAGCGACCTGCTTTCTGTTGGTGAGTAGTCTATGCTAACATAAAATCATATTGAGGACTGGGGACTGTGCGGGCAGTAGTCTGTCCCAGGAACTTCCATAGATGGGTGCTTTTATAACTTAACTTCCCTTTAATGTGATGTGATAAGACACGTGTAGCCTGGGATCACTGTACTAGCCTTTTCAACCTTGTCACCTACCTTAGAAGGGCGTGAGATGTTGGGTGGTCATGCTATGGTTTCTCTTCTGTAAGGCCAAGTGTCTTCCCCTGGGAGGGCCACTCCACAACATCCTTACCCACCGCCTCCCTAGGCTCCCTTCGCCTGTGTCTCATGGGAGGAATCAGGTATCGGAGCTTTCTTACATATATCTCGTGGGGACAGGCCTATGAGACAGGTGGACTTCAAAGGTCGGCAAGTCATGTACTTTTTTACAGATGAAATGACGGGATTGAGTATCTGAAATATTAGCCTAAACAGGCAACATTAAGGATGAATGACATGCCAGATATAAAACCTCAAGGGTCCCATCACACTGTAGCCCTTTTTTAAAAAATCAACTTTTATGTCCTCTGGTGACAGAGCCACTTCCCTGTACTTTTTAAAATGAATTATTTACTCATTTTACATTCTGGTTGTACCCTCCTCTCCTTCTAGTTTCTCTTCCCTTCCTCTTCCCCTTCCCTCCTTCCCTATTCCTCAGAATAGGGAAGCCCACCTTACCCTGTACTTTAGAACATTTTTTTTTTGGAATGGGTTCCCTTTTGGAAGATCATCACTTGTCTTCTGAGACAAAACTATCTCCAAGAGGAGTGTGGAAATCTTTAGAATGAAGCCTTGAAATTTCTTCTCCAATATGCATGATTTGGGGTTGGGGATGGGGTTGAAATAGGTTTGCTCTGTGCAAACCTGGGGTTCTTGGAACTCACTCTGCTGTAGATAATTTTTTTTTAAGCCAAGGTCTCACGTTATAGCCCAGGCTGTCTTGGAACTAGCAACCCTTCTGCCTATGATTTCCACGGGCTGGGATTATAAGTGTGTACCACCATTCCTGGATATATGTGTTTCCTCCTGCTTTACCTCCCTTCTTCCTTCCTTCCTTTATTTTATTATTATTTTTGGCAGACAATTTTTTTCCTTAGGATGGAAAAATCAGAATTTCTCCTTTGATATTATGACCCCCTTGTTGGCTCCCTTGATTAGGTCTCACAGGACCGTTTCCATGTTAATATGTAATAACTGCTTTTGAACTGTTTTTGGGTAAAGTAAGAGAGGTCTTATTCTTTGGTAGAAAGACAAATACTTCACCCTACATCAGGGCTGTGACCAAGGGTCCTTGGATGATATGTCTGGGCATTTTGTTTCTTAGGAGGGTCCTACAGTGGGTTCTATATTTCCCTTCTACTAGTTGCTAAAGAGCAGAATTAGAAAATGTTCACACCTTAAATAAAATTGCTCTAGATAAGACACCACCCTTTCCTGTTACTAATGACTCACTTTATTGCAGAAAAATATTTAGTATATGACGATGCTCAAGCCTGTATGTCTGTCTATATGCATCCACATACATGTGTACACATTAGTGAAGACTTAACGGGTTCCCAGAGCCTGCAGTATTGCTCAATTTATCATATCTGTGGGGGTGAATATATTACAGTTTCTAAATATCCCACAATTACCATATTTTCTACTTTTCTTCCCTCAGATAGTATCACAGCTCAAAGTCAGGTCATGTCAAGGATCTGCCAGTTTGGGTTTCTGTGGTGAGATGAGTGACCCCTTGTGTTGTCGCTGGCTGCTGGTTCTCAGGTTTGCCCTGGGGAGGAGGGTTGCCGTTTGTAGCTCACCTTTCCTCTGCTTTCCTCCCAGGCACAGACCGGAGGATTTATTATCTCATCAGCAAAGGTGGCAGTGAAGCCCTTCTGCAGACTCTGGTGGACACAGCAAGGTCAGCTTCTCCTGACTGTGACATCCTCCTGCCTCTCTTCAGGCTGTTGGCCAAAGTTGGCCTAAGAGGTACTAACACTTCAAGACCAGATGGTAGCTGGCAATGTGCTTCTGGAGTTGTCTCCTGAGAGCAGCTGGGAAAGCCCCTGTCAGGAGGCAGGAGGGAGGTCTCAAATGCCCTGGTGACAGCAGGGCCAGCCTTATAGGAGAGGTGAATTTACTTTTTGCTGCTGTTACTTTGAGGCATAGAGCCTTACATGTTTTTAAAGACTGGCCTCAAACTGTGTTGCACAGGGTGGTCTTGGACTTACTGTAATCTCTCTGCCTCAGCTTTCCATATACTGGGATTAGAGGCATGCACCTAATACTTGGCAAGGTTATTATTATTTAATGTAGATGTCTGGTAATACAAGATGTGGTGCTTAGGAATGAATGAATGATACACGGAAGTTGTGGTCACAGCGCACAGACTGCAAAAGCACGGGTCATAAGTCACAAAAGTTGGGAGTGACTTCAGTGCATTTTAAATGCATACACAAAATGAGACTGTCTTATGAAATACATCTCATATGAAAGTACATTGTGTATATTAGCTTTTCTCTCTGGCTTTGGAGGCAGAGTCTCATGTAGCCCAAGTCTCATGTAGCCTGGAAGTCATTATGTAGGGAAGGAGGATCTTGAACTCCTAAGTGCTGGCACTACAGGTGATACCCCACCATGCCTGACCATGGGTGTGTATTCAGTTTTTAGGGCTATCATAGCAAATTGCTACAGACTGTCACTGTGCACCATAAATATAGTCTCTGATACTTCTGGATTCCATAAGTCCCAAATCAAGTCCTGGCAGGGAAAGCTTCTTTTGAAAGTCCCAAGGGAGAGTCTGTTTTCTGCTTCTCTCCTGGTACTGCTAGAGCTTTCTTCCCCCCCCTCTCTATCTCTCTCTGTCTCTCTCTGTCTCTGTCTCTCTCTGTCTCTCCATCTTTCTAATTTTTAGACTGATTTATATTTGTATTCTCTATCTTTGTATTCATAGAGTGTTCTCTATGTGTTTGCTTTGTGTGTGCTCTCCGCTTCATACAGGGGTATCAGTCATTAGGTTTAGGACCCACTATTTCCTGTCTGATCCCTCCTTAGCTAATTAAATGTATGATACTCCCTTTCCAAATAAGATGACATCTTGGAGGTCTGGGTGGAAATGGATTTTGGGGATCACTGTTAATTCAACCCACTGTGATATATCACATAGGAATAGAGCTTCTGGCTTTTTCTCTTTCCCCCATGGAGGATCCTGAAATACCTTCTTAGGTCTCTCGGACTTCCTGGAGCAGGGCTGAATAATCTAAGCATTCTGGGTTTATGCACACTTTGCAAAATGTTCTAACAGTTAAGTGGGAACGGTGTATTGAATACGATGGCCACATTTCAGATGCTCAGGCCCCTTTGGTGTTCACTGCCAGGAGCCAAAGCCAAAGGCTCCAGCACACAATGTTTAGAGCCCTACTTCTAATTCACTGGCATTCTACAGATGGACTGAAAAATAGGCATTAGCTAGCCCCTGTGTGAGTATGTTCTAATATAACTAACAACATTTCACTTAGTGATTGTTCAGCTCGGGTCACTGCATGACATATTCTACATATATTTTACACATTGCAAACATCTCTGTGACCAAGACAGTCAAAGAGTCTACTCCCACAAAGCTTCTTTTCCAAGTGGGGCAGGTTATCTGGTCAGCAAATAATCAACTGGATGATAGCAGACTATCATGAACTCCTCTAGGAGGAGGAAGAATGATGCTACCCTAAGATGGCATGGTCAGGGAGAGGTGACATTTGAGCTGACACTTGAAGAACAGGGGAAAGTCAGCAAAGCTGAGTGGGCCAAGTGAACTCTAGGAAAAGCCAGTAGAGACCTGATATATCCCCCAGTCACACAGTGCAGACTGTTTTCAAGTCCGTTCCTGACACTGACCAGCTGTGTGAACCTGGTGCTCTTACGTCTAAAATGGAAGTACAGAATTTAATCCTAGAGTTTCTAGGAAGAATAAATGAGGTATTAGGTCATATTCTTAGCATATGGGGCTGAGGACCTGACAGTCAAATGCTAAGAGGCACATAAAGGCAGAGGTTCCCAGGTTACTGTTCTTTGTGTATGTATGTGTCCATGTATTCACATGTATGTACATACATGTAGAAGCCAGGGGCTGATGTTGGGTATCTTTCTCAAGTTCTGTCCTGCCTATTCTTAAGACAGAGCCTCTTGTTGAACCTAAAGCTCATTGTGTTATATTTGTTTGTCAATTAGCCCCCAGGATCCTCTTCCTGTTGTCCCATCAGTCCTGGGGTTACAAGTATGTGTGCAGCTCCACACTGCTGTTCTCATTGCTGTAGGGGAGCTGAGCTAAGTCCCTCATGTTTACACAGCAAGAACTTTTACCCACTGAGTCATCTTCCCAGTCTCAATGGTTTTATTTTTTACAGCAAATTTTATTTTGCATACTTGGCGTTTTCAATGTGGCGTTATGAAATACAAGTAGCGGTGTCACTGCCACAGATAAGCACATGAACATATCTATCGTCTCATGGAAGCCACTTTGTTTTGTTGACAGGAGCTGCTAAAATCTAGACAGTTAGCATGGTACAATCTTGTTAACTTAGTCTTCATATTGAATACAAGAGCTCTAGACTTGTCTATCCTACACATTTGCAATTTTGTCTCTTTTGGCCCCACCCCCCTTTCCCTGCTTCCTCTGCTCAGCTCCCAAATCAGTGGAAAGCACTGTTGCATTCCCTTTCACTGTGCACTCATTCCCTCATGCTAGTGAGCGTGGCTTGTCAAAAGACAAGGGAGAACAAACGCTGGTGAGGGCATGAAGAAAGGAAACTTTGTACACTTGGCGGTGCTGATATCAAAAGTGGTGGTGATTATCAACAACAACATAGAGAATTGGAAAAAAAATAGAGACCACATGGGCATGATGATATACACCTGGAGACCTAACGCTTGGGAGGAAAAGGCAGGAGAATCAGAAGTCCTTAATGAGTTCAAAGCCAGGCTGGGCTATAGGAGACCCTGCTCAAAACCAACCAACCAACCAACCAACTAACCAACCAAGAAATTCCCATTATTACTCAGAACTTTTCTATAATCTCTCATTTGAACATATAACTAAAGGAAAGGAAATGACCATCTCATTAAAATCTCTGCCTTCCCATGATCACTGAAGGACTACCCATGCTAACCATGACGTGGAAATATTGTAAGTGTCCATGGATAAATACAATGTGATGTGCATATGCAATGGGATATTAGCTAGCCTAAATCCCACTTCCACACACACACACACACACACACACACACACACACACACACACACACACAAAACAAACCAAACCACAACAACAATAACAACAAAACCCCCAGAATCCAGACAAAGTTCATGCACTGCATTCAAATGTTGTGCTAATTGTTTTCTTCATTACAGGTTTGTCTTAAGGCTATTAGTACATATAAGGATGAAGTCTTAGGACCCACAGCCTTCATGTAAATAAGTACATCCAGGCTTCACTCCTTTGATGCATTTGGCTGCAATGGGGCATATTAAAATATTTTTAATCGGTGTCTTTGGCTATCATTATCCTTCCACCACTGTCATTTTCCTTTTTTCTTGAAACCTTCAGGATGAATGTGGGTCATAACTAAGAGAGATGGATTTGTGTTCCTAGATAAGAATTTTGGACAGAAGGCACTGGAATTGGAAGCGCTCGATGTAACTTTGATTCTCACCAGAAAAAACCTGTCCCATAGCCAAAACCTCCTGCACTGTCTCTGGTTATTACGCGTGTTTGCCTCCAGTGGTAAGTTCCAGATGTGGGCTGGGACACCTGGAAAACAGGTGGTGGTCTGGCCAGGTGTGTGTGTGTGTGTGTGTGTGTGTGTGTGTGTGTGTGTGTGTGTGTGTGTGTGTGCACGAATATATGTGGTCCCATTCAGACACATAAAGGAACCTGGCAATCTAAAGGTTGTGGAGGCCAGAAACTATTTATTGCCTTGGTCAGGCAGAGCTCTTGAGCTGGTTCCTAGGTATTGACTTTGGATTTCCCTCTGAGTAGCACTTACGAGTATTCCCAGTTTGACTATCAGTAAGCACTACCAGGTACAGAAGTCCTGTGGCAGGAGAAAGGCAGACTTTCCTCAGGTCTTGATGTATTCCTAACATTATGTGTTACATCTGCTGAAAACAACAGCATTGTGAAGGCTGGGGAGATAACTCAGCCAGACAGCCCTTGACCTGCAAGCTTGAGGGCTTGAGAACTTAGTAGCATGGTGATGTGCACTTGTAAGTCCAGTGCTGGGGATGGAGAGACAGGACGACTCCTGGAGCTTGCAGGCCAGCTGCTGTAGTATGTAATTGGTGAGGTCTAAGCCAATGAGTGACTCTGTCTCAAAGGAAGTAGATACTGTTCTTCTGGATGAAACCTGGTCTCCTCAGACAAGTGCATGTGAACTCACCTATACACATTTGTGCATATACATGCATACATGCATATTAAAACAAGGAATAGTCCTTATTAATTTCACGAAGCTCTTCACTGATATAATAAAATCCTTACCTATTTTTTCTTTCTTTTTTAAAATCATTTTATTTTTGTACATGTACATTTATATTATTACACATATATACAATAGATTACCTATGGCAAGAAGAATTGTGACACAATTAGGAATTATATAAATGTTACATTCTTAGTATTTTGGCTATTTGTATTTGACAGCCTTGAATAAGACATCTTTCCTATCTTGGTGCATCTAAATTTATGAATGTAAATCAATCTTCATCACATATTGTCATTATCAACTTAGAAAACCTATCTAGACCTAAAAACATCTTAACCCCTAAACAATTAAGCCTCATTGTAAAATTAAGCTACCTGGTCTTCAACTTCCTCCGAGACTTGAGGAGTAAACTTGATGATCTGAGTATGCCGGGAGTGCAGATTAGTAGTTTTCCAAATGAAAAGGTGACAGACAGTTTTCGCCCTGAATAGTCACCCACAACTCTCTATAATGTTGGAGCATCATCTTCAGCCTTCTGGCCCAGTATATCTGACAGACATATTTGTGAGGCAGGAACTACTGAGGACTTGCTTACCCTGACTTGGCAGAGTTTGGCCATCAACTCTGCCTGTTCCAAGCTTGCCCCCCCCCCTTTTTTTTAAAGGCAGAATTCTGTTTGTGCTTACTGATTTTTCTTAAACCTCATGATCCTTCCCAACAAACCCTCCCCCTGGGTTATTATCTCAGAACATGTCAGCTGATAGTTATTAAGCAACTGCTTACCTCAACCGTTTTACATTATCACAGTAATCATGTGTTTATATCTACATTTTTATATCTCAGAAAAGAAAAAGCCAGCCACTTATAAGAGGGAAGTAATCACTTAAATTTACACAGATAAGAAGTCTTGAAGGCTGGCTTTAAAATTCCAAAAGTCATGCTACTTCGGTTCAATGCGGACTAACTTTTCATTAATAGATTAGATTCTATACCTCCTATCTCCCATGTAACGAGAAGACATTCATTTCCCTGTTCTGAGTTCCTTTCCTGGGGATTAAAGTAACAATTATTTAGATGTAATATACACTGTTGGGGAAAGACCAGGCTTAGAGCCAGGGAGCCCTGAATTTGACTCCAATGCTATTTCTTATGAGTCATGGAACATGGGTACTTGACCTGGTTAACCTCATTTCTTTCCCTTTGTAAAATTATAGCAGTAATAATTATTACTATTAATCTGCTAGGTTTTTTATCTTGCTAAAACAACAGAAATTAATTTTCTCACAGTGCTAAAGGCTGGAGGTCTGAGGCCAAGACATTGGCAAGGTTTGCTTTTTTCTCTAACCTGTCTCTTGGGCCTTAAGAAGTCTCTGTCATTTCCCCTATGTCTCCACATGGCCTTTCCCACGGACTTGCACAACCTTAGTGTCTTTCTAGGTTTCTAGGTCTCTCTAAAAGAGAGACAGAAGACAGATTTGATTATACTCATTCTCCAATGGCCTCTCTTAACTCGATTGCTTCTTTAGGTTATAGGGCTTTGAAATGGATTTGGAGGAGTGTGTTAAATCCTCAGCAAATCCCATAGACTTGTCAGATGAGAAAAACAAGATCATGCCCCCAGGTATGACACAGCAGCATCCTACTTTTTTCTCTAATATTTTGAAATCACATGAAGAGTACACATAAGTGGAGTAGTTAGGTAACTACTCTGGATATCCTAAGAACTGTGGAAATATCCCATTTTTTTACTAATTTTATATCTTACATTAAACACAGGGTCTCGGGTAGCACAGATTGGCCTCAAACTCACCCTGTAGCCAAAGCCAAAGATCACCTTGAATTCCATATCTTCCTATCTCTACCTCCCAAATGCTGAGATTGCAGTCATGTGCAATACCTGTCTCAGTATCTCAATATTCATGGTTGCATTCTCTTTATAAGCATAGAATATACATAAAGAGACAGTTTTCCTCTAAAATCATAATAAGATGAATTATTGGCTCTGTCTTTACAGTGTCCTCTCTCTCCCTCCCTCCTTCCCTCTCCCCGCCTCTTTCTCTCTCTCTCTCTCTCTCTCACACACACACACACACACACACACACACACACACACACACACGGTGGGGGAAGAGAGAGAGAGAGAGAGAGAGAGAGAGAGAGAGAGAGAGAGAGAGAGAGATCAGAAAGCACTTGGAAATATCTGTATTAATCTATGCAAACCCATCTCCAAAACAATAAGGAGCAACTGTAATATTTTATGAAAGACAACTGTCATTAATGAGTAACCTAAAAGTGTGCCAGCCAATTTGTAGCATGCCAGCAGCACAAGATAATATGTCTTTTGATTTCCTAAAGGCCTTCTTTAATATATATATGCAATGATTATGAGTATATAGCAATATAGCATCAGCCTAGCTCTGAGAAAGCCAGTGATCTGTCTGTGGGTGTGAGAAGGTAAGCAGCTGGGTCATACATTAGCCTATATTTATTACTCAAACTAGTGGTTTCACAAGGTCCTGGTGCCTCTCTGCATTGCATTTACTTGTGAAAGGGTGACAGAGTTCAAAAAGATTGTAGGTTTCTTTGGTGAATTGTGACCCACTGTTGACTGTTTCAGTAGGTGTTCTGAACAGCTGTTTTGATCTGATTAGTTGGATGTAGCCATAATGGGTTTATGATAGCCAATAAACTTGTTGGCAGTAGCCAGATGGCCACGTTGGGTAGCCATCCGGTAAAGGTGAGCCCAGTGAGATTTCCTTTTATAGCCTTTCCTTAGTTCAAGTCTAATCTTCCATGTGAGAATTAGAGGTATTAAAGCTAATTCCACTTAAGGACATAATTCTTACTGAATCATCTGCCAAATTTTTTTTTATTCTTGTGCTATTTTCCACTTTAGAAGTGAGGACTAAATTAATGACTATGAGAGTGGTAAGACTGATGCACACAACCAGGATGTCAAATCCACTGGTTAATTTGGGAGGTGACGGTCTGTATTCTCCTTAGCAGGGGTGTAGGCATAGAGGATGCTCCAGGAACATGTACTTGTAGCAGCCAAGGCACTGGTCTCAGTCTCTGACTGGTAGACAGCACTGTAGTATTGCTACCTCCAGATTGGCATTCCTCTCCCAAAGCCTGAAATAAGTCAGTCGAAGACACATCGTTCACCTCTTTGCATCTTCAAGATGCCTTGTCCCATTCATTTTTTTTCCCCAGAATAAGTCAGGCCAGAAGTATTAGGCAGTCCTAGATCATCTCCCAGAAGAGCCAGTACAACGGGGGAAAGAGAGGAGTCACCTTATCAGAGAGAGGTGTTTCTTCCATTTCTTTGTTGCCCCTCCTACAGTTCTGTATCACATGGCTTCCTCTTCCCTTCAGTGTGACCTGTGCTCTTCCCAAACTCAGCTGAGTTCAGAAGGGTATGGGCCACATTGGAAAGAGGCTGGGGCACCCTTGGGGATGGCGATGATATCTGGAAGTTTTTATTTATGTGGTGTTCCCTTGACTTCCTCTCATTCAGATCCATGACCATGTGTTAATGTTCCCTCCCCCAACTGAGTGAAAAGGGGAAAATCCCCAGGCTTGTTTTCTCAGAGCGCAAGGGCTCATTCTTCTACTGGTATTGTCATAGAGGTGATGTCAACTCATTGTCTCAGTCTTAGGGGATTCAAGTGTTAAAATTGAGGAGAACTTGAAACTGAGGTAGAAAGAGCAACCCAAATCACTAGGCTGTTAAAATTGGTTTTTAAATATTTTTTGTGTTTTATTTTGCATTGATGTGTATTAACCCCCTTAGTCAGTGGTTAAATCCAAGTTGTACTAACACATCTTCCTGTGACAATAGCTACTGACCACTCTTCTTTTTGTCTTTAGTAACCACAGGAGCCATGCTGGGGATTAATGGAGCGATGGAACTGTTGTTCAAGGTCATTTCTCCTTACACCAGAAAGCACACCGTGACAATCAGGTACAGGGCATGCTCACAGTGCCCTTGGGCTCTGTGTGATGGATATAGATGGAGATGGCTGCCCTTAGATGTTCTTGTTGCTTCCAGTCCAATCTGTTGACGCCATCTTCCCTGGTGATGTACAGTGGCCGTATCCCATATGAAGGTGCACCTCTGCCTAACCCCAAGTTCCTCATTTCCTCTTATACTCATACTAATCCCCAATGAGCCTGTAGCTCTTTTTTAAAAATTTTTTTTTGTAGCCTGTAACTCTTAAGGTAAAATGCAGAATGCTTTATCTGAGGTTACAATGTTAGGGGATGGCAGAGGTGAAGCTTAAATCTCTGTCATTCAGATCGAAAACCTCATGTTCTTTTGTTATTGTTGTTGATTTTGGTCTGGTGCTTTCAGATAAATCCTTTCTTTCTTTTTTTTTTTTAACTTGCAATGATAAATGAGCATAATCCTCAAAATACGGCTCAGGAGTGACAGGGTCGCAGAAGAAGCAGCCGGTTAAACTTGCTTAGATGAATTCTGAGCCTTCTAGCAGGAGTTGGTGGTGGTTGTGTGACGGTCTTGTTACACGGTTTTATGGTTGGAGAGTGAGACCTGGCCCATTCTCTCTGCCTTGCCTCCTGGAGAGGAGTGAATCACCAAGTTAAAAAGGGGAGCCGGTTTCACATAAAGGCTTTAGAGATATTCGGAACCATTAAGATCCATCATTTATGGGAGTGACTCAGCAAGGACCTTGAGAGAATATTAGAAGAAATCCAGCCAATTTTTAAGATATATGGGGTCATTTGGCAAGTAGCATTTCCATGCCCAGCCATGATATTTTCTGCATCCTAGCATCAATCTTAGGCTCGGGTTTCACCTGATTATTTTTCTCTTGGGTCACCGCCGTTATGCCATCACCATCCGTTCTCACCTACAGACCCCAGCATTTCCTGAAGGGAAATACATTACACATCAGCCCCACAAAAGGGCCTCATCAAATAGATTGAGAAGTTCTGGGTTAGACAAAGTGAGATAGGTTTCTTTCCTCTAAGACTTCACCAAGCCTTTTTGTAAAACGTACACACAGTCGGCCTAAGATGGTTATGGCGTGTGCTTGCAATCCAAGACCAATTTAGCCAGGGAACTCTACTTTTTTACGTAGCACCTCTGTAAGGGGGCTAGGACAGTATGCATTTCATTTTGGAAGTACTCTCTCTAACGTGGAAATTTATTGCAAAGCAGGAGTCAATCCAACTCTACCAAGAGCTCCTTGTGTATAAGGCGAGAGGCCTCAGAAGTCAAAAAGCAAGGGTAAAAATAACCCCTTTATTTTTCTGTAGTTTCACTCTAGTTTGGTCTTAAGTGTCCATTCCACCAGATGACAAAGATTTTCACCAGGAGTCAAAACCAGACTAGCAACTCTTTAGCCCAAGTCACCTCTCCTGCCCCTATATCCCTCTTCTGGGAATACATTCTAGATTTAAAGAAGCTATGGGTGGCAGTGAGAAATGCTGAAAGAAAACAGGTCTTCCTTAGTCATCTGTGCCATTGGGATGTTCAGGTCTTAGGTATGTCTAATTTTCTCACTGTGCCCCGTCTTAGCTGCTGAGATCTACAGTCTCAGTGTGCCTTCTTTCTGGTCACTAACACAGGAGCTTTATCAATCCTATTCATAATGATATCTAATATGCTGTTCCTGTATTATGTGATCATTTGTTTTTTCTCATATACTCTGTGAAAATCAGTGTAGCGTTCCCTGGGTCCTGGCACATATGAGTCTCCCTCTTCTTTGCCATGAGTACCACCCTATTCAAAGGGGTTTTCTAAGAAGTCCTTGCCAGTTAACCTTGGGTATCAAGGCCCTGGGCCCTGTAGCTTTCCAGTCCTGATGGCTCTTGTTCTCTCCTTTATTAAGGTGAAGATTGGAAGAACAAAGCATCAGGAGCACCATATGTAAGATAATGAGAAACAATTAAAGCATAGAAGTTCCCTTCTTAGGGATACCTACTCTTGCCATCTGTATTGCGTTCCTCTCCTACAAAAAGTCAAATTCAAGTACAGATGTGATCAAGGTGCCACAGAACAGTGGAGAAATAACCTCTGAGATTAATAGGGTTGGAATGCTCCCAAGAACAGGAAAGTTACCAAAGATCTCAGGAGTGCTTTTTAAGCACTATACCTACCACTTCTGCATATCTGATCTGCCTTCGATATTTTGTGCCAGATGGTACCCCTTCTTTTAAGCAAAATGCCCAACTAAAAACTGCAGAGGAAAGGCCTCTTCACCAGCCTTTACGGTGTGGTTGTCATCGCCACGGTATTGATTAGGTGCCTAGCACTGTGCTCAGCTCTTAGCCTGTGTTATGGCATGTGAGCCTCTTTTCTTCTTCGAGGCAGGTGCTATTACTTATGGTGCCTAAATTTACAGGGGGAAGAATGAAGCTGAAAGAAATTAAGTAACCTGCTGGGGATTTAAGTGAAAGAGCCGGGATTTAAGCACTGCCTGATGCATGAGCCTTGGCTTTAAAAGCACCATCGGATTATCTTGCAGTCTATTTCCAGCCTTATAGTTCTAAAACCACCGTATGCAAGACAATCATAAGTAGTTAAAGTTTGCTTAAATTTCTTTTACTGTCTAAACGGTTCATATCCATGGAACAATTTGCTTAATGACAGGGAATCTTTCTCCTCAATTGAATGGCCATTTCCTCTCAAAGGCTAAATAGCTATTCTCCCCGCTTTTGAATTCTTTCCCAAAGCTACTTTGTTTTCTAACCTTCACCCCCAACACCCACACTTCCCATCTAGATAGGAAATGAAGGCACTGAAATCAGAAGGCACCCTATAGCAACTCTGGCAGATTAGTTGGTGAGCCACTTTACCTTTCTTAACTAGCTCGGGCATTTCTCAAAGTGTGAATACCAAGTCTTACCTTACAGGCTTGTTGCAGACATTAGAAATAATAGCTAGAAAAGGCTGTGAGATTTGACGTGCTAGGATATGTCAATCATCAGTAATAGAGACTCAACTGGGTAGTAGGCTGCCTGCCAACAGCCAGGCAGCTCCCTAAGCTCCATCTCCCAAAATCTCAACTGAGGTGAACCCAAGTAAACTCGACTTAATTGCCTGCACATACATGTCAGACCTATGGCTTTGAGGACTCTTCCAAGTATATGGTAGCTTGCCTGTAGGACATGAATAGCCCTACTGAGTATTGTCCTCCAAACTCTTGCAAGCTATGGGAAAGTTATTCCAGGATGCTTTTGTGAGAGCTGGTGCCACTGTGACTCCTTCCTCCTGTGAAGATTAAATCTACTCTACTTCTCCCATGTGTACCTAAAATAGACATGCAGCTGTCCTCTGATCGTCAGTGGTACTCAGGGCAAGATTTATGACAGTAGCTCTAGACTTAGGGAGGAAGGGCCCGTGTGGTGCTATCAAGAGCCTCCTGTGGCCTTATGCCAGCCTCCGCGCCAGGGAAGGCAACCATTCCAGACTTCCTTCATTTGCTACATGCCCGCCATGTTGTCACCCTTCAGCAATGCACTGTTGCGTTCGCTTGTGCCTTCTCACTGCTTTTTGCTCCTCACATCACCATTTTGATCTGAGCAGTTATGGGCAGACTTGGAAAGCTACTACAGCCCTCTAGGTGGTCTGCCCTGACTTCAAGCCACCAAAAGTGAGCTTCAGTGTGTCTCCGGTTCCTCTCCTCAGCACGCTGCCTAGCCGGCTGTCTCTAAGTGTAGCCCGCTCCAAAAGCGGCGTTGCCATTTTATCAAAGGGTAAAATAGCTACCTCGTCTCCGTGTCAGGGGAGGGGTAGAGAGGGAATTGTCTCTGCTCTGGAATTCTTTTCATCCTTTCCTTCAACACACTTTCTACTTTACTTGTACTTTGTTGCCTAAGTGTCTTCTCTTCCCTCTAAACTCTGCTTTTATCAAGATAGAAACTGAATGCCTTATTCCTTCCCCCCCCCCCCCCCACAGGCTCTAGCTTCATGTATAGGCTATGGTACATTCTCAATTAAATTAAAAAGAAATGTATTTTAAAATTAAATTTTAAAATTAAACACGTAATCATTTGTGTTTGTGAGGTACTGTGTGATCATTTGATGCAAGTATACAATGTAATGAATAATTACGGTAATCAGTGTTTCCAGCTACTAATGAATGAAACATTTCACAACTTCTGTTTTGTGTGTTACTTTGGTCAGAGACTATAATAATCATCTCTGTATTATTCCACTGTTGGTATGTACAATGTCATAATATGCAGCAAAAGAAATATCTTAACTAAAAATGTTGGTGATTTCTGAGTATACTGATAAGTGCAATGCACCATCCAGAGAGTAAGTCACTTCCTGTTTGATGTCATCTTTGTTCTTGATCCTATACTGGGCCCACATTCAGGGTCCTGCTGTGTGTGTCCAAACATACTTGAAAATTCATGTGTCCCCTCTACCAAGAACTGGGCAGAATGAGGGGCTGAGGCGCCTCTGCAGAGAAATCAGCCAAGAGAAGAGAAGCTGGGATCTCAGCTTTAAAGGGAGCAAGGTTTTGCCTGCTGGAGGGAAGGAAAGTGTTAGAGGCCACACTTTGTTTAGAGTTGTCTGAGGAAGCCGACAGGTTGGCTGAAGGGTAGGCTGGAAAGTTGGAGGGCATTGCAGGAGTGGGGAGCAGCACTTTGCTTCCCTTTGAATGAGGTAGCTGGTATTCATCTGTTAATAGACTTAGGAAGCACTTTAGAATCTGTGGGGGTGCCCTATAAAAATCAGAAGGGAATGACCCCTAAGTCATTTCCTAGACAGGGAGTGTGGCCCTTTGCTAGCTTCTTTCAGGGGTGGACCAGTTTGTTTATCTTCACAAAGCTGTCTTGGATCAATCCAAACTCACTAAGCTGGACAAGTTCCTGAGGCAGAAAAGATCATTTGTAGGCGCTTCACGCATCTCGTGACTTTAGAAGAGCTTGTGTTGTCCCATGTGTCAACATTCTCTGCTGCATGCTGTCCTCTTCTTTCTCTACTTCAAGGGCTTCAGGTTTTTAGTAATGATGATGTCCATGTCCACTGGGTATCCACTTGACATTTCCCAAAGCGTAGCTGCATCCTCCCTGGTCCTTCTGGGTCCCAATACCATAATATTTAACCTATGGTTGAAGCTGGCTTATCAGATGTTACTGGGATACAGTAGCTCCCAGGACATTAAACTCTGCTAGCTTGCCATCCTCACAGATTTCTAAGCCAATTAGAACTTTCTTAGCAGGAGCTGCTCCTTCAACCTCATGGCATTTTCTGATTACTGCACTGCATGTTGAGAAAGAAGATTTGGGATTATCTGTAGGCTGGAATTTTTCTCTCTGGCATTGTCTCTGAAGCTTCCCCGAGAACAGGGGAAGATGAAAATTGTATTCAGGACTACGCTGGCCTCATCCTCACACAGGAGGCTTTTAGGATCATCACTCCTTCTATCTTAGGCTTCCAGCAGATCTATCATGCTAGGATTTATCTTTCAGGATCAGGGATCTTTGGGCCAAAGACTATCTTGGCATAATTGTGGCTTGTATTCTGTGCTCTACAGGTCTGGATCAAATACCTTGGCAACAGAAGGCAGTGTTGTGTTTGGGTCCCTAACAAGCCGCATAAGCAGATTCTTTACTTTAGTGTCCTGTTGGCTGTCCTAGTTGCTTGCTCCCTGTACTTAGAATAGTGTTAGTGATCTTCTCCCCTTTGAGGTCTTGTCTGCCAGGGCTCTTTGGCATTTGAGCTTTGCCTGAGTGCAGGATTACTGGGCATTGCTTCATTGGCAGCTATTTATGGCGATTTCATCTTCAGTTTATGATCTAGAAAAATGTCCCAGAATTCTTTTCCCTGAACCACTTACTGTCTTTCCAAAGTCAAGCTTTCTGAGCTTTCTCCAGCCGGCGGCATACCATTCCATTTCATTTGATCATAGTAGCTGATAGATGAATGGAGATGCAGCCAACGCTAATGGTTTCCTTGTTATCATGAGCAACTTAGGTGACACAACCTTGTCACTGAGAGAGCGGGGATTCAAGTTACAGGAAACAGAATTTTCTGTCTCTTGAAATAGTTAACCATATTCCTCCTGGATGTTCTTTGCTTCTTTTCTCATTGAAAGCATTAAAACCTTCCACTTGATGTAAGTAGCGTGTGGGTTTTCTCAGGGCATGGGCTTATAATGATGGTTCAGAAGCCATGTGCTTCGGAGCACTTGGACTCAAATATTTTGGACTGGGAACAAAAAAAATTCCAACCCAGCTTCACAAGTGCTGATATTGGGGATGTACACCATGGGCTCAGCTTACTGACAGAGTGATTATGGCCTCTGCAACCTGACTCCAAAGCCTGTAGTCGATAGTGGAATGAATAGTTTCCTACATGAATTAAACCCTGGCAACGAGGTCTATGGTTGAAATCCCTTTCATCTTCTTAAGAAGCCAGTGACCTCTGTCTGTTGGGGCCAGTCATAGATATCCAAGTCACAGGACTGACAGTTGGAAGTTCCCAGGGAACTTTCCTTCTTGTCCATCTCCTCCGCCTAAGGTGAGGTCAATGAACCTCCTAATAGGGGTCAAGATATATTCCATTACTAAAGGACATTGTACCGCATAATGTAAAACAGATATGCCCTGAGGAAGGACAGCAGGTTACGAAGAAGAGACTTGATACCCTATGAGCATATTCAGGGGGAGGTAATCCCCCTCAGGAACAGTCATAGGGGAGGGGAATAAGGGGAAAATGGGAGGGAGGGAAGAATGGGAGGATACAAGGGATGGGATAACCATTGAGATGTAACAAGAATAAATTAATAAAGGAAAAAAAACCAGATATGCCCTAGCACCTTAATGTGACATTTGTCTTGTTAGCAGGCATTGAAGATTTATAAACAATAGAAGATGGACTTTTTTTTTTTGTTCTCATGCTTCTAAATCTATGTGACAATTATAATGCTGTGTGTGATAGGAAGGTCCTCCATAAGGATCCAGTCTTGGGCTTGCAAAGTGGGTGGGTTTCCCACCCCCCACCCCCCACCGGGAGATCTTACAAGCTTTGTCAGTCAGGATATCTGCTTGATTCTTCCTTGAAACTGACACAAAGTATCCATTTTGGGCTTAGAAAGGCTTAGTCTAGTAGCAGTGGGAGCTTGAGGCTCTAGTCCTTTCCTCCTTCTCCACTCTGATCCCTTGTCACCAGAGTGAGATAGTCTAGGTATCCTCAGCAGAGGTGGCTCTGGGAGCTTACATGTGACTAAGGTGTCCAGAGATTCCAAGACCATTCTTTGACTTGTGAACAATGGTTGGCAAGTTGATACTTTCCACTGTTGATGTGGCATTTAAACCTCAGGATGACATGGTGGGAGAATTGGTCTGATACAGTGATATCGGACAGGATTCCACCCAATGCATAAAAAACATCCTGGGTTCTAGGCATTCTAGAGGGACGTGACATACTCTATATGTCCCTTGTAACCATACTCTCATTTCCATGTATCTGCTAAAGGGCTAGGGTCTCTCACCTCTCCCTAGTTACCTGCTCGCTTTCATATTGATATAAGGCAGGCTCCTGGATACCTTGGTGACTGTAGGAACAAGTCTTTAAGCCCATCCCAATACCATAAGATTTTATACCCAAGTTCATATCTTTATATGTTCTTACTGATCACACACATTCTTTACAACATTGTAAACACCTCTTTATATATGGGAGCGGATTTGGGGAACTGGAGAGAGGTAGAGAAAGCCTCGCAGCAGGAAACATTCTTGTGTCTGCCATTCTTTGCTCAGAGGCTGCTGATATTTCTAATAGGCCACAGCTACGTTCTGCAGGGCTGAATCCATAGTCACATACCACAATCTCAAGATCATAAAGCAAACCAGGGGGAGCTCTGTTTTCTTATGGGGCTGAGAGTGATGTGATGTGGTGTCTTGGAGATAAGTGTGTTCAACATAGAAAAGCCACCCAGTCAGCCAGAAAAGAAAAAAGCCCAGAGGCATCCATTGGGCATGATTTTTTTGAACGCTAATTGTTTTCAAGAGTTTAGGAAGAGATTATGGGATGAGGGCAGCTTGGAGGCTTTCTGCTTAGTTCAATTACAGTGCTATTTTGATATAGGGTCTCAGTATGATCATCAGTTATATTCAACAAAGCTGATGAGACAAATAGAGAACAATAGCTGGCTATTTAAAAGACATGAATTATTATAAATTAAGTCTGAATTTCGTTCAGATGGTACATCATAGGTATTCAGCAAATGCCAGTTACGTTAATGAGCACGGATGCTTTGGTTTACCCAAGGTTCATCCTTTCAACCATTAATTTATTCACTCACTAATATTTGAAGATTTTATTTTTAGCACAGATGTGTGGGATTTGAGGATGAAAAGAAATGCCTCTTGCCCTCAAGGAGCTTGTAGATGATACAAGGGGCTCGTAGATGATACACAGCAGATCAGCATTCAAATGAAAGAGGCAAATGCTGTAAGATGGGGTATTCACGAAGGGGGTTCTTGGTGCACCCAGAAACTGGCAGAGAAGAATTTACAAGGAAAGAAGCTTGGATGTGGAGTAGGAAATGCACTTTCCTGATACTAAGGTTATAAAAGGACAGGATCTTCTAGGCAGAGGCAGAAGGAAAAGTGAAGACACAAAAGCTCACACCTTTATGCATGGATGTGCTGGTAGTCACGTGGGTCAACATATACACACACACACACACAATTTAATGTATAGTTGGAATATACTGCAAGTATGAAGCATAACGCTCATCCAAACTGATCTAAAAAACTAGCATCTTAGTAGAAAATAAGAGGAATATATAATTTGCAAAGAAAGGAAAAATGGGTAAATTCATATGAATTTAACCCTCCGACAATCCATAAATATAATTTAGATGAAGATACAAATTGTGTAAATTAGATCAACAAAGGTTTTGAAATGTGATAAAATTTGCTGTTTGTGAAGATTGCCAAGGATGGGCACTTTCATGCTGGTGGGAATGCAGACTGATAATACACCCACAAAAACAATGTGGTGATGCTTACCAAGAGTAGAAGAAAGTTCCCATTACTCAACTCAAATATTTACTTCTTGAAATATGACCTAAATAATTATTGTGGAAGGTGGATGAAGACCCATGCTTACAAATATCAATCACAATGTTTTTTATAATCAGAAATGATATAAACAGAAAAATTCAATAACAGAGATTCCTTGGTAAATGTGATATGTTTATATATTGCAGTGTTATGTAGCAAAACAAAAAAACAGACTAGGGAAAGAGGTTTGTCTTGGAAAATTGCTTTCAATAAAAGTATTGAATAGAAAAATGCCACTTTCAAAATGCATGTAAAAATATGCACAAAACAATTCAGGTCAAGAAATGAAAACTAGGGTTAGATTTTCTTTCCACATGAAAGAAATAAAAACATAGATAAAACAATGTTTCTAAGCATATAAACATCTGGCAGTAATAAATAGTAATCTCTGAGAGGTGAATTGCTGTAGCCCCTGATGATTGTCTGAATTTCCAGGGGACAGTGCAGGGGACATTGTTACTGACAAATCCAGGTGTAGCCCAAAAGAAGGAGATAGAGTCAAGGAGCCAGTATGAAGCTTGGAGTGTCCAAGGTGCCTAGAATTTATAGGGCAGAGTACTGGAGCTAAGAGTACTGGAGAGAAAAGATAAGGAGAGAGAGATAAATGGGAGAAAGAGAGGTAGAGGGAAATAATATTAATAATAACATGAATGAGTCTTGTCCCAGTTCATAGGTGATGAAACCGAATAATAGACACGTACAAACTGCTGCTGAAAACTTTAAAATGGAACTTGCCTCAGTTTATCCATCACTGTGTTTTCACTGAAAGCAGGCAAGATAAAAAACAAAACAAAAACAAAAACCAACCCACGAATATTTCTTATAATAGATGCAATATTCCTAACTTAATTTTCAGCAAATTGTTGTTAACAGGTCATAAAAAGATCAAGAACGAGATATTACTATTCTACTGTGTGTATGCGGCACAGTTTCACTTTCCATTCATCAGTTCATAGACATGTAGACTGGCTCCATTTCCTGCCTATTGTGACTAGGGAAGCAATCAGTATGGATGTGTGAGTGTCTCTGTAATGTAGCGCATCGCAAGGCTATGAGATCAGTGGATAAGAATAAACCATATCTCTAAATAGTTTGGCAAGCTACAGGCAAGTAAAGCAAAACAAAGCAAAACCTAAAAATAGTTTTATTTAAAACCATCTTATTAAAGTTTATTTTCATTAATGTTTTTACGTATCTGTAATACATTCTGACCACGAACATTTCCTTTCATCCTCATTTTTTCTACTTCCACTTATCTTCTTCTTCCTCCCATCCTCCTTTCACTTCTTTATCTTATACAGGTAGCAGCTACCTCTGTAGTGTGCTCATGACTGCCACGGCCATGTCAGATCCAGATAGTAGCATTTCATGGTACTCCTCCACATCCTGTGGCTCTTAAGATCTCTCTGCTCTTCCAAGACGGTCCCTGGGTCTAGGAGGATATCTTATAGATTTCCTACTTAGGATTGATGACCCAAAGGTCACTTGTCCTCAGTACTTTGGCCAGTTATGAGTCTCTACATTGACCATCACTCTGTGTAGATAGAAGCTTCTCGGATCCAGGTTAAAAAGAGCAGGAGTCTATGGGTATACATGGACATGTTTAGAGTGCAGTTTGACCACATGGCAGTTTGTCAAAACATCAGTAATAATTTACCTTCTAGGGCCACAAACATCCTCAGACATCTTCTTCTTCTTCTTCTTTTTCCTCCTCCTCCTCCTCCTCCTCCTCTTCTTCTTCTTCTTCTTCTTCTTCTTCTTCTTCTTCTTCTTCTTCTTCTTCATTTTGATGACTTCATTAGTATTTTTGATGAAAGTAGCTAATGTGATACTTCATTTAATTTCAGTTTTATTTTTTAATTTTGAGATTGTAATATAATTACAGCAATTTTCCCTCCTTTTTTTTCTTCCTTCAAACCCTCTCATATACCCTTCTTCGCTCTCGTTCAACTTCATGGCCTGTTGTTTTTCACTAACTGCTAGTGCATGGATATACATATACGTATTTGTATATGTAAACATAACCTGCTCCGTTTGCATAATGTTACTGGTATCTATGTTTTCAGGACTGACCATTTGACATTGGACAACCGATTGGTGTAGTCTTCCCCGGGGAAAACCACCTCTTTCACTCCCAGCTTGCCTAAGGTTCTTTGTATAGCTTGAGTCTTGTGGGCTTTTTTTCCCATCCAGTTTGGCATGTACAATGGTGCCATCCTTGTTTAGCTCACATCTGAGGAGTCATAATCTTTTGGATCCTTTTAGAGTATTAGGTTTGTATTTCTTTCTATGAGCCAGCCTCAGTTCTAACCAGGAAGTGTTTGTTTACCGGCCTAAACAGTGAGGCCACGATTGCATCAGGATACACACCCTGCTGTCTGCATATTGGTATTGTAGCATGCCAGTTTTTCAGCTGGATAAGGCCAATCATGAACTTTCTCTCCTACCTCCCAGTACCATGTATGAGGGCCACCAGGGAAGAAGCTTATAACTTAGTCCACTCTACTTTTTCTGTATCCAAAGTTTGTGCGGCTGCATTTAGCCATAAGGTCTGGCCAGGAATCCAAGGCAATGGTGATAGTCTCTACTGTTTGTGGAGCCTTGAGGGCTTCATGGGCCACCAAGTCATAAGAAGTTATCCCATAGTCAATGCCAGGTTTTTTTAAATGTTATGGTTTCTCAAAGCAGCATCGTCTACTACTACTTTAAAAAAATCATTATTACATATGTTCAGTTGGCTTTTAAAGGAGTAGGTTTTTATATGGCTTGTTTATACATAACAAGTATTTTTTTTTATTCTGAGATATTGCTTTTATTTAGCATAGGTATTTTGAACATCACATATTTTTCACTAAATTTAATTTTAAAAACATTTGTTCTTCTCTAATATAATACATCCTGAGTGCAGTTTCCCCTCTCTCCACTATACCCACAACTCCCTCTTTTTCTTCATTGCCCATCCTCTTTTCACTTAAATCCTTATTTAGCATATGGCCTCTACATTCATATCACTTGTGCTGTACTCTCAGAAGACGTGACCTGTACACCCCACCGGCCCTTTGTTACTTTTGGGCCTTTTGAAACACCTCTTCCTACTAAGGACAGAAATATAAAAATTCAAATCTGTAATCCAAATATGAGTGAGGCTATATGCTGTTTGTCTTTCTGGGCCTGGATGACCTCATTCACTGTAACTTTTTGTAGTTATATATACTTTATTTAAAAATGTAACTGTATCATTTCTTAGTAATTAGTATGTTGTGCATATGTACTATTTCATTATTCATTAACAGTTGCTGGGGAGCTAGCCTAATTCCATTGCATAGCTATTGTGAACAGAGCAGTGATGAACATGGGTGTGCAGTAACTTTTGTGATCAGGTACACAATTCTTTGGATATATGCCCTGGGGTAGTATATCTGAGTCATATGATAATTATGCTCTTAGCTGTTGAGAAACCTCCACACTGATTTGCTCCATCAATTTACACCTCCTCAACCTTGAAGGAGGGTTCCCATTTCTCCACATTCTCACCAGCATTTGCTGTCAACTTTTATTTTTATGTTTTCTTTTGGCCATTATGACTGAAGTGATAAGGAATCTCTAAATAGTTCTAAGTTGCCTTTCTAGGATGGCTGGTGTTCAAAATTGAACATTCCAAAAATGTTTATTAGACATTTGTGTTTATTCTTTCATGAACTCTCTGCTTAGAAATGTGCTGAGGTCTTTATTGGGATAGCATTGAATCAGAAGATTGTTTTTTATTTTCTTTTTTAAAATTTTTTAATTTTTATTTTTTTATTAATTTATTCTTGTTACATCTTTGTTTTTTATTTTCAATCATAGTAAATGACTGAATACTTAGGGATAGATCTGAGAATAGATGAAAAAGGCATTCATACTGCAAAGTTCACAACACTGCAGAGACTTGTTGGAGTTCAAATGCTGATCTTTCCCTTCACTTCAGCTACAGACCCAATGCAATCTTAGTACAACTTACCAAGCTTTTTAAAATGATAAACTTACAAATTGATTTAAAAATTCACTTGGGATTGCAGAGGATCTAGACTAACCAAAGTAATTTTGAAAGAGAAGAGAAAATTTGGAAGAGTGACAGCACTTTATTTCCAGGGTTATAGCAGAGCATCAGTAATCAGGACTGTGGTAGTGACGGCAAGGCTGACAAACAGATTAATGGAACAGAACAGGCAGTTCAGAAATCAACCTACACATATTTGGACAATTGATTTTTGCCCTCGGTAAATTTCATGGAGAAACAAACACCTGTTTAATAAGTGGTGCTTAGGAAATGGGAAATTCACATGTGTGGATAAATTTCAGCTCACATTACACAGCTAAAGGGACTTAAAATAAATTGTATAATAATCTATACAACTGTCTTAAAATCTATTAGTTGTCTGTAAGAAAAGAGATGGAAGCCTTTGTGATTTTTACCTAGGCAAAATTTATTTAGATAAACTGGATTTCATCAATATTGGAAACTCCTGAGTCTCAAAGGCTTTATTAAGAACGTGATGGTACATGGCACAGGCTGAGAAACATTTGTCAATCATGTTCCACATAAAGTATCTTGCCTTGTATATACAACTGGTATTTAAGTTTTAAAATGAAAAATAAAGTATTCAATGAAAAATGGACATATTTGAAGATTTTATCTTTCTATAGAGTCATATCTATCTGCTGCACCTGAGATGTATATTCTTGTGATAAAAGTAGACTAGCAATTGAAATGACTATGATTTAATCCACTAACTTTTAATTTGTATAACTTATTTCTTATTTCTCCTGAACAGCTTGCTATAGCACTTTCAAAGCACTGGAAGTAAACCTTGTATTATAATTGAGTTATATGGGTACAATAATGCATATTAGAGTAGAAATATATATGTATATACACAATGTGTTGACTTGGACATATATATTACTGAAAGATACATAAAGAATATGCATATGAACATGCTCAGCATATATTTTATTAGAGAAATACATATAATTACAGCAGAGAACATTTCAAATGATAATGATTTAAAAGGATATCAAATGAGAATGCCTATAAATCACATAAATGACCAGCGTAATACAATTGACGTAAGGGTATAGTAGTGGCACACAAACCTTGGTAGTAACCAACAGTTCTCTAATTTAACTTAAGATCCACCCAGGCTGGAAGAGATGGCTCAGCCGTTAAGGCTGGGCTCACAACTGAAAATACAAGATCCACCCAACAAGAGAGAAACCATGCCTCATACTGGAAACCTAGCTAATGGATTAGTACTAGTGAAGTCACCGTTGTTGGAGGAGAATCTACAGCCACTCCATTATTATACCATCATATTCCCTAAAACAATCTATAAACAGTTGTTTCATACCCACTGATAAGTGTAGTCTTCACTTCCCATCAAGGAAACTTCTGTTTGCAATGAACAGAGACCATTACAGAAAACCACAACCAATCAAAATGCAGAGTTGTAGAGCCAAGTCCCAAATGGATACATCTGTAAAACATTAACACAGCTAAGGCTCAGGGAACATTGTGGAAGAGGGTGGTGTGAAGGGTTGTAAGAGCCTTTCTTACAGAGGATCAGAGGTTTTTCTGGGAGACTGTGTCTCTTAAGAATATCAGAAGCTATGCCTATAATGTCTCACTAACATGACTGCTGCATAAACTTGAGCTGAAGAAAGATGACACCAGGTTGGGCATGCTAAAACAGATTGGGGGAACGCCAATAAGGCCTCGACCCTACACAAAGAACTACAGGGAACTGAGGAAAGCTCAAAGTGAGAGCATACAAATTGGTTGCCCAGTGCCAAAAAGTCAGTCCTGAAAACTTACAAGTAACACTCTGCAGATGGAGCAGGTTATATTTAGGAATACATACATACATACATACATACATACATACATACATACATACACACATTCACACACACATACACACACACATACACACACACACAAATAAAATAACAATTAGTGAAAAAAGTGGCCAAGAATTTGAAAGTAAGGGGAAAAGCTATGTGGGAGGGTTTGGTGGGAGAAAAGGGAAGAGATAAATGTTATTAAATTACGATCTTAAAAACATACTAAGAAAGAATATCAGAGGAGTTATAAAAGCTGACGAAGAACCAGAGTGCTCATTCTCTGCTGGTGAGAAAATGGTTTGTTAAAATTAAGTATATACTGACTATGTGATCTAGATGTTCCTTTACTAGGTAGCTACACAGTATGATTGAGGACACGTATTCTTATGCAGATGTAGTTATGATGTTCATACAACTCTATCGGCAACAGTGAAAAGCAGGAGACAACCTTTATATTCACTGGCTGATGCATAGATAAACTGTAATGTTTTTATACAATGGGATATTGATCAGCAACAAAATAAAAGAAATTATTGTTATAGCCCACAGCATGAGTAAACCTCAAAATAATTGTGCTAAGTCCATGTTTATTGCTGCACTCCTCACAACAGCCAGCAAGTGCAAACAGCCTGCTCACCCTCAAAAAACGAATGGGTTTAAAAATTGTAGTATGTGTATTCAAGGGATTTTATGTGCTAGAAAAGAAAAACGACATCATGACATTTACAGGAAAATGGCTGCAACTGGAAATCATTATGTTAAGTGAAATAAGTCAGAATCAGATAAATATCACATGTTTTCTCTTATAACAGAATGCTGTATTTAAAATTATATATGTGTGTATGAGTAGGTCATGACACTGGATGGGTTTGTGGGAAGGAAGGGAGGAGGGTATAAGAAATAGGAAGTACAAGGGATACAGTTGATAAGAGAGCAGAAAGGGGGACTAACTGGGGCAGGGAGGATTTTTTTCCATCAATTTTTTAAATTCTTTTTTTTTTATTAATTTATTCTTGTTACATCTCAATGGTTATCCCATCCCTTGTATCCTCCCATTCTTTCCTCCCTCCCATTTTCCCCTTATTCCCCTCCCCTATGACTGTTCCTGAGGGGGATTACCTCCCCCTGAATATGCTCATAGGGTATCAAGTCTCTTCTTGGTAACCTGCTGTCCTTCCTCTGAGTGCCACCAGGTCTCCCCCTCCAGGGGACATGGTCAAAGGTGAGGCACCAGAGTATGTGAGAAAGTCATATCCCACTCTCCACTCAATTGTGGAGAGTGTTCTGTCCATTGTCTAGATCTGGGTAGGGGTTTAAAGTTTACCACCTGTATTGTCCTTAGATGGTGCTTTAGTTTGAGCAGGACCCCTGGGCCCAAATCTGCCTACCATAATGTTCTACTTGTAGGTTTCTAGGACCCTCTGGATCCTTCTACTTTGCTATTCTCCCATGCTTCTCTCATCCAGAGTCTCAATGGGATGTCCTCCCCTCTGTCCCAGTTTCCTGGTAAGTGAAGGCTTTCATGGGACAGGGGCAGGGAGGATGTTAATGGGGGAAAGGAACTAATGAAAACAAAGCCCAATGGTACAAATGTGTGAAGACATCACTGGTATGTATGAGAAAGCCTGCTGCTTTGTATGCTAACTTAAGAATTGATAGTAAAAAGAAAAATGCACTGAGGAAAAAATCCAGACAGAAATGCATGCTCCATGTTTCTATATTTACTAAATTTTAAATTAAACTAAGGTAAGAGAAAGTGGACGGGTCACTGTCTTGAGATACGGGGTCAGGGTGAAGGCAGGGTGAGAATAATTATGTATGAACATGGGGAAATTTTGTGGGTTGTTCCTCATCTTGTGGCGAAAAAGTTTACGCATTATTAAATTGTACATAAATGTGTCCAACTTATTGTCTGCCAATTATATTTGAATGTCTCACTTATAAACTCTGGGTGGAGGACTTGAACAGTAAAATAGTCAAAGGGAGATGCCAGCATTTCTCGGTCATGGAACCGTAAGTTATTAACATTTTCTGTAATTATTAGGCATCACTTTTGTAATTACAAAAATTTAAACTAAATGAGAATTATTGAGTACTATCAAGTGTAAAATATTTTGGTGTGTTGTCTGGCTTGTGTGGACATTAACAGCACCACTATTAATAATTAAGTCAGGGTGAGTATTTGGTGCGTTGTCGAGGGGGAAATCTACAGCCATCCATGCCTAGGCAATGAAGCTTTCTGTCTGTGCCCCGTCTCCCCTGGCTGTCTTGCTGTCTTGACATCAGCCAGGGATCCATGCTGGGATGGGCTCCACCTGCGTCTTTCCTAGCCAGGGACCTCAGGGCTCGAGAGGGGTGTGAATTTATGGACTCAAAGGCTAGTGGGGCCCAAGGAGATGTAGTTAACTAAGTAATAGCCTCAGTCTCCAATCATCTGCGCGTCTTAGCCCTCTAGCCAATTGGAAGGGTTAGGAGATTTTCCCTAGTTTCCAGGCCCAAGTTGAGGTGCCTGGATATTTGCTTTAGATGGGCAAAATACACTCACTCTCAAATCTGTAAATGTGAAACTAAAATGAAGTTCAATCCGTTCATGAATTCTGACCGAACCATAAACTGCAACCGACATTTGAACGCACTGCCTCACATTCGGAGGAAGATCATGTCTTCCCCTCTTTCCAAAGAACCGAGGCAGAAGGATAATGTTGGATCCATGCCCATTCTAAAGGACGACGAAGTTCAGGTTATCCGAGGATATCCACAAAGGTCAGCAGATCGGCAAGGTGGTCCAGGTGTACAGGAAGAAATATGCCATCTACACTGAAAAGGGGCAGCAAGAAAAGGCTAATGGAACAGCTATCCACGTGGGCATCTATCCAGCAAGGAAGGTATCACAGCTGGACGAAGACCGCAAGAAGATACTGAAAGGGAAAACCAAGGCCCGGCAAGTAGGAAAGGAGAAGGGCAAACTCAAGGACGAAACGATTAAGAAGATGCAGGAGTAGAAGCTTCTTGTACACAAATTTGATCAAAGACTGCTTAAATAGTAAATAATGATGATGATGATGATGATTACAATAATAACAATAAACCACATCTTCATTCACTCATTCATTCAAAGAGGACTTGAAAAGGAGTTTTGACAGATAAGACTGACTGGTTCTCTGTATTAGGGATGAGGAATGAAGGATGGAACAGAGCAGTGTTTCCTGGCCAGAGAAACAAGCACTGGAATATGTGTAGCCACATTTGGGTGAGAGACATGGTTGGCTACTCAAAGCAATAGCAGAGGTAGATGGTGACGGAAGATAAAGAGAGACACAGGGAAATGGACACATCTACGGTCTTTTCTCTCTCTATTGCCTAGGTCTTCTTCCTCCTCGTCCTCTTCCCTTCCTTCTCTTCCCCTAGAATATTTTGTTGCTTTCCTTAAAAAACAAAACAAAACTGTTTTTTTTTTGCATTCTAGGTAATTTCCCTATTTTTGTTTCAACTTAAATTATTCAACTTCTGCTGTTGGAAACCACCAAGTTCCAAACCCATTACTATGCATTTCATATATTTTCCATTTTTTTTATGTTCTTAGATTTACAGCCTCGTGTCAACTTGCTCTTGTATCTTAGACACAAACGTCATCTAGAATGTTCCTTAGAGTGAAAATCGGGTAGTTTGTCCTTTTTCTCATTACATTTATTCTGCTTCAGAAGTACCTTTTGTATATTCAGAAAATTGGCTTCTTTCACCTTTGAATTGAGGAGTGGTTTTCTCTGCTCTGTTATCCTTACAGAGGCATGTGTGTTAGTTTATAATCAACCCTGGCATTAGTTTATAATCAAAAGCAGTTCTGCTGGTTGTCACTTAAATATATTATAGCAGGATCTCCAGAGTCAGATTGACAGAAACAGAAATAGTTACTATTTTATAGCGCGTTTGGTTCTTGGAGAAGGAGCACAGAGAGGGGATGCAGTGATGGCCATAGTATTCATGGCTGTTCTCACAGCTGTGGCCATATTTGATATGGAAAGAAGGGCTGACAGTTTGTGGGTATAGTCCACCATGATGGGAAAGGCTGAGTGGCTAGAACTCAAGGGAGCTGGTCATGTTCTCATTGCAATCAAAAACCCCACATGGTGAGGTTGTAAAACCTCAAAGCTTGCCTGCCCCCAATAATCCCCTTTCTCCAGTAGGAGGTCTCTCAGAACTTCCATGACCATTTAAAACAGCTCCCCCTGTGACCCAGTGTTCAAATACTGGCTTGGATGTTTTTTTTTTTTGTCACAATTAATTTTATTTATTTATTTTATTTTTTTAATTAATTTATTCTTGTTACATCTCAATGGTTATCCCATCCTTTGTATCCTCCCATTCTTCCCTCCCTCCCATTTTCCCCTTATTCCCCTCCCCAATGACTGTTCCTGAGGGGGATTACCTCCCCCTGTATATGCTCATAGGGTATCAAGTCTCTTCTTGATAACCTGCTGTCCTTCCTCTGAGTGCCACCAGGTCTCCCCCTCCAGGGGACATGGTCAAAGGTGAGGCACCAGAGTACATGAGAAATTCATATCCCACTCTCCACTCTACTGGGGAGAATGTTCTGATCATTGACTAGATCTGGGTAGGAGTTTAAAGTTTACCACCTGTATTGTCCTTGGCTGGTGCCTTAGTTTGAGTGGGACCCCTGGGCCCAAATCTGCCTACCATTATGTTCTACTTGTAGGTTTCTAGGACCCTCTGGATCCTTCTACTTTGCCATTCTCCCATGCTTCTCTCATCTAGAGTCCCAATAGGATGTCCTCTTCTCTGTCTCAGTTTCCTGGTAAGTGAAGGCTTTCATGGGACATGCCCCTTGGGCTAATATGCAGATATAAGTGAGTATATACCATTTGAGTCTTTCTGCTTCTGGGTTAACTCACTCATTATGATCATTTCTAGCTGGTGGGAATGCAAACTAGTACAGCCACTTTGGAAATCTATCTGGTGCTATCTCAGAAAAATGGGAATAGGGCTTCCTCAAGACCCAGCCATTCCACTCTTTGGAATATACACAGAAGATGCTCCAGCACACAACAAGAAAATTTGCTCAATCATGTTCATAGCAGCCTTACTCATAATAGCCAGAACATGGAAACAGCCTAAGTGTCCATCAATAGAAGAATGGATAAAGAAACTGTGGTACATATACACTATGGAATACTATTCTGCTATTAAAAACAAGGAATTCCCAAAATTTGTGGATAAATGGAATGAGCTAGAAATGATCATAATGACTGGCTTGGATGTTAAATGCCTGTCTTGTTTTGTAATTTTACCAGTGTCACTGAATGATGGTCCCCAGTTGGGCTTCTTCTCAGGTATGCATGACAGGAGCAGACAGGAGTACCCCCCTCCCCTCATGTACAGAAAAGGACCTGAGCTCACAATCCAGAAGTTTCTCATGTTGTTTTCACCATGAGTTCTCATTCCTCTGGGATAGAGGAATGAAGTTCACCAGGCCCTCATCTCTGGCTCTCAGAGCCTTCTAAATGTTCTACTTCAGGGTGGTGTGTTTCTATTTCTCTCAGCCCTAGTAACAGTTTTGAAGTTTGAATATTTTTACATGAAGATGTGAGAGTGGAGAGGACTCAGTTTAATAATCTCACTCGATAAGTCGGTGGATCGGAGTCAGGTGATGTCCTTTACCTATGCCCATAGTGGGAGCAGCTGTCCTCACACACACCCGGCGGCAGTGTGATGACTTTCTCTCTCAGTACAATTTAAAAACAGAAATGATTAAACGGCTAGAATAAATAAATAAAACACAGGCAGTGGACAGCTTTACTCTAGCACAAGGGCTCTAAAGAGGAAAGAGGCAGCCTCAGGCCTTGGCTTCCTCGAGGTTGAAATAATTTGTCTTTGAAAATGAACCACCCTAATCATAGTAATCATCATCACACATAATACAACCCCACCTTATGTTGCTTGATTCAGGCCAAATGAATCTCCCCTCTGAAAGGAGTTTCAGAGTTAATACCAAAGGTCCCCCAAATTATGTGATGCTGTTATGGGGTTATATAACAGAGTTGAAAGATTAAAATATAAAAGAGAAAGAGGCAAAGCAGAAAATAATCAGGCAATTGCAACGGGGGAAGGCAATCTTTCTGAAACATGACCAATAGTTGATGAAGCAGAGAATCAGAATAGGTGGTCCAGATGGCGCAGACCCACGGATCCGGAGCATGTGTAACCCAGTGCCATCTGTTGGTAGCTCTAGGTATTGCCATGTTTACAAAATGATCTTAGATATAAACCTATCATTTCAAAGAAAGCAGCTTTATTACTTTCTCACATACTCTGGTGCCTCACCTTTGACCATGTCCCCTGGACGGGGAGACCTGGTGGCACTCAGAGGAAGGACAGCAGGTTACCAAGAAGAGACTTGATACCCTATGAGCATATACAGGGGGAGGTAATCCCCCTCAGGAACAGTCATAGGGGAGGGGAATAAGGGGAAATTGGGAGGGAGGGAAGAATGGGAGGATACAAGGGATGGGATAACCATTGAGATGTAACAAGAATAAATTAATAAAGGAGGAAAAAAAAGAAAATTGAAAAAAAAATTCAGTCCGGTTATTATGAACAAGGCTGCTATGAACATGACTGAGCATATGTCCTTGTGTGGTGGAGCATTTTCTGGGTATATTCCAAGGAGTGGAATAGCTGATCTTGAGAAAGCCCTATTTCTAATTTTCTGAGAAAAACGCCAGACAGATTTCCAAAGTGGTAGTACAAGTTTGCATTCCCACCAGCAACGAAGGAGGAGTGTTCCTCTTTCTCCACATCCTCGCCAGCATGTGTGTTGCTTGAATTTTTGATCTTAGCCATTCTGATGGGTGTAAGATGGACTCGCAGAGTCATTTTGATTTGCATTTCTCAGATGACTAAATATGTTGAGCATTTCTTTAAGTGTTTCTCAGCCATTTGATATTCCTCTGTTGAGAATTCTGTTTAGTTCTGAGCCCTATTTTCAATTGAGTTATTTGTTTGGGTGGTGGTTAATTTCTTGAGTTCTTTATATATTTTGGATATTAGACCTTTGTCAGATGTAGGGTTGGTGAAGATCTTTTCCTAGTCTGTAGGCTGTTGCTTTGTTCTGTTGACAGTGTCTTCTGCCTTACAGAAGCTTCTCAGCCTCATGAGGTCCCATTTATCAATTGTTGACCTTAAGATCTGGGCTGTTGGTGTTCTGTTCAGGAAGTTGTCTTCTGTGCCAATGTAAGACTCACATGGTATATACTCACTTATAACGAGCACTAACCCAAAAGGCATGTCCCACAAAAGTCTCACTTACCAGGAGATTGGGATAGATGTGAAGACATCCTATTGAGACTCTAGGTAAGAGAAATATAGGAGATAGGGAAATAGAAGGACCTAGAGGGTCCTAGAAACCTACAAGAAGAACATCTTGATGGGTGGATCAGGGCCCGGGGGGGTCTGCTCAAACTATTGCACTAACCAAGGATAATACAAGTAGTGAACATTGAACCCCTACTCTGATCTATTCAATGGAAGGACATTTTCCACAGTTAAGTGGTGAGTGGGGACTGACTCTGACATGAATTCTGGTGCCCCAAAATTGCCCACCTCCCCTTGGTGGGGAGGCCTGATGGCACTCAAAGAAAGAATAAGCAGGCTACCAAGATGAGACTTTATAGCCTATGACCATATAATGGGGGAGGAGGTCCCCCTTGGTCTTAGGGAATAGAGTGAAAGTGGGAAGGAGGGAGGAACAGGAGGATGCAAGTGATGGGATAACAATTGAGTTATAACCTGAATAAATTAATAAAATTAAAATTAAAAAATTCAGTTTGCTATTATTTTCTCCCTGTTGTTTGAAGGACTCAAAATATTGACTTCTTGAATTTTATTTCTGATTAGGATACATGTTCACTCCAGAGTAGCATTTCTTATTATTCTTTTTCTGATTACAGCTGCTGGTGAAGATTGAAGTGATGTTCCTCAAACAATTAGTCACTGGGTCATTAATTATTCTCTTTTTAAAAGCATAAATAGAAGATCATGTTTTAGAAGGCAACGGTTAACAAAACTTTGATTTTCAATGGTGTTTTGTACACATTCTAATCTTGTTTTTTTTTTTCTTGCTTGTTTCAAAGAGAAAACAACTCAAGAACACAGTTCCAAACGATTTCTTGTTTCTTAGGAAAGTAATTCCAAAATAAAAAAATATTTCTGACCAGGAAAATTATTTGATGTATATTTAATTTGTCCTTTGAGAATTTCATAGATGTCCTTTGAGTGTTTCATAGATGTATACAAGGTAGTTTGAGCATATCCAGTCACTCCTTATTCCAGCTCCTCTCAGACCCTCACCCAACATGTCCCTCTTCCTGTTTCATGGCCTATTCCTCGCTCCCCCTTTAAAAATAATTCATTGAGTCTAATTAGTGCTGCCCATATGATATAAAGCCATCTACTGGAGTATGGCAACTTATCAGGGTCATGGCCCTGAGTTAAACTGACCCTCGCTTCCTCAGAAGCCTTCAATAGTCAATAGCTTCTTGTAGTGGGTTGAGGCGTGGGAACTCAGGAGCCCTCCTCCACCTATACTGGCATGTTGACTGTGTTAATCTTTTGCGAGTCTTTGTCAGGTAACCACTGCCGATGTGAGTTCCCAAGTATCGTGTTGTCTTGTCCAGAAGAGTTGTTTCACAGCAGTCCTCCTCAGCCTCCTGCTCTTTCACCACTTCTTTCAGGATGGTCCTGAACCTTGCATGGTGTATGTATGTGTATGTGAGCATGTGTGTGTGTGTGTGTGTGTGTGTGTGTGTGTGTGTGTGTGTGTGTGTCACTGACATAGAAAAATTATCTTTTAAGGAATTGCTAGAAAGTGGTATTTCGAGGCAAGAGCTAAATTATGAGTGTCCTAACCTTGGAGAATTGAATTCTCCCAGATGTATGAAGGATGGTACATTGTCATATACCATGATATAATTGGAAAGTCATCATCCCAGTATAAATGTTTGGATCTTATCTTCTATTCAGTTCAAGGGAAAATGGGGCAATTAATAACCTATAAAAATTTATCTTTTGTGTGTGTGTGTACTCCAGGCTTCCAAGTATTGAAGTATTGGTGTAAAAACACAACTCTCACCTCAAAGGGGGTAAGAGATAGTTTATTCTAGAGCCAAATAGGAGTGACCATAGCTTGGGAACACCGATTCATGCCATCACAAATTCCATGTCCCAACAATAATAACAATTCAATCAAGTTTTATACTAACAGAACAAAGTTCCAAGTCAAGGCAATTTTGAAACACTAGAGATATTAGTTGGATGGGTGAAATCAAAGCTTGGAAATCGCTGCCGTAGGCCTCAGATGCTATTGGACTGACAGACAACGTTCTTTGCCTATTGATTAGTGGTCTGCTAAGCTAATACTTTCCAAAAGTTTTAGCTGTTAGTCACAAGCATATTAGATGGGGCAGGAAATGGGCAAAGAACATTGTTAGGGAGGCTAACAAGAACACAAGATAAATTACAAAATAGCTCTGAATTGGTGACGTTTTAGCCTCCCCACCAACAATAAAGCACTCCTCAGTCAAAAATACTTGCAGGTGGTTTGGTACACAGTGCTGTTCTTCCCAGGGATTTGCTACACAACGTTAGGTTATAGAATATACATGCCACAAATCTGTCAAAACCATTTCCTGTGTGTTGCTGTTTTGTCCTTAGGAGGCAATTTGACATAAAACCCTGGGGCTGTTTTCTATAAGGGCCTCTCATAAGTAAGTTTCATAGAGGATTGTCATTATCATAGATTCTCCAAATAGTGAATTACCGTATTAATAAAAGGAAACATTAGTTGTGCAGCCAAGGCACGAGAGAAGTCTTCAAATACATTATATTAATCTTTACACTACTGTGAATATGGCGTCTGTGTTGCTGACTTATAAACAAGGAAACAGAATCTGAGAGATGTCAGCCAACACATCTAAGGCCACGCTGGGGTGGAGTCAAGTCACAGTACCCAACCCTAAACCCTACACTCTTTTTCTTTTCTAGTGCTTAGGCTGTGCTTATGCCAATCTAAGATCTGTATCATCCACCTACTGTTAATTAAGGTCTATCTCAAATCAAGCAACTTCCTCTTTGCTTCTAAGCAGAAACAGCCAAACTGTGCAGTGGCTCACACACCAAACCACAACTTCAAACTGGGAGACAAGATCTAACATAGGATCAGCAAATAGGAAGGAGGTGGGGGAGGAAAGGCATTGCTCTGTATGCTCAAGGTCTGATTTCTTTACAAGATTTCCTTTTTAAACATTTATATATTTAGCTATTCACTTTACATCCCAGTCATAGCCCCCTCCCTCCTTTCCTCCCAGTCTCCTTATGCCCTCTCCCCTACTCCTCAGAAAAGTGTCACACCCCTTTACCCACCCATCCCAGCACACCAAGTCACATCAGGACTGAGCACATCCTCTTCCACAGTGGCCTGGCAGGGCAGCCCCACCGAGGGGGAAGTGGTTGAAAACAGGCAAGTGTACATGTCATGGATAGCCCCCGCTCCCTTTACTAGGGGACCCACAAGAAGACCAAGAGATGCCCATTGGGTACATATGTGTAAGGGGCCCAGGTCCAGTCCGTGCATGGTTTTTGGTTGGTGCTTCAGTCTACGCAGGCCCCTCGGGGCCATGGTTAGTTGGCTCTGTTGATCTTCTTGTGTTGCTCTTGTCCCTTCCAGTTTCTCCTGTCCTTCCCCCTAACTCTTTCCACAAGGCACCCATCAATCTGTTTGGCTGTTGAGTCTCAGCATCTAAAGATTTTCTTCTTAAACTGGAAGATGCTTGTTTATTTTTCAAATGAGTCCTTACGTAGGACTTGAAAAGAATACGGATAGAAAGGGTACCTAGTTGGAAGCAGTAATTGAAAACTGAAGAGTTCTGTGTTTATCCTGCTCCTGAAATGCTCCTACCCCATCACTCTGTCCGTCACTATAGGACTTTGCAGACTTGTATTGAAACCTCCTCAAAAGTCTTCTTGGAGAACGTCCAGGGCTACATGCAGACTGCACATGACAAGAGCCTTAGACTGTACTATCTCCCTGTGTCTGAGAGCATTCAGGAAATTAAGTGCCAGCATACGCTAGAAACCGTAAGGCATTTCTCGTACTTACAGCACAGCAGAGTCCAGATTGAGCGAAGGAGGCAAGGTCCACCTTGCTGCTTCCATTTCCAAACCATTCCTATTTCCTAGTGTAGGAGGATAAGCTGTTGAGGTCTGGGGAGTGGAGGACAGATGGACATGAAATAGCTTTTAAGAGATTGTTAATATTAAACATTTAAAACCACACAGTCAAAAATGGAGAACTGAGATATATAAGTACTTTAAACTTGGTGATAATTTTACTCATCTTATGTGTAGGAGGGGATCTGTAATTGCATTGTAAGACTTTGTTACATGTTTTATATTTTCTTTGAGAAAGTAATACATATATAATGGATGTGTCCTGTAATTCTGTCTCCATTGCTAACTTCTTTGAGTAGTTCCTTGTAATGCTTGGAATTATTTTATGTGTTCACTAAATTTTACATATTTATAATATGCATTATAACTTTTATTATTTTACAAAATGGGACTGTCCTAGAGCTACTTGCTTTCTATTACATTTTTAATTTAATGATACTTTAAACTAGTTTATTAGTTAGGTCATGTACGTATCTTGTATCCCTTTTTTTTTTTTCATTTGAGGTAGAAGTCACATAACAGAAGATTAACCAAGTTTTAAAATTAAGATTTGCTAGGCGTGGTGGTGCATGCCTTTAATCCCAGCACTCGGGAGGTAGAGGCAGGTGGATCGTTGTGAGTTTGAGGCCAGCCCCGGTGTACAAAGTGAGTCCAGGACAACCAAGGCTACACAGAGAATCCCTGTCTCGAAAAACAAAACAAAACAAGATTTATTTATTTTATGTATATCAGTGTTTTGCCTCCATGTTTGTATGAGCATCACATGCGTGCTTGGTACCCAGGAAGGTCAGAAGAGTGTGTTGGATTTCTTGGGGCTGAGTTACAGATGGCTGCGGGCCATTATGTGTTGGCTGGGAGGCAAACCTGGGACCTGTGTAAGAGCAGGAGGGCTCTTAACCACTGAGCCATCTCTCTACCACCCAAGATTAACCATTTTAAAGTTTACAGCTCAGTGGCATTTTATACAATCATGATGTTGTGTCATGGCCATCTCTATCTAGCTCTTTAAGATGTTTCATTACCTTCTCAAAGACAAAGCTACGTCTATTAAGTAGTCACTCTCATGGCCACCTGTCCTCCCACCTCTTCTGGCCCTAACACTTACTAATCTATTTTCTGTCTCTCTCTGTTTATTCTAGGTATTTCATATAGATAAAATGATTTAACTCGCGACCCTTTCCGTCTGGCCTTTTGTTTCATTTAGCATACTGTTTTCAAGATCTATTGATATTGTATCAGGCATCAGTACCTTCTTTCTTTTACAGATTAATGATATTCCTCTGAATAGATATAACACATTTTGTGAATCCATTAACAACGAGTTGATGAGCATTTCCACCTACCTTTTACCTGCTCTGCTGTGATTGATGATGCTAAGGACATATGTATGCATATGTTTAATACTTCTGGTATATAGCTAAGAGTAAAACTGCTAGTTTATACAAAAATTCCAAGATAAACTTTTTGAGGATACACTGATCTCTTTCCTGCAGCATTTGTACCATTTTATATTCCCACCAGAAATGAATGAGCATTCCAACAATTTCCAACCTCTGTACCAACCTGTTATATTCCCATTTATTTTTATTTTATTCACTCCTGGCTTCAATGAAGTGATGTCTCCTTTGATACATCTTTCCATGAAGACTAATGTTGGGGAAAAATATTTTTTTCTCTCACTGGTTTTTGTAGTTTGCTTTCCTGTCCCAGTGATAAAATACTTTGACGAAAAGCAGATTGAGGAGGAAAGGGTCGTTTTGTCTTCTAGGTTATAGTTCATCACTGAGTTAAGCCATGGCAGGAACTCAAGGCAGGAGCATGAAGCAAACCATGGAAGAATGCTTCCTGGATTGCTCCCAGCCTTTCATCCAGTTACCTTTCTTAGAAAGGTAAGGCTCACATACCTGGGAATGGTACTGCCTGCTCACTGGGATCAGTGGGCTCCCTGTGGGCCCTCTGACATCAATTATCCATCAAGAAAATGCTTCATAGACATGTCCCCAGAGCAACCTGATAGATGGAGTAAGACTCTAAACTGTGTGAAGTTGACAACAGAGTCTGGCTGTCACACTGGCTCTTTGTCTATCTTCTTCACACAAATCAATTATGTTACTCAGTATTTTGATTGGTGCTCTTGTTGATTGTGACAAAGTTTTAAAATTTGTACACAGTATTGAGTGGTAGGCACCACCTTATTCCAGTGTTAAAGTCAAGATATGGAGTCCTTGAAAAAGAGGATAGCTTCTGGGTACAATAAACAAATAGTCACAATTTTAGGCAAACACACAGAGCAATATTTTCCTGGGGGCCATAGGACAAATTTCTCATGACCTGTAGAGAAGTAATGCTGTATTCCAAGTCCGTGGGTTTTATTTAGACCTTTGTTTTCCCCAGATGAAATGTCATCATACATAGCGACCAGAGAGAAGTCACTCTCAAACCCTCTCTTTGAACTTCTGGTGTTGATGATTTTTTTTTGTTGTGGTCCAAGCATTACAGGAGGCATGATCAGCAAAACTCATGTGAAGAGTATAGTTTGCTATCTATGTAATTTGAATTTCGTCACTAGATTTATTAATTTTTTCATATCTGTTGATCACATTTGCTCTTCTCTGCCAGATCCTCTCAGATCTTCCCTGTCCCTCCTTCCCTACCCCAGCTTCATGTTCTTTCTCTTTTTAAAAGTTGCAATAAAAGAAAAAGCAAAGGTTGAAACAAATGAAAGCAGGATAGGTTCTAAAATAAAGGGTGGGCAACTATTTTCACCAGATATTAATGACTCCATTGAAGATCTTCTGTTCTAGAAAGCCCCTTAATAAGATACTAAAAACCGTTGTTTCCCACCAGCAGAGTAGGAAGTTTGGAGACATGTACAGTCATGTGGTAACTTCTGAAATAATGGATGGACATAGTGTTGCAGATTTGACATAGGCAGATAGACAGATAAGTAGGTCCTGCATCTATTGCTGTCACCCTGGCTAATGTCAACATGACTTATAACCTACAGAGATGGACTCTCCAGTGTCATACCACTGTGAGTAATGCCATTTAAATGTGCAGTTTAAGCATTTGGTATCTGGGATTGCTGTCTAAATGGAGCTTATTACAACCAGGTTTTTAAAGAGTTGATGAAAATGATAGCCACTGTAGAAGAAGGCTATATACTGTATAATTTAGTGACAGATGGAAGGATGCTCATAACCAGATTGAAGAGATACAACAAGAAAAGCTAAACATACTGCATATGTTATTAAAAATAATTTGAGATTGGGAAGTCTAGAAAAGGCATGAGGAAGTGAATGTGAAGACAGAATCACAAAAGCTCAGCACAAGACAAACAAGTATTTCTACAACAATTTAACTCTTTCATTTTTTTAAATAGAGCACTCTTTATTCTCTTTATTTTTTTTACATTTTTTTCTCCTTTATTAATTTATTCTTGTTACATCTCAATGGTTATCCCATCCCTTGTATCCTTCCATTCTTTCCTCCCTCCCATTTTCCCCTTATTCCCCTCCCCTATGACTGCTCCTGAGGGGGATTACCTCCCCCTCTATATGTTCATAGGGTATCAAGTCTCTTCTTGGTAACCTGCTGTCCTTCCTCTGAGTGCCACCAGGTCTCATTTTGTTTTTTAATCTCCTTGACAATGAGTTGCTCAACTGAAAGTAGTGGTATCTGAAACAGCTTGGGGATACTACATCAACAAATACTCATTTAACATAATCAGTCCTTCTGTTTTCTTGAATGTTCTATGAAACAGAGCGATGTCATATTTCTTATCTTAAGATTTCCAATTAGAATACCCAGTGATTGAAAAATAGGGGAGGATGAGAATACAGGGCAGCTGGTGTGCTGGCTTCGGCTCGTGTGGAGATGTTCTAGGTCCTTATGAATGATCATGCATTCTACAGGACTGAGTCAGCCCTTGCTTTTGAACTGGAATAATGGAGCCTCAAACCAACTTATTGATTTCTCTGGAGATGTTAATGAAGACAGAAAAGATTGTTGGTGACCCCATCCAAGTATACACTAGATTTTTCTCATCTATGTGTATGTTTCTGGCATACTAAATGAGTGTCTATTTTGAATTTCTAGCTATTTTATAAAAACTTTACTAAAGAAAATGAAGTACCTTATCTGCTCACACACCATCATTGCTCTCTCCTCAAAGATTTGTTTCCCTGCCATATTGATTTTTTTCTTAAAACAGCCAGTTACTTACAACATGTAGACATTATTGACAACATGCTTGAATTTGTATAAATGGAAGAGTGTACACTCTTAGACACGAGCCTGAGAGAGTGTAGAACTTTATAGTTGCTGCCATCTACAGAAAACATATTAAAATGTGTTACCTTCAGTAACACACCTTCAAAGTGTGAGATGCTAGGATCTCCTCCAATTTGTAAACACACTGAGGATCAAAATGAGGAAGGAGTTGGCGGTAAAACAGAGACTTATATGCTTTGTCTTCAGACATGTTCCGTGGTCTCTGAGAAAGAATTAATAGGCTGTACTTGAATTGCTTTAAGTTTTGTCACTTATATACAACAAAACAGCAATTACACAACCAAATAGAGGTATCAACAACAACAGCAGCAGCAACAGCAGCAGCAGCAGCAGCAGCAACAACAACAACAACAACAACAACAACAACAACAACAACAACACATCTCAAGTTGTGGAAACAGAGCTGCTTCAGAATTTTTAAAAATGTCATTAGGAAAGGGTATCCAATTGAACGTAGTTCTCTCAATTTCCTCATCAAAACTGTTAGGTGTCTGTATTCAGATTTAGTAGTTCAGATTAAGTTTGTGCTTCAAAACCACTTTCCCTGAGTGAGGTTTGACTCTGGAGCATTAAATCATAGCTATCTTAGACATGTAGAACAGGAAAAGATAAAAAGGCAAAGGCCCAATGAGCCGACTTCTCTCGTGTCTGCTCTAACTAGCCTGTGAATACAACGTAGACAGTCTTTTTGGAGTGAAAAAACCTACTCTTACAAGTAAATAAAATGTTAAACTTTCCTTGATTGAATAATGTGGTTAGTAGAACCTGCCTAATTTTGGCATCCCCAGGTCTGTATAACACCAAAGCCAGGGTAATGAAGGACCCACAGGAGCAAAGATAAAGGCAAAAGGAAATTTCATCATGTCAGTTTGGTCCCAGTATACTAGAAAGTAAGGCTGTCCTAATGCAGACAGGCACTTCACAGAGTCGTTACTTGGGAAGTAAATGGAAAGGTCAGACTGTCTGACTGTACAGTAGATGGGAACTTTGTTGCTGTTTTTGCTACTTATAGTTAATATGCATTTATTCTTGTCATATTGATACTCTTAGTTTAAAAATTCTTGTTCTACATATCTTAAGAACACATATTAACATAGCCTGAGACATATACAGCATAACTGCAATGTCCAATAGAGAGTTGTAAGATATTAAAATAAGTGACTCTATCAGACAGGGGAAAAATATAAACTATTACTACAATTTTTTAATGTATTTGCTTAGGCCTACTTTGATTACTACTAATTGTTACTTTTAGCCTTGTTTTTGAAATAAATATTAATGCTTAAGTGAGAAAAATAAATAACAGTGGATAACACAATTCCAAATAAATATTTTAAAATATAAAGTACTAGCACATGTATGTTTATAGTATTATTTTTATTTATTTGGATTTCAAAATTTTGGTATTTCTACTTAGGTAATTGTATCAGAACTGGGTCACGGACCACACCTTCTCTCCCTATGGGCGCATAGAGCAGGTAGATCTCAAATGCTTGCACCTCCACTGTATATCTGAGGGGAAATGGACCAGGAATCAGATGCTGGGGAGATGAACTAATGAGTACTTGAACCAAGTTCATGTAATGTGATTAAACTATACAGTACCAACTGTCCCAACTAGTGTAGGCAGCATCAGTGCACTAAACCAGCTAAATGTATGAGTAAAGAGTGATCCAAGGGGCAGATGGAGAATCTAAATGAGGAAACTGTTGCTCTGGAGACAAATGGTTGTTTCCTGCAACTGCTTCACAGTGCAGAATCATTTAAGATCATGAATTCAGTGATTCAAGAGCACAAAGACAGATGAGCTGAGAGAGATGACTGAGGAGGAAGAAGTGAGAACACAAAGTCTGTTTTTAAAGCAATTAATAGGATGGAGACGGAACAGACACAGAGGGAAAACTAATTCATGACTAAGAGACTTGTAATGATCGAATACAAACAGTAATAAAGATTAACATAATTAGAATGTCAACATTCACGTGAAAGCCAGAGATTATAGTGTCTAAGAATAACTGGCCTTTCTTAAACACAAATGGAAAGAAATACAACAATAATGAGGGACACAAGATACCACTGCAGTGGCCTAAAGTCCTGGCCCCAGCTTCATGGACTAGGGACATGGCAGACATGCCATCAGAGGTCAAGCTCTTTCAATCCCCTTCCTCCAACATCCCTGAGGTATTAGAATTGTGCCTTCCTGTGCTGATGGGAATGGGGATGCAGGACATGGACCAAATTGCTTTCCACTAGTGTAGTTTTATCTTTCTGGGAAGGAAGCAATAAGCTCCCTAGAGAGCCTTGCATTTTTCACTGGTCAGAGATGTGTCACACGGCCACCCTTAGATTCATGGGAGTCAGGAGAGGTGTTGTAACTTTTCATCCTTGGCAAAGGCAAGACAGCAAGTCATCTGTGGGTATGGAGAGGCCAATGCAGAATCATCTACCAGAACAAAAGTCCATAGTCATTGTCTGTATATCATTTACAACATAAACAGGAGCATCAAAAATAGCTAAGGCATGTGTGTCTGGGCAGCAAAAGCAGTGTGCGTGTGTGTGTGTGTGTGTGTGTGTGCGCGCGCACATGTGTAGACATGGACTTGGTGCGTGTGTGGAGGTCAAAGGACAACCTGCAGCATCAGTCTTCAGCACCTCCCACCTTTGTTTGAGACAACATCTCTGATTGGCCTGGAACTTCAATGCATAGAAGAAGGGAGCTGGCCTATGGGCTTCCACAGAGTATCTTGTCTCTGATCCTGTGTTGCTGCACAAGGGTTCCAGATGTGTGCCACTGGGCCCACCTCTATACGCTGGCTTTAGGAAACTGAATTTAGGTCCTCATGCTTGGAGGCCAGCATTTTAACAAGTCTATCATGTCTCTCACCATGGAGTGAGAGATTTAACCACAAAGAAAGGTGTGGTAGTATTTCATTGCTTTCCATATCAATCTGGGTTTTATTTGAATCAATAATCAGGTAGTTGTAATTTTAACCCTCGTAAATTGCAAACATCCTTTAGAAATATAGGACAAAAAAACAGAGTAAAAATTGTTAGCTGACCTCTGTGTTTGATTCTTTGCTCCTCATTCTAATAAAAAAGCAACTGTTAACTGGGACAAAACCCATGGCGTGCTAGGTCATTGGCACTACGAGGGGACTCAATTCTTCCAAATGGACATATTAATAAACTTTCCCTAAAGTTTAGGTTTCATCTTTATACCTACAGATAAGTGCATCCACCAAGCCTCATCAGAGAACTTCTCTTTGCAGTAGCTGTTGATCAGTAAAGAGACCCACAAGTGGCCGGTGTGCAAAGAGCAAGTATAGGATGCTCAGCTCTAATGGAGCATCTACACCACACCCTCGCCCATCAAGGCGAGAAAAAATTCTAAGGGTCAGAGTAGTGAATGTATACAACAAAATAGTTTTTGCTTGATATGATAGGGCCATTGTACACACAAACTCTACCAGCTGTGACTGTATGCACAAGAGTTATACAAATCAAGACAGTCAAATTCCAACATGGATGGGGAGGGGCTCATGAAAGCTCACCCCTTTCTCTGGAGCTATTGGCAATTGATGACTGTTATGGGGATGAGAGTCAGCTCCCTTCAGGGAACTGGCCCCTGAGAGGCTAAATTGCTCCAGAAGATGGTGCATCCATTCACATATTGGCAGCACAAAGTGGGCTCAGTGAATTTTTAAAATAGACCAGATGAAGAAGGGATGGAAAGGGGTGGGAGTAATAGGGAGGAATTGGGGGGAAATGGTGAGTGTATGTATGAAATTCTCAAACAATAAAAATAGAAATTAAAAATAATAAAATAAAATGACCCTCCCAAACTTCCAAACTTATAAAAATAGAAAAGAAAAAAGATGTTTTCCTAAGTAAAAAGTTTAAAAGAATCTAACTTTTAAGATTTGTCATGTGTATTTAAAATTGCAAATAAACACTGGAAAATAGTTTAAAAAAAAAACCCTCAACTTTTAAATCTGTAGAGTAGGGGGAAAAAAAGAAAGGAATTTTAACTAATGCAAAGACATAAAAAAAGAAGAGTAGTAAGATGTCTCAAAGTGGAAAATACAAAAGAAGGCAGACATTCAAGCACACCTCATTAAACAGAATTGTCTGAGCTCAATATTTGCACCTGGATCTAGTTTTCAAAGTCTGGCCATGTGATATTTAATAGAGACGCTCTGTTAAATAAAGACATGAAGACAGGTAGACATATGAAGTTGACAATAATAGCAACAGCAACCACAGAAAAAAGACCTTGAGATGGAAGATACTAAAGAGGACAAGGCATAGCATAGTGAAAACAACAACAACAACAACAACAACAAAATCAACACAAAAGTGTAATGACTATTAAAATGTCAACAACTCAAAAAGCAGCAATGTGTGTCATGGCAAGTGAATAGATATACCAGAGGAGTGCAGTTGTCCTCTGCATCTCTTTTACAATGCAGTAGACCACAAAAATACAATGCTTCAAAAAGATGGAGCATTAAAGAGTACAACTAATAAACTTAAAACGTAGAGAGGTTTTTTTTCCTCAGGAATCATATATTACCTACTAATTTTACATGTAATTTTGAGGACTCATATACTTGTTTACAACTACTGGGAAAGTCCCTGGTTGCATTTATAATTAGATATGAAGGTGAATTGAGGATTTTAAGAGGATATAATGTGTTTTAATAGTAATATGTTATAAAATATTTAATAATTTTAATTATTATGAAATTAATTAAAATTATTTAAAATATTTGATTAGCTTACAAACAATTAGGCTTAACCCTGGATGTTTTAAAGCAAAATTTGTGTTGTTTCTTTCCCATTATTTCTTCCTCTCACCTCTCAGTCTTGTGTGCCTTCTTGACCTGAATTGACTCCTTTCTACTTTTATGTGACTTTTGGCCCCTCCCCCATTTTCACATTAATTCTTCATCTTTTCTGGTGGTCTTCTGTCTAGTTTCATAGTCTATACCCACTCTCTCTACCCTTTATTTACATAGATTCAAACATTTTAATATTTTGTCAACATATCTTAATCCTATATAATAATTTGTTTCATTGTGATATTTTTTGTACATGTATATAGTGTATTTTGATCATATTCACACTCCCTTTACTGTCAGTAATGTACACAGAAGTTTAGGAATATCTACTCACGTTTTACTTATCATATGGGTCATTCTGACAAATGACAGCCATTAGTTTTGGGAAGAATGTACATGAATCCATGAAATGTATTATCACTAGGCAGCCACAGAGTAATCATATTTAGGAAAATATTTTTAATGTATAGGATAATACTAATACTTTTGATAAGGTGGAATATGCAAATAAAGTTTCTAGAACACCTTATATGGTATGATCAAGTAATATTCATATGTATCCTATAGTTTAGACATCTGTCAATTATGCATTCATCTATTTAGAACTGCCCTGGCATGTCCTGAAATCAGATTTTAACTTGTTTTTTTCACATTTTTAAATTTAATATATTTTTAAAGTTTATTTATGTATTTATTCACTTTACATCCTACTCATAACTCCTCCCTCCCTCTTCCCTCTCCCTCCTCCCATATTCCTCAGAAAAGGGGAGGCCCCCGTTACCCAGCCACCCCAGCTCATCCAGTTTAATATATTTTTAATCTTTAACCTAGAATGAACACTTTTAGAAAGCTAAATAATTTTTAATGAAAAATACTATCTCGATCCATTACTTACTACGCTCACACCAGCTCTGTGGTGTATGTGGAAGGGATCATGGGACCTTTCTCCCCAGAAGGGATGCTTCACTGGCTCTTTAGAGATGTCACTAGGAGGAGTAGATTTGTCCCTTATGATTGTCGAGCTTCTTCCAGCATTCTTTTGCCAAGAGAGGAAATGAGAGGATATGATGCCAATGGATGTGACACTGTGTGAGCATAAAAATGGAGGCCAAAGAACATGATTATAGAAACGGGGAAGTGTGGCCTGCCAGGTCAAGAATTTTTCATTTCACAGGATGCACCAGAGCCTGCCTGACATTTTCCCAAAGGAGCAGGTGTCATCTCAGGGGGAGTTGCAGCTCACTTATACCTTTTCTTTTCTTCCTTCTTCTGCACATTTGCGATAACACTTCCTCTCCATCCTCAGTGAGTTCTACCTTTTATCCAAGTTAGAGTTACTGAGGCTTACACAGAAACACAGAGTGGGGGACAGGCTTACTCTCTCACTCAGGACTCTGGATGATCCTTCTGGTATGAAGAAATGGTTAGACCTTTGAATAAGAAATCCTGTTTCTTGACACAGTGGAGGGCGCCAGGGTACAGATTATGGTGACAGAGGTTCCCAAGTTTCCCTTGGCATGGCCGTTTTAGCCAGATTCCAAAGGAGGTTCAAAATCCCTTTAGTTCTGGAGTATTTTCTAAGCTTATATTAACCAAATTCCTATTGTAAAAACAAGAGCTGCTTGTATTAAACAATCATACCAATTACAAGTGCTTTTTTTTCCTGGCCAGCCCACCATGCCAAGGAGGAGGCACGGGAGGGAGTAACCTGAGTCAAACTCCACGTTCTCTGGGAATGAGATGGCCAGGCATGGGCAGAAGCCCTTGAGCTACACATTCTCCTGTGAGAATTTGGCCCTGATACCTTTCACTCCCACTCATATCCTTTCTCAAATAAGGCATTTTCATCTTATCCTGCTTCAAACCAGAAGTATGTCTGCATTTTCTCAGCAAGCTCGTCATTTGCCTGGGTATCTTTCTAATTAGGTTTCTGAAAATCCTCTCTCCTCATATATCAATTATCCCACTCCCTTAATCATCCCCCTCGGTGCTGTCCATGATCCTACTCATTTCTCCAGCTGTGTGGGTCTTGCTAAGTAAAAAGAAGCGATACATACTGATGAAGTTCCACGTCTACTTGACTATAGCCTAGGGATCGTCGCGCCCTTGGTTTCCCCCTCTGCCTTCTGCTTGCTTTGGTGGATCACAGCATTGCCTTCACTGTCTGAGTCTGAAAAATCATTCAGTACGATGCGCTTTTGAGTTTCTGTGATAATGGTAGTTTTCAAAGCCGACAGCTCGGAAAATGGATGCAGCTTTGTCTGTATCCATGTACCAGAACCCTTAACTTCCCGATTCACAAGCCAGTTGTATAACTAATTAGCCCATTGCCTTAGTAGTGTCCAGCGAAGATGTTCAATCATGGACTGGACTCCTGATTCCATGCAGTGTGGATAGCACAGGGAGAGGGTATGCGAGTATTCAAAGATACAACAGGCAGCTCTCTATTCTAACTGGAATGTCACAGCCTGAAAATTTACACTGTGGTGATTAAATCATGGGCTAGACCCCATCAAACTCTGCAGAAATGGAATAAGCTAGTAAGGCCTTAAGTAAAAGACATATATAAAGAAAGACACATATTTCTACAATTTGTCATTTATCTCTTTCTGTAGAACTTGATTCAAATATACTGTCTTTGACACGTTCTTGTCTACTTGTAGACATTATTTTATGATGAGCATAAATTTTTTTCTTTTATTGTAGTCACTCAGAGTGAGTGATTTACTCCTTCGATTGATCTATGAGGGTTTTTAAATGCCTCATTCACTCACATATTCGTTCTTCCATCACACGTTTATTGACAGCTTACTGTAGGGAGGTTATTATGTGGACACCAGGGATGGAATGCTGTGAGGCAGTCTCTGTTCTCAAAGGCTTTTGTTCATTAAGAGAAAAGGCAGATGTCAGTCAAGCATTCTGTAGATTCCTGTAGAAGCACAGTGATTATTGTTGCCCCTTGAAAGGTGGGTAGGATATTTTGCAGGTCTGTTTGGTTGCACAGTGTACTTGTGCTCCTTTGAGACCAAAGGAGACACACATACCCAGGCGTGCCTGTGTTGCTCTGAAGGTGAGGCCATTTGGAAGTGTCTATTGTTTAGCAGGGGGTGACAGTTCCATTTACATGTAAAACATAGTTAACATTGTTTAGTTCACCAGACTTAGGACCGTATTGGTCAGCTTTGTAATATTATAAAACAACATACAAAGTAACTAACTTTAAAGCAAACACATTTATTTAGTTCTCAGTTTAGAAGTTCAATTGCAAAGTGTGTGTATATTGTGTGTGCGTGCACATGGCAGTCAGAGGCCAACCTTGGTTGTCTTCCACAGGCAATGACTACCTTGTTTTTTGAGATAGGGTATCTTACCAGCCCCAAACCCTCCAAGTAGACTATGCTAGCTAGCCTACCAAAGATGTCTGTCTTTATCGCACTGCTACTTGGCTTTTATATGTGAGTTCTGGGATCAAATTCAGGTCTTTGGAACAAGCACCTGCCAGCCTGAGCTAGCTTCTTTGGACTGACCTAAATTTTATTTTACACATTAGTGTTAGCAGTTTATTATACAAGCTGCTTTTTTTTTCTACTCAAAAGGTATTAAAGCCTACCTTACACCCTGTGCACAGACACACAGTGTGTATGTAATATTTTTTATATCATTTCTGCGTGGGAAATATTATTGGAACCAGTGCCTACACTCATCTGAATGGAACACTTGGGACTTCTGTTTTCCAGAATACTTTTTTGGTAATCCAGAAAGGCAGGTACTATGTATCAATTTGTCGTAAGAATAATGTACTGCTTTGAAACTCTCCTGACAGCTGACTCTTTGGCCATGCTACAATACATCTGACTGACAGTTACCAAAGGGCGTAGCCAGATTAGGTCCTGGTTAGTAACCATATGTTCAGCACCATTTGGCTCCCTGCATCAAAACTCCTAAGGTCCCATTCTTTAAGGGACCAGACTCTGTTATTTCATTCATGATACTCTACTGTTATGGAAATTGTGACATTACTCAACAGCTGACTTGTTTCAATTTGGATTGATTCTCTTTTTAGCTACATGCGTGCTTTGAATAGAGTAAATCTGACTAATGAATTTGTAGGCAGGATTTGGCAACATGAAAGACTCTGGCCTCCCTAGAAAAGTTTTCAAAATTTGCCTAGTGTTTATGAGGAAAATTGCTTCTCACAATTTACACCATTTGAATCTAATTTTATTTATCAACAAACACTCTACATATGTACAAAACCCACTCTTGTAAAGCTATTTAGTCTTTAAACCCATTTAATCCTATCAGTGGGGTTGTTAAAATAAGCATGGATGACTCTAACATGCCTGGGAGTTTACACACTGTCCCGTTTGCAAGAGCCAAGATATTGCTGTGTTTATCTTAGACAAGGAATGGCCTTCATTTGAGGATTGTACTGATCTCCAAAGCAAAGATAACTCCTCATTTCCAAATCCCACACAAATGTTGTTAATTGTCTCCCACATATCTCAATTTATTGATCCAGATGCTTCCAGGCCCCCAGTATTTGGGACGATCTGTGAACTCAATATTTAAAAGAATTTACCTATTTTATGCCTTTATTTTAATGCCTTGCTTTGGCCTGGATGTATTTTTAGGAGAGTGTACATACACACAGAGGCAAAGAAAAGGCCCCAACATCATTAAATTGATGGATCAGACACTTAGCAATTTTAATGAACTTTCTGTTCTGTATTCAGATATTACAAGAAAAAAGTTTTTCCCAAGCTCACTAAATTTTTAGCACCTCATTTATCTCATCTATGGCACATATATGGGTAATTTGCAAATTATTAGATTTTAGAGGCCAAGGCTGAGATATTTCACATGTGTCATTATTTAAAGGTGTTTATGTTGTAGCACTTTTAAGACTTGTTATATTATTTTTGTAGACTAATAGCCACCAAGTTTTTCACTTGTTCCCATAATGGCGTTGCTTCAAGAAAAATAAAAAAGGTTTTTTATTAAATTAAAAAGCTTATTTATATTCTCACCCAAACACCTTTACATAGTAAAAGTATGTGGTAATGGTATAATAAGTATAACCATTCTAATAAATATAATGTTTATCAAACAGATATTCAATAATACAACATACATGAATACTTACATTTAAATACCTCATATATTATCATTATCATACTCTATTTACTGGGCTAATGTAATTTTAATAACGCATAATAATACTTTAGAGGTTCTATGTCTAGAACACTAGGCCTGTCTAGGGATCATTCAAAACCTGGGAAAGATATTGAAATCTGTTGTGATTCATGTCATGACAGATGTCAGATCCTCCCTCTTCTTAGTCTCCAACACTTACAGAGTAAGAAATTCTTGTGTTCTCACAGCTGGGAAAAGGGCTAATAAGATGCTAATAAGGTGATGTCACTTGAGTGTCATCAAGAAGACCAGAAGGTCTTTTAACCTAGATGCCATTAACAGACACACCCCTAGACTGTGCCCACCTCTTGGGCCACCTTGGGAACCTAAGTCATTCTTTCCACTGGTAAAATTACAAAATTGCGTGGTACTTCAGTCACTTAGGCCTGTCATATAAGGCATTTCAATAGCATGCATAGGGCTAGAGGGTTAGATGCTCATTTTCTGAGAGCCTTTGAGGACAAAACACATGGAGGCTGGACATGTATAGGCAACTCAACTCCATCACCCTAGCCTGAGAAAGACAGTCTCGTGAACTCTATACCCTATCTTAAGCAGAAGAAAGATGCTGTCACATGACTTCATTTCCTAACCTCTTTCATTTCCATATTTTTTCTCACTCAAAATCAATTTATTTTAAAGGTGTCATTGTACCATAGAAATATTACTATCCTAGAAACAGAATATTCAGGTTGAGAATCAAAAAAATGTGCTGGAGAAGTTACTTATGCCCCTTAGACTGCTATCTTCATAGTAAAATGGGGCCATCTAAGAATTATTGTAAAAAAATAATAATAATTAAAAGGATACTGGTAAACATGTGTCACATTGGGAGTTCTCTGTGAATTACAGTGACTGCCAGTCCCTGATCCAAGCAGGACAGACCATTATGACAAAGGCTACATTTTGTGATCCCATTTTTTATTTTAATTTTATTAATTTATTCAGATTACAGCTCAATTGTTATCCCATCACTTGTATCCTCCTGTTCCTCCCTCCCTCCCACTTTCACCCTATTCCTATTTTTAATTTGCATATTCACTTTACATCCCATTCATAGCCCCTCCATCCTCTTCTCTCAATCTCTCCCTCTCATTCACTTCCCCATCCCCCTTCCCCTTGCTCTCAGAAAAGGGGACCCCCTCCTAATCTATCCCAGCATATCAAGGTGCATATGGACTGAGCATCTCCTCATACACTGAGGCCAGGCAAAGCAGTCTGGTTAAGGCGAAGTGATCGGAAGCAGGCAACAGGTCCATGCCATAGACAAGCACCTGCTCAACTTACTAGGAGACCCACATGAAGATCAAATTGCCCGGTGATTTCATATGTGCCTAGGTCCCGTCCATGCCCGCTCTTTGGCTGGTGCTTCCATCTCTGTAAGTCCGTCTATTGGTCTAAGTTAGTTGTCTCTGTTAGTCTTCTTGCGGCATTCTTGTTGCCTCCGAGTCCTTCTGTCCTTCCCTCTCATTCTTCCACAGGACTCCCTGAGCTCTCCCTGAACACTGCAGGACTTCGTGTTCAAACTTGTGGAACAGCACCAAGGCCATGGTGCACGCACAGGGATTTCAGGCAGTCCATTCTGCCTACAGTTCCCGGGGGGGGGGGTTGCCACAGGTAGACTTTCTTAGTAATAAAGGTCATCTTTTAAACAAGTAAGATGGACATCTTTCTCTTAAAGTTTCTCCTATCATCTGGCTTAATAAGACCTCTATTTCCAGAATGGAAGAACAGCCATGGCACATAATGGTGGAGAGTTCTTTTGCCCAATTTGACCACACATCATTAAAAGGGAAAGCATGGCTCTTTTAGACTTAACTCTGAGATTTATATTCAGCTAAGAGTGGTACAACACTGATTCTACCACAGTCATTTAGCAACGCTCTGTAAAAGTTTATTTTGCATATATATGCTTAATTATAGACTTTGCACATTATACATTTATATATACATATTATACATAGGATTATAGTTGCACTTTAATGTATATCTTACTTTATGAATAATTTAAGGAAGTTGAAGCTGTTTACCTTAAGTGCTAATTTGAGAATCACATTCCCCTCTTGTGTGTGGGAGCCATGGCAATTCTAGCCTGCTTGCTTCTTCCCAGACATTAGGATTTTACTTCTGGTGCTGGGGATTCTCACAGACTCCTTTGGCTGCCTCTACCCGGCTGCTGCCTGCAGACCCAGAAGTAGTTCTAAGCCATCTCTCTTTTGCAGAGCCTCTGCATATGACAAGCCTGTTAGGGAGGGGCTCATCCACTGCAGATCTCTGTGTCAGGCAGTAGCCATCCTCCGTCCCTCTCCCTGGTGTGTGTTACACACTGGTTTAGGGTTTCAGTTTTTGTAACAATTTATAATGATTGACGATGGTTCCCACAAGCTGCCTCTGACAGCATCTAGATAGAGCTGGATGTGTGAGTGCGTTCCTTTCCCTTTCCCATTCCAGAGAAATGGAAATGCTCCACGCTGGGCACAGTGTCTGATTTAGCCTCGATACTACATGCTCATGGATTTTATTTTCTTCCATTATGCAGGATCCATCTCAGTTTTTGTCTGTGAGTTCTTTCCTTTCCTGAAATTGATGAGCAGTTGAAGCCATGTGTTGTCCATTTTTCTTGTCACATGCCTGTGTGCATGTGTGTGTGTGTGTGTGTGTGTGTGTGTGTGTGTGTGTGTGTGTGTGTGTATACTCATGTATACTATATTTTTCTACCCTTCTATTTCCTCTCAAGCTAGGCAAGGGTCTGAGAATGCACCAGCTGGCATTCTGGTGACTGTGCTCATGGCAATGTGTTCAATTTCTTTAAAGGGCCACCTGCTTTATCCAACTGTTATTTAACTTATTCTTATGTTTCATTTTATCCTTAGTTCTAACCCCTCTGCCTCTGTCTGTGGGTTTAGCATGGATTTCTGTCTGTGCAGGATAGCCTTTCATGGTGACACAGGATTCTTCTTGACGTCTATGTGGTTGCTTTTTTCTCCTCCCTCTCCTCATGTTCTGTTCATGCCACCGCCTCATGCATCTACCCTAGCTACCCTCTCCAAATTTGCAGATCGCCCATGCACAGATGATCTCTTTAACCCTGTCCTTACCTTTCTTTTTCACTTTAGATGTATTTATTTTATGTGTTTGAGTGTTTTACTTAAGTGTGTACACTATGTATGTTCCCGGCGCCCTCATAGGTCACTTGGATCTGGAGTTATGGATAGTTGTGAGCCATTTGGTTGGATCGAGAAGCAAATTTGAGTCATCTGCACGGGCAACAATTGCTTTTAACTGCTGAGCCCTTAACTTTCCAGCCCTTGTCTTACTTTTAGAGATGCTAAAGTTAGTGCACCTTGCAAAAGCAGTATTAGTCATTATTTCTTTAACAATACTCCCTAAGACTATAAACTCTTTGAATGCAATAATTGCCTTTTCAGTTTGTTCTGGTATGTAGTGATGCTCAGTAACCACTTATCAGAAAAACAAATAATACATTCAAGACCTGCCTCCAATGAAGCTCTCTGTCTTTGTCTCCATGACTACCACTGACTATCTATGTCTCAGGTCTCAGGATGCAGTGGTTGTTACATACAGAGCTGAGTCAAGCAGTGGACTCAGCTGGGCAGGTTTCTTTCATCATTATACATTGACTCCAGGATCTTGCTTCTGTCATCTGGCCATAAACTGCAGCCCGCATCTGAGTGATGCAGAAGTTATACCGAGACATATTTTGGACACCTAGAGTTATGTTGAAAGTAGAAGAAAACTGAGAACTAGGTTTAGAGTGAGGCAGAAGGTGATTGGTACCTTGGCAAGCTGCTTGTTAGCTAGTTGCCAGGTCTTAGGTGGAGCATTTATCCTGTACTGAGTAATTTCATCATCTGTCATTCTTGTAAAATAGAAAGCTGATGTATGCTGATGAACATAGGACATGTCGCATTTGACACTTATAGAGGTCACACTAAGCAGTGGTGACAATTATTAAAGAGTCTCTTGTAATGGCTCTGAAAATTTATTCCCACCTGAAGAAGTAAACTGCATTGTTACAACTCTGTGGCTTTTTGGTAAATTCTTGGCAAGAGGATATTTACACAGTTGCCAACAGTTTAGCCTTAGCCTTTGCTGAGGAGAGTGGGAATGTCCATAGTGTCTCAAATCCTGAATAGAGGGCCCCACTTCAAAGAATGGGTGGAACAAAAGTTGTCCCTCTCTGTCTTTGGGTGGTGGTATAGTTCTTGGATCAAAGCATTCCTCAAAAAATTTCCCAAATGGCCCTTTTATGGATAAGAATGCAGAGAATGATAGATGGGAGATTTTTTTTTTCATCTTTGCATTCCATAGGGCAGCCCACTGAGCACTCAGACAAAATGAGATGGTGGTAAGGAATGATGAACTGAAGGGAAAATGTTCTCCCTGTCTCTTCATAGAATCAGTGGGTCTACCCGAGTGATGGATGCTAGATGTCCACATCCAGGAGGAGGCAGTCTGGACACCACACGGGGACCCAGCTCACTTGCCCAGTGTAGGGAGCTTGGTTTCTTCAAGTGGAAGTAGCTGAGATTTCTTATTTGTTTAAGCCTTATTGCCTTGCATTTGATGTTTTTCTGTTTTGAGGTAGGGTCACTATGTAACTCAGTTCATCCTAGAACTCATGGTCCCCCTATCTGAGCCTCTCAAATGCTCTTATTGCAAGGCTGTGCTACCTCTCCCAACTAAATGTTACTTTCTGTTGGCGTAGGCATTGGCTGAGTAAAATACTTGTCTCAGTTCTGCTGAGTGTTATCATTTTTCTTGTTGCTTGGAAATGGATTAGGAGAGTCTTGCTCGGGCACCAGACCATTGCTACACACACTTGCCTGGTGACAAGACCAAAACCAAAGAGCCTCTAGATAGCATTCATGTAGCTTCCTGGATTCCATGTGGCAGGAACCATTGGAATATTGAATATTTTCAGTTAAGCATTAGTTTATTCTAGAAATTTGTTCTTGTTTAAATCTTACATTAACATTACACCACAAACAACATTTTTACTCCTTTTTTTTGTAGGCAAAACATTTGTGTCACATTCCCAATAAACACCACACACACACACACACACACACACACACACACACACACTCACACGTATCAAGACAAAAGTTTTTAGCTAGTAAATATATTACATTCTGCTCCAATATATTCTATTATAAATCTAGTAAATTTAAAAACCTATAAAATTGATTTAAAAACCTACCACCTGGTCACAGACTGAAGTTTACAAAAACAATGGACCTAGGCAATCTAGCAGCTTTTGTTTTCTAAGGTAAATATTCTCCCCCTTGTCCTCTGCCAAAGTCCCACTACCTTCTTTTTTTTTTTTTTTAAACAGTCTATTACTTTATTCAGTTTGGTCCTCTGAGCCACATTGCTTTATTCTTTTTTTTCTTTTTTTATTAATTTATTCATATTACATCTCAGTTGTTAGCCCATCCCATGTATCCTCCCATTCCTCCTTTCCTCCCACTTCCCCCCTACTCCCCTCCCCTCCCCTATGTCTGTGTCTAAGGGAGACCTCCTCCCCCTGTATATGCTCATAGAGTATCAAGTCTCTCCTTGGTGACCTATTATCTTTCCTCTGAGTGCCACCAGGATCTCCATCCAAGGGACATGTTCAAATATGGAGCACCAGAGTTTGTGTGAAAGTTAGATAGCTGCCTTATTCATAATAGCCAGAACTTGGAAACAACCTACGTGTCCCTCAATAGAAGAATGGATAAAGAAACTGTGGGACATTTACACTGTGGAATACTATTCAGCTATTAAAAACAAGGAATTTCCAAAATTTGTGGACAAATGGGTTGAACTAGAAATTGTCATAATGAGTGAGTTCACACAGAAGCAAAAAGAGCTAAATGGTATATACTCCCTTATATCAAGACACTAGCCCAAGGTGTACATACCCATGAAAAACTGTACCTACCAGGATAGTGGGTAATAGGGGAGGTCATCCCATTGAGACTTTAGGCATGAGAAGCCTGGGAGAAAGAGGAAATAGAAGGATCCAGCGGGTCTTGGAAAACTACAGGCAAGTCTGGGCCCTGGGGTCCTCTGCAAACTATGGCAACAGCCAAGGAAAAAATAGGCAGTAAACCTCGAACCCCTACCCAGACTAGCCGATGGACAGGACATTCTCCACTGGTGAGTGGAGAAGGAGATCTAACTTTCCCACTACCTTCTTGACTGCACATTCTCTCACCTCTCCAGGGTCTCTTCCTTTGGGGTTGATGGTTTTTTGTGCTAATCCTTTGCTCTGCTTTTGGTTGGATTTTCTTGAGGATATTATCCGTTCCCATGGTTACAAATGATTGTTGCTATTGTAGAAATTAGTAAATAAATATTTTCATGTTCAAATGCCCTCCAGGATTGTAGATGGATACTTGCATCAGTGTTCTGGCCAGTTTCATGGAGTTAATCTTGAACTCCGCATGTCCTAAATGAGTGGCATTATTTTCTCTAAGATCTTACTTCCTGTCTTAGTCAGTTAGTGGCTTTCTTATCCTTAGATTTACCCAGCCTAAATATTTCAAGTAGTCACTCAGCTCTTTTCTTTCTTTTATATTTTGTAACTCTGTTTTCTGAATAATAATGTTCATCTGACATTATACTTTTTAGTTAAAAACAAATGAACGATGCCTCATTTTGTAAAAAATTGAATTTGACTTTGGACTGATCCATCCATTACATTTTTTGTTTTATCAACTGTTTACCTTTATTCTAGTGTTAAATATATTTTATACATTTATTTGAACACAATCACTGTATAACACATATATAATATTTTTAATTTTTTAATGTTTATTTTCACTTCTAAAGATTTTATTTTATTTTTTGGCATATACATTTATATTATTACATGTAAATAAAAATTACATACAGCAAAAAGAACCATGAAACAATCAGGGATTATATGAATATTATAATCATGGTGTTTTGGTAAGTTTCATTCCTTCTCAAGTCTCTGATGAGGTTGAAGACCAGATATTTCAGTCTCACAATTAACCTTAGCTGTTTAAGGGTTAAGATGTTTTTATGTCTAGGTAGATATTTTAAGTTGACAGAGATGAGATATGATAGGTATTGGATTCTCATTCAGAATTTTAGAATCACCAAGGTAGGAAAGATATTTTCTACAAGGTTGCCAAATATAATTAGACTTTTTTTATACTACTAGACTTTGGCCTTAACCATGACTGCCATCTGTTGCTCTTTAAAGCCACAGATCTTCCCTGGTGCCTCAGGAGTCAGCTTCAATTTGATTGCAGCACAGGCCATGTCATACAATGTCACCATTGAGATGATGCTTATTTGTTGTATCATCATACCATTTGGTACTATCTAAAGAATTATGACCTGCTGTCATCTTTAATGTCACTGTCAACAACTAGAGAATGACCAAGCCCACACTGATCCATCACCAGCCCACTTATGAACATGTTTTAATGTGCACATGAGGACTTGCTAACACAGGATTCTGATTCATCAGGTCAAGGAACAGCCTTCAGATTTGACATTTCTGGTCAACTCAACACATATGAGGTTGTTGGTAAAGACTCTAAGTTTCCTTTGGGCCATCCTTTCTCCTCACCTCTACTCTGCCCCCTGAACCTATTGTCTTGTTTCTTGTCCCGTAGTGAATATTCTCTTCAGATCAGTCATACCCTGTCGCATGTCCCTGTAGACTTGTCCGGTGATCTGGACTAAATTAAGTGCCTTTCTTGAATATTCCTGATCTTTTCCTGATTTACACACTGGTTCTTCTCTTCTAACTTGTTTTGGCTTTTCTGTCTTGCTAGGTAATGTTCTTTGCTGTGTCATGCAACAAGAAGGCATTACCTAATAAGAGGAACATGCTTTGCCCATGCTCTTAAGATTTACCAGACTCCAACACAATGAACTAAATAAGCCTGTGCACTTTTAGCTTACCAAGTCTTTTGTACTTTATTCTTATAACAGAAAGTAGATGAAGATACCTACCAAGGAAAACACTGGGTTAGAGAACACCTCAACATGAATTTTTGGAGGAATTCTGTTTGTTCTTTTTGAGAATAGAGATATTACATATGATTCTAGAAATTTATGCTTACTACCAAGCAGTGATATGTTCCCATCACCTCTGAAGATTGGGGAAATGGGCAGAGGGATTAGATTGCCCCTCCTAGGTCACACACATACATGCAAATAGACCTGCAAACCAAGGCAGGAGTCTTTTCTTCCTACCTTCATACAGAATCTTTAATCGGCCAACTCCTTACCTCACAGTGCTCTTTGCAGTATGTTGCCTAATACTGAAAACAGGGTCAGCAGTATTAAGAAGACAAAGGAATCAGAAAAAAGTTAAGAGTAAATAAAACAGAAACAACACACTTGAGATATAACTGTATCTCCTAACCTCCAGGATTCCTATGAGAGCAAAAGGCTCCTAGCTCTCAGTGTAAACTCACAGCGGAGACAGTCACTTGACTCAATGAAACCAGCATGGGAACCTTAGAAGATAGTGAGCAGATTCCACTGAGAAACTCCCCATTCATCCCTCATCACCATCTTTTTCCCCCAACTGAATTTTGGCTTCTGCAACCCTACTCTTCTAGTTCCATGGGGATTGACACAATCCAGCCTCTACAATAGACAGAACCTACGTTGTGATGGGACAAGAACACAATCAGCAGGTGTGGAAGTAGCTCAGTATCTACAGGAAAGAGGAGAACAGCCAAATTCACTTCATGGGTGCAGATGAGGAAAGAAGGAAAGTATTCGAGACAGGAAAGGATTGAGAATGATCCAGCAAGGCACCTGCCCTACTGGATCACCAGCCAGGTCTCTAGGAATCACTTTGACACATCCTTTAAATCCATTATTAATACTCTTCAGTGTGCATAAGAGGATTTGTTAGAATAGGATTCTAACTCAAGAGGCGAGGGGTAGCATGAAGATTCCACATTTCTCTTTAGGTCCCAGCAAATGAGTGGTTGCAGGTAGAGACGGACACACTGAGTAACAAGGCCAACAAAACCTCAGCTGCCATTTTGGGAGCCTACCCTTGTTATCTCATGTGAATTCAATCTTGCTTTCCCCAAAGCCTCACATCAAAATACCGTGGATAAATGGATTAAGACCCCCCAAAAATAAGCTTTGGGGGATACACTCAAAGGATAGTATCCAGTAGGCATCTCTGGTTGCCCTCCCCCTCCCCATAAAGTATGTTCAATCCCACAGCTTTCTCTAACCCTGGAGCCACCCAGGAAAGCCTGTGCACATTCTTGGCATTCCTATGACCGCCCCAACCCACTCCCCTGGATGCATCTAGCAGGTGGCATACTCTTCATCTTCCTTCACCTGCAATCCTTAACCCCAGCCCTGCACCCCCAAACATCCCCACCACCACCACCACCACAGCCAGGTGCGACTTCTTCTGGCTTTGTCCTCAGATGCTGTTCATCTCTTGCCCGGGAGCTTCAGTTCGCAAGTAAACCTGCTATTTTTATAATTTTAATCTGCCTTCTCTTGGCTTATTCCTCAACTGAGATAACCCATCAGACAGCAGCGGAGCTTTGTGTACTCTCAGATTTCAGGGACAAACTGAAGGGTCACTAGGAAGTGCAGCAAGAGGTGCTTTTACTCTCCTGTATGTTGTTTTACTGCAGAGGTTGCGAAATTCTGTTGGAGGAAGCAAATGTGGTTGGAGGAAAGTCTCTAGTAAGGGTCTTCCATCCTAAGGAAACAGCTTCTCTTCCCAGTGTGTGTGTGTGTGTGTGTGTGTGTGTGTGTGTGTGTGTGTGTGTGTTCCAGTGTGTCTCTAGAGGCATGAGTGGTTCAGGAAGTTAGCACTGAACTGCTGTGTTCAGGGTGCCTCCTCACCAGCTCCCTCCCAATCACCCTCTGGACTCTGGAGTCTCCTCATGTTTTTGGGTACCAATCTAGAAACTGAGCAGCTCCCTGGCTCTTAGGGACAGCAGTTAACAGAGAAGAATGCTATGCAAAGAAATTGATGGGAGGTGGGAAGCAACATGGGGGAGGGAGGATGTTTTCAGCAGCATAGGAGACCTCTGAGACCCATTTGGAAGATAGACACCTCACTTAATGTGATTTCTACATTTATGCCTTTTTAATGGTCAGTGGAGATCAATAGAATGCCTTCTCTGTGGTTAATAATGAGTCTGATAGGTGGCATCGATGAACACGCTACCTGTGGGATCCGTGGGTTAACAAAAAAAGACCATTGAACACTAACTTTCACTTTTCTTTCTTTCCCCCAGGGCAGCCACTGAAGTTTTGGCAGCATTGCTGAAATCCAGTAAGCATCTCTCTCTCTTTTTTTAAAAAAAGATTTATTTATCTATTACTATGTACACAGTGCTCTGCCTGCATGTACACCTGTAGGCCAGAAGAGGGTGTCAGATTCCATTACCGATGGTTATGAGCCACCATGTGGCTGCTGGGACTTGAACTCGGGACCTCTGGAATAGCAGTTAGTGCTCTTAACCTTTGAGCCATCTCTCCAGTTCCCACCAGTAAGCATCTCTTTAAAGGAGGGGTTGTCTCTTCCCGTCCTTATCTTTGAGGTAGATATTCATTTGTTCTATGGCTCCCTTCTGGCCTGTGAAGAAAATAGAGAGACCTGTCCCAAATCTGTTGGCAAAAGAAGGGACTATGATGACTCTAGGAAAGAGAGTGGATATATCTCCCTCCATGTGGACATGTCCACTTAAAAATCTACAATCCTTAGTGTTGATTGTCAAGTGGACAGAGTCCAGAATCACCTGGGAGGATGGTCTCTTGGCACGCATGTGAGGAATTAACATGACTGAATTAATTGAGGTGGGGAGATCTGGTCAAAGTGGATGCCACCATTTCATGGTAAGCCTCCTTTATTTGTTGCTCTCTGCTTCTTGGTTCTGTGTGTAACATGGCCAGCTACGTCAAGCTCCTGGTGCCTTGGTTTTTCTGCCGTGATGAACTGTACCCTGAGCTATGAGCCAAGATCAGTCTTTTCTCCCTTGAGTTGCTTTTGTTAGAGTATTTTATCACAGCAACAAGAAAAGTAGCTAAGACAATGACAATTGCCCCTATAAGGGAAGTAAGTTGTGGATTGTAGCCTTGGGGACTCCTCAATTCCATCTGACAGAGGAAGCAACCGTTAAACATTCTAGAATATATCCCAGCCTGTGGGACTGTCCAGTGGAACAAAAGGCTATGAATGGGTAGGTAGCAGATGCTTGCATTTGCTTTTCAATGTTGTCTATGACTCTATACACTTGGACAGGTAGGGTGTTGGGAATTACTTGGGCAATGTAGATGTTGCTAAGTTTTTTTCTTTTATTAAAAAGTTCTTTCTTTCCTAGACTATGAGAGTGATTGCAAAAAAAAAATAGCTTGGAGGTTCTGAATTATTGTGAGGATTTTTTTTTGCCTTATAGCCTTAGCCTAATTACATTGGGAGTCAATTTCACGTGTGCAATATAATAGACGGCATGATGCACTTGGGAGTGAAGTCTTGGCTTAATGTTTTTATTCCTCCCTTCCTTACTGCTTCGTCTGTTTTAATTTGGCACCTTGGAAACCAACTTCTTCAGTGGTGATATTTGTTTCTCTATAGGGAGCCCGGGGCCTGTGGGTACTAGGTGAACTTTAATAAAACTTATAAATAAATAAATAAAAATAAAAACAGTTTCTCCACCAACCATCTCTCTCTGTCAACCCGAAGCATGGAGGAAAGAGTCACAGTGCATGGTGTTTCCTTTTACAGACTGAAGAAGAAAACAAAGCTTGATTTAGTTGATTGGAACTTCATACAGAATTGATGTCTGTCCACAAACACAGCTTTAAAACACGGGGTAGGCAGAAGGCAGTGAAATCAGACTAGAAAGGGAAGAGAGGCAGGCCTTGGAGTTCTTAAGACAGGAGGATGTTACTTGTGGGTTTTGGAGAGGAGCTGTTGGCTCTTCAGAGTTGAATTATTGTAGGTTTAACCCCTTGATTCTCATTATGGCACATGGTGCCATTGTCTACTCAAGCTCTTGGTGTTGGATGGAGGATGAGGAATGTGAAGGAAGCTCACTGGGCTGCCAGGGAGGATCATGCTTTGGGACAGTAGCTTTCTCCCGAGTCCTCCCAGCCTAGCTTTGGCAATGGAAAGCTTGACACTCTCTGGGAAGGGAACCCTGAGAACTAAGGAAGGGCATCTCACCTCCAACATACTTGAAGTCAAGTAAGCTCTCATAAAATGCATCTAATGGTGTGGGGGGGAAAATCTGAAAGTGGTCTCGTGTTCCTCAGCTCTAGTGATAAGGGTCATAGGATCTTGGCCTAGAAGACCATAATATATATAAATAGGAATGGACTAAGTCACACACTGTTTGCCTGGGGTTCCGCGCACTGGCCAAGCTGAGTAAGCTGAGCCTAGAGTGGTAGAGGGTTCAGCTCTGAGTTTTCTAACTTATATTCTTTTTTAGGGAAGTGATTCCCAGCCTTCCTAATACCATGGCCCTTTAATACAGTTCCTCAAGTTGTGATGGCTCTGAACCACAAAATTATTTCATTGCTACTTGACAATTGTAATTTTGCCACCGTTAAGAATCGAAATGTAAATATCTGATATGTGACCCTCATGAAAGGGTCAATTGACACCCTCCGCCCCCCAAAGTCGCAACCCTCAGGTGGAGATCCACTGTTTTAGAGACTGACTCTGACTTGCCTCCTGTGTAGAATCTTCCTTGGACCACTTGGTCAGGTGCCCCTGATTTCTCTTCCCGTATGGTTTCCTACCTCAGCGCGCTGACTTCATTGAACTAATATTTATTTTTCTTCTCTCAGAAGGAGCTTTTAAGGGACAAAGGTCATCTCTATTCATCTGCGTGTTTCTTGTATCAGTACGACATGGCTGAAAGTACATATTTGTTGATTACAGTTAAATGATTGATTTGTGATATTTACCCACATGAAATAGCAGGATTGCTCCCTATAACCTAAATCTAACAATCCATTTTTAGAACCAGTGGTCTTTACATTTGTAGTTCTAATCTCTGTTTACTTTACTAATAGACTATTAGGCAACTGAAATCCTGCTGTCTTCTTCATATAAAGCAGGCTTTACCGTCCCATTAGGGAGATATATGGGGCTGTCTTCTAATGCTGCTGGAGCTGTCCATATGGGTCTTTGCCTGGGTCTTTTGTTATTTATATCACAAAACAGTTGGGTCAGAGGCTCTCTAATATTCTTTCTCCCACTGAATACACAACCTTCATTTATATCAGGACCTCTCATCCTTGGCACCATTGGCATTTTGAATTGGGTAATTCTTGTTGGGATCTGTTCTATGCATTGTGGAATATTTAGTGACACCCCAGATCTCTATGGACTAGCACCTGGCATTGTGCTTATATATGATAACTCACCCCATTCTATGGAAATCAAACCTTTTTCTTTCTTTCTTTCTTTCTTTCTTTCTTTCTTTCTTTCTTTCTTTCTTTCTTTCTTTCTTTCTTTCTTTCTTGAACCACCAATATGTATTTGGGTACACACATGAGCTAAAATCCACCCAACATTTCAAAAGATCCTTCCCAAGATACCCATTTCTTGACAGTTCATAAACATTTTCATGTTTCAAAACTGATCTAAGATTCTCCAGCATCAAGCATCACCCATATGCATTTAAAAGCAGTGTTTATAACAGAGAAGGAAGATCATCATTACAAACATTCACAAAATCCTTGGAAGGGAACCCTGCTGGGAAAGATCTTGGAAGTCTTAAAATAAGGAGGGCGACTCTAGTGTGTAGGTGGAAAGGTTCTGAGATCACACATGAGCTCAGCACAAAAGAAGGCTGCACTTAGATGGCAAAGTTGGGCCATGTGAGGGCAACCACAGCCGCCAGACAGTTGCCATTGTTCTACCAGCCTAACCAAAGTATATGTGGCACGGGGTAACTGGGCCTAGATGACACCAGTGCAGGTAGGCTAGAGTTCCTGCAGGGCTTTGGGTGTATGGGGTGTTTCTAGTCCCTTATGATGTTTATATATCAGTTATAGCCAAACCTTAACATGGAATATGGGATGTCCTTTAACTTAAAGAGTGAGTTTCCTACTAGTTGAACTTAAATGTAGGAAGTCAGATTTTTTTTTTTTGTCTAGTTCAAAACCGCATGTGGCGCATCTCCCCTGGAGTGCTTATGCCGACTTTGATCTATAAGAGGCATCCTTCTTTTAGGTGGCGGTTGTTCAGGCCTTGATGCTTACTTGTCAGCAGGTATAAATGTTGGCAGTTGTAGTAGATCTCAGTAACTGCATCACCAACAGAGGGCATTGGCTTGTCTAAACAAAACGGCAGCAAAATATTTGCAGGTTGCAGGCAGTCAGTGTTCCTATGAAGGTCAATACTATGGCAAGCCTGGGGATCTGAGGAGTCCAGACCCTTATTTACTTGTGGCTGTCTGGAGTCAATCCCCACCAGTGGCAGAAACACCAGGACTCAGAGTTCTGAGAGGTGTGGGGTCTGCCCACAGCAACAGCGCAGGGAAAGGGAAGAACTTTGGATCCCATTCGGAAGAGTTTATTATTTTTCTTTGGCTCCTCTCTCCCTTATCAAACAGAGGCTAGAGGAAAAGCCAGCCCAGGAGATGTGGATGTTTGGAAGAGAAATGAAGCAAACGCCATCTCAAATCTCTTTCAATTCCAGGGCAGGCAAATTTTTGCTCAGAATTCTGAGACCTCATGTCCAATTGTCTCAGCTATTTGACACTACAAATGAGAAAAAAATCATTGTGCATTTGAGAGTCCATTTGTTTCTGTCTTTTAGATTAGAATGGCCTGATCTAAATTCCACATCGGTCCACACATCACTTCTTCTCTATGCTCATGCATGCACAGATTCTCCACTAAGTGTCCCTGTGCCGAGAGCTTGCCTCTTTGTGTTCTGTTCTATCCAAAAGCACTTAGCTTTTTATTATCAAAATTTAATAAAGCTTTGATTAAGAAATCGCACTACTTCAATTGCTTATGCTGTTTTCCTCTAACAAGCCAAAACAACATCTTATGAGCTCTCTCTGCTTTGCTCTCTTGCTCTCTCTCTCCTTCCCTCCCTCTTTGCACTAAGCTTTTGTTTCTCTCATTTCTTTCTCTCTCTCTGCCCTTCTCCCTAACTTCTATACCCCTCCCCTGACATCATTGTCCCCACAGTCCCTCTCTCCTTCTTTCTGTTTCTTAACCTCCTTTCCATAAGCATTAACCATGAATGCCTTTATGAAAAATTATGACCATGGAGGCAGCCCTTGAAATGAGGTACAGCAATGGGATTGTAGTTGATTTGTGCTGGCCCCAGGGATGAATCTTCCAGTAATGTCTGGGCATTAACCTTGCGGCCCAGACTTAAAGGTCATAATCTTGCAACAAGGAAACACCTTCTGGCTCAGGCCCTAAATCTTATGAAGGCAATGAGGAGTCTACTTCATGCCTCTCCTCTATTTGAGAATTAGCATTCAGAGGACTCTGGCAGTTTACAGAAGTTAAGGGATGGGAGGAGCCTGAGAGACGTTAGTGCAAGAGAAAGATAAAAGAAAGGAAGGAGGGGATGTACAAGAGGAAGAGTGGAAAGTTTGGCAGGAAGATGCGACTTCTCACCACAGCCCTTCCTAGTTGGTGCTCTGCCTGCCTGTCTCCCAGGGGGCAGCCTGCAGCAGTGCTACTGCATGCAGTAAGAGGAGGGAAGGGCAAACCCTGTAAACCGAGCTGCCTGGTAGGCCCTGTAGACTTATGCTTGGAATGCGGGAGGACGTGGTGGCCAGGTGACTGCTCTGCTTTGAAAAGTCAAAGACGGCTGATTTCAGGATTCACTGAAAATGCTAGGAGTGCTGGCATCTCCTTGGAACGGATATGTGCGTTAGAAGATGGTTGACACTGTGGCCCCTTTCACCTGATGATCCTAAACAAGCACCAGCAGAGCAATGCAGCCTTCCTTGGACTCATGGGTATGTTTCCACGTAGCCTGTGACCTTCCCTCCAGGAGCACTAGCCTTCCTGGACAAGCCCGGCACTCCAGGTTTTCCAGGCTTCCTCTGCTGGCTTCCCAATGAAACTGAAGATGGTAGACTGTCACGGCGGAAAGAACTTGAATTTTCCTTGTATTTATGAAAACATCTCTCTCTCTCTCTCTCTCTCTCTCTCTCTCTCTCTCTCTCTCTCTCTCTCCCTCCCTCCCTCCCTCTCTCTCTCTCTCTCTCTCTCTCTCTCTCTCTCTCTCTCTCCCTCCTCCCTCCCCACCCTTCCTTTCTTCCCTCCCTCTCTTCCCCCTGTACATACAGGAACAAGTATGTGAGTTCACTTGTATGTGGAGGCTAGGGATCAACTTTATAAGCTGCTCTTTAGTCCGTATCCATCTTGTTTTGTTTGAAAGAGCCTCTTACTCAACCCAGAGCTTGCCAAGGGGCCAGTGAGCCTCAGGGATCTGTTGTCTCTGCCTTCCCAGTGTTGGAATTACAAGCATGTTCATGACCGAATCTAATGTTTTGGTGTGGCTTCGGGGATTGACTTGGACTTAGGTCTTCATGCCTGCCAAGTGAGCACTTTACCAACCAACTGATCAACCTTCCCAAGCCAATTATTATTGATTTTTTGATTATTTTATAGTAATGCCTATGTTTACCATGTAGTGGATGATGTTGTGAAATGTGACACACTATGGAATGGTTAAGTACAGTGAAGTACCTTGTCTTACTCCTTTAGAGAAGTCTGGCCTAGAACTTACTGTGTGTCTAGGCTGGACTTGGACTCATGATTCCCCAGACCTCAGCCCCTTAAGTGTGGAGATGACAGGCATGGGCCATCACGCTTTTCCAAACATATGTGTTTGCTGAGTAGAGAGAGCTTAACCATGTCATTTAGTTCTCACAGATCCCTTAGAAGGTAATTAACGGGTATAGTTAGAACCGTATGGACCCGGAATACCCTGGAAACTATTAACTTGACTTGTCCCTCTCATTCCCAGAGGAGAAAACTGAGAAGTAGGTAGAAGAGGTGAACCATGGAGAGCTCTGAGGCAGCTCAAACAGCTCTTCTTAGATCTCAGCACGCGTGCCTCTGTCAGGGCACGACTGAATACCACCCACTCTCATATTGTCCAGCATTGGGTTCCTTGCTAACTCTTTACAGTATAAAATGGTTCTCAACTTTCTTAATGTTGTGACCTTTTAGTATAGTTCCTCACATTGTAGTGATCCCCAAGCATAAAATTATCTCATTGCTACTCCATAACTGAAATTTTCCTGCTGTTATGAATAATGTAAATATATGATATTAGGATATCTGATACATGCCCCCCCCCAAAGGGAGCGTGCCCCACAGATTGAGAATCACTGCTTTACATAGAAGGATGAAATCAATGATCGTTCTGCAGATAAACATATATGACTGTTTTCTTTTTTGAGCACCCACACAAGGGTTGGACTTCTTACTGCATCCTCATGCCTCATATCAGGCCACATTAAAGACACTGTTAATTATTTATGTTGGATGAGGAAGGAGTCCAGTATCCTAGAATTTGTTTCCACTGTGCCTTAGTAACTGTGGTATGTTCATAAACCTGATATCTCTTCTACATGACTTCTGGGAAACCATGCAATATATATCACCTGATGAACCAAAAATCTCCTTCAAATAATATTGATTTTTTTTGTATTTGTCACACAGGGATGGACTGCAGCAATTGGCTTCATATGAAGGCAGCATAGCAAGCTACATCCATCAAAATTCTGATTTAAAATGACAACACTTATACCCACCATTTATTGAGTTCTTAGTATGTCAGACACTGTGTATATATTTAACCTGAAAAGAAGCTTTTGCCACCCCCATCTTACAAGTACAGTAACTGAAGTTTGGAAGGTTTAAGTCATTTACTCAGCTAGCTGGCTTCAAGGGTTTTCTGGGTAGTCTCTTTGTTCCAGTTAGCTAAGCCCTATGCGTCACCAGGAAGAGATTCAACACCCAAGGAAGGAACAACCAAATGTTGAAAGGAAGCTAAGTAAATAGTGTCCAAGTATCAGGAGGACAAGTTTGGAAGAGCATGCATTACTTAAGTCAGAATATCACATGTCCACTCCACATAACATTTGAATGGGACCCAGTGAGAGATGTTGGACCGCTAAGGTGTGAGTGAGGAGCCTGTGTCTGCTGCTTGGAGGGTGAGCATCAGGAAAGGCTGATAAATGAGGGCATGAGATCCAGGACCAAGCAGGAACTGGGAAGGATTACAGGCTCCTATTACACCATATTCAATTTGGCCTATTCCTCTTTATATTCTTGGATTCAAGATCAGTCTTGTCTGCCAAATACTTACGTATTTTGCATAAGTACAAAAGTGATTTTTAAAAAGTTTAAATGAAAAGCTTACAACTTATTCTGGTCGTCTGTTTTCCCTTCCCCCCCTGCCTTCCCTCCCCCGCCCCCAGTCTGACTTTGTGGGTTGTGTGGGCTGAGTTGTAGACAGCCGCTCCTGTAGTTCATCTTCTTGCCATGTGGTGGTGCTGTTCTTCTAGTTATCTCGACCACTGCTAGTCCAATATTTATTTTCGGTGAGTAATTTGTTTATCAGGAGGTTATTTTAATCTAATTTTGGCCATATTTGCTAGCGCACACTATCTGTGCTTCCCAGCGTTAGCAGCTTGCATGTCTTGAAGGAAATTAGCTGAAGACAGTCTCAGAGGCATTTGCGCAGCCATTATTTAAGGGAGGTGGGAGCAGGCAGGGTGAGTGGAGCCTAGGGTAAGAACAGCGGATGGAATTTGTTGCCTTCCAAGTAGTGTTAGCATGATTGCAGAGGATTGACCGAGGGCTGGGGGCGGGGGGCATTCGTATAGCATATCGCAGGCTGCTTTTACATGATAGCAGCAACGCTACTACTTAGGGTCGCTAGTCTTCCAGAATCTTGTGACAACTTGTGATGGTCCTAGGTTGGTCTGGAAGGCAGGAGTTTTCTAGTTCTGCACCCCTCTGCAAGAGGCCTTTCTCCCAATTTGATGGCATTTTGATGAACTGCTACTGTAAGCCCACTGTAAGCTGGGGAGTAGGGAGAGGCTGGGAAGAGAGCAACCATGATGTCGGAACAGCCACAGCATGACTATGGTGATTATTAACACTCGCTGGGCACTTTGCTCACATTTCATTGAATTCTCTGTCCTCATTTATATAATAGTCATAGTGCTATACCTTTTTTTATGTGCCAAGAAGATATAGTTAGCAGAAATTAAAGACTTACTGAGATCCCACAAGCAGCACAAGGAGAGCTAAACTTCACTTCAGTGGTGACTGCTCCCTAAGCACCAAACCTTCATATAGCTGTCAACCTTCATCTGGAGCCAGGAACCCTGGACTCTGGGTTTAGTCATAGACTGACTATTCGATTTTAAACTCGGTCTTTGTCCATATATATATATATATATATATATATATATATATATATATATAATCATCAAAGCCTAAATGTCACATGTGCAGTAGACATAACAGGAACACAGGCAGAGACCCCATTTATCAACAGCTTGGCTTTTTCCTTACTCCCTGACTCCTAATAGACACCGAGAAGTTGTCTGAGGGTCCAGAAGAGATCAACATTGAACACTCCCGAGTGTATTCCTGAGCGGGGTCTCTGGGAGTTTGCCCTGTTGTTTGCGATTACAATGTTAAGGTGGAGTGGCATGATGCTTCCTGTGGGAGGCTGGGAAAGTGTGCCACACTTGTCTAAGTAGTGGCCCTTAAAAAAAAAAAAGAGCTAGTGAAGTTTGACCCAGAGAAAGCCAGAGTCTCGTATTCACCATCAAGCCCCGGTCCAGCTATTTTGGAGTCTCTTAGGACTAACGGGCCATATCAAGCAATTGAACTGGAACCTAATCATTGAAGGCAGTGGAGTTGTACTAGATTGCAGGAAGGCAGGGTAGTGAGCCTTTTCCTTTGATGGTCAACCTCTTCAGGGGTGGCCATCCTGGGACTTAACAGAGCTGTGGGGCGGTGGTGATGAGGCGTTCCTGTGTGACGTAAAATGTGGCTACAAAATTATTATTGATATGCAGTTGTTAATTAGGGTCAGGTCTTACATGTAGGCAGGACATTATATTTTACCACCTCTGTCTCTGGAGCTTTCCCTCTATTCTAACATTTGCCTGTAAGTTTGAATCCTAGTGATTCTTTGAAAAGTCTGTAAGAGAGGCCATGGATGAGGAAGGTGTGGATTTGATGTAATTGCATAACTTAATCACCGTGAGGGCAAGATATGGTGGAGAGCAGTTTGCATAGTGGTTATGATGTCTGCTCTTATGATCCTGTGGAGTCAAATTATTGCAACCACAGAGACATGGCTGTTAAGGTAGGCTGTTCTGTCCCGTCTAAGAATAGTGAGTACCATAGAAATAAGTGACTCCTATTTGGGAGTGGGAGTAGAGCTCTGGATCTTAATCAGTGTTGGTAAAAGTCAATATTAGTTTGTCATTACTGCCATTGGAGGTTTCAGGAGCTGACATTATACAGGGATAGGAATTGTTCAAATTTAAATTGGTCTCCTAAGATCTGCCCCTTGCATTGAATGACACCTGCTTGTTTTTAGTGCCTATCTTCCCTCTAGAAGCCTTTTCTGGGAAATGGCTAACAAAAAAATAGTTTAGAGTTTGTGGACCACACAGTTTCTATTACAGCTATTTCCCTTTGCCCTGAGAGGGCAGAAGCAGCTATAGGCAACACATAAAGGAATGGCTATGGCCGTGTTCCCATAAAACTTTATAAAAATAGGCTGTGGGCAATATGCTGACCCCTACTATAGACTGAGTGAGCCTCAACCCTGGGGACTGTATTCCATTAATCCTTATTTCTTAAGCCATTAACTCTAATGTATTTTATACAGTAGACACTCAGAGCCAGTTATTTGAATAAACAAAGGGATGAATAAGCCCACAAATGTATGCAAATCTGGTCCCCTTTAGCCCATCAATATACACTCTCTTTTTTTTATTTTTATTTTGGATGCTCAGGAGTTAACATCCAGGGTTGTGGGGTTGGAAACCCTTTAGATTTTAGAACTTGTATCATCCTGGCATAATTGATGGCTGGCTGCTGGTTGGCAAAGATAAAGTATCACAAAGATTTAAAGGGATAGACAAAAAGATAAACACTCCCAGCTTCAGAGGCACACGACTGCTTCCTCCTTACACCCAGGATTGACTGCACAATTATTTATTTATGTCAAGATGCACATCAGCTGGTTCCTAGACATCCTAGAGGTGGCAGGTTACGAAGCAACTTTCATATATTAGTTCTCTTAATGCCTGCAATAGTCCTGTAAGACAGGTAAATATTTAACAATTCTACAGCAGTGACTTTCAGTGTGATTGATTTTGCTCCTGAGGAAACATTTATTGAGGCTGGGGACATTTTGTCTGTCACATCTGTGTGGGGCGGGGGTTTCTCCTAGAAGCTGTGGAGTAGAGACCAACTTGCTACTAACATCCTACAATACTCAGGATAGCTCCCCACAATAAGTAATATCCAGACCCAGATGTGCCCAGGAGGAGGATGAGAAAGCCTTGTTCTCATGAGGCTCAAAGAGGTTAGCTGAGCTCCTCACAGCTGTGTGATGTGCACTGGGTGTGTTGGAAATAAAATATATCCATGCATTTCATTTCAGAAGGCCTCAAATCTGTTTTTTTGAAAAAGCAAATGATTTTGAATGAAATCTTGGCAGAGATGAGTATGTGAGCGGACAACAGTGAGGGTTAGAACTGCACTCTACCTGTTTCGTAGCTCCTAGCCCTGACCCTAGATCTCTCTCTCTCTCTCTCTACTGGAAACCTCAGTCCTTCCTACTGGAAGCTCAGTCCTGGAGCTGTTACTTTGTTTCTGGTGTGTGTGTGTGTGTGTGTGTGTGTGTGTGTGTGTGTGTGTGTGTGTGTGTCTTCCATGCTGTGCTTTAGTAAGATAGGTTGTGCATGAAGAGAGAATGGAGGCATGGGGTGATGGTGATGGAGGAAGTCAGGTTGCTATAATCCAGGTGACAGGAAAGCGAATGCAAGGATTGATAGTGGTTGGCGCTGAGTTCACAGGAGCATGCGGAAGGCTCAGAGACTTGGAATTTCATAGTGATGTGTTGTTGGTTGACAAGGCCAAAGGCAGCAGTCTGGACATGTGTGCTCTTTGCACCTCCTCAGATAGGAGAGTCTGGAGGTTCTGTGAAACATGGACTGAATCACATGTCTACAAAACCGCACAACTTGCTTCCTTGCAGCCCTACTGAATTGTGGCCCAAGCAGGAGGTGGCCACAGCACACAGGTGCCTCACGTATCAACTGGAAGAGAGCGAGGGCAGGCAGGGGAAGCTTCTACTTCCTTCCTTCTAGGTAGGTATAAAGCCTGCTTCCTTCAGGTCTCATCCTTGGATGCACGGACAGTGGAAGTAGCCAAGTGAAGTGAGGGCCAGGGCTTCCCAGGGGGACTTAGCGGGAGAAATATCTTCTTGGGGGTTGGTGAGCATTTTCTCACCCACTGAGAGAATAAGCTCAAAGCCAAACTCTGGATGCATGGGAGTGTCCCAGAAGCTTCAAGGCAAAGTTGCTCATTCCATGGGGCTTTTAAAAAAAGAGATGTCACAGACAAATAGTAATGCAGGAGGGTGAGAAAGCCGTGGTGTGACTTGTTCCCTCATTTTTGTACACCTTTCTTCAATGGCTCTCAAATTGCATGTGTGTGTGTGTGTGTGTGTGTGTGTGTGTGTGAGAGAGAGAGAGAGAGAGAGAGAGAGAGAGAGAGAGAGAGAGAGAGAGAGAGAGAGAGAGAGAGGGAGAGAGAGACCATTCCGTACCTTTCTGGTCATTTCCTGTATTTTCTCTCCTTACTTTCCCTCCAGCCATTAGCCCTCCTGCTTTTTGTTATTTCTTTACTCACCAAGTTTTGGAAATTTTCATTTGCTGTGCTCTCAAGATTTCAGGAATTCCCCGGTTGTAGGTTCTGCCTCGGAACTCCTTCTTACTATGTAGTCTCGGCCTAGATGCCCAATCTGCAAAGTCTCCCCTGACCACGCCATCTAACCTAACTGCCCCATCCAGGCACTGGAACATCATTTCTGTTTCCTCTGGCCACTGCCTGAAGTTTTTGTGTATGTTGGCACCTGTATTACACACATGCATGCTCCACGAGATCTGGGGCTTCATTTTGTGTTTTAGCTGTGTCCCTATTATAGTAATAGTGCCTGGAACATATTGGTATATTACTAATGCTAAATAAATGTTTATTGAGTGGATTACTATAGCACCTTAGGTGTGTGTACATGGTTTTAGTTAACAATTCATTGCCTAAAGCAGCAGCAGCAGTAGCAGCAGCAGCAGCAGCAGCAGTAGCAGCAGCAGCAGAAACAGCAGCAGCATTTGTTTTAAGGGAAAAGGCTTCTGTTTATTTGTGTATGCAGAACAAACCATGCAGATTGCTGCCCACTGCTGGGAATCAATTGATTTTAGGTATTTTTTAAACGTACCAATATGACAATATGACCATATTTTCTTGTGCTGATGGAAAGGTACATCAATATTCACATATTACTAAGAGTGAAAAAATGCAGCCATTTGCCATAGATGCACTATCACTGATAACATTTTACCTTTTGAAAGAAACATGGAAGATAGGTTTTGGAATTGATAAAGGCAGGAGCCAGGCCTGATGAGTCTGCCATTCCAACTACTCAGGAGGCTGCAGCAAGAATGTAAATTTAAAGCCTGGCACTTGGTGAAAGCCAGCCTCAAAACACACACACACACACACACACACACACACACACACACACACACACACACACACAAATGAAATAAAATAAAAGTAAAAAAAAAGTAATTAAATCACAGCTCAAGTGGTGCAGCTTGGGTCTATCTTAGGTACAAGTCCTAGAACCACACACAAAAGAGCAATAAATTATGGGATGGGACTATTGATTTGCCTCCTATATGTGATGTGGATTGATGAATCAGAGGATCTCTGTTCTAGGGGCCTTGTAGTGTGGCTGCCAGCATCCTGCACCAGGCAGTGAGCACAGAGGGCAGGAGGAATAGCAGAACCTCCGCTTGTCAGGGAGAGGAAGATGCAGATTCAAGGCATAGCCAAGAGGTTGAATGCTCCTCTGGTTTACAACTATGTTGTGAGAAGTTAAAATGGAGCTTCCGGCTTAAAAGAGGAACATCCAGATTTAAAACCATTTGGAAAAACTATACAAGGCCTCCTTCCAGGTGAGCCACTAGTTCTGGAACCAAGAGAAAGTGTCCTTAATTTTATAAAGGCAGGTGATGGGAAAACAGGATTTGCTTGAAACCAACACTCAAGTTTATAGAGATATATCCACATTACAAAGAGAAAGAGGCACCTGTGTCTAAATCCAGTGACGTTACTGTTGTTTGAGCAAGGCACAATCAAGCGAGATTTCCACCATAGATGGCGGTTGAGTTTAGTTACGTTTCAGTCTGCATCTTACTGCTTCATGCCTGTGCAGGAGTAGGGCCTCTGCTGCAGCTGCAGGTGTAGTGAGTGGGTGAGGATAACCTCAGGCCCCTTCATCTCAAAGTCATTGCACTTACATTACATTCTGAACCTGACTTCTGAGCTGGCCTCACTTAGTTTCTGTCTGGGTATCAGAAAGACCCCCTAGACATCATTTGAGTGACCTGAATAATTGCTGGCTACTTATTTGAGGCCATAACCCCTCTGGAATTTGCTTCTCATTCCTCATAGAACTTAAGGATCTGGGAAGACACAGGGCAGGTGGAAGATATGGGGAGAAACCCACTTCCTCTGAGACCCTTAGGCTTTATCTCTGATAGCCTTTCAGGAACATTTTGTAAGAAGCAGGTTGTATTGGTAAGACATTCTCTACAGTTATGTGGAGAGCAGGGACCAACTCTGACATGAACTCTGGTGCCCCATATTTGATGACCTCCCCTTGATGAGGAGGCCTGGTGGCACTCAAAGAAAGAATAAGCAGGCTACCAAGATGAGACTTGATAGCTGATGACCATAAAGTGAGGGAGGAGGTCCCCCTCGGTCATAGACCTAGGGGAGGGGAATAGGGTGAAAGCAGGAGGGAGGGAGGAACAGGAGGATACAAGTGATGAAATAATAATTGAGTTGTAATCTGAATAAATTAATTAAACAAAAATTTTAAAAAGGAGTTAAATGTTTGTACTGGATGCTACCCGGGGCATCAAGGGTTTGGGACAGCAGAGGATGTCAGCTCTTTAGTCAGATGGGAGATTGCATTAGAATCCTAGCTAGGTCATTTATAAGCTCGGTGGACTTCAATAAGCTTTTCAACACTCCTCAGACTCTGCATCTGTATTTGTAAAGTTAGAAATACAATGCTTATTCTACAGCACTTCCATAAGACAAACGAGATGATCCGTGTAAAATGATTAGTGGATGCTGTGCACATAGGCAACATTCAGCAAATAAATAGTTTCCCTTGTACCTGGTGTTACAGTGGGAAGGCAGGCAGCTCGTCGGTTTATAATGCGATCTGGAAGCCCTGGGAAAGGCTATTTTGTCCAGAAATATTTTCTAAATTGGCTCACTGAGAGGATCACCAAAACAGCCTCTTGCAAAGGCACGCACAGTGCATATTATGGGTAGGGGCACCCTAATCTTGAGCCTCAGAATGTCACAGAATGGGGAGTTCCAGGTGCCATATTGCTGAGTTTGGGTCCTGTGGGTCAAAGTGCATGTTTCAGTGTGAAGCCCTGATTGGGACCGAGTAAATTTTGGGATGTAATTGTTCCCGGTTGGTAGATAGTGAAGAGAAAGCTTGCAAGAAGGTGAGGCTTGCTGAGTGATTGTCTGCTCTTAGTTGTCTTTCTTGCCTGAGAAGGGAGAGCTTACCCATGCTCAGAAAATGTGCTTTTAGGAGGTTCCAGAACAAAGCATAGAACTCTTTGATCTATGCATGCAGGGATCTTCCAGTTGCATGTTAGAATATGCTATGTAGCTGAACATAATTTCTCTCCCTAAACCTGTCAGAAGGCCTCAAAGCTTGGATTTATTCAGACACACACACACACACACACACACACACACACACACCCTGGAACCCAGTTCCCCCAGCTGGTGGTACTGTGTTGGAATATTTGGGAACCCTAAGAAGCGAAGGCCTAGCTTGATGAAGTAGTCACGGCTTTGGTGGCTCTCATGCCCTGCCTCTGTCTGAATCAGTCTGCTCGCTGCCTGTTACGGTGAACTGACTTGCTCTCCCACGGATTCCCTGTGGTGATTATTGGTCTCGCTTTGGCGCTGCTCCAGCTTTCTGTGTCCTACTTCTTTTTGGAATGGGAATCTTTACACTGTGTCAGAGTATTTGGGGATACATAACTTGGTCTTGGTCTTACAGATTGGGCTACTGTCTGTGAGTTTGCCTTGAATCATGTGGCTGCTCCTGAATTAGCAGGGGAGGCAGGAGGGGACTCATTTAAATGGCATTTAAAATATAGTACTAAATAATGCAATCAAGATTCCATAGCTAGGAAATGGTAGAACTAGTGTTTACCTCAAAAGCTGTGTGATACTGATGCTTTTGTTCTTGAGTGGGCCTTTGAAAAGGAACATAATCACATGTGGAGCATTTGACACTTTGTTGTGTGTAAGAACAGAGGGGTCATTAGAATCATAAACATTAGAAACATAAACAACGTCATGTTGATGATGGTGATTTTCACAGGCAGCAGGCATGAAGCAGCTGTTGTGTCGCTGGCGTTAGGTGCTTACTTTTTATAATAGTATCTCATTTAATTCTCTCAAGCGAAGAGTGAAGAAGCTATTATTTGTTTTGTCTTTCAGATAAAAGAATTGGGCCGTGGAGGAGGTGTAAAATGGCATGTCAGTGTTGCATAGCTAGAATGTGGTAGAGCCCAGCCTTGTTCAGGACTCCAGGTAGACAGCTGTTAGAAAGCTCACGGGTCTGCACAGGGATCAGGACCAGTAAAGCAGGGATGAGTTCCTGTGGCTGGCAAAGATAAGTTTAGAGGCCAATGATGATCGTGTGCATCATTCCTGGATGTAGCTGTTAGGATATCATGTGGTAACCTGCTATAGATACCTACAATTGTTCTGATGAAGGTAGGACCTCATCCTACCTCTAAAGGAATGGTACAATCCTGAGGTAGGGGAATAAAAAGCAGCACTGACAGACAACTCCTTCTAACTCTGCCAAATTCTGACTTGGGCAGAGTAGCAGGAGGCTTGTAGATGCACTAATCTGTGACTCCAAACGTTTCTCACACGCAGCTGCCACGAGGCTCCAGCTTCTCCAGGAGAAAGTCAATCCTTTGAGGCTTAAAGGTCTCTAGGCTTTTCAGTTTAGAAGACAAATACCTTTGTAAAGATAGTTCTGCTCACCAATGCCTTGAGGGGCTAGGGAGATAATTCACTTTTAAAGGAGATGGGGGTAAAACAAAAGGTGAGGTGGTTGCTATGGTAACCTGCAGGCTTGCTTGCCCTGTGATTAAACATTGACTACATGGCATACACTAAAAGTCTAAGGGCTGCTGGGTTATAGCTCCAATCACAGGGTTATTTCCCCTTTACTCTCTTAATTATTTAAATGTATTGTAGGACATTTGGAGTAAAAAAATATTAGAAAAATCTGAGCAGGCAAGCAGGATCACCACTGCCCCTTCTTGTAGCTAAGCACCATTGATACCATAGCGTAATTCTTTTTGTTTTGTTTATTTATTTATTTATTTACTTATTTATCTTCTTACATGAGTGCAAAAACTACACCAATGGGTGGCTCTACTAAAGAAAAACATTTGAACTTCAATTAAAAATACTTTGAGCAAAAGTAAGGGTAACAGTAAACCATTCTTCAGACGTGCTAGAGGACTTAACCCAGAGAGATAAGTATAGTCAGTGAATTGGATGGAAAACAGAAATGAACTAATTCTCTGCTGTTTAGTGATTCCACAATGAAAAATAGGCTAAAGGTCTTTAGCTGTAGCAGGAGTAACCAATCAAACAAGGGATACCCAGGAGACAGAGAGATACAAGGCCTTGGGACTTTTCTCCATCTTTTTATTCTACTTCCATAATCCAGTCTATGTACCTCACCTCATCTCTCCAGGAAATTACAATGTGTGTGTATGTGTGTGCTCACGCATATGTACAAGTATGTATCAATATGCACAATAGGAATTGATTTGTCTAAAACCAATGTTAAGAAGAAGCCATTTATAGAGTCAGACTATGGGAGAGCTGGTCTGCTTGGGAGAGGGTTGGAAAGTTTAGTGTCCCCCAGTCTCTGAGCTCTCTCAGAGCTGTGTCTAAAAACTCATAATTCCTCCTGAGTATTCTTCTGCTCTTAGAAGTGGTGTTTTTCTCTTAGATCTCCCAAGAACCCCTAGCCACTGATCCTAGTGACCCTCATTTCATTCTTTAGCTCTTCTCTACCTTTGCTTTTCCAAAGTTTGATGAATCTCCGCTTGTCGGGTGTTAGATACGTATTGACTTTTGCAAAACTTCCCAAACTATTCTCAGGGAAAAAATTGACTGATGTAGAGTCAGCAAAGAAAGGAGTTTTGTTACTTAAGATGTTAGTAAACATGACAGCTTGCTGGGGATTAACAGGGAAACCATGAATAAGGTCATTGAATAAGGGACAATTAAAGATTTTTTTCTCCACTACCCACTTTTTTTTTTTGAAATTCAAAACGTATAATGAGTGCAGGTCATTAGAATGACGTGTTATTGGTTGCATTGCCTTAGAATAAAGACAAATGTCATCAACCCTCCTCGGTGTACAGGGCCCCAGTGTCCTGTATTTGCCAATCCAGCACCTTTCATCAAGAAATCCTTCCCTTTATTACTTCCTTGTTAGTCTCCAATTTTCATCTGAACGTCAGATATCAGATAAACTAGAACTCCATTAAGGCAGCAAAGGACTGTAGCCAAGATCAGCCAAGGCAAGACGTGTTTTTGTTACAAAGGACTAATTCGGTAAAGGAAGCGTTGGAAGAGCTGTAAGCTTTTTTTTTTTTTTACAAACACATCACCAGCCATAAGTCTCATCACTTTCAACTCAGGGTCATGGTTGCATGAAATGTTGTAACAGGAAAAACCAAAATAAAATGGTCGGCTCCTCACATGGGTCAAAATTCTCGGGGGTGCTAAGCAAAGCCCTGCAATTTAAAATGTTATAAACAAGCAAAATAAAAGGTCTGTTGATACAATGAGAAAAACCTCCATGGAACACAGCACTGGATTTTCATGTTGTTGTTGTTGTTTTTTTTTTTTTTACACTCGTGTGCACTTACATGGTCTTGCAGAAAAAATAATACTTGAACGTGCAATTCTGTTTTGCTGATTACAGCTCAGGGGAGCTCCCAAACACACATTTGGCTAGAAGCACATATTGTATCCTAAACCAGCATGAGTAGCTCATATAATGGAGCCATGTAGCCTCAAGAGAAGGGCAAGACTTGAACATCTGTGGCAGAGTCACCTAGAGTCCCATGGTGTGACTCATTTGTTTTGTAGGAGCTCTAAGGACCACAGCCCTCTGGTTTGGTTGATGCTCATTCATTCACCCAATAGCCCAGGGGACTGAATCTGAAACCCAGCATAGACTAACTGTTGACAGTGGTATCTTGGACTGGTCTTGGCCTTGTGTTTCTTCCGAGACAATTGACAAGGTATCCTTTTTTTTTTTTTTTTTGGCATTTTGAGACAGGGTTTCTCTGTGTGGCCATGGCTGTCCTGAAACTCACTCTGTAGACCAGGCTGGCCTCGAACTCAGAGATCCACCTGCCTCTGCCTCCTGAGTACTGGCATTAAAGGCGTGTGCCACCACCACCACTTGACAAGGTATCTTGATAAAGAGATCCATATAACAATCTCAGTGGAGAACACCAGAAAAACTGAGTGGGGACACAGAAATCATGGCGTGGAAGAGGGGAGGGCAGAACTCTGTTAAACTTCTGTCAGATGTAAGGAAGCCTCACAGAATAAGGCTAGGGTGAATGGTGTGCCTTGGCCTGAGCATCACCAGTGCAGCTTGTTCTCTTCCCACAGCACACCTTGGTGTTTATGTGAGGAGTCCCCTTCCTGCTCTGAGCCCAGCCTTTTGCCATAAGTTCTTTGTTGTTTGATCTTGCAGTCCTTCTGTTGAGAGGAGCCATCGGCTCAGACAACCATTCACAAGGACAGTGCTGACCAGCGGGAGGTTCGGTTCAGTGTGTCAAACAGAGGATGCAACAGAACCAAACATATGTTGTCATAGAAGCGGTTATTACTTTCAGACCCAGAGAAAAGAAGGATGATCCATCCATAGGTGCTGAGAAGGAATCTGGATGAGGCAGAGGGTTCGATATGTGATGGGAAGAGAGGATGTGAAGGGACCACACCTTCACTAAGGGCTTGGCCACAGAGTTTGTTGGGTGACTCTTTTGAATTAGTACAGAGTGAGGAGAAGTTACTTCTATGACTCTGAGATGCTGTCCACTAGAACTGGTTGGCAGTAGAATGAAGTGCTGCTTTAGAGCCTGTGAGTTGAGGAAGAAGTGCACCATATTGTAATCATGCCTGGAGAGGGGAAGGTTTCACTAGGCTGGAGGAAGTGGATCCTGATGTGACAACCCTATTCAGTAAACGGGACCCTGCGATTGTCCTAAGTGGCTTCTCTACTCTGAGAAGATCATGTCCTTTACACATGATAAGGTTCAAAATGTGCGTCGGTCTTTATCTTTTTTCCCCCCACCCAGCCTTGTAGGGACACAGAGAAGAATAGAAATATGATGAAAATATCCGCTCTCTCCCTCTTCTTTCCCTCATTCTTCTCTCGCTCCTTGCTACTTTTCCGTCTCCCCTTTCCCCATCTTTCCCCATTTCCAAAACCAACATTGTTTCCATTTTTTTCCCTGAGGCTAACTTATAGACAGTCACATTTTCCAATAGTGAATTTATTAAAAAGTAGTATATTTTCTTATATAAGCTCTGTCTAACAAAACCTAAAAATAAACCGTTGTGTAACTTTTCCTGGGGAGTTACAAATGTCTATTCATCTCAGATAGGAAACGACAGAGCAAAAAAATTGATTCTACTGAAAGTCTATTGTGGGGAACCAATTAATTTTGGGACATTACTTACATGAGCTTGAATAATGGGTTCCTTACAAGAACAAAAGGAACTCAGGCATCTGTATCGCTCAAACACCCAATCCCTGCGTGGGTCATGACTCACAGACCTGCACGCTGGCACTCTCCGCCCAGCACACAGGCAGATGTGGGGCAAGTGCTCTACTGAAATCTTTGCTTCACAACTGTTGATTGTTTACATAGCTTTGGAGATGGGCATCTTGTCAATCTGGTAAGTTTTGTGAGCTTCCTGGGCTTTCAAAAGAGGTGTTCCTTGAGCCCTGGAGGAAGTGATGCGGATGTCTGCTCATTTTCTTCCACTTAGGGAAGCCTTGAACTACTATATCACAGTAACGGGTCACCTATCTGCAGCAGCTTAACAGGTTATGGGTCTCTGAAGTAAGCGCTGCCTGTTGCAAAGAAAAGGGACGCTTCTCTCCATAACTGAGGCTGGCAGCAGCGGTGATCTATGGGCATTTAGAAGGCAGTTTGAAGGCTGGCTCCCTGGGTCTGACAGTCTCCAGGCCAGCACCCATTGCTTATTTCAAGGCCATGCCTGGCTGCTGAAAGGACCCATCATGGGGAACAACTCCCACATCCAGTATACCTTCTTGCTACATGAAATATGTAGCATATGCCTCATGAACATGTCAGGTTGAAGTATTAAGATCTGTCAGAGCCCCTCCTGCCTTAAATCGTGTCCTACTATGGGGCTTTGCAGAGCCACTGCAGTTCCAAATTAGTCTTGAGGTCCCTGCTGAATTAACTTATAACAAAACAAAACAAAAACCCCCAACTCTTTAGGGAACATAAACTTGTCTGACCCAATGAACTGGATGTCAAACAGAACTTGCAAACTTAATTTTTCCCCCAGTAACATCGGTCCATCTTCTCTTCTCATTGTTGATATTTATGAGGACTTCACTCAGCGATGGTCAAGTATCCCTAATGATGTGTATGAGCTATTCCATGGGGGAGCCTTGTATCCCTTCATATGAAGTCTTTGTCTTGGGGAGGGGTGAACAGTTACATTGCTCAGTTTCTCTACGGTACTTAGACTGATCCTGTCTACATCCTCAACTCTCAGCTTCACAGGCTTGGCTGTGAGGGACTAGTCCATTGCTTGTTTAAAATTACTTCCCAACTCCAGCAGTTCAGAGATAGTAGGGTCCATGATTGTGGTAGCTTCCACTATTAAAACCCCAATCTGCATGTGCAGTTAAGGATCCCCCTTTCTCTGTATCAGAGGTTAGAATGAAATAGTATTCTCTATCTCTTTGACCTCACTCTCTTTCTCCCCACCCTCTGATTCTTCCCATGGATCCCACAGTTTGGGATTCTAGGAAGAGCTCATTAGCAAGATCTAAACTGTACTCTCGCTCCCCCTTGTGTCCCATCAGGCATAATAAGTGGCAAGCACACACCCGAGTCTCCTCCTAGCTTTTTCCACTTTCCATGCTGCTTCTGAGGACAGCATCTACATGCCTCCTCCCATTGTAACTCCACACTCACTTGGGCAAACTTCTTTGTAGGCAGAAAGTTCGGGTTTAGTTATATGTCTTTTCATCCACAGATGCTGCCACAGCCCTTCTTTGAGCCCTTTCAGTATGTACGAATTTCAGGTATTGAAGTATCTTCTCTAGTCTGGCAGTCATCTCAGTGCATCTTCAAACCCGTGCCAGACTCAAGATGGGCCACCTCGTATTGCCTGGAGGAAGACAGACTTAACGTCTGTTGAATGTTTACCAAATCATATCAGGGACCATGCAACAGCCATTATTGCAAGGAGCCATACCATCCCATACTACATGGGGAAAGTAGCCACATTGGTACTGTCCTTGTGCCTGCCCCACCCTCGGGTATATCAGACTGTTGCACGTCTTAAAGCCAATAGCAGGATCCATTGCACAGCTTCTTCCAATATTATCTACGGCTCTGTCAAACAGTCTCCGGGTGCCAATTGTGTTATGTGACTTTCCCTGTGGAGACACGAATAAACATACATTCATCACAGAAAGGGTACTGATGACAGACAAAAGAAAAGATTCTTCTTAAGTCTAGCTTAGTCAAACAATGAGTTTATTGTGGTGAATTTGTAGGAGCATGGTGAAAGGTTAGTTACAGGGACGCGGGGGACTCAGACAGCTGCGTCACCTCAGCAGTATGTGCAATGACTCATGACAACCACTCTGCTCAGAACCTGCAGGCAGCTGCTTCTGTAGTCTTCTTTATCATTACAGTTGCTGACTGCTTATGGACCCTTGGGAAAGGGTTTTGCGAATCTTGTGAGTTTCAAGAACTTCCTGAACCTTATGCCCCTCCCTCCAGGAGGGAGACAGAGTGTTTCAGTCAGAAGGAAATAGCTCCATGGCATAAACACTGGCACAGTACTAGGAGGTGCTCTACAAACTTCACTCAGATTTTACCACCAGCTTTATTGATGCTTGTTCTAGCAGAAGGAATTTTTTTCTGGCCCATTATCTGAATTATACTTACCTATTGGTCTTGAGTGTCATGTCCTTTTAGTCTTCTCCTGTCCCCATTCTAAGTCTTTTGTTCTTTTCCTTTTTATGATCTTGACATTTGTGAACAGTATAGGTCACATGTCTGGTAGCATTTACCTCACTATGAGTTTTCTGACTTTCCTAATGCTAAGATTGAGGTCATATGTTTTGGCAGGAATACTATAGAAGTCATGCTGTGTCCTCTCAGGTCATCATATTAAGGGTGGGGAGCACGGTACAATGCCCCCATGCCCTATTACTAGAAATGTTGATTTTTGATCATTTGATTAAAATAACATCTGCCAGTTTTATATACTGAAAAGTTATTGTCATCGTTGTATGTATTTTATGGGAGACACACTGTGGCATTCTTGGGCAACTAAGTCCTGGGGAGCTGTGATTGACATGACCTTTTCCCTTTGTCTCCAGAATCTAACAGCCGCAGAGCAGTGAACAGAGGCTATGTCACCAGCTTACTCAGGCTGCATCAGGACTGGCACAGCCACGATGTGACCAACACCTATGTGCTGATCCGCCATGGGCTCCTGCGTTGCCTCAGGCACATTGTCAGCCTCCAGTCTGGCAAAGAGGCCTTCCTGGCAGCCCAAGGCATGGAGACTCTCTTCAGCATTGCACAGGTATCCAGCATGGGAATTTCTTAAACAGGTAGATGGCTTCTGGGTGATCCTTAAAGGCTGAAGCTTGGAAGTTGTCCTGAACAGAGCAGGGGACACTAAAACAACTTCAACATGGATCTTATTTCAAAATGGAAGATGCTCTAGATTCAAACCCCTGTTTATTCACTCATTCATATTTGCATTCAATCATCCATTCATTCATTCATTCACTCCTTAACCCACCATGGGCTCCAGAGTATCAGATCCCAGCCTAAAGCTGTGAAACTTTCAAGCTATCATCTGCCTTCTCAAATCATCAATATGATTTTTTTTTTTAAAAAAAGAAACAAATGGCCTGTCATTGTGGTACATGCATTTATGTCTAGCACTCAGGAGGCAGAGGCAGGTAGGTCTCTCAGTTCGAGGCTAGCCTGATTTATAGAGTGAGTTCCAGGACAGCCAGGGCCTCAAAGAACAACCCTGTTTCAAACAACAACAACAACAACAAAAGAAATAAGACACACACACACACACACACACACACACACACACACACACACACACACACACACAGAAATATACCAAAAAGAGTGGAATTGAAACATTTAGGTTATTTTGTGTACTAAATAAGTTCATGTGGTTCATGAACACATACTGCATTTTAATAGTCTCCCCCTCTTTCTTTTGAGTGTGAGCAGTTTCTGGGCTGAATAGTACTGGGAATCTGCAGGAACATGGCAATAGAGACTTCTGATCCTATGGAGGCACGTGTCTAAACAGGAGACTGAAATTTAAGAAACAAAACATCCAATGAGAAAGATTTTTGCAGTGGTCTGTGAGACCAATAAAGTAAGAGAGACTCTTATAGGTGGAGGGAGAAATCACTTAGAGACACTAAGTCCTCTCTGAGTAGGTAATACCCAAACCTAAATCATTGCTCGGTCCATCATACCAAGTTTAAGGAGAAGAGTGTCCCAAGCAAAGGGAACAGCGACTCCCTTGGCTTGCCCTTATCTGCCCCAGCTGGGGCGTGTGGTCCAAGGCTATAAGTTTCAACTCAAGTACCACATTCTTTGCCTAGGGCTGATTTACATACTATCCCAGCTAGAGACACAAATATCCCAAACATTCACCATGTGCGCTCTCATTCTCTCTCTCTCTCTCTCTCTCTCTCTCTCTCTCTCTCTCTCTCTCTCTCTCTCATGTGCCTCTTGTTCCTTGTTATTTTCCTAGTTGTCAGTCTCTGGTGCTTGTTGCTCCTCTCTGGAGACTTTCCAAATGTACTTCACCTGAGTGCATGCCGAGTCAATGAAGCAGCCAATGCTGTTCTTCCATATAGCTTTGCTAGACTTTCCTGATTCTTTCAAAACAAACAAACAAACAAACAAACAAAAACCCCACAAAAAACAAAACAGCATTTCCCTCTAAACACTAACATGATACTGTGCTGCAAACCAATAGCTTATTTTCCGTCTGCTGTCACTCTGTCATTGCTGAATTCAGAGCTTCTCAGTCATGAAATAGCTGCTTTTTGCACTCTGCTTGTCTGGATCAAGTGGCACTATCTATTTTTTCCAAGCTTCCTTGGCTGTGGGATCACAGTCCTCCAAGTCTCAAATCTCACTCCATCCTTGTGAAATTTCCCCCTCCTGGTCTGATCCCAGGCACCACTGTTTGGGCTGGCATGCTCACCCAGTCTGTCCTCTATATTATTGGCTGTTTTTCTGATCTGCACTAAAAATATCTAAAAGGGCAGTAGTGGAAAAAGATGGTGATTTTACAGTTGTGTATTGGGGACACAGTGAAAAAAAATATGACAGCAAATGAAGCCCAGGCATGCAAGGAGCTGCAAGCACATATGCAGGGCTCAAGAGGTAGTTCCTTGACAAATCAGTACTGTCTTCAATCCCTCTGTTAAGCAACCAACAAGCTTCCAGCCTTAGTTGCTGTTGTAAACGGAAGCTAAGCGTGAGTGGAGACAGAATCTACATTTTATAGTGAGGTTTATCCTGCCCATGTTGTAATTTCTGATTGGTACTATATGAAAAAGTAGCCCAGGAAGGGCTATACAACAAGGCTGAATAAATTTGGCATGATGCACTAAGCCTGTCACATGGAAATATGTGTGCACAGTATGTGGGTAAATCTCCCAGGGGTTGAATCCCCCATATTCTCTGATGGCCCCAACTTTGCTTTCAGCCTTTTAAATAACATGTTCTCCTGCAGGGGCATTTTACTGAGTTCACTCATTAACCTAATGATGTTGTCTGATGTTGCCTTCCTACCTAGCACCTGGTTTGTTATCAATGGACATGGTGACAAGTGAATCTAGAAATTTTTATTTCCTTGGAATTCAAAATTAAGTTTTAAATTCATAAACATTTTCCCTCAAATGGATGAAGGCACTCATTATGGCATTATCACTAATGCCCTTATCTCTGTACACTTTAAACCCCCTGCCCAATATTCTTTGTTCAGCTCACAGCACAATCCATACTTTTAGGATGCATGAACTTGCTTCTCCTATCTGGTTCTCACCTGGTCTGTTTCACACAAAGCAAAAAAAAAAAAAAAAAAAAAAAAAGCAGTTGCCATCAGTCATCATTGGTGGCTGTGTCAATGGCAATTACAGATAAAGCTGGACTCCAAAATGTTGGCATTTTTGATATTCTTGACTTGGATTTAGCTATGTTTTTCCTAAAGCTGAAGTTTAGAGCATCATCTCCAATCTGCATCTATTTACCTTTCTTCTTTCTCGTCCATACTCCATTTTCTCTTTTTCCAATACTAATAACTCTACAACAAACACTTGAGGCCATTTGACCAGGCCAAAGGGATGAAATGTCTTTAACTAATTCATTTTGCACTGGGATGGTTTCCCACTGTGTCCGCAGAGACACTTGATTGGTACCATTTGAGCACACCAAAGGGAAAGTGGCATTCTTGATTGCATTAAGACATTTCTGTTTTGAGAGTTGGCTCACTTATATTTTGCAGTGTGATTTTTGTGTGTGCAGGAATGGCTGGGGATTGATGCAAGTTTTACACATTCTAGGCAAGTACTCTAACCTTGAAGACAATCCAAAGCCCTGTATACTGCACATGTGTGTGCAGATGCATATAGGTGCGTGTGTGTGTGTGTGTGTGTGTGTGTGTGTGTGTGTGTGTGTGTGTGTGCCAGATATGGATATCTACCACCTACTTTATTTCCTTTCCACCTTATTTTTGGAGAAAGGGTCTCCATTGAACCTGGGAATCACTGACTTGGCTATGCTAGCTTGCCAGCAAGATATCTGGGTCCTTCTGTCTGTCTTTCCAGTGCTGAGATGATGGGTATAGTATGCTATACAGTCTGTTTTTCTAGTGTGGATTCTGGGGGATAAATCTAAGAGCCTCATGCTTGAATAGCAAGCATTTTACTAGTGGAGCCATTTCCCCAGCTCCATTTTTATTGATATTTTCACCCTTTACTTTCATGAGCTACCTATAATGTGAGGGTAGACATATCACAGTAGGACAGCATCACATCCCAGGTCCTATGGAAGATGCTCAACACCTAATTTTTATGGTTTCTTGGTCTAAGAACTTTCTATATTCTTTAACATGCTCAGACTGGAAGTTCATCCTGGACACACTTTTATACCAAGTTCAGCACACAACACATTTTCTGAGGTATTGGAGAAAACTGTGTTTTGGCCACAGAGTAACCAAGCTACATCCGACTCTGTCTTAATTTAGTAAACTTGTCCGTACATTTTTTCTGAGTGTCTGTAAAGAAAAGTATTGCCATATTCCATCACCATCAAAATATTACATCAGCAAAGCCAATTTTCCTTTGCTTTGGGTAGGTACCAAGCAGGATCCACACCATGGACTTTAAGACAAGCACGTTGGCTAATTTAGGCACATGGGACTTGCTTAGGTTTTCCTTATGATTTAATAGCTTATCCCTTTTCTTTTATATTTTCTGTTCAGATAATAGGCAAGAGAGAAAAGCAAGACTCCCATCTGTTCAGCTGCTCATTCCCTAACCTAGGCAATAATTGACAGTGACTCAGGTGTGCCTGAAGGAACGCAGCATTCCTCTTTCCCCAAGCATCCCTGATAAGAACTTACCTTAGGCACAGCCTCCCTTGAACTAAGTTCAAGCCTCCCTTCAGACTTAACTCATCCCAGCGCCACCTGAGTGCCAAAAGAGAAATAAAAATATAGATTCTGATGAGACAATATCCTCCATTAGAATATTCCAACTTCTAACCATCCTCCAGTGAGGCTGTTTACTGTCCATGGGTTGGTTAGTGCATTTCATTATGTGGGATAATGTCCCAGCATAGGGGTGGCACATGGGGTCTGCTATGATATTCTCTCTGCTCAGACCTGCCTGGAGAACAAGAGCCTGGAACCTGTGGTCTCTGCTGTGATTCAGATCCTCAGGCAGTGCTACCCTGAGAGTCAACTCCCCCTGGCCACCCCCAGGAGTGCCTACACTTTCCCAGCTCCCGGCAGCAGCAGCTCAGAGGTTCCGCGGGGTCTATCTGAAGGTAAAGTCTGAAGCAGCTCCAAGCTTTGCTATGAGCATTTGCATTTTACAGCACGTCAGAGGGATGGGGATTAAAGCAGATGCAGTTGTTGTACAGGTCAGCCATGATCGTCTAATAAGCTCATTAGAGACAGACATGTATGAAAGAGTAGATTTTTCATAAGCAGGGAGAATAAGTATCAAGCTCACTCACATTGTCCCTAATTATTAGCTGTTGCCATGTTGCCTGATGGCTACCGAATGCTTGTACAATCATCTCACCTAATTAAAAAAGACAATCTTTCCACAATTTTGTGACCCAACCTCTTTGCTATACCATCTATCGGTGGAATTAATTTGTCCTCTGGACAAAACTGAAATAAAACTTTCTCCATGTAAAACCCCATGATACATGTTTTAGAATATCTGAAAGCATCATGCTTCAACCTCCAAGAGGACCTTGAGGTCGAAGATTCTAGTGCTTTTTAATCTCATCTTCCTTCAGTGAAGCACATTTCCCACAGTTGGAATTTTATCACATGGCATCTAACACTTTCTAAAGTTAGTGGATAATTCTTAAATTTCTTCATTTTAAAATTATGGACTCCATCAAGGCATTATCTAAATTACAATGAACTTAGAGTGCACGTGGTCTGTACATTTTGACAGTGTCAGTTGCAGGACAGCTGTAGTGTCATTTGTGTGCTATTTCTCTCCAAATTCATTTTGTTTTGCATTTTGCATGAACAACAGTTTAGGCATCAGGGCATCCTCCTCCCATATGCTCATATTCACAGCATGTTTACAAACCAGTGAGCACCTGAATGTGCTGGGGTACAGTGCTCTTGCTTGGTGTTGCATCCCTTATTTTCAAGAAATACAAGCTCCTCTGCATGGGAGAGTAAATACCAGACAATGAGCATCCTCATCTTTTCACTCCTTTTTTCCCATCCAAAAGATTTTGAAGATGATGGCGACGAGGAGGTGGACAAAGACTCAGATGTGGAGGCCGTGAAAGAAGTAGGTAAAGCTGCCCTTCCTTGAAATAATTTATACTGACACCACACAGAAGCAAATACCATTTCTTTTGTTTACTGAACTTACTTCAGCATTATCACTCCAATGATAGTGATGTCTGGAAAGCAGGGATCCTCTTATTGATTTTCTAGATGTCATTTCTATCTTGATAGATCTAGTACATAGTCTCATTGTAAAGTCAACTATATTGATTACGATCCAAATATTCTATCAGGATGAACCTTGCTAGTTATTTTTAGGGATGGTGTATTTAATAAATGCATAGAGAGATGTTTTAGGGAACTTTCTGCTAGACTTCACCTGTCTTCATAAATGATTTTCTTTTGTTTTTTCCTGTCCACTCTGCACACATCTGTAGCTCTGTGTATCCCCATTCCCACCTGTGAGAATTAGTCTTCCTTGCTTTGCAAAGTCTGCAGCTCGGCTCTTAAAGAGGTCATGTTCCTTGTCCCTTATCCCACAATGGTCCACAAAAGGAAGGCCCGCAAGATTCTTATCAAAGTTCACATTGTAATTATTTTACACTCTGTGAACCACTTATTCTTTGTTTCAATGACTCAATTTGACACTGTAACACACACAACAATGGTATCCACAGTACATGAAGGAAGGGGTATGGCTGTTTTCCAGTCCGAAGAACATAGTCTGTTGACTCCCTTTTTTGGGATAGGTGTTTTAAACTTTAGCATTGTTTTAATATTGATTGCAGGGGATTTCATTGTATTATGGGATGCTTAACAACATCCCTTATTTCTACTCACTATTTGCCTATTGCATCCATCATTTTGTCCCTCATTCATGAACCAAAAGTATCTCCAGGAATTGCAAATCATTCTTAAATGACATTCTCCTGTAAAAAATGATAGTTGGTCTTTGAGTTATAATTATGTCTCCATTTCTTTTGCTGTGTGTAGTTTTAGATAAGTTTCTCCATTTATAGTTCCAGTCCCTTAATTGTTGTCATCTGTAGCATAAGATTTGAGAGGCAGTCCTAGAGCTGAAATTCAAATTTAAAAACAATTCTGCACCAGCAAGATGGCTCAGCAGGCAAAGGCAATTGGTGCAAAGCTTAATGATCTGAGTTCAATCCCCAGAATTCATATGTTAGAACCATCTTTGCTAAGTTGTTCCCTTACCTCTACTCACACTTACACCCCCCCCACACACAGAGAGAGAGAGAGACAGAGAGAGAGAGAGAGAGAGAGAGAGAGAGAGAGAGAGAGAGAGACAGAGAGACAGAGAGACAGAGAGAGACAGAGACAGAGAGAGACAGAGAGAGACAGAGAGAGACAGAGAGAGACAGAGACAGAGACAGAGACAGAGAGACAGAGACAGAGAGAGAGAGATACAGAGAGAGAGACACAGAGAGAGAGAGAGACAGAGACAGAGACACACAGAAACAGAGAGACAGAGACAGACACACACGCATAGACACATACACATACCATATAACAAACACACCTCCAATACCACACCACACATACACACACACACCACACACACAGACACACACACCATACACATAACAAACACACACATACACATATATACATACATACACACATAACAAACACATAGGCCATACATGAGCATGTGTGTGTGTGTACACACACACACACACACACACACACACACACACACACACACACACCAACCACCACCACAAACAAACAAACAAACATATACACATACACACACACACACCGTACACCAAACCTACACACAATTTAAAATGTTATACCAAAATTAAAGAAACAAAGTCTTTCTCCCCTTTTCCCCCTTTTCTGTCCCCTTCTTTCCTTTCCTGGAGAGAAAAAGAGGTTTTGAAGTTCTCAATCTGAGCAGTCTCTCACCTTGCTGATGACAGTGGCAGACATCTAGAGACTGTCTCTCAGTCCCATCTCTGGGACTAGACTGCTATTGACAGTCTGATGTTCCCCAGGCTTTGTTGATAAATAGAATCATTTCTGAAGTCATCAGTAGCAAATTGGTTCTTTGCTGTGGCTTGGCCACACAGGCCTATAGAGTACGTGCAGAATCATTTGAATAATACTGGGCTGCTGCAGCCATTCATCAATGCCACCTCCTACTCCCTTCTTGCTTGCACTTTGATAACTGGATGTCTGATGCGCTGTCAGTTGCCTCTTGTATCTGATGCAAGGGGGACACAGCATATGACAGTGCTTGACTCCACACAGCTAGTTAGAGTGGTAGGGAGTCCTGAGTCTTTCTGACTCTATTCTGGAGAGGCTAGTAGGGTAGAAGGGTATGGACACTAAACAAATATAACAATCCAGCTGGGAAAGAAGCAAAAGATAAATTAGGGAGCATCTAGGAACCATTCATCAAAGGCTTCGGCTGAGAAAATGATGAGACTGGGTGTGAATCTGAGATGTAGAACGATGGGGTAGCATGGGAATTAGGTTTGACTCTGGGGTACCGCAAGCATAGGAGAGCTGGCCGTCCAGCAAGTAGCTTTTCCTTGGTGAACCTTGCTGGCCATGGTGTGCACAGGAAGCCAGGCCTGTTTCTTTTCTAGTCACAGAGTTAACTCAGGCTATTAGCATTCATACTGAAAACGGTAGATAAATGTGACCTACGTCTGGGTCAATATATTTCAAAGAAAACCTTGTCAGTAGAAGGTCTGAGGAGTTGATTGTTCTGATTTGGTTAGAAACTGTCAGGGTCAACATAGGAAAAGAGGAATAGCACGTGAAAATAAGATGGCAGCTGTGTGTTTTCTTCATGCATGCATTCAAATTCAAGAAACTGTGAGGGGAGGAGAATGCACGGAGTGTATTTATGCTCTCCTTCCACCGACTTTAATTTTATTCTTTTTGAATTTCTCTTATTTCTTTCAGATGCTTTCTTTGGTATGATCCATATGTAGCCAGGCTAACTTCTAGAAACCAAATAAGACATTGATTTTCATTGTCAGTGTTCACATTGTTGTGAACTTGGAGGGATGTCCTTATGAAAGATCACTTTAGTGCTTTATGATTTAAACAAGGAAGTGTGAATCAGGGCAGTGACATTACCCATGAGACCCAATTTAAGAAGGAAGGGTCAGAATGTATTATCTAGATTAAGGAGCTACCAGTATCCTAGATAATATGAGGACACAATAGCAGGTCTATCCATAGATGACTATAAATAGTCTTATGTGGTGAGGGTCTTTGTGTGTGGTTTTGTGTGTGTGTGTGCGTGCGTGTGTGTGTGCACACATGTGTTTGTATGGTTTATTCATATGTAAATGTATATGTGCAAGTATGTGGTTGCATGTGCCTGTGGAAGCTACAGGAGAGCATTGGGTGCCCTCCTTTGTTACTCTCTGCCATATTCCATTAAGACATGGCTTCTTACTGTCTGAGGCTGAACTGGCAGTCAGGAAGCCCCAGTGATTCTCATGTCTCTGCCCCCTATAGCACTGGGCTTAGATGTACATGTGACCTTGTCCAGCTTTTGTTTTCTCCTTAAGATTTATTTATTTATTTATTTATTTATTTATTTATTTATTTATTTATTTATCATGTATATAGTGTTCTGCCTGCCCATACACTTGCTCACCAGAAGAGGGCACCATATCTCATTATAGATGGTTGTGAGCTACCATGTAGTCACTGGGAATTGAACTCAGGACCTTTGTTAGAGCAGCCAGTGCTCTTAACCTCTGAGCAATCTCTTGAGCTTTTTATGTGGTTTCTAGAATCCAAACCCAGGTCCTCATACTTATGCAGCTAGTACTACTAACTACCGAGTCATGTTTCTAGCCTAAGCTTCCTGTCTTTGAAGAACAGAAAGCAATCCAACTTTCTGTTATACAAAGAAATCATTCACTGATGACATTTTTATGAATGAGTGCAACTGTGTCCTAAGAAAACTTTATTTACAAAGAAAGGTGATGGGTCATAACTGGCTAACCTCTGCTGTAGGGCTGCACGGGTTAATGACCATGTGTGAAACGAACTACACTACCACCTATGGCTTATAAATACTGCTTACTCTAAAAACAGCCTTATTTATTGGTAGGGATGGTTTTCCCAATGGCTAGCCATGTTGTGCTCTTGTTGGGGCCAACCTGGGCCGTGGCTGAGGATAAGGAGTAGAACTAACAGACGAGGCTTGTAGAGGCGAGAGCAGTGGGTATGGAGGCCTACCAGAATGGTGTCTGAGTGTATCACTAAGCCAAACTCGGAGGATTTACTTTTCTCTTGATCTGCATTTGTAGGAAAATTATATACGATGGATGGAACATTGCAATTTCTTCTTTTCCACTGGCTCAGAAATATAAGCCTTTATTTCCCACATTTTTTTTTTTGATTTAGGCCTTCAGCAGTGGCAGGTTTTCCTAGTCCTTCCAAATGTGTTTCTAGACCTTGCGGTAAGTGTTTGTTCCCTATTTCAGTGAGGAGATTTGATCCCTACTATGGAAAGGCAGAGAGTTTGGACAGTACCGTCCTTGGCATATTGTATCTGTAAGATGTCACAGCCCTTGGAAAGCACGAATACAGTGTTCAGAGTGGAGTCAGCATCCTCATTAGGCTAACACAGGATGCTGATCTGGAAGAAAAGCATGTAATTTGCTCCATGCAGAGAACCTCATGTGATTTGCTTAATGTTAATGAGTTGAGAAACCTAGGCGTGCCTGTGAACTTCTAACTCCTCATAGAGACGTGCTCACAGCAGACTAGACTGTTCCTGGAAACTGCACACATCAGCCATGCTTCTCCGCTGCTGCTTCTCACACCTCATCTACTCTGGCCTTTCTCTTCTGCCCCATGCTTCTGGCATCTTCTTTCTGCAGGCAAATTCAAGTTCCTTTCTCAAGACTCATTTTCTTTATATATTGTGCTTCGTGCCTTCTACTGTCGTTATACCAGTGACTTCCCTTGAAGTCACTCAGTCCCAACAGCTGTCCACACTCCAGTCTCAGTGCCACTCTTGTCTCCATCCTCCAACATTTCCAGGACATTGACCACTGCTAGAAATCACTGTGTTCCATTTGCTTTGCTCCTGTCTCGGTTCTCTTACTAGAAGATGGATCCTACTGGACCATGACCCTTGGTTTCATCGCCACTGAGTCTTTGTATCTAGAAAGGCACTCGCTCGTGGAAAGTGCTCATTAAATGTTTGCGCAGGTGAAACAAATAGCAAAGGTAGCCAGGCAAAAGGGGTGATGATGCTATTTACGAACAACTCAATGCATTTTTCTTGTGGCATGTTTTATTATTTATATGATTTATTGTATATTTACTTCTGATGAGGGCTAGTAAATGCTGTTATCTGGGCTAAAACAAAGCTTTGTGTCTCATCCCTTTAAGTTGAAGAATATAACCTAGTACATTAAGTTCTTTGCTGGCTGGGCTAGAACTATAGTCTGAAGATAGGGAACTCATGGATTCAGCTGGCAAAGAAGCAGAAATGTATCTTGTCTGGACACCCTGCACCCTGGAATTCTTGACCGTGACTCGTTCTTTGTTCTGCTATAGGATGATGACTTGGAAACTGATTTGAGTAAACTGAGCTCTAAACCTGGTTTTGACCTATCTGAGGAGGAACTGGCACAATATGATGCGATGTGTCCTGAGCTTTCCTATAGCTTTGAGGTAAGGATGGGATAGAGCCTAGTTCTTGGCAATGCATGGCGCGATCTTTCTAGAACCTGGGAAGCCAAACAGAGGTGTCCAGATGGATCACATTATTCATCATTACCACTGTTCCTAGATCTTTCTGAGAGAAAAGCAGAAGGGAAAAGGATAGGGAGCCCAGAATGCCCTCAAGGAGCCTAAGGTCTGATACTCTACACCTAGGATAAAATTAGTACAAAATTACTAACTATGGCCTGCTGGGAGGGCCACTCTAAGAGGCAAATGAAAATTCTGCATGATATAGGTGTTCTTTTGCCAAGTTGGGAAAGTCATCACCATAGACGGATTGTTAAAGGTCAGCCTCCAGATTCCAGGCTTTCTGTATTAGTAAAGGCAAAATGAACACCTTAGGTCTGGTGATGCTGACCCAGTGTACAATTGCTGCTGTTGCTAATATCAACACACAGACCTACCTTTTGGTCTCTATTGTTTTCTTATCACTTTTGAACAAATTATGAGTCCAGCCACATCAAAGGACATAGAGAGACACATGTAGAGAGGAGCTGATATATCTTATTTCACTCTGGAAAGCAGAAGAGGTATGGTGCTCAAAGTTTCAGTGAAGAAAATATCAGTAAAGACATTAAAAAAATCCAAATTTTCTTCAAATCAAAGTCAATGCCTGGGGCGCAATGAAAGGTTTTCCTTTGTGTATCACTGAGGCCCCTGTAAATGAAGTTGTTCAGTTAGACTGTAATTGAATGGGGAGGGGGGAGCCTGCAAAAATTTATACATTGTATAGAATTATATGAGACCCATGAAAACCCGTTTTGAGCATGGGTTTTGTGTGATCCTCGTATCTGTTTACTTGTAAGGTTCAGTTTTTTCCCCTTTGGTTGACATATTGAAAAAGCCCCTAAATCATAAGGATCACACATAACTTTGGATCCAAACAGCTAGCATGGGAATCAAATTGTATTCTCTATCTGGAAGCAAACATTAATGCATGTGTTTTTGTATTTTGAACTAGAAGGAACCAGAACCCAAATTTGAAGATGATTTGAACATCAAAGGCACTCTGTATGCCAATCACCACCACATTCCAAGTGCTTGCTCTCTAAGACAGCAGTGTTTCAGCAGGGAGCACAGCTCCTGGGGACAAGAAAGAGAAGACACAACCCACCCTTCCATTCTGCACAAGGTGAAGGGAGGGAAGTCCAGCATACAACCATCCTCAAAACAAAGACTGGTAACAAGTGCGAACCAAAGTCTACAACAAAATGGCTTTGGAATAGATTCCTCTGGACATGATACTTCTGACATTCAGGCTTCCCTAGAACAGGCTGATTGGGACATAGACGCCATTTCTTGCCCAAGGATAACTGCCTCATTTTCCAACTCTACTAAGCCAGAGGAAAGCAAAGAAGCAGCAGAGATGCTTCTGCACACACATCCCAAGCACATACCTTTCCATGATCCTCATCTTTATATGGCCAATGCTATGAGAACAAGATCTGCTGTGGGGTTCAAGATGGTGGCATTTCCTGATCTCTGGGGGCACTGTCCACCTTCCACTGCTCAACCCATGCTGGATCGCAAATTGGGAGTACAGAGGTGAGGGTTCTACTGACTTGGAAGTTATAGATTTTTCTCTTCTAAATATTTTCATAGATGGGATGGTTTATGCAGATAATCTGGTATTTGTAGGGAAGTGATCATTAGTCTGTAGCACCTTAAATCCCTTTGGAGACATATAATATTGCCTTTAAACTGGAGAATTTATAAACCAAGTATGATGCCGTGGTAGTATCTATTTCTGGGAAAAAATTCATTGGATAGTTTGAATATGAACCCTCAGATCATATCCATGGCAAGCTATCACAGCAGGGGACCACCATCTAGTGTTTCCGCATACTGGAACCTTTCCTAAAAGAAATCTTTTCAGAAAAATAAGAAGCTGATTATTTGGGATCTATTTTGTATTCACTACAAATTGGTGTTTGGTTTCTTGTTGATGGAGAAAAATAGTATACTTCTATTCCATAGACCTAGAATTTGGAGTGTGGTTTTGCTGTATTAGTGAGAAAGGGATAGGAAAAAACAGCCCACATGTTCTCCAGAGCAGAGATCCTGACTAATAGATTGTTCCTAGAGTTCAAGAAAGTCTGCATTGTCCTTGGATCAGGATAATGAGATTAAAATAAAATCTGACAAAAGGAAGGAAAATATATTTCCCTCAAAGGGGAAATACACACACACACACACACACACACACACACACACACACACACACACACACAACACACACACACACACCTTATTCTAGTAGAGTTAAATGAGTTAAACATGCAGACCAAAATGTTTCTTTAATTTAAATTTCATGTCTTCTGCAAATTATTCTTTTGATAGTAGGTCCCTACAACTGTTCCTACTTGGATTCTTGCCTGATCACAACATGACTGCTCTGCTTAGAATCCTCATTCTTAAGGCCTCATGGATAGTCTCTGCCCATTTTACTTCTGCACACAACCTCTTATTCTCAGTCCAGGGCTTGGGTCCACCTCAACTTCACCATTCTCTTACCCAATGTCAACAAAATTAATTGGAAATGTGAAGAGGGATTAGAAGTCCCTCTTAAACTTCTTCCCTGTCTCTTTCTTAAATCTCACAGACAACATTTTTTTTCTTCACTTTTACAGAAGGCTGACCTCAGCCTTCTAGAACAGAGTCCCAGGAACACAAATGTACAGAATAAATATGAAAGCTTCCCTGGAGTTACCCAAGCTGCAAGGATGCAAACAGCCAATAGTGGTAATTTCCACCCAAAAGCCCTACCAGTACAAGGAAATGTCTTTCTTACACAGCCAGAAAATCTATAGCACCCTAGGCCAGGTTCTCTTCATGACTTTCTTCAAGCTATGGACACCTCCAATAATACCTGTCATCTTCCTACTGCTCATGTATTTTTATGCTTTAAAAAAGAGGAGGAAGAAGACAGAGAGTGCTGTGTGTAACCCTTGAACCTAAGGCTGAGGCACTATTAAGCACCTGCTACCTATGTTTCTCTGATGAATTCTGAGACTGAGGTAAAAAGTGGGTGCCAACGCTTATATTTTTTTAATTTTTTTTCAAGGATCAAGATACTTGAGGATGTCCGGAGGCTCCTTCAGCCACACGATATTATAAATAAAGTTGCCTTCAGTTTAGACGAGCCTTGGTAGGTGGTCTTGAACATCTATGGAATGGAAGGCATGGGGATTCTATGAGTGAAAAGTTAATAGGAGTATTCCATATCGGTAACCCATTTCTGTTTCTAAAACCAGCATGGTGACTATACTGTTTAAAATACTATAAGAGACATCTTACTTTTAAGGAATATAAGACTGTGTCCAAATGTAGCAATATGACGTGTTCACACATTCTCTCTTTTCTTACAGCCCTTTGCAAGGTCCTGTTTCCAATTGCTTAAGGTTCTACTCCAAGTTTGAATCAGGAAATCTTCGTAAAGCCATCCAAGTGCGTGAGTAAGTAGGAACAGCCACAGGTGTGGCTCTTGGCACTATAGATGAGCAGGTGTTGCCCATTTCTTGCCATTACCTGCTTAGTAACCTCATATTGATAGCTTAAAAACAGACATCGTAAAGTATCTTTACCAAGACAATTAGTAAACACAACCAACCAATAAAGGTTTTCCTTTCTTAGTTATTTGTCAAACGTTTATCAACAGACAATGAGGGAACCCACTGGCTGATGCCTTAGCATGGTGAACTATTCACTACATGATAAATATACCTTATGTTTCAAATAGCACTCCTGCATTTCAGTGTAGGAGACCTCTCTCAGTGTATTTATATTTATGCCTCGCTTATTCCAAGGCTGAACCTGTTGACACAGAAGCATCTGTGACATTCCCTGTTCCTTCTCCTCCCGATAACTATTTATTCCACGGGGCTGTGTTTGGGAGGCAACACTCTTGGATCTTCATCCTTCATTCCAGGGACCCTGCTCTGTATTTCTGGCAAAAGCTACCAGCGAGCTTTCATTAGTAGAAAGTGACTCCACAGGCAAGGGCAGGCTAGGGATACATAAAGCTAAAATGGAAGAAATGATCCCTTTCCACTTGCAGTGAAAGAAAAAAAATCATTCTTCATGCTCTTTTGATGTAACACAATTCAACCACAGAGGAGGGGACTGGATTTGCTGCATCTATAATCTTCATATAGATGACTTTTGACAAACCATTCAGTTTACAGTAGTTTGTGGTATAGTAGCCACACATGCTGGAATGAAACAACCAGGGTTACCTCCACCTCTTTTGAGGTGGCCTAGCTTACTTCACACCTTTATATTTTCATCTACAGAATGCAGATAGCAGTAACACTTATGTTGTAATTGTTTTCTCATAGTTAATCAATATGCATAAAACTCTCTGAGTAGTGCCTCACACACAGTAAGCACTCACTGAGCATGCTCTTATCCAGGGACACACGTTTTCCATGACTTAAGCCTAGAAATTAGTTTAGCTCAGATTTAACATGTCATTTTTGAAGTTAGTTTTCAGGGGAAGAGTTATATATGGTCTTATTTTGTTGATTTTGTTTTGTACATGAACTACTTCAACAAAGCCTGACACATAAGAGAGATGAACTGAGGTACTAAGGCTAAAGAAAGGACGAGCATATCGAAGTTCTTTTACAGCCCACTTCTCCTTCTATCAGCTCAGCTTCTACTTTGTCCTATGGCTTCTGTTTATATATTTTTTTTCACAGCAACATTAAAGTTTGTTAAGAAAAAATTTAATATAGATTTAAGCATGGAAGAAAAGAGAGAGGGAGACACAAATAGGTTTCTAAGAAAGAGAATCACACACTGTTTGCATAATTTCTTATTTCTAAAGTCAAATTCAGAGGACCCAAGAGGTAATAGTTACTTAAAAGTCTCCTGGGTGGATAGTTTTCAGTCGAGGATCTGCTTACGTTGCTGCCACGGGAAGGCATAAATAAATCAGTGGTAGTCAGAGCAGAGTAAATTGGAAGAAGATAAACATCCTAGTAAGGACTTTTAATGTCTACTCTCTTGAGTAGGCACTGTGGAAACAGTAGACAATAAAGGTCATAGAGTTGCTTGTAGGCTTGATTTACCCACCCAGTGGAGTATGCCTCAGTCAATGCATGCTGAACTCATTGGTGTGGTCCTGAAAGGCACAGGGGGAGAGGTAGGACCCTATTGGTTAGCTCTGCTCTACTCTCATATCTTGTTACCAAGTTCTAGCCTTTCATAATTATCCCTATAGGACCTTGTGCTGGCAGGTTTTTTTTTTTTTTACCTTGACACAAGCTGGAGTTATCTGAAGGGAAGAAAGCTCAGTTGAGAGAATGCCTCCTAACTTCTAGCTATAGGACATTTTCTTAATTAGTGATTGGTGGAAAGAGCATAACCCATTGTGGGTGGGGCCATTCCTGGGCAGTTCTAAGAGAAAGCTAGGCTGAGCAAATCATGATGAGCAAGCCAGTAAGCAGCACCCCTCTGTGGCCTCTGCTTCAGTTCTTGCCCCCGCCCCCCCCAGGTTCCTGCCTTGTTTGAGTTCCTGTCCTGACTTCCTTCAATGATGGACTATAACATAGACGTGTAAGCTAAATGAACCCCTGTTTCCATAAGTCCCCTTGGTCATGCTATTTCATCACAGCAATAGAAACCCTAGCTAAGTCAAATGCCATTTATATGGGCTCAGGAAGGGGAGAGTGTACATGAATTAGGACAAAAGTATCACTTTTCTTGGAAGAGCGACTCCAGCTCTTATCTCGCACCTGACTTTCCAGGTTTGAGTATGACTTGTTGGTCAACGCTGATGTGAATAGCTCCCAGCACCAGCAGTGGTTGTACTTCAAGGTGAGCGGCATGCAGGCCGCTGTCCCTTACCGCTTCAATGTCATCAACTGCGAGAAACCCAACAGCCAGTTCAACTACGGTATGAACCCTTGAGGGAATCAGGGAACAGGTCAACTTCATGATTGTTTGTATTATGATCAGAAGCCCCCCTGACAGTCCCAGAGGTTGAGGCGGGGGGGGGGGTTGATGTGATTTGGTGGCCCAGTGTGACAAGACAGTGGTCAACAGATTGAAACACAGTGCCCATGTGGAAGTGCAGTGAGGGACTCTCACTCCGGCACAAGATAGTGCAGTGCATTCTGAGGTGTAGGACACTTCAGACTTAGGAGTCTGAAAGGTGCTCTCACTATCTCTGCATCCCATCCTCTAAACATCAAAAGACTAAACAAATATATGGGCCGGCTTGCCACAGGACAGGAGAGCTGCAAAATCTACTTGAACATTGTTTTACGCACTCAGAAACCTCTGGAGAATGCTTAAATCCCTGTGACCTGCTTGGGAGAGCTAGCTTACTACTGGACTTGGTGGTTTTTAATAAAATAAGTATGGGTGATACCTTTAGTTCAGATGACTGCAGGCCCTGCCTCTAGTCCACACTGCCTGGGACAGACGGTCACTCATTTCTGTAAAACTTGAGCCTTACCTCTTACATTCATTTTCACAAAAATGGGGCTTTAAGTGTATTCAGAGCTGTGTTCTTGCTAGAGGTTTTACTGGAGAATGTCTGCGGTTTTTCTAATTTAAGAGATGTTCTCCTTGCATCCCGTGGCTTATGGCACCTTCCTCTATAAAGCTGGTAGCACAGTACCTTTAATATGTCTGGTCACATTGCTTCTCTTCTTTAGTCAAACCCCTCTTTGCCTCCTCCTTGTCAAAATTATCTGTGGTTACATTCAAGACGCATAGGGATACTCAGCCTGGCTCAATATTTGTAAAGTCTCTTTGACTGTATATAGTGAACATTCACAGCATAGCCCTGAGGGACCACAAACTGGGTATTTTTATGGGTCACCATCCAGTCTACTGCTGTACTCTTCATTTGGCTTTCTTTTTTTTCTTGTGGTTTAAGCCTTCCTTTTATTTTGCAGGGATGCAGCCAACCCTGTATTCCGTGAAAGAGGCTCTTCTTGGTCGACCTGCCTGGATACGGACAGGCTCTGAAATTTGTTACTACAAGTATGTTAGAATGCAGTTGGCTTCATTTCATCTATGTAGACATTTACTCTCATTTTTCTTTTAACTTTTTTCTGCTACTATTATAAATATATGCCACCTGTTTGTCCGCCATGCTTGTTGCCAATGTCTTGTCCAGAGACATTTTAGGGTATGTGGTACTCACATTACACTCCCAAATACCTTTGGAATTAAGGAAAAATGGTTAGTTTCTCTTCACACAGATTGTGAAAACTATTGTGTGTGTGTGTGTGTGTGTGTGTGTGTGTGTGTGTGTGTGTGTGTATAATATATATATATATATATATATATATATATATATATATATATATATATATATAAAGCCAGGTATTAGAAATTGTAAAGGCTGAAGCTGAAGCGTTTAGTACTTCAAACCTTAGTTCTTTACCTGTTTCCACTGGATCCAGTGAACAGGAAGGCTGGGGTTCTGGGTCCTGTCCCTATGCACATTGCTTCGTGTTTCATGGGTACAGGGGCATGGCTATATAGCAAATGTGCATACCTTCCTCCATTGCAAGGTAGTTTTGTGTACAAAACAGAAAAGGGAAGGATTGCATTATTCATGTTTAGTTTTCAATCAAAATAACCAGTTTCATCAATTTATTTTGTAAAATTGTGATGAAAACATAAAATATCCATATACTTAATGAAATAAATGGATTTGTTATTTACATGTGCATTTTTGTATATGGAAAATAAAATTGAAATACATAAATAAATAGTAAGGAATATTATATAATGCCTTGCTAGCTCATTGCTAGATCTCATAAAAATTAATAGGCTAGGCTAGTATCTTTTTTTCTCAGCTAAAGTATGGTTCATTTTTCTATGATTTTAAGAGGTTCCTAATATACTACGAGCAGCTAATCTACAGTTTAGGATAGTTGTCACCTTCTGAGAGAAGGAAGGTATATACACCTCATATCTCTCTGCTTTGAGGCTCTGGACATGGTATTGACAGCAAAGGTCAGGGGTCTTGATGCTCTGTTTGGATAAAAGCAGACATCACCATAGAGGTAACAGCTGCACACAAAGCCCAGCGCGGAGCCAACTAACAGTGTGCAGTAAAGGAGGTGGCAGCTTCAGCCCTTGATGTATTAAGATATGAATCCAAGTAGCATTTTCATATATTCTTTAGAAGAATAGCAAAATATTACAACTTTGTTGGCTTTCCTTTCATATAAATGGCAATTACTTCCTGGCCCACTTATCTTAGGACCCCCTAGGACTCTTCTTATGGTACAGCAAGATTTAGGTTAAAAAAAATCACCTCAGCATTTTAGAGTTCACAATTGCAGGGAATAAATATGATATCTAATTTTTATTGTGTCAGGAGTATCTTTGAATTTCCTTTGAAAACAGTGCCCATGGATGTAAAAGATTTAATGTGGGGACTGCTTGGGTCTGAAACACGAGGATTGCTCAGACATAAGGTCCTGCATGATTAAATCAGTGACATGGAGCTCACTGGTGGGAGGCTTTTCTTGGAAGTGGGAAGTAAGGATAAAGTTCAATGGGGGGCAGGTGTCTCCTTAAAGGAGAAAGATGAAGACAGGTACCCAAGAACACTGCCCTGGCCTAAGGGAAGCCAATGTTAATAGCTTTTAGATTCATTAACAGAACAATTGTTATTTGATTAAGGAGTAGCAGAGGAGCAAGATGAAAACCATGCATGTATAATGTAATTCATTTTTCACATTCCAGCCATGAATATCACAGAGATGAATGGATAAGGCTGCTGCATTGTGATGCAGTTTGTTTTACAATTACTCACCACATTATGTTAACACATTTCCAATAATATGATGTAACAACAGAATATATATATATATATATATATATATATATATATATATATATGCGTAACTCTATTCACCCACAGATTACTACGCCTCTGTCTATTATGAAATACTTTTCACTGTACAACACCTTCTACCCCATTTCCCATCACAGTCTGTGATTGGATGCACTGTAGAGAATGCCTTTTTCATTCTTGCATTTATTCTCTCTGGAGCACTTGACAGGGGGGAGCCTGACCTCCTGGCTTCTCAGTCTTCCCTATGTTAGTGTAAACTCAGGTGTTGTGTTATCAATGTGACATTAAATTCAGAGTTAGTGTCATGTTTCAAGGGACGCCACGAGACTCAATGTAAGGAGAACAATGAGGGGGATATCTGGGTACTTAATGCAAGTGTGAAAGATAAAGAACACTTGGAAGGAACGGGGCCTCCATTTTGTTTGAAAGTTGACATCAACAGTGAGCAATCTCAAAGGTGTATTGACTGACTGGTGCCATCACTGGTTGACAATTAATTACAAGCAGCTTTCAAGTGATTCTGGTAGCTCGCCACTAGCAATAGGACATAGTTATATGTACTAACAAATACTTGCTCATGAGTTACTTTAAAATAAATTATTTTACCTAATTTTACTATTACATACGGTAAGAAACATAAAAACGCTAAAATGATGAGAAAGAGATGAAACAAATATTTTTTTTCTCCACCTTTATTCTACTGATAGCTCAGGACACCCATACTTTTGCAATGAAGTTCACTATTGAAACTATAGGTGTAGCTCATGTGCAAGTTCCAGGCCAGTCTAGATTGTATAGTGACACCATGTCTGGAAAACAAACAAAACTCTCGTGGTGTCTCTCTGTCTCTGTCTCTGTCTCTGACTCTCTGTCTCTCTGTCTCTGTCTCTGTCTCTGTCTCTCTCTCTCTCTCTCTCTCTCTCTCTCTCTCTCTCTCTCTCTCTCTGTGTGTGTATGTGCATCCACACTTTTAAGTAATTTTGAAAAACTGTAGTAGCTTTCACATCTAATCAGATTACTTCCAGACACAAAGCACTCTTGAGAGAGAGCCAGGACTGAAGGGCTGGGGCTCCTCCATATGCATTTTGCTCATCTCTTCTCCTGCTTTGTGTGTGCAACCTAATGCTGCCATCAATCTCTGATTTCTAAATAAAATGCTGCAAAGACAATTGTCGGTAGTGCAAAGTTTAGTTTAGATAAGTTAATCTACAGACCTGTCAAAAATATGCTTCTGGATATTTAAACACTTTGCCAGAAGCTAAAAGCAAAAGTCAGAGGGAGGGACCAGTCATTCCTGCTCCTCCCCCCAGCCAACCCTTGCTGCGGCCATGATGATGTTTTATCAAGAAAACAGCTAATGTATAATTTAGTGTGTTTTTTTATGATCTCTCCCTGGAATGAAACAGGGATGAGGATTTGATTTCACTGGCTCCAAGTCAAGTTTGTTTTGTAATTATTTATCATGTATGATAAATTGACAGTGCTGCAGAGACCAGTCAGGTCAATCCCCACATTACACACTTAGGCATTTTTGTTTCTTTCTTATTACCTAGATAAATAATATGTTTAAGGAGAAAGTTTTCATACAATCTGTGTGCACAATGGAGTCCTTTCCCCTCCCTCCCCCACCCCTGATTACATATTATTCCTTCTACTCTGCTTCCAGATCCTACTTACTTCCAAGAGTACCCAGAGAGAATGAGAGCGGCAAAATGAGTGGACTCATTTTTCTGTGCCTCTCATAAAGCAGGCAAGGACACGTTAGTTTGTTTTATTTACCTTCCTGTGCCCTGTTCTCCCTTCTGGCACAGCATCACACTTTTCGCCATCCTCCCCCAGCTCTGGTCTAAAGCAATCTCTATGTTGAAGGGCAGAGGGAGGGAAGCTGCAGGCGCTGAGTGGCCATGTAATACACTGCGCTTGATCTCTTCTGACATTTATCTCTGCTCATGAGAGGAGATGGAACAGCTCATTCATGAAGATGAATGCCATACAAGAGCGCTGCCATCATCCATCCTTCCAAGGGATCTCAGGAGAGAGATTTGGTGCTATATAGAATATTAGGGATTCTGCAGTCACCGGGAAGCCCAGCGAGTTGGCTGCTGTGCCTTATTAGATTCCATTAAGTAAAATGATGTACCCTTGTTAAAGAGCCATCGTCATTGTGAGACTACCTAATTCAAACGTGGCTTTAGTGTTTGCTAATTTTATACACACAGAGAGTAACAGTAATGATATACAACTTCCTGGAATATTTGTGAGCAATTTGTAGGTACCTTGTGTACTTTGTTTCCTGCTTCATTGAAGGCTTTATGGTTATAAAAGTGTAAATCCTTCTGAAGTTGTTCCAAAGATGTTCCACTGTTCAGGGAGCAGTGGAGCAGCTGGGTCAGAATAGCCCAGGTCATCTTTGTCCCAAGACAATGTACCTAAGGTCCAGCTGATCTGAGAGCATACTGAGAGCATCTTCTTCTTCTTCTTCTTCTTCTTCTTCTTCTTCTTCTTCTTCTTCTTCTTCTTCTTCTTCTTCTTCTTCTTCTTCTTCTTCTTCCAGAAGAGGTGCTTCAAAGAGAAAATTATCTCACACCTATAGAATGCGTAAAAAGTATTTCCACTGAAAGGGTAACATTAAGACTGACACAAAATAGGTGAGTCATCTTAATTATTATACAAAGGATCTTAACTCCATTTATTCTGTAAACTTCAACCAAACAGTTACCATGTCCGGACATGACACACAAATGCCGACACACTGAGGAATAAACCTGCTCCTTGTGATGGATGTTAGCAGTGGGGAAGATACAAGTGTCAAGGAGCTATGTGCGATATTGTAGACAGATTCTTGGAAGGGAAAATGTTTGAGCTGAGAGAAGGGAAGAGGGCAAGTGAAGAGGATGACAAAGGCTTTCTCTACCCTTGTAACATTGGAAATAGTTAGTGTAGGAAGGACAGATGCCACTTCCCTGAAGACATCCTTCAGTGTGTTCACACCATAACTGAGAAAACAAAAAACTAATTGGTACATTTTATTCTGCCATGAACAAATTGAATTGTGACAGCCATATTCTACTTTAGAGGCTCACTAGACATTTCACCAAAGGTCTCTGAAAATGAACATTGTCTGGGGACACTGTCCCTTGTTCTGCAGTGTGATTACCAGAAGAGTATACAGCGGTGAAGTCTGGCAATTGTTTTAGGTTCATCCAGAATTTAGACCCATTTCTAGAGGTTGCAACAAAACTTTCTCTAGCTAAATTTCCTGCCCTACAAGCTGATGTTTAGTTTCTGATTTCCATAAGTCCTAGTATGGTACAGCCATCTTGGGAAAGGCTGGCTTGCCAGGGAGGAAACTGATACCCTCAGCCTATAAAGAGTAATATGAGATCTCCCCACCCCTGCCTCTGTCTCTGTCTGTCTCTGTCTCTGTCTTAGCTCTCTGTCTCTGTCTGTCTTTCTGTCATGTCTCTCTCTCTGTCTCTCTTTCATGTGTGTATATATATGTATGTGTTTTTACATGTGTGTTTACATGTACATGTGTGTGAGATTTATTATAGTAAAAACTACCATCTAAATTCCTTTTCCTCTATCACTGGGATCATGGAATCTTAAAATCATGGACTCAGCCCATGCTATTTCTCCTTCGATGCCACTGGAATTGGTCTTTCCTTGGAGTCCAGGGTGGTTTCAGTGGCATAGAACATACATACCGACAGGTACAGAGGTGTCATTGCTCCCTCTTTCTTGCTCTCTGTAGCAAGGAAAGGCAGGCTAAGTTTCTGCTGGGTAAACGTCCTTGTAATATGATTTCAGTGTACAGTGGGAAACTTATAAAGCATCGATACTTAATGTTGCATGCAACCACTGCTCTTCACATTTCATGGGCAGGCCTGTAAAAAAGCAAGGCCACTGCCAGATAGGACCAGCATAACTGGTTCTTACGGAAATTTATTATTTTCAAGTCAAAATGCTGACTCTGTTGTCACTGTTTTTGTGTGGAGAATCTGGAGACAGTGGGCATTTGATGATGCTTCCAGTTGTGTTCATATTCACGAGTGTGTGTGTGTGTGTGTGTGTGTGTGTGTGCGCGCACGTGCGCGTATGCGCATCCATGCATACTCACATGTATGTTGTTTATAGACTGGACACTCTTTTGTGCTTTAAAGCAGTGCCCCTGGCTCATTTCCTTCAGTTAGGAGCTGTAACTGACCGGTCCCTGTCTGTTATTCAGTTAGGTATAAGGAAATGTGCCTATTCATTGGAACCTTTGCAAGTGCAATCAGAAAGCAAATAGAGACAGAACACATGTGTCTCCTGTGCCTTCTGGGCGGTCATCTGCTTTTCTGCATACTTTCTAATAACCAGAGTCTTAGCTTTTGGAGAAACTTCAAAACTTTGGGGAAATCTGGAAAAAACAGAGCCAGTTAGATATCAAGATCTAGATAACACTGTGGGGGAAGATACTCTTTTGAAGCTAATTCTGTAAGCACATGGGAGATAGATTCCATTAGTGTGGTTCAAAAGCTGCGCAGGCCAGTTGCTTGTGCCTGGTGTTGTTGTTACAAGCGCATCATCTTTTCCCCAAAATGAAAGATTCCAGGTTGCTATGTGACTGGTAGTTGAAGCAAGCAAAGAGTATTGGGCTGTAGTTGGAAGGATTGAAAACCTCTTATACACCTATCCCTAGTTTTATTAAAAAAAAAGAAAAAGAAAAAAAAAGAAAAAGGAAACGCCACAAAGAACACAGAAAATACAATAGCGTGCTATTAGTTCCTTCCTTATCCAACTGCATATTTTGCTTAGTGGTGGTCAGGGGAGCATGACGGCAGCTAAAGGAGGAAAAGAATATCCAGTTTCTACATTTTGTATGAAAACACACATAATCTATTTCTTCCTCCTTTTTTCCTTCTCTCTTACCCCGACCCATAAAACCCCACAATGGGCCAGCAAGGTAATGCCATGGCGAAGGTGGAACTGCCTCTTTGGTGTTGTGTGTATCTTGTACTGTCATGCAGCCTGGATGATAACATTTCTCAGGAAAGCCTGTACAGCTGTCTCAACATCAACAGGCAGTGTGTAGGGAAAACATTGCTTGGAATGTACTTCTGGGTGCAATTTACTTTGATACTGCTCTCCCAAGTATCAAAATTGGTTCTTCGTTTTCGACAAAGGAAAATGTGCACTCTTGGGCTCTAAGAAGTGAAGTTACCTTTGGGATGGCAAAGACATTCCTTTTCAAAGAACTCATGACACAGTGAAAAGAACAGTCTTTTCAGCTAGAGAAATCTGAGTTCAAATCTTATATGCAGCACTTTATTGCTTTAAGGTTAACTAGTTTTTCTAAGCTTTCATTTCTTCATTAGCACAATGAGTTATTGCAGCAGCAACAAAAGAGGACACATGTGAATCTTGAGATGGAATTCAATGTTTTGTGGCCATAGCTAATAAGTCCATTTGTCAGATGCATAGGGTATGAACTACATGTTAACAATATTCACAGATTAGTGCTGTATTGTGCCTTTATCAGGGAAGTGTCTTATTATACCTGGAGGCAATTAATGCAGAGACTCATAACTAGTCAAGGCACCAAGACAAAATGGTGATGTGTTCAGCCCCAGTAGGATCATCTATATTACCTGCTCCAAAACTTAGGAAACAACACAAAAGAGGGGTCAAGATAAATATCAGAGCCAGAGGATGGGTGATGTGCAACAAAAGACAGTTTCTGGACATGATATATAGCAAAAATACAACGAAATGAAAGGGGTCATATGTGCTTTATGTGCAGAGTGACAAGGATGGGGAAACCAAATTTTGGATGTATGTCTGCCATAGGACAGTATGAAACAGAACTGCTTACATCATCCTGTTTCCCAGCGCAGTGGCTACGTAGTGTTCATTAGCAGTTGCAGCCAGGGAAGCCACAGTACGTATAGCTCACAGGTGGGAGATGCTGGGTCAAGCTATGTGTACCTGAACTATTACGTGAGCTGGCTGTCAATTCACTTGCCTGTCTCCTCATTTTCTAAGTTTTGCCCACAGAAGTGTTTTTGATCATTGAGTTATGGTTCTCTTGTCAGGAGGGTTATGACATTTGGAACTCTAGGGTCTTTTCACCCTATCAGCATTTTCATCCCATGCTTATCTTCATTTATCCTCATCTTGTCCTTTTCTTTGTTTAGAAATCACTATCGTCAGAATGCAGCTATCATGGATGGAACATCCGGGAAGCACTATTACACCCTCACCTTTGCAGTTACCTTCCCGCACAATGAGGATGCGTGCTACCTGGCCTACCACTATCCCTACACCTACTCCACCCTGATGGTAATGCCCTACACATTGTTACTTGGTAAGAGAGAATGGGAGAGAGGTTTTTCTGAGAATGTTTCAGAGACCCTGGCATCAGGGGTGAACTGAGGGAGTAGAGCTATTGTCTTCCTAAGACACTGAGGTGTGTTGTCACTGACCTGCCTGGTGTTTTGTGTCCTGCCCTGGTCCGAGCACATGGCTGGGTCTTGTTCAGTGTTGTTCTAAAGACCCAAGTTGTCTGCTGGTTGAGAGCGGGAGCTGGGGTCATGTCTTAGGGACCCTCTCACAAATAAAGGATGAAGTTCTTAGTAACAAATTAGGGTCAGCACAAGCAAGTTGGCAGAGATGCAGAAAAGCATTCCTCACTAGAAGGGAGAGGCAGAAGGCAGGAGAGAGAGAGTTTGAGTGAGTCTGTGAGTGAGCAAACAAGTCAGCTTCTCCAGTGGATCCCAAGTCTGTATTTGAGCAAAAAAGTGGAGGGAGAAAACAACGAGCCCAGGGCCCATGATGGTTTATGTAGAAGGTGCAGCACAAGCCAGGCAGCACTCACAGGTATTCCTGCTTTGGAAGCCCCCATAAGATCATTCATAGGAAAACTGAGGAAACTTCTGTCTAGCCCATGCAGTTTGCTATCATTTCCAAAAGGTAGCAAACCATCACTTTCCCCTAGCTATTTCATGACTGCCCTGTGGAATAGAGAGTTACAGTATCTTCTACGAAACACTTTTATCTGCTGTGCTGATACAAAATGTTGCTGCCGTACTTATAATATTATGTATATGCCTGTATATAGCATTTAGCCTGAAGTTTGAACATTTTCATTTTAAGACTGTGATAAAGCACAGGACAAGATAACAACCATTCAAAAGAAACGGTTTGGTATAAATAAAAATCTCCTGGAGCAGGCACACTCAAACTACTTGGCTAAGGCCTTCATGAAAGTGCAGCTGTCCTTTTCCCCCCATATGTTGTCTTGCCTGTGGAGATAGTTTTTTTTTTTTACTGTTTTCCAGATTGTAGAAGCAACACAACTAGCATTATTTGTGCATCACCCTTAGAGGACCCAAGAAATCAATGTAAAGAATGTTCATCTCACAATATGCTGAAACAAGCCATGCCTGATGTAAGGCATGCTTGCTGCCTTTGGGAACACATGGCAGGCAGGGACTCATGAGTGCTTCTCTCTGTTCTAATGGCCTTGAGTGTGAAGCGCTGCATGTGGAATGTCTGATGGAGAGGGAGATGCACTTTTGCGTACATGTTCACTTTTTCCATTGGAGGAAGAAACCTGGGCGTAGGACACCCACGCATAGCCATTTGTTAGACTGCCTTGCACCCCGAGGAGGATCTTGGGGAGGTGCATATAAAGCATTCAAATGGGTCTGGGAGCTGGTTTGAATCACCGGTAGCATTTATAGATGCATTAACTGAGGCTGAGATGTCCCATATCTGGCTAGTGACAACATGGGGAACAGAGTGTTGTCCTTCCATGTTAATCCCCGTGGCCTTTCTATGCCACTGTAGGAGTAAGGAGTGAGTCCAGTGGACTCTTCAGCTCTGGCATCAGCTCCATGTTCTTGCTTACTATTACATACCATAGGGACTAAAAATTCAGCTTGATAAATGTTATAAGTATGTACAGTCATTGGGTTCTGGGAGGGTATAGCTATGCAGATGGGGGAATTTAAATCACCATCTCAAGGATTTTATCTGAAACCCTGAGTGCTGTGGATGTGGTTCAGCTGAATAATAACAGCTTTTTATCAAACGTGGTCCGGCTCTTATCTCAGGATGCTCTAATAGCCTCTTGGTGAGTGTCTACAAGCTGGTTCAAAGCCAGGAATCAGGCTTCCATCTTGCTTTGGGCCTCTGGGCACCTTTCCCAGAGGCTTGTCTGACCAGAGCACAGAGTCTAATACTTACAACTTACATATACCTGAGGAGTGACTGGGCCCTAGGGGAAAATTTTTTCATTTTCAAGGGAGACAAAAGCACCAGCAAGGAAGACCCTTCTTAGAGGGAGTAGATGAAGCCAAGCTAGCTAGATGAGGTTGCTAACTGATGTTTAGTGTTTTGCTATTTTCTACTGAACTGTAGACATTTGAGAAAAGTTAATAAGAAAAGACACAAGAAAGCTGTCTGTGTGGGGCTTCTTTCTCTTAAGTGAGCAGAATAGGGTATAAAAGATAATCGGTTATCTGGAAAGTGAAAAAGATATTTTCAACTTTAGACTTCGCATTTCCAATGATTGATGGCCTTCATCCTCTCTAGGTTAGGAGTGTAATTGATTTTGGCTTCACTTGTGAAACCCTTCCTCTCACATCCACAGAATGAGTTGGTTCTGGGACACACACTGGTCATTTTTATTTTTGGATGTGTCCTAAAACAGTTCTTTTCAAACTGATCAATGACAAACTAATGTGGATGATGTCCCAAGGGTAGAATTAGCTGTATGTGACTTGAGGTTTATGTTGAGGAGTGGGAAATAAATTTTCACGTGAAATTCCCAATTTGTAAATTTCATATAACAAAAATTATGTTTAAGGATTGCAAACATTTTTTATAGCAGAGGACTATATGCTGGATATTTTTTTTACTGTGAATATCATTTTGAAACTTTAAAAACATTATTATTTTCTTTTAATAAGAGAGTTAGTATTTGGTCTTTTCAAACTGATATCTTCCTGATGCTTGCCAGCAATTCTGCTGGATAATCGTCCAAATTACAGCATTAAAATAAAGCTAAGTGAAAGGAATGGGATATTATAATTCTGAAGCAAACAAAGAGGGTTAGGTTTCAATCAGCCATATCACAATAGAGCTAACTGAAAGGACTGCTCAGCTGTTAAAATACTGAGGTGATGCTATGAACGGCTTCTATGGAGCACTGGTACAGGCTGAAAATGAGACCCCAAGACAAATTTTGGTAGATTAGTTGGTGAATAAATGGAATCTCATTGAGAACTTTTAGCTGTATACGTGGGCAAGAGATAAGGAAGGGGGTCATAAGTGGGAGTTCTATGTTGGGAGAGCTTAACAAAGCTTGTTTTTTTTTTATCATTTTATTTTATTTTATTTTTTCCTTTTTAAAAATTAATTTATTCTTGTTACATCTCAATGGTTATCCCATCCCTTGTATCCTCCCATTCTTCCCTCCCTCCCATTTTCCCCTTATTAAACCTTGTAAGCAGTATATCAGTGGGGCAGAGACTCTTGTTTTTCTTTTCCCTGATTTATAAACTTAATGGAGAAAATGATAACTCCCATATTCAGAGATGAGAAAAATTGTAGGGAAAGAAAAAGGAGGAGGGGAACACAGGAGAAAGAAAAGAGAAGAACTCTTTATGTACAATGTCTTCCATTTTATGAAGAGTTCAGAATAAATGGAGAGTTTCAGGGACATCAAATGGGAAATGTTGACTTGCGTGTGCTAGATCAAAGATGCAACCAGCAGGCTATAAATCAGTGTTGTCACATAATCAATAGGCAGAGACCTAGCCTTGTATAGGCCAACACAAAAGGCCGATGCTGATGCAGGGTCTTGATATGAAGGAGCCAAGATGTATTCGAAGGACAGGCTTTTGCCAAAAGAGAAGGAAAATGCCAGATGTCTGGAGCTGCCATGGTGGAGCTGTGTACTCCAGGTGAGATGTTAACTTGGGTGGTCTTGAAGCAAAGTTGCTGTGGCAGCTAAGGAACACCTTGGCCACGAGTCAAGACAAGAAAATCAGCAGAACAACATGGGGACACCTGGGTCTATGCTACACTTAATAAGGAAGCTATTAATTCACTCATGAAAAAGGTAGAGCCACCATATCCTTGCCTGGGACTTGTCCTCACCCCAGCATCCACTTTCTGTATGTGGTCTTTCGGGTACCATGGATAAGAAGGAGAAGACTGACTACCAGTACACCTATGTGTAATCTCAAAAAAACAAAAACAAAAACAAAAACAAAACAAAACAAAACAAAAAAACACCCAACTCATTGTTTTACCAAGTTGGTCCTGGGAAGAATCATTTCCTTGGTCTGTCAGTGCCCTCTATTCCTCCGGTGAGTAGATGGTTCATATGACATCTTCCTAGGAAAGCTCACACCAAGGAGAATCACAATGTATGAATAATTTTTGGAAGTCAGATGGAGGTCTAGGCCTGTGTTTCCTTGCTTTGTAGATATTTGAAAACCCTTATAATTCTCCCTAACTTGCTCTTCATATCTGTAAAATGGAAGCAAAATGCCATTGCTATATACTTATGAATATAAGATAATTGACCGATAGAAGATTAAGAGTGTCTACCTCAGTGATCGAGTCCAGTTGGTAACCAGTAGAGCACCGATGTGGTATCTATGATAACCATTTTCTCTGTTAGAGTCATTGGCTGCCCATTCCATAATCTATACTATAATGCAAAGTATCTAAAGATCAAGTAGAAGAGCACAAAGCTCCGGATGTCCTTATCATATCAGTCACTTATTATCTTTACTTTTTAATTTATAAGAGATATTACAACCTTCTTCTCTTTATAAATGGCAAATGTCCCTCTTATTTTTGTTTTTACATTTTATTAAATGTATTTATTTATTCATTTTATATCCTGATCCCAGCTCCCTCCCTCCTCTCCTCCTGGTCTCACCCTCCTATCTCCTTTCCCCCTCTCGACTTTCCCTTTCTCCTCTGAAAACTGGAGCCCGCCTTTACAAACTCACCCCAGCACATCATGTAGTGGCACAACTAAGCATAAACTCTTCCACTGAGGCCAGACAAGGCAGCCCAGTTAGGGGAAAGTGATCCAAAGGCAGGCAGGGAAACAGAGTGAACTAACCTAGGCACATGGAGGCTTACATAGACTGAAGCACCAACCAAAGAACATGAGTGGACTGGGCTTAGGCCCCCTACACATGTGGGTCCCTCTTGGTTTTCAAGTAAGCTCCTGGAACATGAGGGTGTCTAGAAGTGCAAAGGTGTTTCCCAGACACCTGCATCCATCAGCAGCATCAGAGGAACAAAACATATTTGGATGAAGACTGTTCAGAACTTCCAGCATGCTCCCTAGCTTCTGTTTTTACTTAAAGGTGTTGTTTGTTCTTGTGATGAGGAGTTCTGGTTATCTGCTGAGTGTATTGAAGTGTCAAGTGAAATAAGCAGTACAAAAATAAAATAGGCCAGGTCCTTGATGAGTGTGCTTCCCTGCTAAATTAGGGCACCAGAAAGTGCAGGTTTTAGAGGATCACAAGAAGAAAAGATGATTTTCCAGAGCGTGGTGCTTCTGGCTTTGTAAGTGGCCATCAGCAGAGTAACCTGCTGAGGTCAAGGAATGGCTTTTGTGGAAGCTTTAAGAAAGCCCAAGGACACCATGGAGAAGGTCCAGATGTGGCCCCGGGCTAAGGTTATCAGCTTGGTCTCCCTGCAGACAGGCCTTTCTCTTTAAGAAATCAACCTCTCTGGGTGTTGCAGCAGTTTCTTTGAACACTGTGCCATTTTTTTTTTCCACAAAGAAACCCATCCCTGTGGCTTCCAGGGGGCATGTAATTAGCATCAGTTGGCACTTGTATTCACAAGGCCTGCTTCTCCCATCAAGGATCCCAACAATATCCAATTAAGAGAGCCTTTCTGGTCCTGAGGTGGGAGCATCCAGCTGGAGACCAAGACAAAGCCATCTGAGCAAAAGGAAATCTAGCAGAAGCTTTTTTATTGATTGACTGCGAGGGTGTGACTAGAACCAAAATAATCTTCTTGGAGTTGGAGGTGTTGCATATTTGGTACACATTAGGTAATAAGTCCAAGGGGCAACTATTTCATTGATAGGTGAGGAGGGGTGGTTATGGAAAATCACAGTTTATGGGAATGAGCTTAAGTTAATGTATACTAGGCATTTGGAGGGTTGTAATGCCAACAATAATTGTACATATAATACAAATGAACAGAAGTCAATCCTGTTGCTCTTGCATTTTCTGGTGGGGAGCAGGCGGAGGCATACTGAGAAGGACAAGTTTTGTGGCATGGTGATGTCTTTGTCACCTTCGACTCTCACAAGCCCCTGTACTTAATGACTTCCACAGACAAATGGAAAACTGAACTCGTCTCCCGCATCCCAGTTCTAAAACTTATATTTTATTATTACTATTTTCATTACTATTATGATACCCAGTAGTGCCAACTATTAAAGCCAGGGTCTCTCTTTTTTTAAAATATAGTTTATTAATTTATTCATATTATATCTCAGTTGTTATCCCATCCCTTGTATCCTCCCATTCCTCCCTCCCTCCCATTCTCCTTTCCCCTATAACTGTGACTGAGAGGGATCTCCTCCCCCTGTATATGCTCATAGGGTATCAGGTCTCTTCTTGGTAGCCTGCTATCCTTCCTCTGAGTGCCACCAGGCCTCCCCCTGCAGGGGACGTGGAAAGCCAGGGTCTCTTAACAAGTTGTGTTCTATCACCGAGCTGCACTGCAGCCCTATCATTTCATCTATTTATTTTTTATTGTTTGATATCAAGGACTAAACTTCTGTGAGTTATTTGTAACAAAATGATAATCACCACTTTTCCTTGACAGGTTGTCTGTCAATCATCCCAGCTCATCTCAGTGAGGACCCTTGTGGCCATAATGAAATGAGAGAAAAATGAAAGAGAGAGTCTGACTCAGAACAATTTGGCACAATGCTGTTTCCCAAAGTACATTCTATAACCCTACAATATTCTAAATACTTACATTTTAAATGGCATCTGTCTATCTATGTGTCTATCTATGTATCTATCTAAGTCTCTGTCTATCTATCTATCTATCTATCTATCTATCTATCTATCTGTCATCTATCATCTATCTTTATTTTTGCGTGTATATGTACTCACATGGATCACTGTGCACATGTGGAAGACAGAGAATAACTTGGAAGAATTGTTTTTCCCTTCTATCATGTGGGTCTTGGGGATTGAACTTGGGTCTTCAGCCTTGGCAGCACACACCTTTACCCACTGAGCCATTTTCCAAGGCCTCCTGTAATCTTTATAGAAAAAAAAGAATCTAGTGGCCATTTAGATTCATGATTCACCGAATGCCAATCTTCATTCTCAGCACTGACGGTGCATGCGTCCATAGTGAAGGAGCTGAGGCATCCTGCGTCATGAAGCCCTTTTCATGATATTTAACTCACCATTTCCAGTGTTTTGACTATGACTGACTCATCTCCTCCAGCTCCTTAGATATTTATTTCAGTGCTTATTAACCTCCCACTGAATGCACTTTGGGAAAGGCTTCAGGGCAGGTCTTTGCTTTTGCTAATGCAAATATTAATCAGTACCTCCATAAATCTAACTCTTAAAACAGGCCTTGAACTTGGGAACCCAAGATTGGTTTTCTTTTTGGCATATAAACTTCTTCAGTAAGCTTCTTGTGGGAAAATGTTTTTCTATTTCTCAAACAGTTGTGGGTGGTTCTTTTTTTTTTTTTTTTGCCATTTTAAAAATCATTTTTAATTTAGCTTGAATTTTTCTTAATAATGATCAGAAAATGTGGTTTATATAATTTTCCTTTTTGTTAAAACATAGTGAATTTTAACAGCCCATATATTACTATGACTAATTATTATTCCAATTTCATGGATGTTTGAGAATAATTAAATAAAACATGTTAAGACAACTACATAAATGGCAACACTGTTCACTTGTTCTGCATTACTGCTTTTGCTGTTTACCCACATCTGTGATGCCATTTTACAATTTCCCACTCCTAGTGTCATTTTTCCCTTTTCTGCTGTTTTGTGCTTTGTATTTCAAAGCCATGTTATTTGATTCGTAAGATTTATGAGTTTTATATGTTCATTGCGAATTGTGCCCTTTATCAAAATAAGATTTTAAAATCCCATTTAATGCACTTGATCTGGAATATGACTTTGTCATATATTACTGTTGCCTTGCCTGCTTTAATTTATGTTTACATTTCCTTTTATATTCAATATTTCTCCCTCAAAATGTTAGAGTACGGGCAAATAAAATAAAGAGATAATTTAGGAGTGTTTCTCATATACACTGGCTGCTTTCAAAAGTACCTCTTATATACAACATGCATTAGAATGTTAAAAACAGTAATCCAAATGTTTCTGCCATTTTATAAGACTGATTAATGCGTTTAGACTTACAACATATTTGGATATAGCTGTCATTTGAGTAGATGTTCTTTGCTGTGCTCTGCTGAAGCCTTTGTTTTGTTTTCATATGCGATGTGGACCACATTTTCTTTCAGTTGTTTCCCCTGCTCCTGAGCGGGTACAAAATACTCTTGTTTCATTTTAAATTCATTTAAATTTCATTTAAATATAACACAGTTGAAACTAATATTGCTTCACCAACAATAACAGATAACATTGCATGTTCTTGCAATTTTTAAAAATGATATGTATTCATGTGTGTCTGTATAAGGCTATGTGCACATGGGCACAGTTGCCCATGGAGGTGAGGATAGAGAGTCAGACCTGTGAGCCACCTGACATGGGTGTTAGACTGGAACTCGGGTCTTCTGCAGGAGTAGCACACCCTCTCAACCGGGACGCCATCTCACCAAGCCTTGCTTTTTAGTCTCCATTTAATTTTAGGCAATTACCCTTTTTTACTTAGTACTAGGGATTAGGAGCCGTGTATTGCGCATGCTCGGCAGTGCTCTGCCTCTGAGCTACCTCCTTAGGCAAACTGTTAAAAAAATTAAGAAATTAAAAAAAATCACCTCATCATCATATCAAGGAAGCTCCATTTCAACAGATAGAGACCATTAAAACCACAACCAATTGCCCTCCCCTCCCCCCGCCCTTTGGGAACAAATACTGCTGTGTGTGTGTGTGTGTGTGTGTGTATGTGTGTATACTGAAAAAGTTAATATTTTGTTTTAATTTATTCATTTTTCATGTATATGCTTAGCTTTCAGTTTTGAGAAATTCATATGTATTATTTAGCAACTAGTTTTTCAATAGCTGTTTTGACTTGAAGCTTATTTAACTGCTTGTGATCATAAACCTGACAGATGCTGAGCTGTTGGGTTAAAATCCTTTCTACTCTCAAGCTTTAAGCAGTGCTTCACGTCTTCTGGCATATAGTTCTTCAGAAAGAAGTATAAGTCAAAAAAAAATAGTGTGTGTGTATGTGTGTGTGTGTGTGTGCGCGTGTGCATGTGTATGTGTTCGTGTGCGTGTGTGTGTGTGTGTGTGTTTCATTTACTTCACAGGCTTATTTATTAAGGGAGAAGGTAGGTTGTTTCTCCTTTGCTCTATGGACATCTACCTGGTTACAGTGAACACTTGAGGTCGTAAGCTAGATCATGCTTGTCCACCAATTTTCTCAAGCTGCAGTGTGGCTGGCTGTGCCCTCTCTGGTTGTTGAAGTCACTGTAACCAGATGGAGATCACAGGGCGTCTCTAGCTTGTTTACAAGGAGTCCCCCAGAGGCCTTTAAGGTTGTTCACTAGGTGTCCTTGTTTCAATGGCTTTCTCATCTCTTGTGTAATGTTCTGGCTTTGACTAGTATTTAAGTCTGGAGGTACAGTTGGAAAAGTCAGTTGTTACTGGTCAGTGTTTTGCTAACTTAGCATCACAGGGGTGAAGCTCATAGCTTTTCCTTAATGCTGGACCTGCTGTATTCTGCGCGGCTGCTGGCGGCACTCATGGCTTCCTGGTCTCCACTCCTCTGCTATCCTCTCTCTTCATGGTATCCACACTATAGTGATGGAAAGAACATTTTATGTCCCTGCCTGCTTCTGGATAGCACAACTTGCAGACAAATATGTTATGCAGATCTATGCAGGAGCAATGCTGTCTGTTCAGCCCCACTACACCTCTCCTAAGAGCAGCCTCTCAGCACTCAGTGCTCCCTACGCACCAAGCGGATTGGGTTGGCAAAAGCACTTTTAATAATTACAAGATTTAGTGAGCAAAAGATATTTTTCTGTGTTGAGCTATTAAATAAATATTAATAATATGCATGCATGTTTTGTTTCTGGTGTAGACTCACCTTGAAATGCTGGAGAGAAGCATTGATCCTAGGCAAGTCTACTTCCGACAGGATGTTCTCTGCCAGACACTGGGAGGGAATCCCTGTCCGCTGGTGACTATCACTGCCTTTCCTGAATCTAACAGCTCTGAGCATCTGGAGCAGTTCCGTGAGTAAACTAATGACCCTCTTCTTGCACATTTGGCTGGGAGGCCCCTCTGAAGCCTTGGGAACACTCCTGTCCATTTAGAGTGGAAGTTCTATAACTGATGGGGGACTTGTCTGTCTTGATAGACATACATCACTGAGCCTTCTTCATGTGGCACAAAAAGTAAATGCTAAGGTCATTCTGTTGGTGACGAATGGGGAAAATGAATGGCTGACTGTGGCGGGGAGGGGAAATGACCCGCTAGAGTACAGAGCAGATTATCTGAGGTGGTGACTTCCTTGTTGAAAACAAACACCAGGCTTCTGCATGACGTTTTCCAACCCCTAATCCAGGCTCTTCTCTCGCCACCCTTGCTCTGTTACTCTCAGTCAGTCAGTATGGAAAAGAAGGAAGCAGAGTCTTTGGGTTCTGCCTGATGAATTTTCTTGGTAACCTGACTGACTGCTTGCACCTGAAAGTCTGAGGCTAGAAGAGGATGTAGCCAATAACTCTGAAATCAAAGCAAAGCCAAATCGAGAACACGGATAAACACACTGACATCGAGACACATGCGGATACATAGGCAGTCATCCAGACACATGGATGCACACAGACATCCCAATATACACATTATCACACCCCTTCACTACTAGAGTCTTGAGTATAATTGTGACTGACTTGTTACCAATAAGCTTGAGATCTCAGTGAGGCAAGAGAAACAGAAGTGAAGGAGGAATGATTTGCAATAAGGAGAAATTTGGACTATGAAAGAAAAGACTGGTGAATAAAAAGCCGAGCAAATTGATCCCCAGAAAATACCATCATGTACCCAATGAAGTGCTAATGGTGTTCAGGTGATTCTTGGGTAGATAGGAAATGTAATTTCTCAAACCCCATCAGCATCTGACAATGGATGCTTAACAACCTGGCTAATCAACAACTGATTATCCCATCTGAATTAACAAGGCCCTAAAATACCTTAATGAATAGTAAGGGATTTTTCAAAAATTCTCTTATGTGTTTTATGCATTTAAGAGCAGTTTCCTATCAGCCACTGAGCCCCCTACTTGGCAGATGAACAAAGCCTGGGAGCTGAAGATGGTAATCCAGGGCAGTCTTCACTGGATAGTTATTTATTTAAGTAAGTAGAGACAAGTAAGGCGGTGTTTTCCAATTTCTGTTCCCAAGGAGGAGAACATAAAAGGCACATGAAAACAAGCATTTATTTAACTAATCATATAAACAGCAAGCGTAAATCAGCCCAAATTGATTCATAATTGGTCTTTTCTTCCCATTTCTTTCTTTATTTTTTAATTGAACTGTTTCTTAGAGTTTGGGTTTTAGGGCACTTCTAATCCACTGATAAAATAAGAATGATTTCTGTTTGCTATGTATGTGGTTAGTTAAAAGTGTATATTTTAATATGTTTTCCTGCTGAGAAGAACCATGCCTTTGTTTGATTTCCATCCTACTCCTTTACCATCTTGGAATTCTTTTTTTTTTTTTTAAGACAGGATTTCTCTGTGTAACAGCCCTGGTTGTCCTGGGCTGGCTTTGTAGACCAGGCTGGCCTTGACTCATAGAGATCCACCTGTCTCTGCCTCTGGAGTTCTGGGATTAAAGGGGTATGCCACCATGCCCACTTGGAATTTTTGAACAGTTTCTACCAGGTACTTGTGGCACCAGAAAGTAAAGACCTTTGACTATGCCAATCGAGGCACATAAAGACAAATACCATGTAATCTCATTTATGTGTGGAAACTAAAAATGTAGTTTATAGAATTAGATACCCTTCTGGTAACTTCTTTCAGTCAACCTGACCCAAACTGGAGTCTGATGACTAGAGGAATCCTTAACTGTCTCTGTCACATTGGCCTGTGCATAATGGGGGCATTTTAAAATTAATGATTGGTGTGGGAGGGCCCATCCTACTGTGGACGATGCCCAGGTAGTCTTGTGCTGTATAGGGAGTAAGCTGAGCAAGCCATGGAGAACAAGCAAGCAAGTAAAAATGTTTTTCTGTGGTCTCTGCTACAATTCGTGCCTCTGGCTCCTGCTCTGTTTGAGTTCTTGCCCTATTTCCCTCAGTGATGGACAGTAAGCCAAATACACCCCTTTTCTTTCCCAACTTGGTTTTGGTCAGTGTTTTATGAGTGCAATAGAGAATCAAACTAACACAGACTCAAGAAGTGTTTTCTTGAGACGAGGAAGAGAACCAGGGCAAGAAAGGAGGGAGGGAATGGCTTGTGGGTATAACAATGCTATTGGATAGTCAGGAAAATGTCCAATGCTCCATGACACACAGAGAGAACTATAGCTATCAGTAATTCAGTGTAATAGTTGCAGGTAGCATGTGTAAACAATTTTAAAAATGCTAAATATTTGAGGTGATTTATACATCAAAAAGTGTAATCAGTCTTGGGTCTTTGTAAACATACTAAAAATCTCACACTACCTCATAGATGTGTGCATGTTGTGTGTCTGCTAAAAATGTTAAAACATTAAGTATTAAGGGCCCTAGTAAAGATAAATGAATAAATAAGTTTTGACAAGGGGCCCTAGAATTACATTTTTCAGTGGTCCTTGCAAATTGTGTCTGATTCTGAGTGATTCGGGGTTAATTAAAACATAAGGTTGGCTAGTGCTTTTTGTTATTATCACCTATTTCTTCAGATTATGAAAGAAGAGTTCCAACCCATTTTGCTCATTCACTCACTGAAAACAACAACAGCACAACAAAAACAACCACCTCAATTGAGTGGGTTTTGTAGCTTTATATTAGTTAGGGTTTCTATTTCTGTGATAAAACACCATGAACAAAAACAATTTGGGGGAGGAAAGAGCTATTTCAGCTTATAGTTCCACATCATAGTCAATTACTGAGGGGAGCCAGAGTGGGACCTCAGGGTAGGAATCTGGACACCGTGTAGAATCCACAGAGATGCTGTTTAGTGGCTTGTCCCTAGTGGCTTGCTCATTCTACTTTCTTGTAAACTCAGGACCACCTGACCAAAGGTTGAATAACCCCCATGTGGGCTGGGCTCTCCCATATTCATCATTAATAAAAGCAATACCTCATTCACTTGCCTATGAGCCAATCTTACAGAGGCATTTTCTTTTAAAAAAAATAATTTATTCAGATTACATCTCAATTGTTATTCCTGGCTTGTATCCTCCCATCCTCCCCCCCCTCTTTCACCCTATTCCCTTCCCCTAGGTCTGTGACAGAAGGTGATCTCCTCCCTCACCATATGGTCACAGCCCATCAAGTCTCATCTTGGTAGCCTGCTTATCCTTTCTCTGAGTGCCACCAGGCCTCCCCACCAATAGAAAGAGGTCAAATGTGGTGCACCGGAGTTCACAGAGGCATTTTCTTAACTGTGGTTCTCTCTTCTAAGTTAGTTGAAATTTGTATCAAATTGTCATAGAGTGAGCCAAGACAGTGGCTGATTGTTATCTTTCATTGTGGGGATTAATTTCAGAAAACCTCATTTTATAGGGGTGACAAGTGAGTCCCAGGGAGGTGCAATACCATTACCAATGGGAGTGCCAGATTTCCAACCTTGTTATTTTGATTCCAGAGTCTACAAATAAAGCAAATGTGTTTACTCCATCATCACTCTGTGCATCTGTGTTCTGGCCTCACTGTCTGAGCATGCCCTTCCTCTATCCCCTTTTGTAGCCACCCTTAATGTAACAGGAAGTAGGATAGTTATTGTGGAAACTCACATTAAACAAACCTGAGCTATCCTACTACTTTGTTGCTTACAATGACTTTTATTTACTTTTCTCTTCCTAATGGTAAGTGTAGACGTCACAGGTACAGGATCAGACAGTCATATTGAATGCTCTTTTGACTTGAACATCTTTCCTGAGATCCCTCACCCCTGCCACGGAGCTCAGATTGCAAGATGTGGACTTAAATGTGAGGGGACCGACTCAACACAGCTATATAATTAAATTTTTTGTTATCTTTTTTATTCTGTAAGAAATTATGCATGTATACAATGTATCTTGATCGTATCCACCTTCTACCTCCCTTCCGATTACTCCTGGGATCTCCCCAGACACATCTCCCTCTTAACTTCATCCTTATTATTAGCATCATCATTATATTTAACCTACTGAATTCAATTAGTGATGGCCATATTCACATGGCTGTAAGCACATTTTACAGTGCATAAATGCCCGCTCTGGGTCTGTAAAATAAGAACCACCCACCACAATATAAACACCATCTACTCCAAAGTGCAATTAACCATGCCTGTAATACAGAGGTAAAACCACTTAAGTTCCTTTGAACCATAGAATGTGATATATTGATTTAGAACACAGCAAATGCACCATAGGCTCAAGGTTCTTTGCCTCCAGACCTTCCTCTAGGTGAGCTTCAAGTCTCTAACTTGCTTTTTCCCCCAGGAGAGACTGGGTCAGCTTTGGTCAGGTATGGGGGCGGGTTAGCTATGATGTAGCCTGTTTCTGGTTCAATGGCTGCCACTCACTTTTCGTAAGGAGGGATCTGTGCTCTGCAGGGTTTTCTTTCCTAGTGTAGGATTATCACTTGAGTTTTAATTTAGAAAACCAAAGAAAAGAAGCATGGCTATGGGGCCCAACAAGAATTTCCTTCCTCAAGGCCAGTTCCCTTGGCCATTTGTTGTAAATGTGCAGACCTGGTAATTTTTAAGGACAATTTATTGATTACTTTTACTCTTCCTTGGGTGTAGACTCCAGACTTCAGAGAGTCTCTCAAAAGCTGTGTGTGTGTGTGTGTGTGTGTGTGTGTGTGTGTGTGTGTGTGTGTGTGTGTGTGTGTGTTTGATTTATTTTTCAAAAGTATTTTCTTTTTTTAAAAAGTTACTTTCCTGGAATGGTTTTGCTTTACTTCCTTGACAAATATACTTTCAGTTCTATTCTGACCAGATTTACTGGCTGTATATTTCATCTCTGCTTGGAAACTGGAGAATGGTGCTTTTCCAAAATGTTCCTAAGAGAACACTCAAGGCTTTGTACTGGAGACTTAAGATCTCAGAAGCAAGATCCCAGTGGATCTTGTTTCTGTCCTTTTCGGTGGAACAGAGGTTAGGAAGTCTGAGAAAGTGCCAGTGAAGTCATTATAAGCTTCAGGAGAAATTGATGACAAAAGGGTCCTCCACAAGACAATGAACAGCCTAGCTCAGCATCCTGGCTCATCAGGGATGTGTAACGCACTTGAGGTGTTCCTAACTGACAAAGTGTGGGTTCTCTAAGGAGCTTGGAATACTAGTAAGTCTAGGCCCCTCGTAACTGATAAAATCCATGCTATCTAAGGAGTAAGACAGACAGCAGAGAGCGAAGGAGGAGGGGTGAGTAGATTGTAGCAGGAGGGGGCAGATGCTCCCACAGGATGGAACAGAAGAGAGCCAGCCCATGAGCAGGCACAGGGATAGCTGTGATTGACAAGATCAATTCAGAAAATTCCTGCTCATGCTTTCTGAGGCTAGTGCTCCTTGGTTAATGATGATTTAGCACAATTATGCTTTGTCTAATTAAGTATTTTTTTTAACAACTTGTATGTTAATAACTACTGTGATTAACCTTATCCTTTGAACAGAGAAAGGTTTACCCTCAGTCTGTGCTTGTCAGAAGTTTCTATGTGTGTTTGTGTTTGCCTGTCTGTCAGCATTCTGGGATTTGAACTGAGAGAAGATGCTGAGTTTTAGCAGAAGTTGAGAGGAATTCAAAGTAAAGAAAGTCTTGAGTGGCCATTATTCACCCAGACCCTAGTGGAAGTGAAGAGGAGTCTTGGGTCTCATTACTTATCTGAACCTGGAGAGGACAGAGTTCTGTGTTTTCCTTGACGCAGCCATTTCCCCAATAATTCCTGTTTTGTTTTTTTTCTTTTTGTTTTGCTTTTTAAGCAAGACATGCTGTTTTTTTGTGTGTGCAAACCTACTCTTCTTTGTGTGCCTCCTCCTCCTGCCATGGCAGACAAGCCCTCTACTGTAATACTGTCCAACAGTGCCCCAAACACTTCTGCTTTAGATACAAATATAATATTTTTTATTAATTGTTTGAGAATTTCAGACATGTACACACTCTACTTTGATCATTATCCACTCACCACTTTTCCACTCAGCTCTTCAAGGACGACTCCATCCCTCACATTCCATTCTCAACCTCGTAATCAGCTTCTTAGAAAAATGTCCAATTAGTGCTACTCATATGCATGCCTCACATGCCTATGGGTGTAGGGCCATCTACTGAGGCAGATGCCTTGGAAGAAAACAGACTCTCTTACCTTTAGGTGTCATCAATATTAGTGATGTTTCTTTAGGTGTGTGTGTGTGTGTGTGTGTGTGTGTGTCTATGTATGAGATAGTGTCCCATTCATAGCTGTAAACTCCACAGACACTGTCTGCATTTTGACCAGGTTTGAGTCTCTATATGAGCTACGATCCACTGCCAAAATATTTTCTGAGGAGGAATGAGAGCATCACTACTGACGGGTATATAAGATATTTGAAAGGTAGTTTGTTGTTATGTCTATTTAGCAAAACAATTATACTAGGTTCTTTCCTAGGACCCATGACACCCACAGCCATAGGTTCTCGATTAGGCTTATAAGTATTCTCTTCTGTATAATGGGCCTTAAATCCAACCACAAAGCAGTCAGTTACCCCTGTAACTTTGAAACAGTTATTTCATTCACACGCATATTTTGTCAAGTCAATCGCTATTTTAGCTCACAGAGTTCATGGCTTAGTGAGCATGTTGACAGTTTTCCTCCTGCAGCAAGCTGCATAGCATCTTCTGTCACTTTGAAAACTGGCCAGCAGAAAGGACACTTCCCATTCAGTGTCAACAGGATTTTTCCATGTCCTGGGATGGGGTATCTTCAGCAATAAACTATTACTATGAAATTCCAGTGTCAGCTAAGAGCAGTAGCATCAGCCTGTCTTGTTTTAGGGGTTTCTGGGACTCTCCTTACAAATAGCTCAAAGGAAGGTATATCACGCCTGGCAATGCGCTTTCTATTAGCAACCTATGTCTACTGGAAGGAACGACATCTTCAACCCATACCCAGTTTAGTTAGGATAACTCTATTTAAGCACACATGTGCACGTGTACACACACACACACACACACACACACACACACACACACACACACACTTTCTATCATATGTGAGATTATAGAATACTTATAAAATAAAATAGCAGGTTTCCATGTGGCTTCTTCAAATATTCATAATGTTTGTCATCCCCTCTTTCACCTTTTCCTTTAATCTATCCTCTTTCCCTTCTCTCTGTTTTAAACGTCCCTAGGATTTTTTCCCCTTTCTCCCTTCAAACAACATGGAAACCATCACTCCTGTCCCCGAGGATCTTCCTTGGCTTCACAACAGCTCTTTCAAGTTTTCTAGATTCTCTATCTGCTGCAAGTTAAGCATATCATTTTATAGATTTGAAGCTAGGATCCACCTTTGAGATAAATGAGCTGTTTGTCTTTCTGGGTTTGGGTTTCCTCACCCCGTATCACTTTTCCAGTTTCATTCATTTTCCTTCATATTTACTTTTTACTTCATATGTATGGGTGTTGTACTAGTCAGTGCTCTCTGGAGACACAGGACTGATAGACTGAATGGATGGATATATGCGGGATGTACCAGAGAGGCTTTCAGGCGGTGGTTCAGCTAGTCCGACAAGGGCTGTCTGCCAGTGCAAAGTCCAAGCAGCCAGGAGTTATTCTGTCCATGAAGCTGGGTGTATAGTCATCAGTAAACACCAGAATCACAAAGAAGTGGGCTCTAATATCAGTGAGGAAATGACCTTGCCAGGAAAAGCGAAGGCAAGCAGGCAAAGAGCAAACACATCTTCCTTCCATGTCCTTTACACAGGCTGCCGCAAGAAAGTGTAGTTCAGATATAAGGTGGATTTTCTTTCCACCTCAAATGATCTAGATTTAGGGTGAGACTTTCCACCTGGAATCATTCACTCACGAAAACCCTTTCACAAGTGTACCCAGCTGTTTGGGCTTTGGCTAATTCCAGATGTAGTCAACGTGACAAATAGGAATAGCTGTCACAGATGTTTGGCCTGCATGTATGTCTGTGCACCATGTACATGGCTGGTGTCTGCAGAGCGTGGAAGATGGCACCAGATCACCCGGAACTGGAGCTACAGATGGTGGTGGACCACCACACTTGAGTGCGAGGAGCGAAACTCAGGTCTATCTGGAAGAACAGTTCTGCTCTTAATTACTAAGCCTTCTCTTCAGCTCCAATTTCATTTATTTATTTTTTTATAGTGAAATAAACTTCTATTGTGTTGTACTAAGTTTTCATTATCCAGTCATTAGCTGAAGGAAATGAAGGCTGATTCCATTTACCAGACATTATGAATAGAGCAACTGCGCACATGCTGAGCAAACAATTATGCAGTAGAGTGTAAGACTTTGACGATATGACCAGGGGTCAAATTTCATTTCTAGCTTTCTGAGGAGACCGCACCCTGAGTTCCACAGTAGCTGTATGAGCTAGCACTTCCACCAACACTGAGTAGTTTTCCTTCTCCCCACATCCTTGCCAGCATTGGTTGTCATAGGTTCATAATCTTAGCCGTTCTGTTTGGAGCAGCATAAAATCTCAAAGTAGTTTAAATTTGCCTTTCCCTGTGGGATAAGGATGTCAAATACTTAAAAATGCGCTTCTTAGCGATTTGTATTTCATCTTTCAAAACTACTCTTTACTTCCATAGCCAACTTTTATATTGAGTTGTTTTCTCGGTATTTAGATTTTTGAGTTCTTTGTGCATTCTAGACACCAATCCCGTCATAAGTGTAGACGGCAGACAGTGTTCCCCATTCTATAGGCTGCCTCTTTCCATAATCACCAGTCTCTTTTTTATTTTTTTTTCACTCATGAGGTCTAGTTTATGGACTGTCGGTCCTAATTTCTATACACTACCAGCTAGATTCCTATTCAGAAAGTCCTTGCCTTGCTTGATAAAGAACGTGAAGTGTACTCCCAATGCTTTCCATTAGGAACTTCAGAGAGTCAGGTCTGACGTTGAAGTTTGTTACTCATTTATAATTGATTTTTTTTGTGCAGAGTGAGAAATAAGGGTCAATATTGAAAATAGTCATTCCTTTACATTCTTTATTTTTCTAGCACCATTTGCTGAAAGTTCTGTCTTTTCGCCAATGCTTCTTTGTTAAAAGCCAGGTAATTCTTGTTATGTGGACTTGCATCTGGGTTCAAATTCTACTCAATCAATCGAAATGTCTGTTTTTTTCTGTTTGTTTTGTTTTGTTTTGTTGTTGTTCCAGTATCTTGCTGTTTTTACTACTATGGCTCTGTAGTATGGCTTGAAATCATGAATGGTAATGCCTCCAGCAACATTTCATTGTTTAGGATTGTTTTGGCTATGAATCTTAAAATTAAAAAAAAAATTGAAAACCTACGTTGGAATTTTGATGGAGGATTGTATTGAATTAGTAGAATGATTTTTGCTAGATGGCATCTTCTGATGCCATAAAGTTTTCCTTGCATAGATCTTTCAGCTCCTTGGCTGGGTTTATTCAATGGTATTTTTGAGGCTCCTTTTATGAGATTGTTTCTGCGATTTCTTTCCCAGTATAATTGCCTATGGTTATATTGGAAAGCTCTGATATGGGTTTGTTATTTTTGCAATTATCTCCTTCGCCGAATGTGTTTTCCAAGGTATACTAGGAGTTTCCTGGTGGAGTGTCCACATCTCTTATTCATAGGATCATATATGCAAATAGGGGTTTTTGATTTCTTCTTTTTGTATCTGTATCCCCTTTACTTCCTCCTCTTATCAGTTTATCTAGGTGTTCAAGTACTATACTGAACAGCAATGATAAGAGTGTCTTGCTCCTGATCATAGTGGGGAGTGTTTGTCCATTTGACACGATGACTATTGTTTTGCCTCATATGGTATTTCTTATGTTGTAATATGCTCTCTCTAGCCTTAGTCTCCCTAGGGTTCTTATTAAGAAGAAATGCTAGATTTTGACAAAGGTTTTTTTTTTTTTGTCCATCTTTTGTGATTTCTGCCCTTAAGTTCATTTATAGGGTGAATTATATTTATTGCTTTACATATGTTAAGCCATCCCTGGATCCCTGGATTGGTGCCACCTTGATCACAGTTGATGATCTTTTGGATGTGTTATTGAATTTGACTTGCAAATGTTTTACTGAGAATTTTTCATATTTGGAGATTAGTCTGTAGTTTTGTTGTGTATCTTTATCTGATTCTGGTATTAGGGTAACCCTGGGTTTGGAAAGATGGATTGGAAGTGTTTCTTCTTTTTCTATTTTATGGACTGTTTTGAGTTGCTGTTGTGTTAGCTCTTCTTTGAAGGTCTGGTAGAATTATGCACAGAATCCATCTTGCCTTGTTTTTGGGAGGGGGCTGGGGAATTTTTAATTTCTCCATCTTAGTGCTTGCTGTAGGTCTGTTTGAAGTATTTACTTCATCTTGGTTTAACTTTGATATGTCATATGCACCAAAATATTGAGAAGTTCCTTTTGGGTTTACTAATTTAGTGGAATATAGTCTTAATGTCTTCATATTTTTCTGAATTTCCTCATTATCTGTTGTAAAGTTTCCTTTTCATCTCTAATTTTGTTTATTCATGTCCTCTCTTTCTTTTCTTTTTTTTTTTCTTTTTGGTTAGTTTGAGCAATGGCTTGCCAATCTTTTTATTTTTAAAGAACTTGTCTATTTTTTCACTGATTTCTTTTTATTGTTTTATTTATTTCATTTCATTAATTTCCACTCCAGTATTTATTATCGGTGTCTACTGCTTTTTAAATTGACTTGGTCTTGTTTTTCTAATGCCTTAAGGTTATCTGGTTATTTGTTTGAGATATCTTTGACTTTTGAGTATTGGGACTTAGAACAATAAATTGCTTCTTACAACTACTGTCAATATATCTCATAGATTTGAGTATATTCTGTTTAATTTTTGTTTAATTCAAGGAATCTTAAAGTTTACTTCTAGATTTCACCTATGAAGTTGATTCTATCACCCAAGAGTGTGCTGTTTAGTCTTTCATACTAAAAGTACTGTAGGTACTTCCTATAGTTTCTATTGATATTTAATTTTATTGTGTTGTTAATTTTCCTATAATTGTTCAGATTTGCTTTGTCCTCTAATATATGCTCTATTTCAAAGAATATTCCATGGGTTTCTCTGAAGGTTGTATACTCTTTAGTGTTTAGATAAAATACTCTCTAGATGTCTGTTAGGCCCATTTGGACTATAATGTCATTTAACTCAAATATTTGGTTATTCATTATTTTGTCCAGTTGCTCTGTTTAATGATAAGAATAAGGTATTGAATTTACTGACACTGAGTGTGTTAGGAATTAATTTGTGAATTTAAAGCTAGTAATAATGCTTTATGAAATTTAATGAGCCCATATACATGTATATATATAAATTACAATATATCTCTATCTCCCTCTATATATCTCTCTATCTCTATCTCTATCTCTCTGTGTTTATGTGTAATTTTCTCTTGATAAATGGCTCCATTGATTAATATGAAATGCTTTTATTTATCTCTTCTGATTAGATTTTGATTGAAGTTTGTTTTGTCATGTATAAGAGCAGTAATGCCTACCTTCCCCTCCCCTGCCCTGCTTCCATTGCCTTAGAATGCCCTTTTCCACGCTTTAACCAAAGATCGTATTTATCTTTGATGGTGAGATGTATTTTTTGGAGACATAAAAAATAATTCTATTTCTTAACTTTATCTTCTAATTTGTGTCTTTTGATTAGGGTTCAGACATTAATATTCAGAGTTATTATTGAAAGGTGTGCATCATCATTTGTTTTTGTTAAGCTGAAACAAACTGGAGTCATTTGGAAAAAAGAAACCTCAATTGAGGCAATATCTCCATTAGACATTGACAATTCTGTTCAGCATTTTCTTGCTTAATGATTGATGTGGGAGGGCCCAGCCAACTGTGAGTAGTGCTACTCCTGTGCAGGTCATCCTGAGTTATATAAGAAAGCTAGCTGGAGCAAACCAGTAAGCATGTTACTCTATGACTTCTATTCCAACTACTGCCTGCAGGTTTCTGCCCTGACTTCCCATAGATGCGGAGTGTGACCAGAGGCTTGTAAGACGAAAAGAAATCCCTGTTCTCTAAGTTGATTTGGTCATGCTTTATTCCAGCATAGAAAGTATAGCTTTCTGTTATTACTTATTTATTTTTTATTGTTTGAACATTTTTTGCAGTATTTTGCTTAACTAATGTCTTAGCATCATTCCCAGACCCCCAAAGCCTCTTGAACACATTTATAGTTCTTTTAAGTCTAAAGTGTTCTGTCCAGTATCATCTTTAGGAGTGAATTGATGGTCATAAGCTCTTTTACATTTCTTAGGAAGTTTTTCTTTCATCTTCAGGCATGATCGTTTTGTTGGGTATGTTAGACTGGGTTTGGCACTTGTGATCATTCTAAATTTGAAATACATAATCTTAAGCCCTTGCTTTTAACATTTTGATTAAAAATTAGCAGTTACTTTCATGGGTTTACCTTTATGTGTGATTTTACTTTTGTCATTTGCAGCTTTTAATATACCAGTTTTTGGTCTGTACATTCTGTGTTTTTAACTACAATGCATTGTTCAAGTTTCTTTGCTGGTTCTACTGGTTCAGTGTTTTATATACCTCTTGTATCTGGATTACTTTTCCCCCTGAAGTTTGAATATATTTTATCTATGATTTTATTAAAATATTTTCTATACTTTTTTAATTAAATGATCCTGCTTTTCATATATCTATAATCATAGGTTTTGATTTTTTTTATGATGTTCTAAACTAGTGTATGTTACTTGTAGTGCATTCTATTGCTGATCTCTCCAATAAAATTTTTATCTGGCTTGTCATGTTTTCATTAATTTGGTTTGCTTTTTCTTCAGTATTTCTCTCTTTATTGAATTTATTTCACATAATAAATGGACTTCATTTTTCATCCAGCTGTTTATGTTTCTTAAAAAATATTCATGGGCCCCTTGGGTTATTTAAGTACATTTATAATCACTTATTTGAATTTGGCATCTGGAATTTTATGTAATACATTTTCTTCAGGAGCTTTTACTATAGACTGGTAATTTTTGGAGGTAACAGTTTGTCTTAGTTTTCATGGTGTGTGTGTGTGCGTATTTATGTGTGTGAGTGTGTGCACATGCATCTATGTGTGTTTGTGTGTTTCCTGGGATCCAATCATCTGGGTTAGATGATAACAGGCTGTCAAAAAGAGACTTGATATCCTATGATTATATAGAGGGGGAGGAGGTCCCCCTCAGTCACAGACATGGGGGAGGGGAATAGAGTGAAAGCAGGAGGGAGGGAGGAACAGGAGGATACAAGTGATGGGATAGCAATTGAGAAGTAATATGAATAAATTAATTTTAAAAAGTCAAAAAAAAAGAAGAAAAGGAAAAAAAGATTCTTTTTCTTTTAAGACTTGTTTGTTTATTGATACAGGTTCTTGCTATGTAGCCATTGCTCTTTTGGAACTCATTATGTAGACTAGAGATACCTTAAAATCACAGAGATCTGCCAGTCTATGCCTCTTGAGTGCTAAAGTTAAAGGCACGTGCCACCACCATGCCTGGCTATGTTTTAGCTTTAAAGTTACCTCTTTTCACTCAGTGTTTTCAGTGTTCATGAGAGAGTAGATTGTAGTACAGTTATACTGTTTTCTTTTGGGAGACTGGTGTTCCAGGAGCCAGGTTAAATTTCTACTCTACCCCTGGGAGTTGAGTGCTTTCTACAAGAGCAGCTACTATCCAACACTTAGCCCTCTCTTATAACAGGGTAGTAGGTGACTACAAAATAGACATTTGCTAAGTGCTTATTGGCTTAGGGAGTAAGGATATGGTATTATGCATGCTAATATGTTAATTATTGTGGGCATGAGTGGAAAGGAAAAGACACAGTGACTATGAGGAGACCAGTCATAAGTATTAGATTGTTGGATGGGAAGTTAAGGAAAGGGACATACATAGGAGTGGGAATAATAGAAACAAAGGAAAAATAAAGGGTGGGGACTGTGGATGTTTTGGTTAATGATATGACATAAGGTTGGAGGTAAAGCCATATGCTCATATATAGTTACAAATTTGGAATTTTGGGTTCTTTAAAAAACAGAAATATTACAAAAATGTGCTTTAATTATAATCCTAGGTGTAGGGACGTGGGGCTGCTTCTGACTGTCTGCAGCAGCTTACCATGATTTGCCTTGTGCTCTAATAGAAGCGTGGTTTTGCCAGCTGCAGATATTTTTTTTTCAGAGGGTATATAAATACTAGAGTCCCAATGTGTGTGTTTGGTGGTAGGTGGTCTTTCAGGGGATTGGTCGTAGTTTGTTAGTAGTAGTGCTCAAAGAAGAGACAAAGAAAGAAATTAGATTCAGGGAACTCTCTCTCTCTCTCTCTCTCTCTCTCTCTCTCTCTCTCTCTCTCTCTCTCTGTTCGATTCTTCTTTCTTATCTAGTTATAGGGGGAAGGGGGGCGAGGATAAAGGAGAGAAAAAAAGAAGACACAGATAGCAAAGACCAGGTCCACTCGTGTATCACAAATCAGGCTATCCTCTGGAGTTTGTGAGATATAACAATAAGAGGCAAGCACATGGGAAGAAAGAAAGAAAGAAATTAACATAAAATGGGCAAAAAGAAAGGCACATATAAAAAACAAAATGGCAAAAGATGAGAACATTAGGGCTTAGAGCTAGCCTACCTCTGTTCTGTGGGTAAGGGATTCCCATAGTCATAAGGACACCTGAGTGGAGGTAGAAGATAGTGAAATCATGAGCTTGGGTGTTGACTTCATTTCCTTGGTGGCTTTGTTGTGCTTTCCTAGTCCTGGCCTAGGATATACTGGATGCTGATTTTTTTTTTTTTACCAGTCCTGCTCTCTTATGAACTATTGCTCGACTTTTGTGTAGAGTTTATTGGGATATGTGTAGGTGGTGAGCTACTTAGCTCTGTTCTGTGCATGGAGGAAAGACAAGGCAAGTTCCTCCAGCTGTGGTTGTGGTAGTACTATAGGGCTACCAGGAAGAGGCCTGTGTGGTGCCCACAGCATTGCTTAGAGCTTTTGTTTTGTTCCTATAGTTTTGCAGGTCCCTGTTGGGTACTATAAATTCCCACCAGTGTAGCTTTTATCAATTTCCTGTCAGAGCTCTTTCTACCAGTTTGCAATTACTTCTGAGTATGCTGAGTTTTTGCAGTTATGGCAGCAGCTGCCTTGATTGTGGTTCCGGCAAGAAACCTAGTGTGATAATAGAGAAAGGTCCTATGGTAGAGGAAGCCTACTGAGCCGTTGACATAGCAGATTCTGGGAAATGACAAAGCAGTGGATGTGTCTCCCTAACTATGATCTTTCCTTCATTCCAACATGGTGGCTTTAAGTTGTCATCTTACTCTGAAGTCTATCTTTTTGCCTTTTTTTAAATTGAAAATGATTTTTTTCATACAATGTATTCTAATCACAGTGTCCCTTTCCCCAACTTCTCCCAGAGCCTCCCTAACTACCTGCCCACCTAACTCCATGCTTTCTTCCTCTTTGGGAAACAAAGAAACAAGTAAACCTAAAGACCAAAAAAAGGAGAATGTTTTTTTCAAACAGGTCCTTCACTTGCTTAGTAAGAGTGACTCCTAAGTACTTTATATTGCTTGTGGCTAATGTGAAGGGTGTAGTTTTCCTAATTTCTTCCTCTGCAAGCTTATCATTTGTGTATAGGAAGGCTACAGACTTTTTTGAGTTAATTTTGTATCCAGCCAATTTGCTGAAGTGTTTATCAGCTGTAGGAGTTCTCTGGTCACTTATGTAGACTATCATATCATCTGCAAATAGGGATAATTTGACTTCCTCCTTTCCCATTTGAATACCCTTGATCTCCTTATGTTGTCTTATTGCTCTGGCTAGAACTTTGAATACTATATTGAAGAGATATGGAGAGAGTGGGCAGCCTTGCCTTGTTCCTGATTTTAGAGCAATTTCCTTAAGTATCTCACCATTTACTTTGATTTTGGCTATTGGCTTCCTATATATAGCCTTTATTATGTTGAGGAAAGTGCCTTGTATTCCCGATCTCTCTAAAACTTTAAACATGAATGGGTGTTGGATTTTATCAAATGCTTTCTCTGTATCCAAAGAGATGATCATGTGGTTTTTTATTTTCATTTTGTTTATGTGGTGGATTACATTGATGGATTTCCGTATATTAAACCATCCCTGCATGCCTGGAATGAAGCCTACTTGGTCATGATGAATGATATCTCTGATGTGCTCTTGTATTCGTTTTGCAAGTATTTTATTTAGTATTTTTGCATCGATTTTCATCAGAGAAATTGGTCTGAAATTCTCTTTCTTTGTTGAGTCTTTGTGAGGTTTAGGTATCAATGAGACTATGGCCTCATAGAATGAGTTTGGTAATGTTCCATCCCTTTCTATCTTTTGGAGTAGCATGAAGAGTATCGGTATTAGCTCGCCCTTGAAGGTCTGGTAGAATTCTGCACTGAAGCCATCTGGCCCTGGGCTTTTTTTGGTTGGGAGACTATCAATGATTACTTCAATTTCTGTAGGGGAAATGGGACTATTTAGCTTGTTTATCTGTTCTTTACTCAACTTTGGCAAGTGAAATTGATCAAGAAAATCGTCCATTTCCCTTAGATTTTCAAATTTTGTGGCATATATGCCTTCAAAGTAGGATCTTATGATTCTTTGGATTTCTTCAGTGTCTGTTGTTATGTCTCCCTTTTCATTTCTGATTTTGTTGATTTCAATACTGTCTCTCTGCCTTTTAGTTAGTTTAGCTAATGGTCTGTCTATCTTGTTGACTTTCTCAAAGAACCAGCTCTTGGTTTTGTTGATTCTTTGGACTGTTTTCTTAGTTTCTAATTTGTTAATTTCACCCCTGAGTTTGATTATTTCCAGACGTCTACTCCTTTTGGGTGTTTCTGCTTCTTTTTTTTCTAGGGCTTCCAGTTGTGTCATTAAGGTGTTTATGTGCGATGCTTCCAATTTCTTTTTAAAGGCACTTAGTGCTATGAATTTTCCTCTTAGCACTGCTTTCAATGTATCCCACAAATTTGGGTAAAGAGATTGAAGATGACATGAGAAGATGGAAGGATCTACCTTGCTCATGGATAGGGAGAATTAACATAATAAAAATGGCCATCCTACCAAAAGCAATCTACAGATTCAATGCAATCCCTATCAAAATACCTACACAATTTTTTAAAGACATTGAAAGTTCAATTCTGAACTTCATATGGAAAAACAAAAAACCCAGAATAGCTAAAACAATCTTGTACAATAAAAGGTGCTCTGGAGGAGTCTCCATACCTGATCTCAAACTGTACTATAAAGCAATAGTAATTAAAACAGCATGGTACTGGCGGTACTGGCACAGCAACAGGCTGGTTGATCAGTGGAATCGAATCGAAGACCCAGATATGAATCCACACACATATGGTCATTTGATTTTTGACAAAGAAGCCAAATCCATTCGATGGAAAAGGGATAGCATCTTCAACAAATGTTGCTGGTCTAACTGGATGTCGATGTGTAAAAAAATGCAACTGGACCCATATTTGTCACCTTGTACAAAACTCAAATCCAAGTGGATTAAAGATCTCAACATAAAACCAGAGACACTAAATCACTTAGAAGAAAAAATGGGAAAGAGCCTGGAACATATTGGCACAGGAGGCAACTTCCTGAACAGAACACCAACAGCCCACGCATTAATGTCAACAATTAATAAATGGGACCTCATGAGGCTGAGAAGCTTCTGTAAGGCAGGTGACACAGTAAAGAGAACAAAGCGACAGCCTACAGACTGGGAAAAGATCTTCACCAACCCCACATCTGACAAAGGTCTAATATCCAAAATATATAAAGAACTCAAGAAATTAAATACCACCAAACCAAATAACCCAATCAAGAAATGGGGCATGGAACTAAACAGAGAATTCTCAACAGAGGAATATCAAATGGCTGAGAAACACTTAAAGAAATGCTCAACCTCCTTAATCATCAGGGAAATGCAAATCAAAACAACACTGAGATTCCATCTTACACTCATCAGGATGGCTAAGATAAAAAATTCAAGCGACACCACATGCTGGCAAGGATGTGGGGAGAGAGGAACACTCCTGCATTGCTGGTGGGAATGCAAACTAGTACAACCACTTAGGAAATCTATCTGGTGCTATCTCAGAAAAATGGGAATAGGGCTTCCTCAAGACCCAGCTATTCCACTCCTTGGAATATACCCAGAAGATGCTCCAGCACACAGCAAGAAAATTTGCTCAACCATGTTCATAGCAGCCTTATTCATAATAGCCAGAACATGGAAACAGCCTAAGTGTCCCTCAATAGAAGAATGGATAAAGAAACTGTGGTACATATACACTATGGAATACTATTCAGCTATTAAAAACAAGGAATTCCCGAAATTTGTGGATAAATGGATTGAGCTAGAAATGATCATAGTGAGTAAGTTAACCCAGAAGCAGAAAGACTCAAATGGTATATACTCACTTATATCTGCATATTAGCCCAATGGGCATGTCCCACGAAAGCCTTCACTTACCAGGAAACTGAGACAGAGGGGAGGACATTCTAGTGGGACTCTAGATGAGAGAATCATGGGAGAATGGCAAAGTAGAAGGACCCAGAGGGTCCTAGAAGCCTACAAGTAGAACATTATGATAGACAGACTTGGGCACAGGGGTCCCTCTCAAACTAAGGCACCAGCCAAGGACAATACAGGCGGTAAACCTTAAGCCCCTACCCAGATCTATCCAATGGACAGAACACTCTCCACAGTAGAGTGGAGAGTGGGATATTACTTTCTCACATACTCTGGTGCCTCACCTTTGACCATGTCCCCTGGAGGGGGAGACCTGGTGGCAATCAGAGGAAGGACAGCAGGTTACCAAGAAGAGACTTGATACCCTATGATCATATAGAGGGGGAGGTAATCCCCCTCAGGAACAGTCATAGGGGAGGGGAATAAGGGGAAATTGGGAGGGAGGGAAGAATGGGAGGATACAAGGGATGGGATAACCATTGAGATGTAACAAGAATAAATTAATAAAGGAGGAAAAAAAAACAAAAAAAAGAGAATGAAAAACTAATAAGAGAGAGAAGGCACAAGAAACACATACAGACACAGACAGACAGACAGACAGATAGACAGACAGACACACACACACACACACACATACACACACACACACATACGAGTTTTGGAGCTGCTTCTTCTTATACAAACCACTAATCTCTCTGATAACTGCTCTTGGGAAATTGTCTAGGCAGGCCTTGAACATCTGAGCTGCTCAACCCAGCCTGCTAAAGAGCAGTTTACAGGACCATGCCCCTAGGTGCTAATGCCTTTTACTTTCAGACCTCTTTATGCTTCTTATCTTCATCGCCATTTGTAAGATGGCTTCTCAATAAAGCTTATAGGCAGCCTTCAGCAGAAGAGTGGAAAGAGGTCACTTGGGAAGGAGAAGCCAGGCTACCAATCCGTAGCCTCCATCATCCTATCCTTTTCTCTCTGCTTCAGGAGAAATTTCCTCAGAAACATGCATGATCAAAACATACTACTTACTAAAGACTGGCGGCATTTTGCTAATCCTTCCACTCTCTCTACAGACCCTCCATATCGTATTCTGAGAGATCCATTTCTTTCTTTCTTTTTTTTTTTCTCACTACTTAAACAGTCTTTTTTGAGAGCTGTGCATGAGAGGCCTCTACTCCTGCATCTTTTCAGTTGTTTCTTTCTTGTATTTGTCCTTCTCCTTTCCTACTTGTCAGGACTCGGCTTACCTTTCCAGAATCTTCTTCTGGTCTTTGTCCAGCTTTAGCATGGTGATGACCACCTTGATGGGGTAGATGCCCACATGGACAGTTTAGCCTTTTCTCGAGGCACTCGTTCAATGTAGATGACATATTTTTTCCTGTACACCTGGACCACTTTGCCAATCTGCTGGCCTTTGTAGTGTCCTTGGACAACCTGCACTTCATCGTCCTTCTGAATAGGCATGGACCTAACCTTGTACTTCTGTCTCAGCTCTTTGGAAAGAGGGGAAGACATGATCTTCCTCCAAGTGTGAGAAGGGGCATTGAAATGGCGTTTGCGGTTCTTGCTCCGGTCAGAAGTCATGAAGGGGTTGAACTTCATTTTGGTGGCTGCGATCCAGCGATGGCCACAAAAGGAAAGAGCGAGAGTTCCATTTCTACATAGAGAAAGCTGAGACCCATTTTATCCTGTAGACTTGCATTTAGACAGTGGATGCTTTCTTTTCTTAGAAGCTTTCGGATCATATTGGACATATATACATGTACAAACACACACACACACATACACACACACACACACACACACACACACATACACATACACACATGTATGTACAGTCCTTTGAACATTTTCTTGGCTATAGGAGTATTAAGAGAAGGAATAATTACTCTATAAGCCTTTTCTGGGAGGAGCATTTTATCCTCTCATTAGGAAGTCCCACTCTCCTCTTGCAAAGTCATTCTTGGCTTACTGGATTGTGAGAAGCCAAGAAACAAGAAAGGTGCATGAGGGGGTGGATATTCTATTTCTGCAACTGAAGCACCTCCACCCCGCACTTATTATAGCTAAAAGCGCAGAGCATAACCTTTCTATGTCTCTGGAGGTGAGATAATCTCACTCTATTGCTTGGGTCTCCCACAGTTAGCATGCTGTTCTTTCCAGGGAGCTAAGGTAGAGGGAGCAGAGGAGGCTGTGCTTGTAGTTGCTAAAGAATACCTTTCCCTTTTCGTTTTTCTTAAAATTGTTCTTACAAAAGCAATGTTCTATTCAGCCTGCCATTATGCTAAAAGCTTTTCCTTGGAAGACAATAGCTGTTCTCAGGAGAAAAAAAAAAGATTTACATGAGGTCCCAAGGGTGTAATGAGCTACCACAAGGCACCTGCCTAGGGTTGGGAGTTGTCACTTGTAAGTGGTTTTAAATTAGAACCAAGTGGAAAAATACACGCTTACAGACTTCCCCTTTTGCCTTCTTTGCAAATCATTTTCCATCGTCACTGGCCTTTGTCTGTTTTTTAGATGCATGATCTGGTATGGAGGACAGAGCTTTCTGTTAGAGAGAGCTGCGCATGACGGCAGTGGAGATATAAAATAGACACTCAAGCCAAGGGCAAAACCTCTCAATCTTGGAAATTTTTGCAAGGTGTTGTTTTGAAACTTCCCAAAGGCACGTGCAACCAAGCAATACAATGGGACTGCTAGATTTTCGAGAGTAGAAGTGGTCCACTTTGGGTACCTTAGTGAAGGAGAAGTAGAGGCAGTGCTCGACCTCAGACCTCTGGCCTCCTGCTTAAACCTTCTCTCATCGTCTGTAGGGCGTGCTGTCTCTGACCAAGCCCTGAGCTGACACAGAATACTATAAGAAGACACTGTTGTACTTCCTTGGAAGTTTTAAATAAGAGGGGTTAGAATTAGAGAACCTGAACTGTCCCCTTTTCTTGCTGCTGGGATTTCATTATTACAAGCAAACAGGGCACAAGACCATGGTAGGCAGTAAGAATGCAAGGTTACTATTATTTCATCCCTGATCATTGAGGTGCTCACAATCTATAGGGAGTGTGTGTGTGTGTGTGTGTGTGTGTGTGTGTGTGTGTGTGTGTGTGAAGTCATGTAAACATGTCATTATAATAGACCGAGTGTTTTAGTCGCTGTTATATTGCTCTGAAGAGACACCCTGACCAAGGGCACTCTCATAATCGAAAGCACTTAGTTGGGCACTTGCTTACAGTTTTAAAGGTTAGCCCATTGTCATCCTAGTGGGGACCATGCAGCATGAAAGCAAGTCTGGAGCAGTAGCTGAGAGCTACATCCTGATCCATAGGCAGAGAGGAAGAGACTGGGCCTGGCATGGGCTTTTTGAAACCTCAAAACCCACGCCGAGGGATACACTTCCTCCAATAAGGTCACATCTACTCTAATGAGGTCACACCTCCTAATCTTTCTGATCCTTCTCAAATAGTGCCACTTCCTGGTGACTAAGCATTCAAATATATGAGCCTATGGGGATTATTCTCATTCAAAGCACCACAGCAAGGTACACTGCAATGGAAGCAACAAAGTACAGTGGAGGCACAGAGAAGAGAGGAATTGTCACAGGTAGATTTACACATACAAGACACCCTGTAAAGACACATGTGTACGGTATTGTCATATTGCCAAGACTTCAATGAAACTGCAATTAGAAATCAAAGGCATTATAGCACTATCTGATTCTTTTTTAAAGACTATATAAAAGAGAGTCTGCAAAGCACAGCCAAACTCTCTTCAACTTGTTTTTCCTCATGCATCTCACTGTGGTTGATCTGCACACATAAAAATGGGGACATATAAAATATTGCTCCTGTAACACAAACTCTTAAAACTCCATGATACATAGGCCAGGTGAGTAGCTTTTTCTTGCATCCAATTTTGGCCAGGCTCATGTATTTGAATGTTTAGCCACAGAGAGTCACATTATTAGGAGGTATGGCATGCTGGAGTAGGTGTGGCTTTGTTGGAGGTAGTATGTCACTGTGGAGGTGGGCTTTGAGATCTTATGTGACGAATTTATGTCCAGTATGGTATACTGTCTCCTTCTGCTGTCTGCAGATCAAGATGTAGAACTCTCAGCTTCTACAGCATCATGTCTGCCTGCATCCTGCCATGCTTTCTGCCATGATGATAATGCACTGCCATGATGATAAGCCAGCCCCAATTAAGTGTTTTCATTTATAAGAGTCCTTTTGGTCATGGTGTCTCTTTATAGCAATAAACCCTAACTGAGACAGAAGACAAGAGTCTTTCCTTATTTCAAGCTTGTTGGACAAGTTGGGAAAGAATATAAAACCTAATAGTAAGTGAATTTGTGCCTGTCATAGCATATAGATATTTTATTCTTATAAGGATTTTTGTCTTCAGGCCTGAGATATAATCCTAGGCCTCCTTTTGAATTCTATTTTGGGGCAGGATCTCACTGAGTTGCTCAGGTTAGTCTTAAGTATATAACCTTTGCCTCACATCCTGAATAGCTGAGGTTACAAGCCCACTCACCAAGACCAGCTTATTCTTAGAAAGATTTTACAGTATATTATTTGGTAATCATCGTTGTCTTGTGAATTCATAAATAGATCACTATTATGTCATTATTAGAGATAATAAAAGAAAAACTCAATGAAATTGCCACTTGTTCTACTTTTTGAATGGGTACCCATCTCCCTCCCTCCCTCCCTCCCTCTCTCTCTCTCTCTCTCTCTCTCTCTCTCTCTCTCTCTCTGTGTGTGTGTGTATGTGTGTGTATGTGTCTGTGATTTTATGAAATATAAAACCATCATCCACAAGAGCAGGAAGTCCTAGATATGAGTCTATGAAAGTTATTATGGCATCGGGGCAATAACACGGTGGAGGATTGAAGGACAGAGATAAGGTGGGAGGTGTAGTCTGGGTTGAATGGTAAATGATCTTAATTCTCTTAAAGTCAGTGATAACTTACTGGGATATTAGAAGCAGGACAGTAAAATCAGAGGCATCTCTGGGGAAAGTCTTGGGACAATAACACTTAAAAAGAGTAAACTGATCAAGATAATGATGAGATGGAGCCCAGAAAAGTGGTGCTTATAAGCATTTTGATCCATGATTCAGACTCACTGGAGTACAAAGTTTGGCTTTCTCTTTTATCAGCATTATGACCTTGCATTACAGGACTCTCTTCTCCAGCAACAGCATGGCTAGTAATATCTAAATTAAAGAAATGCTATCAAATCAGGGCCATTGATAGTCACTTATAAAAGGAAGAGGTGGACAGGGTTACTTAATTTTCCCTTGAAATACTATTCACTCTGTTCTCCCATTCCCAGCTATATGCCATTCTTCTGCAGCCACTTGTGGTCTCCAGGGATCTATGACTGTGTAAGATGTGGAAAAATTAACTGAAGTGGGAGAGAAACACTGCTGTGTGAGTTGTCACCTATGCTGTGGTAGGCTCTTTGGTGATGCAGTTTCTTAAGCCACCCATTCGTCTACAAATAACTTTAATAGACACATTGTCTCACAATGCTAGACTGAGGTACAACTATTACTTTCACTTGTCATTCATGTCTGTCTCAGTGAAGAAATGTTTATTCACATCTCCCTAGGAAAAGTAAACAGGATATCGCGGAAAAGATGCTCAAATACTTTACTTTGGTTTCTCTTCTGTAAACAGTCCAATACTAGTAATACCTCATTCAACCTGTAAATAGTAGGAGCCTTAGAACTATGTCCAGCACATTAGAGACTTCTCAATACATATTTTAGTTGTTGGTCTTCCATATAGCATATAGGATTCAAAGCAAAGGTCTGTCTAGGGAAATTGGAGTAAAACGCCTAAATTATACATGTCTAAGAAGTGAGAGGTTTGACAATAAATGAAAATAGGAATGATGGTCAAGGAGTAAGTCTGGATAGTTTAATGCCAACAAAATTACTATATAGTTTATATGTATATAATATATATATTAGTTTTTATAAATGAATGAATATATAATGAATATATATGGTTATACATGATGAATACATACATACACATATATGAATGAAAGACGTAAAATACACACACATACATATTTTTGTTTATGAAAGAGATAAAAATACTTTAGGCTCAGGGCTCATCGCAGAAGAGGAGAGGAAAGACTATAAGACATAGTGAATCAGGGAGTTTTCTGTGAGACTTTTTTGCCTAATAATCTCAGAAGCTACACCCATAATGTCACACAAAAAGTGACTGCCTAAGCTTAACTTGAACAAGTATGAAAATCGTCATGCCAAAGTGGACAGGGGAAAGCCCACAAGGCCTCACTCCAACACAACTACAGGTAACTAGGGAGTGCTGAGAGTAGGAGAGATAGTCTTCCCCAGGAAAGAACACAAGAATTGCTTGGTTATTCAACACTGAGTAGTCAGCCCTGAAAATGTACATAAAAAGGGGCATTGTGCAGAATGGGCAGCTTGTATTTAGGGATATATGTGTGCATACATATATGCATGTAACAATATGAAAAAAGAGGCCACAATTTGAAAGAAAGCATGGAGGGGTTTATGGCAGCATTTGAGTGGAGGAAAAGAAAGAGGGAGATGATACAGTTATATTGTAATTCTAAAAACAAAAGAAAGAAAGATGGTTATAGGGAAGAATGAGTTCAGTATTGGAAACATTCATTTTTAGAGAGCCGAGAACTACCTGAAGCCCAGCAGAAGTGTAATTATAAAGCCAATATGTGATGAAATATAATCCAATTCAGAGGGAAATAAAGCAAATTTTGCATTACTTGAATAATTTGTCCAATTAGCAAGGAGACCAATGTTGTCTAGATGTGGTTATTGTACTCGAAACATAAAAGATATTTTATCAGAATCAAATTCCAGAACATTCCATTATATAAATTGGCTCACTAGATATAATGATTTACATATTTTAAGGTAATGAACTGTTTACAGAGCATTAGTGTATGACTAATTTTTTTCATGCAACAGCCCTTTGAGGTAAGGATACAAAAAAAAAAGAAACTGTTTATTATCTCAAGTTTCAGATGATGAAATTGGCACTCCAAAAAAGTGACAAACCAATATAAATAGAGCTTAGATTTCTATGAAAAATGGTATAAATTCTAAACCCATGATCTTGGCCCTTTTCTTCTTTTTCCTGTTTCTGCTGTGAAGCAATGAAGGTACTTAGCAACAAGACACATGGCTGGATGTGGTGGTACATACTTGAAGTATAGCAGTTGGGAGGGAGAGGCAATAAAATTTCTCTGAGTTTTAGGCAGCATGCTCTACACTGAGTTCAAGGGTAGTTAGACTTTCATAGCAAGGGCAGTTACCAAAGAAAAAACAAGATATATTTCTCTGTATGTGAGAATAATATCCTACTATATAAATATTCTGAGCTTCTTCAATGTGTTGAAGTCCATGTTAAAAGTAATAACCATTCAAATAGGCTGGTAGATAAATGGAATAGAATTGAAGACCCAGAAATGAATCCACACACATACAGTCACTTGATTTTTGACAGAGAAGCCAAATCTATTCAATGGAAAAAGGATAGCATATTTAACAAATGGTGCAGGTCTAACTAGATGTCTACATGTAGAAAAATGCAATTAGACCCATATTTATCACCATGCATAAAACTACAGTCCAAGTGGATTAAAAACCTCAACATAAAACTAGAGACACTAAATTGGTTAGAAGAAAAAGTGGGGAAGATCCTGATACACATTGGCACAGGAGACAACTTCTTCAACAGAACACCAGCAGCCCAGGCCTTAAGGTCAACAATTAATAAATGGGACTTCATGAGGCTGAGAAGCTTCTGTAAGGCAGAAGACACTGTCAACAGAACAGAGTGACAGCCTACAGACTGGGAAAAGATCTTCATCAACCCTAAGGTCTAATATCTAAAATATATAAAGAACTCAAGAAATTAAACACCACCAAACCAAATAACCCAATTAAGAAATGAGGCTCAGAGAATTTTCAACAGAGAAATATCAGAGGAATATCAAATGACTGAGAAACACTTAAATGCTCAACTTCTTTAGTCATCAGAGAAATGCAAATCAAAACAACTCTGAGATTCCATCTTACATTCATCAGAATGGCTAAGATAAAAATCTCAAGTGACACCATATGCTGGTGAGGATGTGGAGAAAGAGGAACACTCCTTCATTGCTGGTAGGAATGCAAACTGGTACAACCACTTTGGAAATCTGTCTGGTGCTTTCTTAGAAAACTGGGAATAGGGCTTCCTCAAGACCCAGCTATTCCACTCCTTGGAATATACCCAGAAGATGCTCCACAACACAACAAGGACATACACTCAACCATGTTCATAGCACCCTTATTCATAATAGCTATAACCTGGAAATAGCCTAAATGTCCCTCAGTTGAAGAATGGATAAAGAAACTGTGGTGCATTTACACTATGGAATACTACTCAGCTATTAAAAACAAGGAAATCTGAAAGTTGTGGACAAACGGATGAACCAGAAATGATCATACTGAGTGAGTTAACCCAAAAGCAGAAAGACTCACATGGTATATACTCACTTATAGTTGGACACTAGCCCAAGGGACATGTCCCATGAAAGTCTTCACTTACCAGGAGATTGGGATAAATGTGAGGACATCCTATTGGGACTCTAGGTAAGAGAAATATAGGATAATGGGGAAATAGAAGGATCCAGAGGGTCCTAGAAACCTATAAGAAGAACATCATGATGGGTGGATCTGGGCCCAGGGGGGGTTCTGCTGAAACTACTGCACCAACCAAGGACAATACAAGCAGTAAACATCAAACTCCTACTCTGATCTAGCCAATGGACAGGAGGACATTCTCCATAGTTGTGTGCAAAGCAGGGACTGATTCTGACATGAACTCTGGTACCCCAGTAGTTGATGACTTCCCCTTGGTGGGGAGGCCTGGTGGCATTCAGAGAAAGTATAAGCAGGCTACCAGTGTGAGACTTGATAGCCTATGACCATATATTGGGGGAGGAGGTCCCTCGCAGTCATAGACCTAGGGGAGGGGAATAGGGTGAAAGCTGGAGGGAGGGAGGAATGAGAGGATACAAGTAATGGGATAACAATTGAGATGTAATCTGAATAAATTAATTATATAAGTAATTTTAGTAAAAACTCAATTTTACTCCCTTGTAAGAGCTCATTTCTTACTTCTATTGGATACTTACTTCTATTGCCAATTCTCTATGGCCCCTGGAGCCTTTTTTTTTTTTAATTTCTCAAACCCAGCAGCCTCATTATCTCTCCAGGCCTCTGAATTTGCTGTTCCCTCTGAGCTGAAGCTTTGTATATTTGCTTTCTTCTTGTCATTTATTAGCTTAACTTTGGTCCACAAAGTCTTCCTGGGTCACCACATGTAATGTTGTTTCCTCCCTCATAATGTCCTTATCTCATGACCTTGTGACAGTTTCCTCATAACCCCTATGACTGAGCTCCATGAAAGCACAGAGTCTATGCTGTAGCTGTCACCATGATAACTTTAGAAACTAGCATCAGCTCTGTTCAATTTTCTTATTGAACAAATACATACATTTCTTGTATGTGTTCGTATTCCACTTACCAACAATGCCTTTAGCCTCTCTTCTGCTCTTGAAGAATTATATCCTTCTTTGAGCTTTTAAGGGTCCCCAAGGATGGCTTCAGATGATCTCAGAGAGTAGTCATAGGGTGATGTCACCCCCAAGAGCTACTTGCTATACTCTTCCCTGCAGTTACCTGCTTTTATTTTCACCTCTACTGCGGTGTACACCTGTGAAGAGGACTTTGCTACTATGGTTACTGAGTCTAAAGAAAGTCACTGGATTCCAGGTGATGGGAACAGTATTCTTCAACACTGTTCCACAGAGCAGCAACATCTGACATATGAGACTATCCAAGTTTCTAGGGATCCTTTGACACAGGTTGGCTGGGAACCAGTGGGCAATCCAAGCCTCCACAATCTAGATACTTATATCTCTCAGAGTTCCTGTATCAGAGACACAAAACCTAACTCAAATTTCTCATGTATTGTCTGTATCTATCAACAGGTACCCTGAGGGGTAGGCTGTTACTAGCCTCCCAGTTCCCATAGCAAACTCAGAATACTAGTTTGTACTAGTCAGATGGTACCCCAATAAATAAATTTCACAGAACACTCATGACCATGTGATAGCCGTTACAATTATCATTAAAGGATATTGTTTTTATAAAAAGACTTGATTATGGGTGTTCTATAGAAAAATTTAAAGCCATGTTATTGAAAAAAAAACTACCCATAGATTCAATGTGGTAAGACCATCTGGGTCAGGAAGAAATACAAAAGGGAAAGTTTTAATTTACTAGGCAGTTGATACTTCCCACCAAAGAGTTCTAAGAAGTACATGATGACTTAACAGCTTTTAAGTATGGGTAGTAGGCAAATCTGACCTTTTATTTTTAAAGTATCTCTATATTTGTATTTGATATTTAAAATTAAAAGAAACTCTTAACATGTCCTTGTTTAAGAAAGTTACTAAATTAGAGTAAAAAGAGAGGTGGTTAAATTAGAGAAATATATTATTTTATTACACTTCAGGCAATTTATAATGATGCTTCTATGTTTCTATGCTAGTACACACATGCAAAAATGAGACCCACTCACATCCAAACACATGAACTCATGGAGTCATACTTGAAACATCAAGGGGACTTAAGTTAGCCTTGTTGATAATTTTTTCCTGTGAAAGACAAAATCTCTGAGAATTGACAATGTCAATAAATTCTACACTGCCAGTTTATACCCAGTAGATAATTTCCTCTATGTCCTTATCTACAAAACATTCAGCAGTATTGTACATTTTTATTTCTACTAGAGCTTTTAAACTCTTAACCCATCCCCCACACAGCAAGGAAAAAAAAAGCCTTTCAGTCTTATTTGTGTATGACTTAGAAGGATCATAATTTATAATGCTTATTCTGTTTTTCCCTTTAAATTGTTTATTTAAAAATTGTTTGTCTTGGACTAGTGAAATGGCTTAGAAAGTAAAGGGAATTTCTTCCAAGCCTGACATCCCAGGTTATATTCTTGGAACCCACACGGTGGATGAAGAGAACTGGCTGCTTCAAGTTTTCCTCTAACATCCCCATGTGCCCTACGGCATTTACACACACCTAATACACATACAAAATTAATAATCATAAAATAATTTAAAATCATTTGTCTGGTTTTTCTTTCTAATTGACTCTATGACTTATCCTTTTCAGCCTGACTTACTAGGAGCTTCTGGTTTATTAGATGCCTTCTCCATACTGTGGCTTGTGTAGGACTGGCCCTCTCAATTATGTCACTGGAGTTGGATTGTTGGGGCACCATGTTCCACATTTCTTTCTGTTTATCCACTTGGCTGCCTGGCCACTGTGTTCTGAAGCACTGTGGTGCTGCTTCTGTGTTTTCCCCACCACTAGGGACTGCTAAATCTGAAACTGTGAACCAAAACAATTCCTCTGCTTTGGCATTCTCAGGAACCTAGGCACAGAGACACAAAAGCAACTAACCTAATTTGTTAAGTTATTCGTTTTGCAAATATTTATTACCAGTCATTATACTGGGCATGGGACATATTTTCTTGTCTGTCATTTCTATTGAAATTTGTCATATTTCTTGCTTAATTTCAGTGGAGTCTAGCATAGCAGTGAGAATATTTTCTTTTACATCATGAAAGCAGTGTGCTGGAGGACAAGTTCCTACCCTAAAGATGATGAACATGAGGGCTAATGAGTTGTGCATGATGGTTTAGCTGTTAAATGTAGAACCAGAATTCAGAATTAACTCTTCTCTAATGAGATGAAGATCATTGTTTGTAATATAATGCTTATAAAATGATCTATATAGCATATTGATATAGATATAGATTAAGGGACAAGTCTACAATGTTCATCCATTTATATACAACCCATTTCAATAAATACATCATACATACTTTAGCCTCATATGATAGGTTTCCCCCCATATTTTCCAATATTACTGCCTGGGAGTAACTATATTTTAAGTACAATCCCAAATGAACATACACTTTTCTTTATATACTTAAAAGTTTTAGCTATGTGTATATAATTATATATAATTTAAAAATGTTTTTGTTATTGAACCAAGTTAAGTCTGAGTTAACCATCATTATTCATCACTCTGCAATTCTCCTACAAATTTATGTTAGATTACCATTCTGTAATTTGTGAGATGAAGCCTCAATCTCCAATGCGATTTTCTTAAAAAGATAGGCGTGTTATAGTTAAGGTTAAGTGAGTCTAAAAGGACAGAGCCTGAGAGGATTAGCATCCTTGCATGAAGAGATAACTGGGAACTCATTTGCCTTCCCTGGACCACCTGAGGATACAGACAGAAGGTCTCTGCTTGGAAGCAAGAGAACCCTCACCAGAACCAGGGTTCTGTGTTCTAAAGTTTTAAAATTCACCTTTCACTCTTGAATCACTTTGTCAGAAAATCATTCACTGAAGAGACATATCCCATCAGTGTATGTTATTGCCAACATCGTCAAAGATCACTGACCCTAAATACACGGAGTTACTTTTCTCCTTGGGTGTACTATCACATGGTTTTGAAATCTGTTTTCTTTTCCCTCAGTGACATGTTTTTCTGGCTATAGATTTGTAGCTCTTCGGGAGCTCACATATCTTCAGAGATGTCCTTTAAGATCTGCATGACTATTCCAGACTCTTTGTTGCTTAGTATGAATGTTAGGATTGCCTATATTTTCAACTTAAAATTTAAAATTTTATTTTAAATTTAAAATATAATTTGATAAGAATTGTATTTAGTCTGTAGATTTTTTGGATACTATGGGCATTTTATATGACAGTCCTTTAGTGGGTAAACATGGCCTCCCATTTCAGTACTTCCTCTTTTTCTTATATTTCTTTTATTTGTGTGTCAAGGTATTCACAGTTTATTTCCTTTAGTAAACTTTTCCCAAATAATTTCATTTATGTTTGGGTGATATTATGAAGGTTTTCAGTTACTTTTCTCATGCTGTGGTTAATTAGCCTCACAATGCACTTGGAGGAAAACAGGCCTATTTTGATTCACACGTCGTGAGTGCCGTCAAGCAGGGCACTGAATTCTTCATGGCAGGATCTTGAGAAATATAGATATGATCATGTTAGCTATTAATTTGGAACTCTACTCTTATTGTTGGCTATCACATATTACTTATATCAAATTCTGCTTGATCATGGCGTGTAGTTCCTTTAATGTGACATTAAAGTAGGTTTGCTACGATTTTCTTTAACATTTTTTATAGCTGTGATCCTTAGGAAAATCAATCTGAAATTTTCTTTCCTTGTAGTATCATTACCTGGCTTTGATATGATGATAATTCTGCCCTTGTAAGCAAGTGTGGGGTGCTTCCTGCATCTTAATTGTATGGAAGAGCTTGAGAAGAATTAGTTGGTTCTATAATGATTAGCAGAGATCCACTGTAAAGTCAGCTGAGGTTGGGCATCTTTTTTTTTTTTTCAGCCATGCTGGGTTGCATAGTCATAGGAATTTATATATTTAATAACTAAGTTATTTTGTGGTATACAGGTGTGCATGGTAAGCTCATGCCTGTCTACTATGTTACATCATTTAAAATGTTTATTGTTTCGTTTATACTTTTAGTTGACGCTTCTTCTGTTTAATCCAGATAAAAGTCTCTAAATTTCATCGCTTTGAAAAACCACTTTAGTTTTGCTCATATAGTGCTGTGTGTGCACATCCACATGTTCACACACACACACACACACACACACACACACACACACACACACACACACACACACCCCACATACACACAGATCTACAGACAAGATTTCTGATGGGGTCCTGGTGCTTGGGTCAGCCAATGTAAGGGACGGAACAGAAGCCTTTGGAGGACAAACCTGAAGCTAGCATCTTCTAGGATAGGCCTACACCCTGGATACACTGGACTATGAGGCTGTGAAGGTTGGATTGGAGTCTGGGGCCACAGTATCATCAGAATTTATTTCTCCTAGTCATCCAATAGCATTTACACTTTGAGACAACTACACCTTTGATTTTTGAAACGCGTATATGGGTCTTGAGTTCAAATGTATGCTAGGACTTGCTTGTTTTTCATGAATTTCTAGGGCAAAATTAACATAAAAGATCATTTTACTCTCCTCTTGTTCTGTGAATTTCTGCGTCATGCCAGGTCCTCCGACTTGTAGTCCCATGCTTTGCCCTGGCTTCTTGTGCCTCTTGAACTTCTCAAAGCAGAAGCCCAAGGTTTTCAAGGTTCGTTGAAACCCTCAGGACAAAAACCATGCTTTGATGCCTGTCTACCAGTGTTGCTTGGTATGTTGTTGTTACTATCTACAAAATTATTTTTTCAGGGAAATGTATCAGTGAAGAGAATTTCTGAAGAAATCTTTTATTTCAGCAATGTCCTTGTTTTATTTGGTGGGTTGCTCAGACTACTTTGAACTACCACTCATACTATTTTTCACAAAAATATGAGAATATATTTTCTTCTGTTTCTTTGATCTTTCCACTGTATATGCTAGTTCTATTAAAATAGAAAATAAGAGTCATTCGGGTGTGGTGGCGCATGCCTATAATCCCAGCACTCGGGAGACAGAGGCAGGTGGATCGCTGTGAGTTTGAGGCCAGCCTGGTCTACAAAGCGGGTCCAGGACAGCCAAGGCTACACAGAGAAACTCTGTCTCACAAAACCAAAAAAAAAAAAAAAAAAAAAAAGAGTCAACAATTCTACGATGCTGCTGCTGAGGAGATGGCTCAGTCAACAAAGTGCATACCGTGGAAGCATGAGGACCTGAGTCTGATTCCCAACACCCATGTGAAAAACCAGGAGTGGTGCTATGTACTTGTCACCCCAGCTATGGGAAGGTGGGGACAGGTAGGTCTCTGAAGTTCATTAGGCAAATTTGCAGGCTCCAGGTTCTGGTGAGAAACTCTGTCTCACCACAAAATAAGGTATATAGCTTCCAAGAAACTGTCATCCTGGGTGGTCTGTTCTCCATACACACATGCACACATGCATGCATACATGTGAACGTTCACGTGCACATTCATATGCACTCATAATCATGCACAATACGCATACACCTGTGTGCACGAACCATACACATGAAAACTCCAGTACCACACACATGAACTTTACTATGATAGTTAATATGATTTTCAAATTTTATAAATTGTAGTAGTACGGCTCTATCTGGAAATAACAGTATCCCCACTGAAAGATATTCTTTATCTTTTGATTCTTGGATACTTTTTCCAAAGATGGTAAGAATTTTAGTGAAGAAATAATTTGGGATAGCAGGTTACCAAGAAGAGACTTGATACCCTATGAGCATATACAGGGGGAGGAAATCCCCCTCAGGAACAGTCATAGGGGAGGGGAATAAGGGGAAAATGGGAGGGAGGGAAGAATGGGAGGATACAAGGGATAGGATAACCATTGAGGTGTAACAAGAATAAATTAATAAAAATAAAAAAGAAATAATTTGGGATTTTTAAAAAATTAGCAATGACAAGGACCCAGGCCTTTCTATTTCCTTTGTAGTAAGGAACATGACAAGAGATGATTTTTGTTTTTAAGATGACTGATTTACCTGGAAGCTCTTTGCTTGTCTGAGTCTAGTCACCAGTATCTAACCTTAGAAGGCACCCGTTAGATGAGTTACTCAGCCCACCCCAGTTGATCTGCTCAGTGGGGTCCACTTGAGGCAACCTCAGCGGGAAAGAGCTTGCCTTCTTGCATCTGCTGGAGATTGGCTTCCTTTGAAGGTGAGCTTTCTAAATTCTAACTCACAGGCTAGGGGTACAGAGTAGTTGGAAAAGTAAACAAGCCTCATCATTATGGTCTATATTCTCTATGCTTTTCAAAAGCCAGGAAGAATGATGCCACAGAACCTGGGGATAGATTCTATTATGAGTGTTCATGGCCAACAGAGCCCATTTCCTTCCTGAGAGGTGAATGATGTGTGGCTAAGACAGAAGGGACTTCTCCCCTCAAAACAAAGCGCACGCATACAGTCCCATCAGAACCTGCCTTATAGGATGCTGAATCTCTCTCTCTCTCTCTCTCTCTCTCTCTCTCTGTGTGTGTGTGTGTGTGTGTGTGTCTTCTTGTGTGTACATACTTCTCTTCTTGAAAAGTAGCATTTGGTGGAGCAGAGAAAAATATATATGGATGACATGGCAAATTTTGCTTGTTTGGGGTGATTTTCCACAGCCATTTTTTTTCAAACAACGTTGAAGAAAGGATGTGATTTGACAAGGCAATCTTGTAATCAGGAACCTCTAGACACAACAGCTGAGATCTCACCTCACTGATCCTCGTTGTAAGAGGGATTTAAAAGGGCCACGGGTTATGAACTGAGTTATTGGGTGCATTACTTCCCAGAATATGATAATTGAAATGTATGTCCATAGCCACCTTGGTAATGATTGAGTGATTGCCTTCTTGCCTCAAGCTGGTTCACATACGTGTTCTGTTCCCTGCACCAGATGATCACTTCAGGGGTTCACATGCAGCAGCTCGGAGGGAGGAAGAGCTGCCCCAGAGTCTGTATGCACTTTCTCTGCATCTGGCTTTCTGTGGCTCATTGAGCATCCAGGTGGCAGCTGCGAATTTTTGACATGCCAGAGTTTTATAGGGCAAGGGCAACCTCAACGTGTAGTGATGCACATCCCATTTGGAAGTGGCTCTTCAGGAAACTGACAAGGTAAAGCCCTAATTAGAAGGACCAGCAGGTCTCCCTTTACCCCAGGATGCTCCGACAGAGCTGTCACTGTCTTCCCCCAGGCAGGATCATCAGGCTGGAACATTGAGCAAAAAATATTTTGTTCAGTATTCAACATAAATAACTCTTATCATTAGCACTGTGACAAGTGAAAGGAGAACTGGTATGCCAAAAGATAGGGATTTATGCATCCTTGAAAATGATGAGCGATGCTGAGCTTTCGGCAGCTTGAGAACCAGCCTTATCTTCTGAGGATACTGCTGGAAACTGAAAATAAAGTTGGTATGAATCTTCAATTTCTGTGACTGATGTTTAAATGGATCCTCTGGGAATATTTTAAACTGGAGAAGAAATGGGAGTATGTGGCACCCCGTTCAAATATTGGGCTATGCTAGTACTTTTTTTTTTAGGCTTATTGACTTCTTTGAGGTTTGAAACATCTGTCTTAAAATGGAGGGTTGTAAATGGCTATCTACTTTGTTTGACGACATAATGTGACCTTGCATATTTAGATCCTGGACTTTTTGGAGAAAACAAAGAATTCTTGCATAGCAAACTGAACTCTATATATACGTGTGCACATACCACTTATTCCTGATGATTGACAGGAAATGTCACCAAATGGCCTGGCAGTTTCTTTAGTTGTTATGAAAGGCAAGAATCTTTATCTTAACTTCTTTTCATCAATAATAATTCTGTATTCACAAGGAAGGGAGAAACAGAATATAAACTGTCCTCCTTTGAAGGAAGCTGTGATGTAATGATTTGGTGGGCAACTTACATAGTTTAATTAAGCACTCTGATTAAATCAATGTGTATCCAACAGTTCAGGCTTGCAATCAGCTTAATCTCATTAATGTTGTTCTGGCCCCAATAATTGATTAATAATACATTATCATTTATGAATTATTGACTTCAAGTTATTATAATTGTGCCTGCTTTCCTCGTTGCACCTGCTGCCACATGTTAATTATGAAATCCTTAAGCATTTTTCTTGGGCTAACTTTACAGATAAAACTGATGGGGTTTTTTAATGAAGTGAGATTATCTTCAGTTCAGAGCTGGTTGGAATAATCAAGGCTTTCTCAATGTGGCACTGTTCACAGAAAGGGTGCCGTCATTTCAAAGGGAGGCTCAAAAAACGAAAAGACAGGCTTGGGGTTAGATAGTGAATCCTGTCAATATGGTGACTGATGCTGGAGTCTTAGGCCTTATTCCTTTATGGCCAAAGAATTCTTTTTCCAAGCTATCAAGTAAGTTCTTGTCATAACCTGAGGGAATAGGGATTTTTACCTGAAAGAGATGGGTGATTTTCCTGTCTTGTCTAGGGGAAGAGATTTTTTTTAAAAAAAGAGAAAGCAGAGCATATATCTTGGGGTAGAACAGATTCTTGGAACTGTTATCTTCAAGGAAATGTATTAGTCACTTGTCTACAGATATTTTTATATCTGTAAAACCAAACAAAATTATTCCAAGAAAAGCATCTTTTATAAAACCTGATTGAGACAGGTACTGAGTCTAATGTCACCATTCCTGACTTGGTGCTGATGCAGCTTCTGTCTGTAAGGTCTGGAAATTCCTATGGGTATCTCAGAATTCTAGAACTGCTTCAGGGAAGATGGGTTGGTGATATTCAGAGACATTCTCTTCAGAGAGGTCTTTGTGCCATGAAGATGAGACATTTCATCTAAGCTAGTTTAGGTATTCTGATTTCTACAATTTTCTCCAGTACCATTTCTTGTTCTTGTTTATGGTTATTAAAATCTGGCTTGAAATAGGCCGATTTGGGCTCAGGTCTTGCAGAAAAGTTAAAGCAAGATCTGGGAAAGATTTCATAATGAAAAACTACTGGCAATTGAAAGCTGCTGAGAGAGGAAGAATCAGTCTTCTCTAACAGTGTAGCCTCTGGTGAGCCAACCATGCTGCAATGGAAGATCATGAATCAAGAATATATGAGCAACATAAATTAAATGGTGAGTATGCAACAACAAAAATGAGGACGGAATGTCGGTAGTCTTTTGGTAGATCAGTTAGAATTATAAGCAGGGAGCTATTGGAATAAATAGGCCATGGTCCTTGGATAGAAAATCTGAGTCCATGTAGGAATTCTACAAGACCAGTGTATATCTTGTCTTGGAAGATGTAGATCTGGATAAAATGGCATTGAAAAATCTTGGCCTTAGATGAGTGTTGACTCAGTTGGCTGAGTCTTATTGTAGTCAGGGCGTTTATTGCAAGTTGTTTGAATAATGGCTTCCTTTTTTTTTTATACCAGCAGGGTTATTAAAACAAATGGCCAAACACAACCAACAAACTTTACCAATGTTCTGTATTTTTCACTTCTATAATTATATTCTATGGTATGAATACACTCACATTTCACGTTTATCTTTCTATTGGTCATAATTAGATATTTGTTGTTAAAAGTGAGGTTCTAGCATTTGAGTGAATGCTTGTTATAGACCAGATATGTATATAAAATGGAATTCTCGTGTCTAAGGCTATAGAGAAGTTTGACTTCACTTGGAAATTAGAGTAATATGGATGAGAGATGCCTCATGGACTGGTTTAACTTTTTAACTCATCGTTTTCTCATTTTTTTTTTTCTGGTATGGTATCTTCTCAGAGTTTGAATTGACATTTTGTTGGTTAGAACAAGGTGGGGCATCGATTCAACTCTTCCATTGGTGCACTGAATTTGTTCTTTTAACTGTCTTTACTCTTGATTTGTCCTTTCCCTATAATATCTACAGAGCATTTACCCTCACTGTGTAGTGCCAGCTGTGATGGAGTTCACAGTTTTAGAAGCCCTTGGGCCATATATTGGTATCATAATTCATTATTTTGTGTGCTATTTCTTCACCTATATCATGCAAATTTTATTTCTATCATATTGAGTACATTCTGGAAATGGATAGGGAAATCTTTGGCTTTGATTTGCTTTAGGAACATTTTAATGATTCATGAACTTTTTTTTTAACTTCTAAAAAATGTTAATATCAGCTTGTCTTGTTGCAGAACATAAATATAAAACTCCTACTGGGGTTTTTATTTGGATTTCATTAAAATTATATATCTGCTTAGAAAAATTTCCAGTTTTGTGATATTGAATGTTTCTATCTAAGAAGGTCCCATAAACATATTTCTCCAGTTAGCTAAAGCTCCCCAATAGTTTTCATAAAATTTCACAGGTTTGGAATAAATAGCTGGTTTATACATTATGATTTTGCTTTGGAAAATTTATATACTTGTGGGCTATTATAAATGATCTATGCTTTAAAATTCTTTGTAAAATGATTCCTTTTGGCATAGAAATATTTCTAGTAGTTTTGTTCTTAGAAAGTCAAGTGCACTATCATTAAAAATTTAAGTAATGCTTTCTTATTCATTATTTAGTGTTCCTCTATGGATAATCATATCATCTACCAATGACAGCTTTTCCCTTTCATTTTTGTGTTATAGCCTTCATTTTCTCTCATTTTTAATGCTCTCAGAATAGTTTTAATGGCATGAACAATGACAATAGTTACCTTTGTATTCGTTGTGATCTTAAAAAAATTTCAACCTTCCAACATTAACTGTGAAACCTACTGAAGTATGACAAACATGTATCTATATACCTGTGCGCGCGCCCGTGTGTGCACACACACACACGGACACATGAGTGAGAACATTTATTTATGAGATAAAGAAGATGCCTTTTAGCATTTCTATTCACTATTTGCTAAAATACTTTTTGAAACATGAATGGATATTGAATTTTACTCACTGTTTCTTCCCACATCTATTATGATTATCAGATGGTTTTTCTACTGTAATCTGATATTGAGATAAATTACATTAATTGATTTTTTTTATATTAAACTAAGCTCACATTCCTGGAACAAACCCATCTGTCATTACATATTAGCTACTGAATACACTGCTTGGTCAAAGTTGTGAGGTGGAGAATTTGCATATGTGCACTGATAGTTAAAAGAAGCTTGTAAATTTTCTTTTGCTGCCTTTGTTTACTTTGGATAACAGGGTTGAGCTTGTCCATTAAAATCAGGCTGAGTGATTCTCTGTCTTCCCATTATCTGGAAATGTCTATAGCTTGAGGGTCAGTATACTGCTATGATTCTCTGGGTCTGGTGTTTTTATGTGAGAAATTTTAACCTGGTGATTAAATTGCTTCCTTTTAAAAATATATTTTATTAATTTATTCATATTACATCTAAATTGTTATCTCATCCCTTGTATCCTCCCTTTCCTCCCTCCCTCCCATTTTCCCCTTACTCCCCTCCCCATGACTGTGACTGAGGGGACCTCCTCCCCCTGTATATGCTCATAGGGTATCAAGTCTCTTCTTGGTAGCCTGCTATCCTTCCTCTGAGTGCCACCAGGTCTCCCCTTCCAGGGGATATGGTCAAATATGGGGCTCCAGAGTTTGTGTGAAAGTCAGTCCTCACTCTCCACTCAAATGTGAAGAATGTCCTGTCCCTTGGCTAGATCTGGGTTGGGGTCTGAAGTTTACTGCACGTATTGCCCTTGTCTTGATTAACATTTTTCCTATTTATTTTTGAGATAAGATTGATAGGTGGTCTTGTATGTGTGTAAGGCTGCACATGTGTGTTAAGGTGCACAAGCATGTGTATATATGTTTGGGCCAGAGGTAAATTCAGATGATCTTTTGTAGGTGCTATGCATCCATCTTGTATAATCTCCTCATTCTCTCCTTTGTCTCTTCCCTCCCTCTCTCCCCCCCTCTCTCTGATTTGACTCTTCCTTTGTATGTCTGTAGTGATATAGCCCCTATGTGAACTGGATTTTGTCAACTAGACTAGGCAGATTGCCCTGGGAGCCCTGCAGATCAGTCTGTATCTGTCTCCCCACAGCTGGGAATATAAGCATGCAGCACCACATCTGGATTTTTAAAATGTGAATTCAGAGGTTCTCATATTAGTTTTCAGATAATGGCTAGTAGATTTTCAAGCTGCGTTGGTGATGTACATTTGAATTAAAGATCATGTCCTCATCCTTACACGGGAAACACTATTATCCTAGACTTATTTTTTTTCCTCTAATGCTTACTCACTTTTTCCTGATACAAATATTATAGACAATTAATTGTCTTCATTTCATTAAAATTTAATTATTATTTTGTGCTCATGGACATTTTGCATGCACATATGTACAACAATTTTTTCCTAGTGCTCTTGGGAGTAGAGAGAGGTGTGAATAGCCATGTGGGTGCCTGGAATTGATCTTAGATCCTCTAGAAGTACAGTCAATGCTCTTAACCCTTTGTTTTTCTTTACATAATTCTTCAGGTCTATCTTCTTGGCATTTTATGCTGTATTTTAATTTTTTGTCAAGTCTATTTTTTATCTAACATCCATTGCTGTTCATTAATTGATTTAAACATTAGGAGATCTTCCAGATTAAAAAAATTGATTCATCTATTTGATCATAAATTATTTTTATTATGAAAAAATTTTGAACTGCCTTTTACCAAGAGTATGGTAATTATTGAGGCTATTTTTATAGCCTGGTGTATGAATATTTTCTTAAATATCTAAGATATTCATGAAGGAATTTCTATCTTTTGAACATTCATTATGCTACCCTGTATGTATGCCTTAGATCCAACATGTCAATCTTTGTTGCTTAACTTTCCTATGTTTATCTACTCTTTTTTTATTACAAAATCTAACATCTGAGAAAATTATGTTTATTTCTTCATTACAACGAGGAGCTAAGTGTTCTTTAATGTGAGTAATAAATTTAGCTTTATCTATTTTGAGATATTGTTGATAATTATATACATATAAATGCAGAAGAAATACATCACATTAATTGAGGTATTGGTAATTGTATAGTGATTTTCTGTATCTCAATTGCCATAACATCACTTTGGTTGCTATTAATATTTGTAGTTTAACAATTTGTTGGACAAGTATTTGCATGGTATAACTATATCTAATATAGTATACCTTTAGGCATCTATTATAATTTTGTGTGATATTGTTTATAGTATGCTTTATGACTATTGATTGCTCATATGCCCATTTACCTGGGTCACAAAGAGGAACACACTGTAACTTTGTACAAGATTCCTCCTGACAGAATTTCTTCTACTCATTTCCTGACAGTATGCTTAACCTGGGCCAACATTAAATTATAACAATTACTTAGTGATTTTCAAGCTAGATCGATAATATAAATTTCAATTAAAAATTTAGCTAGATAATGTGAATGTGTGTGTGGCTTTTCCAAAACAGCAACAGAATTCAGACAAGGTAATGTTCTTACTATTCCCTTAGTGAAGTGGTTTTGGCTCCCTTTGTAGAATATGTGTAGCTTGTTTGGTGCATCAATATTTACAACAGTCTCCTTTTAAAGGCTCCACTTTGGCCTGACTTTATGTGTTCTCTTATATCTCCTGTGACCTTTCCTTTTGTCAAAATGAAACTTGAATTGTCTTGGGGTTTTTAGGAGACTCTCAGGGCTAAAGGCGACTTCGTTCCTCCATTATTCCTGGTCTTCTGTTGTCACTTTGTTTTAGAGTAGAACACATTTCCTTTATAAGGTATATGTGGTGACACTTCGCATTTTATTAATCATGTCTGGTACTCTTTTTTTTCCTTGGGATTAAATGTGAGTATCTCATTCATTTCCAGGAAGAGGAGAGTCTTTTTGCAAAATATTTTTTCATGACTTATTTTCAGAATCGCTATAGAAATTGGAAAAGTGGTATGATAAAATACTAGAAACAAAAAGTGGCTTGCTTTTTCATGGTCATACAAACAACTGAATATCGTTATAAATGGATATGAAATCTGTCAGTAGTATGCCATGCCCAGAAAAATATCAGGTCATCACATTTGGTTCTAAAGTGGCTTTGTGAGCCTCCATATAGTTACATGAAAGAACTCTGTTCGAACTCCAACCACCATCAGGAGAATTATTCATTTGGCCAACAGATGATGTCAAGGATAATCTGACTTTGCAGATATGAATATAGTTTTAGAAGTCAGTGGCTTGGGCAAAAATCCCACCTGGACATTAGTTCCAAATGTGTCTAAGTCTTTGGGTTCATCTGTGACCCATTCCATATCCATGCATAGAGTTAATCTCTCAAAGGGCAATTCCTATGGTTCTTCTTTGCTTGGAAGTCTTTATACTCAACACCAGAACTGTGACACCTGAAGCTATTTCTTTTACTGTATTAACATCATAGATTATTGTGTTCAGTTGTTCATAGTCTTTCACAAATTTAATTGTCTTAGAATTGACTTCTTTTCATTATATTTTCTATTTTAAGTATATTTTATTAATTTATTCATATTACATCTCAGTTGCTATCCCATCCTTTGTATCCTTCCAGTCCTCCCTCCCTCCCATTTCCCCCTCACTCCCTTCCCCTATGACTGTGACTGTGGAGGACCTCTTCCCCCTGTATATGCTCATAAGGTATCAAGTCTCTTTTTGGTAGCCTGCTATCCTTCCTCTGAGTGCCATCAGGCCTCCCCATCCAGGGGACAGGGTCAAATACGGGGCTTCAGAGTTCGTGTGAAAGTCAGACCCCACTCTCCACTCAACTGTGAAGAATGTCCTGTCCATTGGGTAGATCTGGGAAGAAGTTTGAAGTTTACTGTATGTATTGTCCTTGGCTGGTGCCGTAGTTTGAGCAGGACCTCTGAGCCCAAATCCACCCATCATAATGTTATTTTTGTAGGTTTCTAGAACCCTCTGTATCCTTCTGTTTCCTCATTGTCCCATGCTTCTCTCACCTAGAGTCCCAATAGGATGTCCTCCCCTCTGCCCACTTTCCTGATAAGTGAAGACATTCATGGGACATGCCCCTTGGGCTAGTGTCCAGAGATAAATGAGTATGTACCATTTGACACTTTTTTGCTTCTGGGTTAACTCATTCATTATGATCATTTCTAGTTCAATCCACTTGTTCACAAATTTCAGGAATTCCTTGTTTTTAATAGCTGAGTAGTATTCCACAGTGTAAATGTACCACAGTTTCTTTATCCATTCTTCTACTTAGGCTGTTTCCAGGTTCTGGCTATTATGAATATATTTTCTATTTTCTATGTACAGGTTGACATGTCTTGCATTTTGGGAGTAGCTTAAGTTGCTAGATATTAAACTCTATGATGCACCACTGTGTTTCCTGGAGAGCCAGGTTATACATGGTGACTGCACAGAGAAGATTGATAGGTGCTTTTACAGCATGGTGTTTCTATGGCTATAAGAAAAAAATAGAATCATATGTGTGTCTCATTTGGTTAGTCATTTAAATAATTTGAACAATTTTAATTTGGTATTATGCACTGGATTAGGTAGTAAGGATGTTCTGATTAACATTTTTCTGAAAATTAAAAACACAAATATGTTTATATGTGGCATATATTATGAAAATTTATAAAAATTCAAGATATAGTATAAAGAAGGGACTTGAAAACTATGCTTGGGAGTAAAAGAATTCAAATAAGACTGGAAAGAACTAATATTAGCGTTAAGGTATAGAACTCTTCCAGATGTTCCTTAGTTTGGCAGAGTGCACACAGTGCCCCCCTTTGGGTTGGGAGGTTACAGTGATCAAAGAGCCTCTACTTAACTCATATATATTACTTGATTCATTAATTTAATTCATATTGCATCTTTAGGTACCAGGGAATTCCTCAGAGATGTATGTCTATATGTTTTCTGATTTTTATTTTAAACAGTTTTGAGTACTTTCATACTAAGGATAAGCATTCAATAAACTAAAAAAACTAGCACAGAAAATGCGATAATATCCATAAATTGGATTGTGATGATAAATTGGTTGTGATGATAAAGAATAAGAAGGAAAGAATCTTCAATAAGGATGTCCTCTTTGAATAGTAAATTTTAAGCCAATGTCCTAAGAGCAAGAACTCAATATTTGAGAAAGGGATTGGGGAAGGGTGTGGAGGCATGGATGAGAGGACTCAGGGCAGGGGGGATAGCATGTGACACACAGCATGAACAGGGTTGGAGTATTCCAGGAATGAAAAAGGAAGCCATAGAGATTATGGAAAAGAACATGAACAGGCTTAGCAGGAGACACAGCTTGGAGGCACTATAGTCAGAATCAATATTAACTTCAATTTTAAACTGTAGATAGTGGGTAATCTCTGAAGGATTTGAAATTTTTAAAAAAAATTTTTACATTCTATATGTATGTATGTTTGTCTGCATGCATGTATGTTCATGTACCACCTGTGTACCTGTTGTCCCAAAGATGAGTAGAGGACAGCAGATTCCCTGAAACTGTAGTTACAGATAATTGATTGTGCACCGTAATGTGTATGCTGAGAACTGAAACTGGGTCCTCTGTGAGAGTAGCAAGTGTTCTTAACTGCTGAGCCATCCTCCTGCCCCATTTGCTTTAGATATTCTTAAAAAATGTTCCTAACAAATAGGAGTCTAGAGGAGAAGAGGCACATTACGATGTGTCTCAGTGTGTAAAAATACTTGGTATATAAGCAGGAGGAAGTGAGTTTGAATCCACAACACGCTCATAAAAGCCACGTGGGCCTGCAATGCTGCCCATGTTAGTTTGGAAACCTTGTACAGTGGCGTATGGAGGAAGGAGGATCTCTGCTCTTTCTGGCTTCCAGCCAAGATCTTCATTCAGGTAGAGACAATGTCTCAAGAGAATATGGCAAAACGTGATAGGGGCACATGCCTGATATCCTTTCCTGACACATATGTACATGCACATTATACTCACAAAGATACGTACACATATACACACATGGAGGAGGAGAAAGGGAGGGGAAAAGGAAGGAGAGGGAGAGAGAGAACACACACACACACACACACACACACACACACACAGAGAGAGGGGGGGGGAGGGAGGGAGGGAGGAGAGGCAGTGAGTGAGTGACAGCAATAAAGTCACAGAGAGACAGAATGAATTAGGGGTTTGAGGATGTTACATTTTTGTCAGTAGTAAGTATTAGAGGGCTGGGAGTTAAGAGAGCAGGAAAGGAAGATCACGGCATGGCAACAAGGAGAGAGGAAAAAATATTCGAGAAGCGTTTGTGTAAGAAACAGTAGGAAAATAGGAGACACCTATGGATGACAGGCACAGTGTGGACTTTTTTTTTTAAACCTCAAAATTCAGCAAGAGTGGGAGCATTTTGCAGAGGATGGATAAGTTACTGCACAACTTGTAATCTTGAAGTTTTGCAGAGTACGAGAGACAAGAATGGTGTGTAGGTGGACATTCAGTCCTATCTGGAACTGGTAGAACAGTCAAGACTTGAATAAGAGATGAACATATTTTTTGGAAAATAGCATTTCTGCAATTTGCTAACCTACGTGGTGGCGAATCAGGTTTCACACCTGGGAGTCCTTGCCTCTGCTGCCAGCCAGCATTGCTGTGTCTCTGAGTTGGCCAGTGACACAGCCCACTAGGCATCAACACAGCCATCTCCCAACCACTCAACTCGATGGGCATGGAACAGATAATGTTCATTTCCTTGGCGCCTGTTGGTTAATGGTCACCAGGCAAAGTGATGGCCAAAAGGAGGCTGTAGTGGAAATATTAGCTGTTATTTGATAATAGGTTGCATAGATCCCAGAGGCAGTAGTGTACTGTATGTGCATGTGGGTGTGTGTGCACATACATGTGTACACTCAGGATGGAGGGCAACTGATGGAGGGCAACGTCTGGTTTGGTAGCTTTCTTGTACCTTTATGGGAAACACCTTATGTACTTTCTCTATCCACAAGTCCTAGACTTACAGTGACTGAAGAAGTGGGCACAGGTGAGAGAATACTTTTAATTCTGTTTAGGACAACATTGCCCAACTTCATGTGAGCTATAGAAAATCACCCATTCCCTTGATAAAGTGTATCTGGTCTTTCTTTCTTTCTTTCTTTCTTTCTTTCTTTCTTTCTTTCTTTCTTTCTTTCTTTCTTTCTTTCTTTTCTGATGACAGCTGCTGTGACTAGGGTGAGATGGACTTTCAAGGCAGGTTTAATTTGCATCTCTCTATTGGCCACAGATGCTCAAACATTTATTGATCATTTGTATTTCTTTCTTTGAGAATTGCCTTCAAAGTGCTAATACATGGCTGTTGGGAATGCAAACTGGTTTAGACACTGTGGAAATCAGTGTAGGGGTTTCTCCAAACACAAAAAAGGAGAACAACCATGTGGTCCAGCTCTACATACCCCTGGGTGCATACCAGAAGGAACCTTAGCCAGCATACCATAGAGATATTTGCTTCTCTACTTATAATAGTTGGGAAACACATATACATATACCTCATATACATACACACATGCACATATATATATGTATGTGTATATACTTATGTACATGTATGCACACATATATGTATATGTACATATATGCACATATGTATATATGTATATATATAATGAAACTACTCAGCTATAATTCAGGAAAATTATATACATACATGTGTGTATATGTAGACATATGTGTGTGCATAGATTATGTATGCTTGCATATGTATATGTATATATGATTCTGTAACTGCGGCTAGGTCAGAAGCTCATTTTAAATCAGAAAATATGGAAAACAGAGAAGAATGATTACAGCTAAGAATAAAGTATACCAGAGAAGTTAGAATAGAATTAGAGTAGATTAGCCACAGTCCATTGGAAATAAACCTATGGGTCTGGGGAGGCAGCCCAGTGAATAAAGTATTTCCTATTTAAACACGAGGACCTGAATTTGGATTCCCACATAAAAAGCCGGGCTTATTTGCACATGCCTGTAACTTCAGCAATAGGAGGCAGAGAAGATTGGATCTCAGGAGCTTGCTGGCCAGCCATGGTTGCTGAAATGGAAAGCTTTGGGGGAGAGGAAAGGCCACACTGCATGTCCTGCATATTTTGTGAGAGGTGTTATTGTGGGGTCAGCAAGTGAGGAAGAGAGCAGAAGAAGGATTTGAGGGCAATGGTCAAACTAAGGACATTCTTTTTTTTTTTCCTGGATTTTCCTTTTAAAAAAATTTGTTTACTTTGCATCCAGATTGTAGCCCTCTTTCCAGTCCCCCCTTCCTCCATTTCCCCCTATGCCCCACCCCTAGTCTTCAGAGAAGAGGAGCTCTCCTCCCCTACCAGCTGACCCCAGCCTATCTCTTCTGGACTGTCTATATCCTTTTCTCTGTGGCCTGGCAAGGCAACCCCACCAGAAAGAGATGATCGATTTGCTGGCAATAGAATCTAAGGCAGAGACAGTACCTGCTCCCCTTACTAGGTGAGCCACACGGAGACTAAGCTGCCTATTGGTTACATCTGAGCAGGGGCCTGGGGCCTCCCCGTGCATAGTCCTTGCTTGGTACATCAGTTTCCACAGGTTCCCATAGGCCCAGGTTTGTTGGCCCCTCTGGGTCCTTCTATTCCTCTCCGTTGCCACTCTTCCATAAAGTTCCCTGTGCTCTTCCCAAAGTTTGCCTGGGAGACTCAGCTTCTGCTTCTATTCCCTACTGGGTGGAGTCTTTCTGAGGACCTCTATGGTAGGCTCCCATCCTGTTCCCACTCTTCAACAGCTTCCAATGTCTATTCTATTTGCCCTTCTGACTGGGAATTAAGCATTCTCCCTCGGGTCCTCCTTGTCACTTAGCTTCTTTATGTCTGTGGGTTGTAGTGTGGTTATCCTGTATTATATGGCTAATGTCCACTTATAAGGAAGTGCAAAAAGCTGTCCAGGACAGAAAGTGATACAGTAAGCAAAGAACCTGCTCAGCACCTCTGGGAGAGCTGAGATCACAATGGTCAATGTTGACAGGGCATAGATCAGGGAAATTGAAAGAGTAGAGAGATAAAAAGGAAGCCTAATGCCACAAACTTTAGACGTGGGACCAACTGAGCTCTTACCTAATAAACTTCTGAGATTCCCAGCACGAGAGACCAATTTTCCTCCCAATGGTGGGATAGTACTAGCATTTAGTCCTTCATGTAGGACACTGAAGGTTACAGCACTTTTGAGTCATTGTCGCACAGGAATACTCATGCTTTGGATGTAGAACTTCTGGTCTGGACGTAAATGGCACCAGAACCTGGTTTGATTTTGTTCATTCATTTTAGGGCGTGATGGAAGCTGCCTGTGAGAGAATCAATCTTAAGCATATGTCCTCAGAAATGTTTGTTTACTTAGCATTTGCCTATGTTTTCTTTGCAATGTCAGCTGCTTTTCTACACATAAACCATTGTGAGCATATGGCACTTTGAGGTGTGTCACAGAAAATTCAGCTGAGTTTGTTAATTGCCAAGAAAGACAGGTATAAAGCCCTGAAAGAAGCCAGAATGCATCTACAAATGAACCTGAGGCAGGTGTGACTTGCCTAATTACTCAGTGATGTGAAAAGAACAGCCATCCTAATTTATTTACACTCTACTCTTAGAATATGAGGATGCATAGAGACTGTCAAGTAGGATGTGTTGTGTGTTGCCCCAAGGCCTCTTGGCTGTGTGTTTTATTTACTTTACAGTATTAAAATATGTCTCATTCTTTGAGAATTGAATACGTTGCATTTCGGCCATATTCACTCTTCTCCCATCTTATCCGCATCTCCACCCTCCCATTCTGTATAGGTCCCAATATGTGTCCTCATTCCTTTTTTTAAAAATTCATAGCATTTAGTTGTTGCTTCTTATAAACTCTTGGATGTGTGGCTGTTCATTAGATCTACCAGAGGCCATATCCTTAAAACCAATCTAAACCAACTCAAACCAACCCAACCCAACCAAACAAACAAAACTGAACCCCCTTTCTGCCAGGACTTATCAATTATAAATAGCTCCTTAGCAAGAGATGGGATTTCTTGCCTACGTACTACTTCTACTTTGGGCTTTTGTCTATTTAATACAGTGTCTCACTAACAAAGTAATAGTAGTTAGGTTCCCCACTAGGGCCTTTGATCTGTCTGGCTACAGGTTCCTGGCTCTAATAACTGTGACAATATGGGATCCATCTTGTGGAGTGAACCTCAAATCCAATTAGAAAACAATTGGTTGTTCTCATGATGTTCGTACCAATCTTATACCAGAAGACATCTCTTGTCAGGACAGTCCTCTTTGTAGCTTTCAGGGTTCACAGCTGGAAAGGATTAGTGATGCCCTTTCTTCTTATAGTTGCATGTATAGCACTTTCCAGTGCTATGAAACCTAGACAATATGGATGGAGGTTTCAGGTCAATACCAGTTTGCTCTCTCTACATTTCTGGATTCAAGTATGTGATTGGGTCTTACTGACAAGTTCTGGAGAGTAACCAAGAGCAATTACAACAGCCTCAAACATTTTAAAGTCTATGAGACTTACAAGCCAACTACTCCAGTGCGTGGAATGCGTTTTGACTCTAGGCTTTTCATTTGTTATTCTGTTAGCATGGTTGCCCTATTGTAGGGAAACTCAATTTATGCTCTTTTAATAAATGCATTGTTTGTACTTTAGGAAACATCTGCAGTAGTGGGTTTTTTTTTATATAATTCCTTCAGAAGTTCTTTAGTTTGTTAGTTACTTCTCCCCATTTTCTTCTTTCAGTCTGCCGTCCCACCTCACCCCACTTAACTCCTTTTGTTCCGTTATTCCCCATTCTCCCTCAGCATCACTATGATCTATATTCATTTTATTAAAGTCCTCCTTATTTTACATCCTTACTAATTTCCTGAACTCTGTGGGTAATCAGATAAAACACACACATCTAAATATTCAAAGATAATTTCCAGAAATGAGAGCACATGTGATGCTTGTCATTCTGCATCTGGGTTTCCTTACTCCAAAGGACTGTTTTTTGGCTCTTCCATTTACCTGTGAACTTCATAACTTCATTTTTTTCTTAACAGCTATATTCAGCTGTTAAGAAACAGAATGTTTCTATTCTGTAAATAGAATGTATATGGAATATTACTTATTCTATTGTGTAAATGTGCCATTAAAAATCCATTCATATTTTGATGGGCATCTAGGCTATTGTCTTTCTTTGGCTCTTGTGAATAGAGCTGCAATGGCCATAGATGAGCAAGTGTCTCTGTGTAGTTTATGGAGTCTTTTGGGTCTATTCCAAAGAGTGGTATGGTTGGATCAGGTAGTAGACAAATTCTTGCTTAGTAGATATATTTCTAGCTTTTTAGGAAATTTCACACGGATAGTATGGAGTGGCTGGGTCAGTTTGCATACACTCCCAGCAGCTATGAATAAATATTCCCTTTTTCTAACATTCACATTAGCATTTGTCATCATTTTTTAAAATCTTAGTCATTCTTAATGGGGTAAAATAAAATTGTAAATTAGTTTTATTTGCATTTTCCTCATGGCTAAGGATGCTTAACATTTTATGAGGTATTTCTAGTCATTTTTATTTCATCTTTTCAAAACTCCAGTTCTAGTTACATCAGGACTGACGTCTTCCTTGAAGTCAGGCAAGGCAGCCTAGTCAGTGTGAAGTGATTAAAAGCAGGCAACAGAGTCCATGCCATGGACAGCACCCACTCAACTTACTAAGGGACCCACATGAAGATCAGACTGCCCCTTGGTTGCATATGTACAGGGGGCCTAAGTCCTGTCCATGCATGCCCTTTGGTTGGTGCTTCCATTTCTCTAAGTCCTCATGGGTCTATGTTAGTTGACTTTGTTGGTTTTCTTGTATCCTCTGGGGCTTTCTATTCTCCTCTCCCACTCTTCCACAGGACTCCTTGTACTCTGTCTAATGTTTAGGGGTGAGTCTTATGTGCTGGAGTGGGTGGGTGGGTGTGGCTCCCCTTTTCTGAGGACAAGGGGATGGAGACAGGTGCTAGAAGATGGATGTAAGGGACCAGAAAGATAGGAGAGAGGGGCTACAATCAGGATGTAAAATGAATGTATAAGTTAAAAATAAGAGTATGGGGATGCAAGCTATCCAGATGAGACCTGATAGGCTGTGGTCATATAGTAGGGGAGGAGTGCCCCTTCTGTTTGAGGTCTAGGGGAGGGGAATAAGGCAGAAGAGGGAGGAAGGATGTGAATGGGAAGATACAAGTGAGGTGGTAACAACTGGGATGTAATCTGAATAAGTTATAATAAATTTAAAAATAAAGTAATAAAAAAGAAAAAGGATTATCAAGTCTCTTCTTGGTAACCTGCTGTCCTTCCTCTGAGTGCCACCAGTACAGCAGGTTACCAAGAAGATACTTGATACCCTATGAGCATATACAGGGGGAGGTAATCCCCCTTAGGAACAGCCATAGGGGAGGGGAATAAGGGGAAAATGGGAGGGAGGGAAGAATGGGAGGATACAAGGGATGGGATAACCATTGAGATGTAACAAGAATAAATTAATAAAAAAATAAAAATTAAAAAAAGAAAAAGGAAAAGAAAACTCTAGTTCTATTCTATGTCCCATTTCAAAAATTAGGTTGTTGTCTTGATTATTTTTTAGTTGTTTGTATATTCTTGATACTGTCAGATATACATTTGGTAAATAAATTTTTTCTGATTCTGTAGGCTGCCTCTTCACTTAGATGATGGTGTCCTTTGCTGTACAGAATCTTTTTAGTTCCATGTGTTTCCATGTGGCAATTGTTGGTCTTTATATCTATGCTGTCAAGACCCTGCTCTGAAAGTTCTTTTCCATGGCCCTAAGTTTAAGTTTGCCCTCTACTTTCTTGCCTAGTAGGTTTAAGGTGTTGGGTATTATGTTAAGGTCCTTGATCCATGTGGAGTTGAGTTTTGTGCAAGGTGAGAGATAAAGGCCCACTTTCATTCTTCTCCATATCCAGTTTGATTAGAGTCATTTGTTATTGATACTGTCTTTTCAACAATGTTTACTGTTGGATTCTTTATCAAAAATCAGGTGGTTGTAGGAGTATGGGCTTATAGTAGACCCCGAGCTCTACTGCAGTGATTGATTATTTTATTTTTTTTAAAAGAAATTCCATGGTGTTTTTATTACCATGACTCTGTAGTATAACTATAGTGATATCTGTAAAAGTTTTTTTAAATTGTTCAAGATTTTTCAAGGTATCCCATATCTTTTGTATTTCTAGACAAAATTCAAGATTATATTTTTAGTTTCTGAAGAAGTGTATTGAAATTTAGCTGGAACTGTGTTGGATCTTGTAGAATCATTTTTGGTATTTTCATAATATTAACCTAACAATCCATGGACGTCTTCTGGTATCTTCTTAAATTTATCTTTTCAGTGTACAAGTCTTCCACTTTCGTGGCTAGGCATATTTTAAGAATTTAATATTCTGAGGCTAGTGTGAAGGGTATATTTTCCTTGAATTCTTTCTCAGCATGTGTGCCATTTGTATGTAGGAAACATAATGACTTTGTGTGTTAATTTTGTATTCCAAACTCTTCTGAGTGCAGTTATCAGATGCATGAGTTTCATTGTGGAGCCAATAGGAGTTTTTATGTATTAAATAGTGGTAAATACAAATAAAGATGCTCTGACGTCTTCCATTACTTTTTGTACCCACATTATCTCCTTCATTTCTTTTATTTCTTTAGTTAGGACCTCAAGCTCTTGATTTAATAAGGGAATTTGAACATCCTTTTCTTACCTGATTGTAATAGAAATACTTTTGGACTTTCTAAGTTTAGTATGATATTGACTATGGACTTGCTGTATATTGTCTTTATTATATTGATATATGTCCCCTGTATTTCTAGATTCTTCAGGACTTTTATACAGAAGGAATATTAGATGTTGTAAAGCACCTTTTCTGTATCTAATTAGCAATTTGTGTCTTTTATTCTATTTATGTGGTAAATTATCTTTATTGATTTGTGTATTTGAACTATTCTTGAAACTCTGGAATAATGTGGATAATCTTTTTGATATTTTTGTATTGAGTTTGCAAGTATTTTAGTAAGCTGTTTTGCACTCATGTTCTTTAGAGAGATTGACTGATAATTTTGCATATTCTTTCTCCTAATTTGGTTATTTTGTTGTACTTTGCTAGCATTTTTATATTAATGCTCTAGAATTGGTTACTTACTGCCTGTGCTATCCTGGGTATGTTTACATTTCTTTTCAGACTTAAGTATTCCTTTCAGTATTCTTTCATCATGGAACATTTAATGTATACTTTTATTATGACCAATGGTTTTCCAGGGTATAGTAGTGCATTTCAGCATCTGTGGTCTTTCATAACTTGTAAAGCATCAATCTAAGCCATCCTGGCTTTCAGAGTGTCCTTTGAAAGTTAGATATTATTATAATGGGTTTGCCTCTGTATGTGAGCTGATACTTCTCTCTTACACCTTTCAATAGCTTTTCTTTTTTTGTACATTTGGTATTCTGCTTTGTATATGATATGGGGAATTTCTTCTGTGGTTCTCTCTATTCAATGTCCTGTATACCTCTTGGATCTTGGTAGACATATCTTTCCTTAGAGTAGGGATTTCCCCCAACTCCATGATTTTGTTGAAAATATTTTCTGTGTTTTGGGGCGGCATTTCTTTTGCTCCTTCTACACATAGGTTTACTATTTTTGTAGTATCTGATGGTTTTTAAATGTTCAGTTCATAAGACATTCAAAATTTATTTGACATATTTTTTTCTTTCTTTTTTTTGTTTTTGTTTTTGTTTTCTGTTTGTTTTGTTTTTGAGACAGGGTTTCTCTGTGTAGCCTTGGCTGTCCTGGAGTCACTTTGTAGACCAGGCTGGCCTCAAACTCACAACAATCCACCAGCTTCTGCCTCTCAAGTGCTGGGATTAAAGGCATGTGCCACCACACCTGGCTGACATTTTCTTTGACTGAGTGATCCAATTGCTCTACCTTTTCTTCAAGACCTGACAGGCTCTCTTCTATTTGATGAGGCTTACCTCTGAGTGCTTTTGTTTGAATTCTTGAAATTTTCATTTATAGCTTTATTTCATTTTGGCTTTTATTGAGATTATATATTTTCATTATATTAAATTTTCATATATTGTATTGTTTTATTATTTCATTAAATTGTATATATTTTTAAGGTCTTCATCTGACATTTATTCATACACTCTTTTACTTATTTGAATGCTTTTTATTGCTATTTTGGAATAATTCTTTCATATATCACCTAAGTTGCTCTATTAAGGGAATATTACTTTGGGAGTACTAATTTTTCACAGAGATCAATTATCTTTATGTTCATACATTTGCAGTGGGGCATAGGCATCTGGAAATGGGTGTTTGGTAGAGGTTTCCTGATATGGAAATCTTGCCTCTCTTCATTGAATGAATGTTTGGATTTTTATTTCATCATATGCTGATTTTTTCTGTTGTAGATCAGCTAAATGGGGCTGATGATTCAGTCTTGGGGTAAGTCAGTGTTGATGTTCTCATAAGATAACAGAAGTGGTCCCAGCTCAGCTCAGGATAGTTGGTGTTTCTACGTCCAAGAGAAGACCTTCTGTAGAGTTAGAAGGTTTTCACAGCCAATCCTCAGGAGTCTGGAGAAGGTACTCAGGACTTGTCCCCACACTGCAGTGTGGATGGAATAGTGGTAGGAGTCTGGAATCCTTACCTGAGATCACCAAGAGAGAGAGAGTCAGAGGAGCAGTGAGTGAGTGAGGTCACATGGTACTCAGATAGCCTGTGGCGTTAGGTGGGGTTGGTAGCATGAGCCTAGGATTGCTTTCTGGATAGGGAGGACCACCAAGTGACATAGAACAAGCAGTCCTCAGGCAGCCCTTATGGGTGGTACAGTTGGAAGCACAAAAACCCGCCTGGAAAGAGGGACTTGAGAAAGGCTGGCATGTGGCATGCAGTCTCCAGGCAGGTTGTGGAGTTAGGTGGAGAGAATCTAGAGCCCTTACCTGGTGGGGGGCAAAAGTGTGTCCCAAGGGTAGTATTAGTTGGATTCACACACCTAATATCTACCTGGGTGGGGAAGGGTGAAGCATAGACCTTGGTTGATAGTGCAGTTGGTGATAATAGCCTTACATCTGAAGAGGGGATTGGAGGGAAGGCATGGGACATATGGTTCTCAGATAGGTCTCAGGTGTGGTTTGAGTTGGTGGTGTAGGTATAGGGTCCCCTATCCCTTAAGGGGTTGGTGTTAGAAGGCTAAAGCATGGGTTCTGAACATGCAGTCCTCAAGCAAGCCATGGTGTGTGTGTTGGATGGGGGGTAGGTGATGTAGTAGGCTGTGCTTTTTTTCTTTTTTTAAATAGGAGAGTATGTCACTTAGTGTTTTAGATTCCATAGATAGATTCCATTGATCCTAAATGGTGTGAGCTTGAGAAGATCTTTGTTTGAAGTCTTAGCTTATATTTTCAACATTTTTCTAATATACGGGAGACCAAAAGTATAAAGAAAATTAAGGCATTGAGCACAGATCTTCCTTCTCATTCTTCACTCCAATCATAAAGATTCTGGCTCCTATGTATGATGAATCAAATTAATGTTGATTGTGGCTTTTCTATAGGAAGAGAAAAAACATGGAATAAGATATGACAACTTAACAATGAGAGAAGTGGGGAGAAGAAGAGGATGAGGGAAGAAGAAGAAGAAGAAGAAGAAGAAGAAGAAGAGACAGAGACAGAGAGACAGAGAGACACAGAGACACAGAGACACAGAGACACAGAGAGAAAGAGACAGAGAGAGACACAGAGACGACAGAGAGAAACAAAGAGATGAAAGAAAAATGTTGACATCTAGATACACTGCGTGAAAACTGCTTGGCAATTATCTGAACCAGTTTTGCCACTTCTCTGTTAAGATTGCATTTAAAATACATATTTGAAAAATCATTATTCAAAAAGAAAACTAGTCTTACAATAGGAGTAAGATGATTTGTGCCAGAATAGAAAACAAAGCAAAACCAAATAGTAGTCTGAATAGTAAGCTTGAGAAAAATGTATGGACGTGGAGACAGACCAGGTTACTGGTGAAAATCTGTGGAGATGAGCAGTATGCTTCTGTGAGACAGAGACAAGGGTGGAACCTGACAGAAAACACGGTGTGAAACTGGTAAGAACATTTCCATTACTGAAAGCCAGAGGAGGAAGCTCCAGAACTAGCTTAGAGAAGAAAAGAAGGATTCTCAAGTCCAGGCAGGACACATGGAAAGAGAACACAATTTGGGGCAAGCTAATTTTCTGTCCCAATGAAGGCACTGCCCAACCACTCTTTAGCAGCCTTCTCAAGCAAAGAGCACCAGGATTCTATTGGTGAGGAAAAGATGATAATAACAATGTATTCTGAACTTGGGGGAATAGTGTACAATGAGGGAAAACTACTAGGTACAACAATCAAACATGTTGGGCTCTAAAAATGACATGATTAATAATTTGAGAGATTTTGAAAGTTACACATACTTAAAATGGCCAGGGAAGGAAGAAAGAACATAGAGTATAAATATAGAATAAAAGTCTGTAAAGTCCAGCAATCACTTTTAAAAAACAAAGCCAAGACATTGTTTAGGAATGAAAGCAAAACATATCCAGAAAATAAAACCACAATAGACAAATTTGTTTGCTATTTAAAAACAGTTGTATCATTTAGAAAATAAACAAGGGACATATATGAAGACATTATACAAGATTTAGCACCAGAAGAAAGACAGGTAAGAAGAAATTAAAAGGTCTCAGCTTCAGAAAGAGCATGGAACACAAAGTAAAAGTGATGTCTTAAAAGCCCAGATAGATTTTCCCATAAGGCTGAGGAGTTCATAAGACACGAATTCCTGAATTGAAGATAAGAATGCTTATCACCCGGACACACTGAGATGCAACTGTGAAACAGAAAAAAAAAAAAAAAAAAAAAGGAAATTCTTAAGCTCTGCCAAGAAAGAAAGCAATAAAATGGCTCAGTTTTAGTGTCTGTTTTCTAAAATGCAACAACAAAGTGTTAAGTTGGGGGAAAGACCTTAAAGGAAAAGTATGAGAAAGGAAATTCAAGAATGACTTACAAGGAAGCTGTAAGTGTTGAGTGGGAGCTCACAGTTGATGTAAAGTAAGGCCACTTCTCCCCTGTCTGTTACTACCTATGGGAACAATATTGAGTCACAGAATTGTACATCATCTAACATGCAGCATATGGAATGTTTTCTGCTTTCCCCCACTTTATGGATCAAACCCAAGATCCTCATATATGACAGACAAGTGTTCTGCCACCAAATTACAAGTCTGGTCCTTTGAGTTCATTTTGACAAACTCACACCGTCTTCCATTATCTCAACTCTCATGGGGATGGCTAGTGTCTACCATGACAGCTCCATGTGCTTTGGTTGGAGGGTGTTGACTCAGAGAGGAGTGAGAACATGTGGTCTACTTGTCTGGTAAGAAAGAAGGCCTAAACTCAGGATCCCATGAAAAGGTTGACTGGCTGCTCTGTCTGTTGTGATGCACAGCCCTGGGTGTTTGTATATGGGAGGAGCCTTGACACCAGGAACGCAGGAGCTCATACAGGGCAGGGGAGCTCAGCTCTCCTCTCTTGCTCAGGTTCTTGTGGCTGCTGCTTTTCCCAGACTAACATTTTGCTCTACAGGGTTGGGTTACATTTCCAAAAGTCTGGTGCATACTTCCCCATTTTGAGTTGCTAATCAGCTCTCCCTAGAACTTGTAACAGAAGCCCCTGAGCTTTTGCTGATTCAAGTAGAACAGAATATAAACTTATTACGGGGCATAAAGCATGAGACAATCCAACTGAAACAAGTTCAGAAAATAAATTTCATTTAGCACTAAATGAATAATCTTCTCCACTCCTTGGGCAGACGGGAACAAGGCGCCTGTCTGGAATCAGAACTGTGGCGTCCGAGTTGGCAAGTGGTTGCGCTTCTATTACCCAGTACTTTTGCTTCAGAAAGGGGAGGAGAAGGGTTCTAGTGGGTGCATGATTTCTGGGTTGTCTGGACACTCTCCAAGTCTGATGGATGATTCACATGATGGAAACCCAAAACCAAGAATAAATTACCCTTCCACCTGCTTTTCCATTTATGGATAGACTATGAACACCATGGAACTTGTTTAAGTGAATACATGCCCACTGGCCCATTTTCTTAGGGTGCAGGGGCTATTTCCAGGCCCTCGGAATGAGGACAGAATTAACACCACTCTTATTAGGAGAATATACAAGATGGGTCTCTGTTCTGGTGCTGACTAATCATTATTGTGTGCTTGACTGAGAATTGTCTAGAAGGCCAGTGACATGTTCTCTGTGTGTTCCACTGTGAATATGGGCAGCAGCACAATTCAGGCTTGAGGCTCTCGGTGGGAAAGGAGAGAGCCAGCTAGCGTAGGCAGTTTTTCCTTTTTGGTTCTGTGCTGTTTTGCTTATCATGTCATGCTGCCCCTACCACAATGGAGAGAAGCCTCTGACACTCTGAGAAAAACACATACTTCTTTCCTTATTTACCTTTGAATGTCAGGCACTGTGTCTCAGTGGTTTGAAGCAAACTAACAGAGCCCCCTTTTGTGAGTCACTATTATAATCTATACTAGACTTTTTGCAAACCAAGTTATGACCCAGTTCTTGTGTTTTGCTCTGTTCACATCTCTGGGCTACTGACTCATGTATTTCTGGGTCTGTGTCTTCCTTGTGTCAGTAGTAGGTGTGTGCTTACTTGTTTAAAGAAAAGAAATAAAAACATACGGAGGAAAGAAAGAGGTAGAAAGACTTACATATAGTATTATTTTAAGTCAATAAATTAATTAGTGAACTTAAGTGCCTGGTATATGCAGACACTTCTACTGAGCAGTGGAGCTAAAATGATGTGTTCTGTCTTCTCAGGCTGTGCATGTACTGAAAGAATGTAAACAGAAAACATATATTAAACAATAGATTAATTGTCATAAAACTTTAAGAGAATCAGTCTGGGGATAGAAATGTACTGAATAGTAATAGCTAAGAGAAGTCTCTGCCATGGTCAGACCCTAAAGAGGCTTGCAGGATGAGGAAGCAGAAACTGCAAGGATGTATCTGGAAAAAATGCTGAGATGGGAGCATGTTTGGTAGGTTCTAATCATAAAAACTAGAAGAGACAGAACAGGTTAAGGTGGGAACCAGTTCCTGTAGGAAGTTGTAGCCTCTGTAAGTATGATGGCTTTTCCTCAGGGGACTAGGCACAAGCGATGGATGGAAGCATAGGGATATATTTGATTCATACACTGAAAGGATCTCTCTGGTCTCTCAGGAGATTGTGAAAGGATACAGGAGGAGTAGCAGAATTCTTAACTATTGTATCTACACAGACATGAAATAGCAGTGACATTGAATGCAACAGTGTGGGAGAGAGGAGGTGAAAGAGATCCATTTTGAGGACTGAAGGAAAGATTGTCTTGTTGAAGAGCACAAGAGTGTTCTAAGGAGTCTTACTGAGGATAGTTCTTGCTATAAACAATATGGGTATGTTGATCTGACTGGAATCAGGAGACCAGGACTTACAGTGTTCTTGGCCAATCAAACAAGCCAAAATTTTCCGGATCAGTTTGGATATGATTAGTAAGAGTGATGTCCATATCCTAAACCTAATCTTAGAAGGAAAGTGTTAATTCTTTTTCTTTTTTTTTTTATTTCTTCCACAATTTGAGTAGTCCCAATTTGACAGTATTAAGCAATGGAGATAGGTTGGACTACCATACTTTTGATCTCAGCATTTGGGAGGCAGAGACTGGCAGATCTCTATAACAGCCTAGTGGACAAAGTGTGTTCCAGACCAGCCAGGGCTACACAGTGAGACTCTGTTCACACACACACACACACACACACACACACACACACACACACACACACACACACCAAAAAAGGAGATGGAGTCTATATTATACAATTAGAGAATTCCTTTGTGAATGGGATTCGGTGTCCTTACCAAAGAATTTTCCAGAGAGGTTTTTTTTCTCTCTTCTTAGCCACCACTTTCTGCCATGTGAGAGTAAAGTGCTCCTTCCTGCTGGATACACCATTCCAAAAGAAAGAAGTCTTAGTTAGACACTGGAACCTGTCTAAGCCTTGATCATAGACCCCTTGACCTCCAGAATTGTGAGATAATACATTTCTGTTCTTTGCACATTTACACAATTTAGTTTCCAATGTATGGTATCTGGTATTGTAGTACAGAGATGAAGACAATTATGCATGATTACAGCTATTGGTTGGTAGATAAATATTATTAAATGCAGAATGAAGTCCTTCATTTATCTTTGTGTAGGAGTTATTTTCATGACTGGGAACTGGATTCTATTGAATGACTTTTCTACTTTGGTTGATACAGTCATGTTATTTTCTTACCTCTTGAGTCGATTGATATGGTGGATCAGTGTATGACTCTTTGCTCTATTTAGGAGGCTCTTGGGTTGATAGTTTTCTTTTAGCATTTAAAAATACTGTGCCACTGAACCTCTGTGGTTTTTTATGAGAGATCAAATGATTTTCCTATAAGCGAGGTCTTTTTTATGTCCTGCTGCTTTCTAGAAACACTTTCCTTCTCTTTCTAAAAGTTTCAGAATGATGGGTCTTGCTATGTATTTCTTTGGATTTGCTAAGTCTCTTTGTCTTTATTAGTTTGGTAGAAAATTATGACTTTTTCTCTCAATAGAATAACCCAAGTTCTCTGAAGAGAAAAGAAAATACTAGCTCCAAGTGATCTACTTTGGAGCCTCTTCCAAGGTAGATCATGTGAAGTCTCTTTACATGTCTAGGTTTGTGGGGACAGAGGCAGGATCAAGACTCTAGTCTTCAGGGAACAGTTATAGTGAGTTCCATGGGATCAGTGGGAGTTGACGAACTGGTGCTTCTTAAATGTGAATGTGGGATTGCAGGAGGTAGCAGGAGGGCAAGGACACATTCTGGGAAGAGAAGACAAACTTGCACAGCTTCCTACAGGTTGGTCTCTGGACCTGCAGATTTGAGAAGGTCTGAAGTGTTTATCTTTTGTAGTACCTTTTCAACACTGCAGTGTTTCCATCTGGTTCTGGGGCTGCAATTACAAGATTGGTAGATCTTTTATTTGTATGTCATAATTCTTTGAGGATCTGGCATTATTCTTAGGGTATTTCTTTGTGTTTCAGACTTGGTAAGGCCCATTTTCCTACCAAGTTAATGGAATATTTCCTCTCTTTTATATACTGATATTTAGTAGATTTAATAACTGTGCTTTTCTTCCTGAGATTTATTTTTAAGTTCTAAACTTTTTAAATTCTTTTTATATTTTTATATAGGGTTTCATATAGCCCAGACTGCCTTTGAATTTGATGCATAGCTTGGTGACTTAAACTGATCTTCCCATTTTCAGTCCCTGAATGACAGGATCATAAGAGTGTGGCCCCACACCTGTTTATCATTTCTAAAATTTATTTGTGGCCATTATTTATGTCTCCCATTTTGTTTACTGTTAATTTTTATTTGCTTTAATGTATGCCTTGCCCAGTGCAGTTCCCAAGATAGAGCTGGCTGAATATTGAAAGAATGAAGAAACAATGAACTCACAGACAGAAAGAAAAGCTAGAATCAAGTGGAGAGATATCTGTGATAAAGAAACAGCAACTCATGCCTGTATTCCTAGTGCTTGGGGATGCAGAGGCAGGTGCATTTCTGTGAGTTTGACGCTAGCTTGGCCTACAAAGCTAGGACAGCCAAGGCTATGAAGAAAAACCTTGCTAAAAATAAAAACAATAAAATAAAAAAAAAGAAAGAAAAAATACTGCAGGGATACCTGAGAAACTTTGACCTTAGATCTCTCTCTGACAGCCTGCTGCTTACCAGCCAGGCATATCTGGGTCATAGAAAGTAAACCAGAAGAGGTTAGTTGGGATCTGGCCACTAGCCACATTATCCACCATACCATACCTTTCAACTTGGAACTTTCTTAGCCTGGTTCTCTCCTGCCTGATCCAACTTGGACATAGACAGGGAACCCAGATGGGGAAGGACACTTTATATCATCAAAGGAAAAATATACCAAGAATACATCTCAATCCTGAACATCTATAACCCAAATGCAGGAGCACCTACATTCATAAAAGAAACATTATTAAAGCATAAATCACACATTGAATCCCACACATTAATAGTGGGAGACTTCAACATCCTGCTCTCACCAATAGATAGATCATTGAGACTGAAACTAAATGGAGAAATAATGAAACTAATAGACATCGTGAATCAAATGGACCTAACATATCTACAGAACATTTCACCCAAACACAATATATCTTCTTCTTAGCACCTCATGGAACCTTCTCCAAAATTGGCCATATACTTGGTCACAAAGCAATCCTCAGCTGATACAAGAAGATTGAAATAGCTTCTTGCATCTTATCAGACCATCATGGATTAAAACTGGAACTTAACAACAACAGAAAGCCTACAAACTCATGGAAACTGAACAACTCCCTACTTAACAATGACTGGGTCAGGGATGAAATAAAAAATAAATTAAAGACTTCTTAGAATTCAATGAAAATAAAGGCACAATGTATCAAAACTAATGGGATATAATGAAAGCAGTGCTAAGAAAAAAGTTCATAGCAATAAGCACCTTCATAAAGAAATTGGAGAGATCCCACACTAGCAACTTCATTGCACACCTGAAAGCTGCTGAAAGCTCTAGAACAAAAAGAAGCTAACACACCCAATAAGAGTACATAGCTGGAAATCAAACACAGGTCTGAAATCAATAAATTAGAAACAAAGAGAACAATTAAAAGATTCAATGAAACCAAGAGCTGCTTCTTTAGAAAAGCAACAAGATAGACAAACACTTAACCAAACTAACTAAAAGGCAGATGGAGAGTACTTAAATCAACAAAATCAGAAATGAAAAGGAAGACATAATGACAGATACTGATGACATTCAAAGAATCATTAGGTCTTGCTTAAAAAGCATATATCACATAAAATTTGAAAATCTAAATGAAAAGAATAATTTTCCTGATAGCTACCAAAATTAAATCAGGATCAGGCAAACAAATTAAATAGTCCTGTATGTTTTAAGGAAATAGAAGCAGTCATCAAAAGTCTCTCAACCAGAAAAAGCACAAAGTCAGATGGATTCAGTGCAGAATTCTACCAGATCTTCAGAGAAGAGCTAATACAAATTCTCTTCAAACTATTCCTCAAAATAAAAACAGAAGGAACATTACCAAATTCATGCTATGAGGCCACAGTCACCTTGATACTTAAACCACACAAAGACCCAATAAAGAAAGAAAAATTCAGACCAATTTTCCTTATGAACACTGACACAAAAATACTCAACAAAATACTTGGAAACCCAATCCAAGAGCACATCAAAAATATCATTCACCATGATCAAGTAGGCCTCAACCCAGGGTGGTTCAATAAGTATAAATCCGTCAATGTAATCCATCATATAAACAAACAAAGAAAAAAAACCACATGATCAACTCCTTAGATGCCAAATAAGCATTTGACAAAAATCCAACACCCATTCATGTTAAAAGTCTTGGAGAGATTGGGAATACAAGGCAAATAACTAAACATAGCAAAGGCAATATACAGCAAGCCTATAGCCGACATCAAACAAATTGAGAGAAACTTAAATCAATTTCACTGAAATCAGGGACAAGACAAAGCTGTCCACTCTCTCTCTCTCTCTCTCTCTCTCTCTCTCTCTCTCTCTCTCTCTCTCTCTCTCTCCAATATAGTACTTGAAATCTTGGCTGGAGCAATAGGACAACTAAAGGTGATCAAAGAGATACAAATTGAAAAGGAAGAAGTCAAAGTACCACTATTTGCAAATGATATGGTAGTATACCTAAGTGACCCCAAGAATTCTACTAAGGAACTTCTACAACTGATAAACATCTTCAGCTAAGTGGCTAGATACAAAATCAATTCGAAAAAATCTGTAGCCTTTCTTTCTACAAGAGACAAACAGGCTAAGAAAGAAATTAGGGAAACAGTACCCTTCACGATAGCCACAAAAACATAAACTTTTATGTAACTGTAACCAAGCAAGTGAAATATCTATATGAAAAAAACTTCAACTCTCTGAAGAAAAAGATTGAAGAAGATATCAAAAGATGGAAGGAGGTCCCATGCACATAGATCAGTAGGATTAGCATAGTAAAAATAGCCTTATTACCAAAAGGAATCTACAGATTCCATGCACTTCCCATCAAAATGCCAACAGAATTCTTTAAAGACCTCAAAAGAACATTTCTCTACTTCATTTGGAAAAAAAACCCTGAATATCTAAGACAATCCTGTACAATAAAAGATTTTTCTGGAGGTTTCCAGCAGCAGTAATAAAAACAGCATGGTAATGACATAGAAGCAGATGGGTGGATCAATGGAATTGAATCAAAGACCCAGAAAGAAATCCATACACCTATGGACACTTGTTTTTTGACAAAGAAGCCAAAGCCATACAATGTGGAAAAGAAGATAGCATCTTCAACAAATGGTGCCTGTTGTCTAACTGGATGGCTACTTGTAGAAAAATGCAAATAGACCCTTATTTATCATCCTGCACAAAACTAAAGCCCAAGTGCATTAAAGATATCAACATAAAACCAGACACACTAAATCTGTTACAAAAAATAGATTGGAAGAGCCTTGAGTTCATTA